>NC_139247.1:50307874-50932874 GCF_977018435.1 Lepisma saccharinum | reverse complement strand
GATTGTATATATTGTGACAAATTCCTTCTCTCAAAAAACATTGCAACAAGTGCTGTGTGTTATCCTTCTAAAACAATGACACATTCAAAAATGCAATGCTGTAATTTTTTAAGAGCATGCCCAACACTATGCTTAATAATATTGTTCCTTTGTTGCTGATAATCCCGATTTATTTCCAAATCACACTGCCCGGGATACATGTTTGCTGAACAATATTGCAAAATTGGAACTGTAGCAACTATGTATGTATTATTGGGAGCTTAGATAATTGTTCCCCACACCTGCATGTTTCATTCCAAGAGGTTTTGTCTAGGCACAGTGCAAGGCACTTACTGCTGCAATTTCTGAATTTTTGCCTCAGAAAATACAGAACAAGCTTATTCAGGCATTTGTGCTTTATATACCCAACAAGATCCGGGTGGAAATCATCTGCACTGAACAAGTGCCCATCATCTGTGGTCACAAATTCAATATTCCTATTAAATAGATTGGGATTGGAAATTATTCTGTTCAAAAATGTAAAATGCACCCAATTTAAGCTCTGATCAGCCATGAGCTCTAAATCATAATCTTCATACCCATCACAACAATTGCTGTACCAACATTCATCAAACAATTTCAACCTGCAGAAATAATAATAGCTCCCAGTGTGGTGATGCACAAACAATCCACAAATTCTCTTAAACTTGTTGTACATAAATTTTTCAAACTTGCTTACATCCTTCAGTGACAAGTATTGAAAATTCTTGTCACTGTTAAGAACCCAGTGCATTTCAGTCTCATTCTGAACTGCAAACAAATTATACTCGGACAGGTTCAGGAACCTAAGCCTAAAATCTTGAACAAGTGATTCGGATTTTATGTATTTTGAAATTCCCCTTCTGTCAAAAAAATTCTGTATTATGACAAGCTTAGTGGCAATGTGAACAATTCCCTGTCACATTGGCATGTATTTTGTATGTTGTGCGCTTCAAGTGACAGGCATATGCATTCATGCTCACAATTTTTAAATTTTTGCCTAAACATATACATTAGAATCTCACTGAAATTTGTATATTTTGAAAATTTGTTCATGCCTGGCTTAAAATCTTCAAGTCGATACAAATTGCCCTCATCTGTGGTGACATATTCAATATGATTCAGGGGTAGAGGTACAGAAATTCTGTTGGTGATATTATAGTGGATCCAGTTTAGACTCTGTTGCATAATTATGTCCATTCTGTACACAAAACAATTCTCATTGCAATTGTTGTACCAGTAATCATCATACATTGCAAATCCACAATGCCAATAATAATACTCTACAGAATAATGCACAAAAAATCCAACAATTCTTTTGCATGTATTGAACATGGATATTTCAAATCTTATTAGGGATTTCAGGGACAGGTAGTGAAAGGCAAAATCACTTGAAAGCACCTATTGCATTTCAGTTTCATTCCCAACAGAGAACAGGTCATGCTCGGACAGATTCAAGAACCTAAGCCTGAAATCCCCAATAAGTGATTGTGATTTGATGTATTTTGAAATTGCTCTTCTGTCAAAAAAATTCTGCATATTTAATAATTACACACTGGCATGAATATGCAAGGAACAGAATCATGAAAACCCATTACTCAATGCATTCCGATACAGCCTCATTGTTTATGATTGTTGCAAATTTTGAGATGAAACTGTTTTTATGTGATTCAAGGCCCATCAAAGATATTACACAGTGAACAATTACAGTGTCACTTGTTTCATCCAAAACAATATTGTATATGAGATGGGGTAATTTTTTCAATTTAATATATTCCAATCTGTCAAGTTGCATGAAGCACTCAACTGCAAGAACCCTCTCGGTGTTATTTTTTGCTGTTCTGAAAAGGAGGTAGCATGAAACAATGGCATTTACAGATTCTGAATTGTATATAATTTTTGTAGAGAAACAATCAACATAGTTGATAGAGCTCATATAATTAGATTTTTCTGCTGAGGTCTTGGAATTTTTGATGAATGCATATCCTATATTCTCTATGTATTCATATGTGATGATATTATCAGGTGCTTTGTCCTGAAATTCTACAAAATATATTTTTGTTGTTCCTACAAGGGTCATAACATAAAAATCATCATAGTAACCAACCTCAGAGTATACATACCTGAGCAACTGATTGTATTTGTGGGTATTGAGCTTGAACAGATTGATCTTATTTTCAGGGGGGCTCACAATGTTGTCACAGAACCTGAGGATCCCATCACTGCTCAGGGATGTGCTTAGCTCAGGTCTGAAAATCTTGTTGACATAACATTTTGTGCCTTTATTTGAAATTTTAACAACAATTTTGAAATCTACAAGGCTTATTTCTGTGACATAATTCCCCAGGATGCTGACAAGTTGTTGATTTGTATTCAATGCATCTATGATGCTCACTTGCATAATTTGTGTGGGGACATATGGGTTCTCTTCAAAACAAACAGTTCTGTGATTAAAATTATCTGAAAAATCTCTTGCATTTGTTTCATATATACTGTAGACAAGATACTGATTGTTTATATATTTTACAATATAATCTTCAGACATCTTGCAAGTGGGGGCAACAGAATATCTATGGGTTATATTTATATCTAGGCTTTCACTATTCTGTACAGTCAATATGTTGGGAACAAAAAATTCATTCTATACCTTCAATCCTGTTTCTGCTCTATTTCTGCACTCCCTGCTGTCCCTGCTGTGTCTGTTGTTTCTGCTGTGTCTGAAAATATTTTTAATTTAAATAATTGTTTCCCACAATTGTTTCCCACAATTGCATCTTCTGCTAAGATTATTCCCACCTAGAATTTTTGCAATACAATCAGAATCACAATCTTTGAATTTTTGTCTTATAAAATACATTATAATCTCATTCAGGTATATATGTTTAGAGTACCACACACAATCAGGATCAAAATCATCCCCACTATACAAATGGCCAGCATCTGTTGTGACAAATTCAATATCATTATAAATTGTAGATATTCTAAATTTGTAATGCATCCAATTCAAGCTTGGATATGAATCAATCCTCATCCTATGCTCTGAAAACAAATTGTAGCAATTTCCCCACCAGTGATTCCTAAACACTTTGAGCATGAAATAATACCCGTAATCATCTGTGTAAAAATTCACAAAATATCCAGCAATTCTGCCATAATTATTGTACACAATTTTTTCAAACTTGCTTATATATTTAAGGCATAGGTAGTGAAAAGGCAATTCACTGTTAAGCACCCACTGCATCTCTGTTTCATTGCAAACTGCAAACAGGTCATACTCAGAGAATCCAGATAATCTGATTCTGATATTTTCCACCATTGTTCCTATATAAACGTTTCAACGTATGTATGAAACATACTTTACTTTAACAACAAAAGAATTTAATCCAGATGGAGAAATCAATAGTCACACCCATAGCTCAGTTTGTATTCATGTCCAGATATTATTAGAATGATTAAATCAAAAAGACTTAGGTGTGTAGATCATGTGGTACAAATGGAAGAGGAAAGAAGAGTATACAGAATTCTTGTTGGGAAACCTGATGGTAAAAGACCAATAGAAAGACCAAAACAAAGATGGAGGGAAAATGTAGAGATGGACCTAAAGGAAATTGGTAGGGAAGGAAAGGAGTATATAGATCTTGCTCAAGACAGAAACAGATGAAAGGCATATGTTGCTGCAGCCATGAACCTTCGGGTTTAAGAAGGCTAGAGAGTTAGTTAGTTATACATTAAATAAGCATAATATTTGGATTGTAAGTAGAGAATATAACACATGTACAATGCATTGTGCGAAAACTGTCAACTTTGCATTATAAGCAGAAAATTAAACCAGTTTGTCCTAGAAATACATTCTAAAAATAGCATGCGTAATAGAAAATTAAAAAAACTTTCTGATGCATAAAAGTACTGACTAGTGCTGAATGAATCAATTACTGTAAAATATTATTCTCTGATTCAAGTAATTTAACTGTAAACATTATCTTTTGTGTGTAAAATATAATTGTTAGTTGAACTGATAAGTACAAATATTAACTTTATACGCCTTCATACACTCTAAATAACTTAACTTTGATATATAAATTGGTAACAATTTGTTAAAATTAAGTTAAACTGTAGAATTGTTTTCTTAAATAAATATAAAGTAGTAAAAATACTAAACAAATAATTCCTTCTTTTCCTATTTAAAGGATGCCAAACAGTGTAAACCAGTTGTTAGTGGCTAAATAACATAAAGTTTGAAGGCAGTAACAATATTTTTAAAAAATACTGCTTTATACCTAACTTTGTGAATTAAATACTAGTACATTTTGTCAAATTATAAATAAAATATACCTATTTCTTTGGTATTTGTACTAAAGTGAAGAAAATGTTACTAAACCTTGGCTAGTACAGTAAATCTGAGAGTTTTAGCTGGATATAATTGTAACTTGTTAATCTCGCCAAACACAATCTTTACCTCAATTTTGGAAGCTAGCTGAACTTTAGCGTTTCGAATTACATATAGTGAAGGCCTCTATAGTGGAAAAATACACCCAGTCTGTAAAAATTTGGAAATGTTGTCTCCTTCTCTGTCGAACCAGACCAAGAGTGTTCTCAAGTGTTTCAATATATTCCTTAACATAACTAACTTTTCAAGAAAAGAATACCTTGTGACCAGATAGCTTAGTTGGTATAGCGTTAGGCTTTTAACCTATTTGTCCAGGGTTCGAGTCTCTGTCTGGGCGATAACAATTTTTAAATTTTGTCATCGGATCTTTTGAAGAATGGATATAAAATATGTTTACAGTCTAACAGATTATTATTTATCTAAAATTTTGCAAATAAGCTTTTAAGTTTCTCAAATATCAGCATCTTTAGCTAACAGTACAGCATAACCAGTATTATTATGATAGAAATGTTCTGGTGGTAGAACCTACACCTACTGTAATATCTCTGTGGTATTAACTTACATGCAGCCCATAACTTTTGGGACTGTTTCTCCTCCGTTACATTTCCTCGCCATTTACCCTTAGCGTCGCGATTAGCCTCAGAAGCAAAAAAAGCGAAATCTTATATTTGTTCTTTTCATATCTCTGAAACCACCTATACGATAGAACTACATTTAATGAATTTTGCAGTCTTCCTGTTTGATCTGTTAAATAATCCAGTCATTAAAATATACTTACATAGAAAAATCTGTTTTTCAGATACTTTAATCGGGTAATCTGCTTTTGCGTACTTCCTCAGAAATATACACAATCATAGTTCTTTATAAATTTAGCACCTGATATAAAATAAGTCGAAGTCTAGTTAGAGTTGGCCTGTAAGTACTTCTGGCACATGCAGTTACTTGAAAAAACAAATATTGGGTGTATAAAATATAGCATTCTTGTGAAACAGTAAAAATCAACCTCATTTCCTCGTAATATTAGCTGTAAGTGCTTCTTGCAGATTAACAAAGCTCTGGCGTCTGGTCCTACGTCACCTACAATCCTTTGTAAGGTTCGTGTTGTCCTATAAATTGTCGATATACATACTAAGTCCCTAGTTACAGCCTAAGCTTTAAGTTTCAATCTGAGGATTTCAGTGTTCAGATAGTGATTGTAGCCTCGTATAATAAACCAAATGGAAATAACCCAAGTGTTGATGCACCCAAACACCAGTAATACTTCAAAAATACCTTGAAAAAGGCTATAAGGCTAAATTATTCTTCTAGCATAGAAAAAAGTTTAGCAAGTGGACCTATGGTTCATATAGTCAGTCGTGTGTGAACTTCGTCTTGTCCTGTGAATTGTCAATATATTGATAAATGGTTATATTTAAAAAAGAAAAGAAACAATGTTGGTAAGCGTACAGTTGTGGACCCCTCGGTAAAAGGATTTCAGTCTTTATAGACACACAATAATTTGCGTTACACAAAAAATTTGGCAAATAGTCGAAATGTTAAACATTTCGTGTACTTTATCCAGTAAGCCTTAGCTAGAAATACAATAACAGCGTTACAGGCATTAAAATTAAGCAAGCTTAGATATTCTAGTGGCCCATAATAAGTATAAAATATCCTTTAAAATACTCTGACAAATAGTTGTGGGTTATCTGAGATCAAAATTTTCAAGCCCTCTCTCCTGCATAAATAGGCTCTAGAATTCACTAAGCCTCAAAATAATATTAGGGTACATAAAATAAAAAAGCAGATGAAGAGTGGTGCTGATCTCATCGCATCATCTCCAAAATAGCAAAAACAAAAATATACAGAGCCCTATCTGATATATTTAGAAAACTTTTACCTAGTACAACAGTAACAAAATACTCAGCAAGCTCTAAAATAAACAAACTTTCGTTGTTATTTGAGTAATAATAAGCCTAAACTTGTAAAATAAAAGGGTAGAACTTGCCAAAACATACTTTTGCATCCAAAATATAATTGAAAACTCTTTCTTGAATAGACTAAGAGGTCTTACTTTGGTAAAATAAGCATAAAATTCAAAAATAAAGGGTAAAACTTGACGAAACACACTTCGTGTGTACAAAATTTAATTCAAAACACATTTGAATTGTGTTATTTGAGTAAACGTGGAGAATAATCCTGTAAACTTGGAAATCTCTCTCTCTCTCTCTCTCTCTCTCTCTGTGTATGTGTATGTGTGTGTGTGTGTGTATGTGTGTGTGTGTGTGTGTGTGTGTGGGTACGCAGATATATTCTTCTTAGGACCGGCGTATCTTTAAACACCTTTCTTAATGGGACCAAAAAAAATGTTGGGACTTTTTGCCGGTCCCAATAAGGAAAAGGCCATTGCGAGACTTTTGAGACCCCTTTCGACATGTACGCGAAGTATTTCGAAGGTACCAAAAAGTTCATATTTGTTGGAATAGTGTTTATGTCGCTGTGTTACACTCTGCCACCTGCTGGTGAAACCTGGTACCTTCAAGGCTGTGTAAAACTGTGGTGTTTAATCGCATCCCTTGGTACCGTGAAGTGTGGGTGTGTAAAATCTTGGATCTATTTCGCATGTATTGGTACCGAACATCGCAGGGGGTTGAGAGGCAAGGAAAGGTTCGTTCGGCGGCCGCCGGGCTTCCCCGCTCGCCTGGCCGTCCTGTTGCTCCCGAGCTGTCAATGTTGCCAACTTAAAACTTTGGAACCAAATCTGTTCTTCTATTATACTCTATTCCTATACTCGAACAATACTCTACAAATGTGACTTTTGTATGTCCCATAACAAATTATCAGTTGGTTTTAATATAACACTAGTAAATGCACTATAAATGCATTTCTAAAGCACATTTTCTTCCATTGCCAAGAAACAAATAGCAGAGTTTTCAGACTTTATTGGTAACATCTCGTTACTTGTTTCGGTCATGCTGAAGAAAAATGAATTGATAACGAAATAATAATAATATTTTTTTAAAGAAATAAGAATGGAGATTTCTGTTCAAAAGTGACAACCGACGGGGCAATAGGGGTGGGGGGTTATATCGAAGTGACAAGTGACACAGTTACCTTGGTCTATATGCAAGTCTTCTCATATCCGCCAACAACAGACCAAGACGACATGATGCATAACATTCATGGAACTTTCAGACCGAAGTGGAAGGCGACAAGTGACACGTATCGCTTTGAGACAATTGCAACACTAATGAATTCAACATTTCGAAACAAAGCAATGTGACAAGTTGCACGTCTCGCTTATTGCTTCCGTGTTGCACAGAATGGGCAGTTTTCTAAATATCGTGAATTATGTCGCATCGGTCTGGTGTTCGGGCTTTCGCATTTTAATGATTTGTGATAGACTAAAGTGGTCCGTGTGTCTTGTAACTTGTCACTTCGATTTGAACCTTAATTGTCACTTGCCGCCGTTATGTGATACTTGTTCCCTGTAGCTTCGGTTTGAAGTCTCTCCGTAAGAAACCATTCAACGCGTGGGCACGACCCCAGACGGGAGAAACACGGCAACGCTCATTGCGAGAAACACGTAAGCGACACATGATGTTTGTCGTGTGCAATTGGTTCGAAAACGACGCACGGGTCCCGGGTTCGAATCCTGGCCTGGGCATAGATGTTTGTGAGTGTTTATTCATCAATTTCATCATGTCATCAGTCATCCCCATCTTCGCAAATTAGTCAAAAGTGGCATAAAAAGCGAAGTAAAATATAGCAAAATAGCATTGGTTCGAATGTTTCATTTATATTTTATCGAATATTTCATATATATATAAACGCTCATATTAAGAATAACAGTGTGTACAAACTAAGGGGTTCATACCGAAGTAACAAGCAACACGCACCTCTTAAGAATATAAGCAAGCATTCCAGAAGACGCCACCAGATTAGAACGACGCAATGCGACTCGACATGTGCACCTTGTCATGTCACTTCGAAACGTCACATATACTTTTGAGTGTTTGTTTCCAAGTTATATGCTTCGCTTCTCACTTTGGTCTGGAAGCTCCCTAAACTCGTACAGGATTCGAACACAGAATCCACATTGTAGAGACGGAGACAAGTGTTCATACGTCTAAAAGCTAAGTGCTTGGTCTGAGTCCTTAACTTCAATGTAGTTCTTTTTCTAAAGACCGTGTTTGGAAACACTGTTGCTTTATGCGATTCACCTCTGCGGCCACTGCGCCGTGCATGAGTTTTTTTGCTACGTTGCCACACTTTTTGTCGTCTTCACTTCCCGCCCTCTCTGCTTAAAGTGCGACTTGAAAAGTTGATAAGCTCCACACCTGACAACGTCGCGGGGGAACACAAGTACGCTCCCCTCTTGCAGAAAAGGATCAACGCGACTTGCTAAGCTGCCCGTTATCACGTTCATCTATCTCTCCATTGCGTATCAGCTTCACAAAGTAGGAAACCCATTATTTCGTATGTTGAAGTTGATAGAATTCCATTTAAGTTACATTCTGTGTCCTGCTCTTGTTGTCGTGTTGTTTATGTGCGTGTATTGAAGAGAAAATATAAATAGATAACATACAAATTCTTACGCAGGGATATTCGAATTATTATATGCGTATCATCCTTAATGCACATTCTTACTTACATAAAACAACAGAGAGGACAATGAAATAAGGATATCTTTGCTAATGTTCTACAACAGACATTTTTGGGGAAAGGGGAGAACCTCGAGTACAAATCATTGATTTTATTCCTTTATGACAAATAATGCCTGGAAACTACACATGTACTTACCATCTACGATCATAAAGAAAATATTAATTCCATTAATTTTAAAATGACAAGGTAAAAAAAAACTATATAAATACTCTTCCCGTTTCTAAACGTCAATAATATGTAGATGTTTATTTGATTGAGATTAAAATAAATTATGTAATAAAATAAAGGGCCAACAAAAAATTCAGTTTTAGTAAAAGGAAGCGTGTTCATTTCCTTAGTGTGGCTTTATTGAGACAATATTTACGAAGTTACACAAACAAGTGTACTTAGGGGAACAGCGAAGCCCTAGGCAGAGGTTATGCCATTAAAATGTGTGTGGGCGGGTGCTACAAAAGGTAAAGTTCTTTCTTGTGCATGTTACGGTGCTACCTTTCAAGCAGAAGATATGGCTCCACACATTCTCGATCACGGCCGTACTGCGGGTGATATTATCAACAGCACGCTCCGTTGAAGGCATAGTAAAAAATGAAAGCTATGTAGTTAAACTTCCCCTTAAAACGGTATATGCGGTGGAGCCATATAGTGGTTCGGAACCCACTTTAAACTGAGGGTCCAGTCCCGATTAGCCTAACTGTGCATAAAGTGGAATTAAAACACCAAATGAATCGATCAATCAATCAATGCGTATATGTTCTCATTCAGTAAATTCGACTTTATTGTAGCTGCCGGCCCTCATGGCGGAGTGGTTCGCACATCGCGCTACGTCACCAGGGGTACCGGGTTGGAATCCCGGCCTGAGCGTGGATGCTTGTGAGTGCCCATTCATCAATTTCATCATATCATCACTCATCCCCATTTTCTCAAATTAGCCAAAAGTGGCACAAAAAGCGAAGTAAAATAAAGCAAATCAATCGATCAATCTATTGCAACTAACCTTCGTGGCGGAAAGGTTAGCACAGCGCATTACGACGCTACTTGGGTGTTCCTTTGTGGGCGCTCTCCATCAATTTCATCGTATCATTACTCATCCCATCGTTTCGTCTAGACAAAAGGGAAAGAAAAGCGACGCTAAATAATAATATTCAAATCAAATCAACTGTATTGTATTAATTTTTTTTTCACCTTCCGGTCTGCATGAAGGAGTAGCTACGAAGCCAGAAGCCCTAATTTAGAATCCTGAGTAAGGCATAGATATATCATTGTGTTCGTTCTTTCATTTATTTCTGCATTCCACCATTAATGCTCATTAACGATTAACCGAAGAAAAGCAATTCAGATTAACGTTAAAGGCTATACGTTGCATTTTTCTGTCGCTTCATTAATGTTTACCATTTCACTATCCTAGGGTATAATTTTAGTTAAGCAACGTAAGGAATATTTACATTCGAGGCAATCCAAGGCATGGGAAGGGATAATAAATTCAAAATACCGTCTTTCGAAGCGTCACATATATTTTATGCAGTTGTGTTTGTACGTTGAGAATTTTTTGTTAGTTGATTTAGTTTATTTAACGTCGCATTTCTACCATTTCTGGCTAATTGCGAGGTTTCAAATGAATGTTAGAAATTGATGAAGGGACAAACATATAACGCAAACCCCACAGAGGATTATACTGATTGTGAATCCAAGCGCTAGAACCTCCTTCTTCTGCACAATGCAGTCGAGGTTGTACTACGTGGAAGAGAGGTTGACATTTGGATGTATTGAACATTTTATTGTATTATAATTGTCAGATATACAATGTTACGAAGTAACACACTGTATCTAGGAAACTGTAATATATAAGAGACAGCCGTTCGGGATCACAGGATCATAAAATATGTTGACAGCACTAAACTGAACTCTCCTAAGCAACTAGCATGTTTAATTTTTACAATTAGAATTCTAAACAGTGGCGACGATTAGGGGGAGCGAGGGAGGCTGTTGTCCCCTTATTTATGCCACTTTTGCCCTCACACTATGCTAAATCTTATGCACCAAAGTAAACTGACTTTGCCCCCCCCCCCCCCCCCAGTTTTGGAACCCAATCTCCGCCACTGATTTTAATGACAATTCTACGTTGTTAGCAACCAATTTTCGCTTCGTGTGCACGTCGCACTGCACCACGTTCTCCGCTCTCTTGTCACTGCTGTGTGCCGTATTCTATGACATTTTGATATTGTCCTCGGATTTCTTACAACTTTTCTTTCGATCCTCGATTTTTATTGCATACAACAATGTGTACAATATTCACGATGACAACTTGCCTACTGCTGCATTTGCAAACTGGAAGTAACAAAATGCAACTAATTTTTACAGCTGTAATCTAATTTTGTATTGGTATAATTGTTACTTTCCCTTGCTCGTCCCTACTCTTCGCGGCCTCTTGTCCGGACTTCGAGGCGCCAATCATTCCTCTCATGCTTGTTTCCCTCTGAAGTTCAAATGCTATGGAAGAATAAAGCTTTGAATTCAAAGCATTTAGAAGGAAAACGTTTAAGCAAATTTTGTATTTTATTCTAACGATATTAATATAAATAAATAAACTACATAAACATGTGTAGAATAAGTTAATTATTTTAGATAAACAAGTTACTTTTCCTGGATATTCAGGTAAAGAACTAAAGAGTTGTTGCAAGTCACTACCGTCAACATATTATGCGCCGCTCAGTGTTCTGTTTTCTACCCTATGACTACACCGAACAACCGATTGGGAATTTTAGGTTTAAAATGAAAGCCTTAACCTCCAAAAGTATCATATTAATATGAATTAATCTTAGAAAATGAATAAAACTCTTCAACAAAGTTTTAAACTATATAATTGTAGTTCTAAAAACCTACCGATTAAATTCTATTCTTACACAAATATCCATACTTTGAAACATATTTTTATAGAAAGAAATCACGGCTTTTCAACAACACTTTTAATGTCAGTTAAAATATAATGATATTTTCAATCACTTATTGACGCATAGTCGTAACGTAATTTCCTGAGAAATATGGTGTGAAAAGATTAATTTCCCCACTTCTAAAGGTTCGACTCTGTGGACGAGTGCGTTGAGTGACCGTACACTCCGAGTTCGAGTCCCGTCAGCCTGGACGAGACTGTTTTGTGAGTGTATCTTCATCCATTTAACATAATCATGATCCATCGTCGTGAATAGTCAAAAGTGGAAGAAAAGCCACCCCAAACTCGTGCACCCCAAGGTCTTGGCTGAGAAGTTAACTTTAGGTCCAGCGCTGAGTAACTGAACGTAAAACTAAAATCACAGTCAAAATAAATTCATTAAATGAAGGGCTCGGGTGTAAAAAATGGTAAGTGACATCTTACCATGTACATCTTACCCGTACCATCTTACCAAAATGATCAAAATGTCACAAACAGTTCAATCTGTTCTTTATACTTGATTTTTTGTTATTTTCTTGTCACCTGAAGTGAAATGAAGGAAGGTTTTTTCACCGTAACACTGGATTGCTCAGTATCCCTCGAAACGATCTCCTCTCAACGGATGATAGTGCATGAGAACTATTAGGAGCGGAGAGGTCCAAGGGCAAGGTGCAACGGGGGTATTTCCCCAACAATCTCTCTTTCAAACGATCATTAACAGATCTGCAGCAATAGCAACGTATTCACAATTAAAGTGAAACAAGAAAGGACAATAAATATAAGAATGAAACGTAATTGATTTATATTAATAGAAAAACTAAACACAATGTTTCACATCCGTGGCGAAGTGGTTAGCATAGCGTGCTACGACACCTGAGGTTCCGGGTTCGAATCCCGGCCTGGGCATGGGTATTTGTGAGTGTCCCTTCATCGGTTTCATTGTATATCAGCCCTTTCAATCTTCGCGATTAGCCAAAAGTGGCAGAAAAGCGAAGAAAAATAAACCAATTCAATCAATAAATCTTTCAGCTGTTCCATAATAAAACAATTTCAACAATTTTGAAACTAATTGCAATCTTTAACCACTTAGTAAGGAAATCAGTTTGCTACTTGATGCAAATCTGATATTTATAAATGTAAAAAGATAATTGCTTTAAATGTATTTAATAATGTTATTTTTAAATATTTAGTGATTTTGTAATTAGTAATGTTGTATTTAATTACGTATACATATTAGCGCGCACGTGCGTGTAGATTCAAACAGTGATTTCACACCATGTACACGAAGCAAGAAAAAGAAGAGTCAGTATTGATTGATTGATTTGGTGTTTTAAGTCCACTTTATGCACAGTAAACCTAATCGGAACTGGACCTACAGTTTAAAGTGGGATCCAAACCACTATGTGCCTCCACCGGGCATCGAACCCGGTACCCCTTTATTACAAGGCGACGACGAAGAGTCAATATGATGATGTTACACCCATATTCTGCCTACCGTTTCAAAGATAAGGGCCTCCGTAATTGTTTCATGCCCAACGCTGTCGCTTTGTAATCAAAGGATTCCGAGATCGAACTTTCATGCCTGCTTGCGGTAGATTGATCAGAGGCTCGAATCCCACTTTAAACTGTAGGTCCTTCCCGATTAGCCTGTCCGCCTCCCCCATGGCGCAGTGGTAGCGTCATTGCCTTGTAATCAAGGAGTCCCGGGTTCGATACCCGGTGGAGGCACAAGTGGTTCGGATCCCACTTTAAACTGTAGGCCCAGTCCCGATTAGCCTTACTGTGCATAAAGTGGACTTAAAACAGCAACTCAAACCAAACCGATTAGCCTGTCATGCAAACCGTGGACTCAAAACAAAGTTAGTCAGAAGGCAGAGTGGTTAGCACATAGCGCTACGACGCCAGAGGTCCCGGGTTCGAATCCTGGCCTGGGCATGGAAGTTTCTGAGTGTGCATTCATCAATTTCATCATGTTATCACTCATCCTCATCTTCGCAAATTAGCCAAGAGTGGCACAAGAAGCGAAGTAAAGTAAAGCAATATAATCAATCAATCGTTCCTTTGGGGCAGGTAGGAGATTCAGTTCAGACGTGACAGAGTAATGTGCAACGGCTTCACCCCTAAATAAAACCGAGACGCAGTGCGATAATATTTTCTTCCGCCCTTCTTTTCCTTAGATGTTCGACTATGCATTATGGCAATTGCCAGTGAGTCACTGATAAAGTAAAAACATAAATGTGAAGGATAATGGCAGGTTGACGTGTGAATATACAAAATTATTGCTTAGGAGTATCAAAATGTAAAATCGTCGCGATTAAGAAAACAGGAAGAAAAGCCACGTAAAATATACAGTGCGTTCAATTTAAAATTGAACCCACCGGAAAAGCATCATGAGAGTAAGTATTAATTTCCTTGCCTCTTCGTTCCACACCAAGCTACGTGACTATTCAGCCGTCGTGTTACCATTACAAACAAAAAACATACATTGCGTTAGGTATTCGTAAATGGGCGGACTGCGGTAGAATTTTAAATTGAACGAGCTGTAAATAACAGAGTATAAATAGTTGTTTATTAACTTTGGATATTCCTTTTATGTTGCTTACGAATTTAGAAACGGTACCTGAATACTTTCTTCCGAAAGAAGCACTGCACAGGCACACAGCCTCCACATGTGTGCATATGTATAAATGTGTGATTAGAAAATAAATATGAATGATAAGAAACGTGATACTTTTTAAAGATGGTGGAGTTATTGATTTACCGTTACTTGAAAATACCAGAATCTCAGGTATTGACAACACCGAAATATCGATATATCGAAACGGTACCTTCGCTATTTTCCGGTACTTTCTGCATCTTCGATGTAACCGGTATTTCGAGATATTGAACCCCGGTATCTAAAACTCACTCTATACTCGTAATATTCTGAGACTGACACTTGCAAGGTATAAGTTTACTCTCCAGCACTTGAAATGAGAAGGGAAAGGAAAGGGGGGGGGGGATTTCTCGCACCCATAAGCAAAGATGAAGACATGGGACTGGATCGCAACTCTGCCATTGATTGCAACAACTAGGGTGATGTTTTAGCCCCTTTTAGCCCTAAATGAGTATCACCTCACCTCACGTCACGAAGTCTACGGTGTGTCACTTCGCGAGGTTTTCTTTCTCCTGATAGGAGAGGGAGCTCCTTTTTTAGTTTTACCGTGCGACGGGGAAAACGAGCCAACATCTGGGCAAAGCATATCAAGCTGTTGATCACGTGGCCTCGGGTTAGAATCTCGACCGTCCCCCAAACTTTACGTTGCAGAGAAACGAATGGCAAACGCGGTAGCAAGAGAACCAACAAAACGCACGCATTCATGCA
The DNA here is from genome assembly GCF_977018435.1 of Lepisma saccharinum. Classification (NCBI taxonomy): domain Eukaryota; kingdom Metazoa; phylum Arthropoda; class Insecta; order Zygentoma; family Lepismatidae; genus Lepisma; species Lepisma saccharinum. The sequence goes on along the minus strand of NC_139247.1, from coordinate 50,917,532 downwards.
ATAAAAAGATTTTCATCTAAAACGTTGTTAAATGTTTAAAAACTCATACTTGACTGATCGAAATCAAATTATTTCAAGGATGGGGTCGACTTCTCACATGATAACTCTTTTGGTTTGCCTCTAATTGTGGTCATCCATTCTTAACTTACTTATTTCATTATTCCATTGATTTTGAAGTGGAGATGAGTGGAGTGTCAGGAAATTTCGTTAGAGAAAGCAGTTGCGGGGACAAGGACTCGAACCAGGGACCCTTGGCGTCGAAGCGCGCTGTGCTAGCCACTCCGCCACGGAGGCCGGTTGCTGAAACCATCGATAGACGGGATCCGTTATGTCTATTCGATATACTGAGAACCGACATTTTCGGTATCTTCGGTAACCAACATAAAGTACTCTCTTTAATGGTGACATTCATTTACCTATATCTTGTAAGGTTGAGTAATAGAGGCACTAACGTTATTCCCTACGAGAATATTTGTGCGCGTCTGTATTTATTTGCTCTCATCTACCAACCACTTCGACTCATTGTTATCTTTGCGATAGAGACGGCCGAAACACGCCCGCTCTAAATTGCAACTGATTTTGTAATGTTCAAAATGTTATAAAAATAAATTTAACTATATCCATGTCTATATGTCCCGTTTTTTTTATTTTAGAAATCTCGCAACCCTACTTACAGCGAAAGGGGGAAACTACGTTCAAAACGTAAATACTCTCATCTAAAACGCTAGTAACAACAGAGAAGTAGGGGAGAAACGTTTTCAGCACTCTGAACTCAATATTTCACATGCATGTACTACATGAGAAGCAGCAAATTGAACTTTCCTAAAGGATAAATGGAAAATCTGCTGCTACCAGGGTTCTCTGGGTTCTACTCTAACTCCGCGCTATTAATTCGAGGAGACGATTTTCTTCACATATTGACTCGCATGCTAGTCATTCATGAAAATCCGCGCTTTTAGTAAGTCATTCCCAAGCAGTGACATGAATAGATATTGATATTTTTTAACCTTAAAATTCAAGAAACTATTTTCTAATGAATCATTTCTTCCTTTGTTGTTTATATTAGTGCAGTTATATAATAATTATAATAATTGCAAAATTATAATCATTAATTAAAAGGGAACCAATTATTGCACCAGTGTTACACACATATTTTATCATTTTCTAAACCTCAAAGTAATATGTCAATATTGAATCTATGCTTTTTCTTGTTCACATCAAATCACCTCCAAATTAGCGGCGATTGAAGGTTGTGTGAGGCCCTACACATCGTTTTATATATTCTGATAGATAGTCTGGTCATTGTTAAGAGACTGAACAAAATGCAGGACTACATTTAGAATATAATCGTTATATTTGCACCTTTAATCACTGCCACAGGCACTGTAGGAGCAATGCGTATAAAGTGTGTTTACAACATGCTCCGAAACGTTTGCCGGAATCATTTCAATGGGTGTGATTTCGCGCTAACAATTGTGGGGGAAGTTGTTGGCTGAATATCATCCAATGGAAACAGCCGCTGAGGCTCTAATGGTGATCGAACGCCGGACCGCATCATTACATGTGATACCGTTACCACTACACCATTGGGGACAATTGCGATAGCAGACAACGTTCACACCTTTTCGCCATCTTTATTTGCAGTTGAAGTTAATTGTACAGCGAGCTTGAACCATATGGGGAGTACTGTATTCTCAACCAATTGCCCCCATGCACACGCCAGTGTTGCTTGTGTATATAAGTGTTCACTCACTTACAAGCGAAACCGAAACTCGAGCTCTCAGCGACACAAATCCAGACGCTTTGGCGCCTGAAACAGACGTTCGTTGGATCCTGCATTTCTACAGTCGTGGCCTTTGTCCCACTGCTTTGGTTGCGATGAAATATTTTGACAGGTTTCCGTCGTTCGCTGCAGGATACATGCAAGGCTTAACAGAAGAATGTTAATGATATGCATATGATATATAATGGTGATTAATTATTATTCGGAAATTAATACATGATTTATCTTCTGTAGAGTGTAAGAATTTCTTCTTCCGATAAAATTAACAACAACGAAATAATAAAAAAAATATTTAACCAGAAATCAACCTTTTGATATATTACCAAAGCAATTACCGACTTTTTTTTAATACTGTCCGATACTGTACGTAAATGCAGTCAGTACCCCTTTCCCCAAAATGATATGTTTACTGTCTCTTTATATATCTCTGGCTCTAATGAATTATTTATTGCCACGTAATACAGATGAAACTGACATAGGAATTCGAAACCAGAATTTATTGTGCTAAGATAATGAGTCAACCGACATTTAACAATCGTTACTTCCTTTAACTTTTCAAGGCAGTCATAGCCGAGATATATAAAACAACGTTTCGATTATAATTCTGTGGGTTAAATTTGGATAATTTTTCGTAAGTAACGAAAACGCTTTGCTCGTTTCCGAATAGCACCTTTCAGTAAAAAGAAATTATAGATTGATCGAGTTCGTGTTTTAAGTCCACTTTACATACAGTATGGACCGGACTAGACCTACAGTTTAAACTGGAAACCTAACCATGTTATGCCTCAACTAGTTATTCGAACCCAGGACCCTTTGATTACAAGGCGGCGACGTTACCACTACGCCAACAAGGAGTCTCAGTAACCAATATATATATATATATATATATATATATATATATATATATATATATATATAACACAGTAATAGGATGAGAAAGAGTGCCACAAGGGCGGATAAACTCTAATAATGGAGAGAGAGTGTATATAGCCTATATAAGTACACAGAAGAGTAACAGTGTACAATTTACTTTCTTTTGGTCTATAAAACAACCGATATTAACACACCTTCAAAAAAACAGCTTGTACATATGAAGCAAATTAAAATTGATATGTGAGGGCATAGTAGTGCGCACGGGGGTTGCCAGTGGTGCATGAACACCTCCAAATGCGTCCTCAAAAAATTAAGAATGTAGAAACAACCATTACAATAATGAAAATAATGTATCCCCTGCTGTCTTGAAATTTGAATTTTAATGGTCGGACCTTTCTAAAGGAAGAAGAGTGAAACGACTTGCAGCCAAAGATATCCTCTTCCCTATATTTAAGCTGCTCTTCCCTATCCTCTTCTCTACTCTGCTTCGTAAATAAGGAAACTGTCGTGAGGCTAATGCTCTTTTCATTTTCGTCAGTTAATTTTTGAACACCCTGTGCACTTTCACTTTTCCATCCTTAATATTTTCCTATCTGACACTGCGCAGCATATCGTGCAAGAAAATATCTTCTAAACGCAACTCAAATTTCGCAAATTCTTCTTCGCTCATTCTCGCGCAAGATTTATGGTACCACTTTTTACAAAACTACATTCAATTGCCCCAGCATTCAAGTGTTTTATTCCAGCCAATTTCGGCTGCTTCGTTCTGAGACGGAGAGATCGACGTTCGAACCATGTTTGTACCACTGACCTACTTGTCGCTAGCTCGCTAATCCCTTAATCCCGTACAGCTGCAACGAAAAAGTCTGCTCACACGATCATACAGTACAGTTCTTTGTCACTTTCTTACGTAGAGCACAAATATTTTACACACAAATAATCCTATCTCAACTTATTATTAATACGATTTCTTAAGTTGAATGTATTATCTTAACAAATAAGAAGAAGGATATCCTGTGTACAGTGTATCTCAAAAGTTTTAGGACAACGACATTTTAAACTAGGCAACCCAATTTACACAAGGCGTTGGTGGGTTGCATATAGAGTTAGGCTCAATTTCAGGGTTGCCACATGCACATTAGGTATTTATAAAATACGCGAAAGAAAGATATCCAAATATTATTGCATAAAACTAGAAAAAAATCAGTATTACATTTGTTGCAATACTCTCAGAAAGAAACAACATGGATTTTATAGTATTTCATTGTTGATGAGTCTACACAAAGGAAAAGTGGAGAGAGGAAACGAAAGGGAACAAAGGAGAGGAGAAAAGAGAAAGCAAAAGGAGAAGAGGAAAAGTAAGGAAGGGAAGAAAATGGAGGACAGAGGAAGTGGATAGGAGAAGTAATGAGGAGAAAGGAAAAGGATGCGAGGAGAGATGAGGAAAATGGAGCAAAGAGGAGAGAAGAGAGGAAGGAAAGCGAGGTGATAGAAGAGGAGGAAAGGAGTTTGGAGAGGAGAGGAGTAGACTATAAGAGGGGAGTGGAGAGTAGAGTAAAGGAGAGAAAAAGAGAAGAACGAAAAGAAGAGGAGAAGAGTGCAATGGAGTCGGAAATATAAGACAGGAGAGGAGATAAGAGGAGTGGAGAAGAGTGGGATGGAGACAAGAGGCGAGAAAAGTAGGGAAGGCGGTATGAGATAAAAGTAGAGGAGAAGGACGGGAGAGAAGAAGGAGAAGGAGAAGGAGAAGTTAAGAACAGAAGGGACTGGAGACGAGAGGTGAGAAGGGGTAGTTGCAGAAAATACGTCTCGGCGTCAAGAACTGATGCATTGATAAAATTATTGACATGAAACATTCATTAACATTTTATAATGTATTGGAGAATGTATTAGATCGGTGCGAAATTCCTTTTGGCCGAGTTCAGAGCAAGATAAAATCTTCCACGTAAGATCTTTGATTTTACCTGCGATTAAACCACTAAAAACATGAATGTAATTTTCATATATATCCAATTTTTCTCCTCTTCTCGGTTCGTTGAAATTGTGTTATTTAACATTTCCTCTCCCCCATCGTTCATTCCAATCTGAATCATTCCGTTTCATACGGCGTGGACAATGAACGCAATGGGATATGTCTAAAACGTACGAAAAGTTTCTGCCACCGGAGGGGTTTGAACCCACGACCATCAGATTATCAATCCTTAACGGTAACCACTACCACACAAGCTTTCGCTCCTGAATACAGGTAGAAGGAGCTGACCAATGTGAAATGCAGATCCAACCCCCCTCCTACATGTCATGTGCAAAGAATACTTGTTTGTAACAAAGAAAACGAAGGTAATACGACTGGGCGAAAACATTTAATGGAGAATTCCACATGATGGAAACTTTTCAGTCGATATTTGTGAAGGTATCTTTGCATTGAACTCGAGTGGAAAAAGGGGTAATATTAGTGTGTCCTGAATTGCCACAAATATAAATGGTTATTTCATTAATATTTGTCAATGTCTTTGAAGCAGAACACAATTATCGTTAGAGTATCATAATTCAAGATCTGATACGTGGAAATATCCCTTTAATCGTGTGTCAATTCATTTATTTGTTTATTTTTTTTTAGTAAATTCCAGTTTTAGGACAATCTAGCCACTATGCACTATTATTACAAATAATGTTGCCATGCTCTTGTTTAACAGAAGGAGAATTAAATAAAAGAGAACACCTCGTAAGAAGGATCGAACCTGGGACCGCTAGCAGCCTATATCATTTCATTCAATTCTCAATTTCAGTACTTTTCAGGACAGACAATCATAAACATCAATGTCCGAGCCGGGATTTTTTTTTTTTTTTTTTTTTTTTTTATAAGTTTTATTTCACTATTCTGTTTACATCTATGGATTTTTTTCCTACATGTATACATACAATTACATTACATCCAGATATTTACCAAAATATTGTGACAATCGGACATTTTGTTTATTTGATTGTTTCCATCTAGATCTTTTAAGATACATTGTATATAGGGTGATATTTGGTTCAAACTTTTTGCTATATATATAATATACTGTATGTGCTATTAGCCACACAATGGCATTTTGTTTCTTCACAGGGAAATATTTGAAGTCTGGTAATATACAAATTTTTGCTTGAAAGCATTGTGGGGATATACGACATATTTTGGCAAGGCACATAAGGAGAAAGGCCCAAATTTCTGAAATTCCTTTACATGTAGTGAGGCGATGTTCATTTGTATCCACCTCTCCGCATTGTCCACACTCATTTGTTGGTAGTCTTTTTATTTCATTTAGTCGAACATTTGTTGGAACTAGATCATGCACCAGGGTATACCACAAACTTCGTATGTCCGTGTCAAGGAAAGGCTTGTGGAGATTTTGCCATACATTTGACCAAATAACATTAGGAAATTTTTTCTCTATTCGACTCTGCTGCAAAATAAGTTGTCGTTGAAAATGTTCATACAAATATTTTGACAGAGTATTTTCCTTCAAGTCCATGGGAAACTCCACATAACTCCATTCTTGTACAAAATTTCGTACATACATAGGGCTCTTTGTTAGTCGAGACAAGTTGGGTGGATTTTGCGGTGGAAACGTATCGGTAAATATACGCAACCACATTGATGTAATCGACCGTTCAATTAAGTACAATTTATAATTTCTAGCTAAAAATAGGGACTTACATTTATTTTCAATATTCCATAATTCTAGACCACCTGTCATTTGTGTTTGGCACATGATCGGGAATGGTACCCGAAAAAAATGTCCGTACCACATGAACCATCCCACAGCAGACTTTATTTGTCGGAGATATTGCTGTGTGATTGGCAACACTTGAGCGACATAATTTAATTTACTAAAAATAAAAGTGTGTAGGAACCAAACACGCTGAATTAAATTGAGTTGTCTTCCTCTCATTTGATAACACTGTAACCTGATTTCGCTTACAATTTTCGTCCAGTTTAGATCCAGCATTCTGGATTCATTAGTATGAAAAGTAATGCCCAATATTTTGAGTTCGTTTACATATTTTATCCCTATGTCCGGATTGTCTTGTTTCCAGTTGCCAACATGTAAAGCCTTTGATTTTGTCATGTTAACTTCCGCTCCACTGGCAGAACAATACAAACACATTGCATTCAGTATATTTTGGAGCTGGGTCGTTGTTGTTACACAAGCTGATAAATCGTCTGCGAATGTAAACACTTGCGTTTCAAGGAAAGCACTCGCTGCGGGTGGGGCTCGGCACTGAATATATCGAAGTAGCGGGTCCAAGGTCAAAGCGAAGAGAAGCATACTCAAGGGGCACCCCTGGCGAATGGATCTCGTCACGTGTATTGCAGGAGTCACGAATCCATTGATAAGAAGACGGGAGGTTGCCTTTCTATAGAAACTTTGCAAAACAGATATAAAGGCTTCACTGAAGCGATAGGCTCGAAGTACTTCAAACAAATATTGGTGAATTACAAGATCAAAAGCTTTTGTGAAATCAAAGGATAGTATACAAGCTGCGGTTTGTTGCATTTCATAATAATACATTATATCACGTATACCCGCCACCGTAGAAAATATATTTTGAGTTTTACTGACACATGTTTGCCGTGAACTGAGTAAGGAAGATAATATAGGTTTCAGTCTATTAGCCAAAACTTTGGCCATAATCTTATAATCACAGTTTAACAAAGTAATGGGCCTAAAGTCAGTCACTGCACTCGGACGCGTTTTTTTGGCAATCAGTACAATTATACCTTCATTTTGAAGCACGCATTCGTTTCGAAATGCATCTTGTATTATCTTGACCAATTCATGTTTCATAACATCAAAAAAACGTATATAAAATTGGTAGCCTATGCCATCGTTGCCAGGAGTGCGCTTAACGTTACAAGTACGCAGTGCTTCATACACCTCATCGACAGTGACGTCACTGTCTAACAAAGTTCTGTCTTCGTCCGTCAAAAAATTATTTACCGATGTGAGCAATTGTTGTACAGCCAATTGATCTACTTCTTTACCAGTATACAAATTATTATAATACGTGTAAAACGCCTGTGATATACCTTGTTGAGTTCTATGTGTATCTCCGCCGGAATCGACAATATTGTTTATCAAAAGAGCTCGCTTTTGTTTTTGTGTGTGAACATAGTGAAATAAAGAGGTTCGTTCATCTTGCAAGGATGATGCATGAGTAGTTCTTATCTTTATACCCTCCAAGTGATGCCGTTGCAACGTAAGGATTTGTGCTTTATATTTTTGTATCTGTGGATAATGTTCGGTGACATCAGGTCGCATACATAACTCATGTAAACATTTGTAATAGAAGTTCAACATTAAGTTCCGGTCACGTGCACTCTCTTTCCCTAGCCATTGAAAATAGGATTTAATTCGAGGTTTTACGTATTTTACCCACCACGTATTGTAATCAGTATAGTGTTTTTGTTGCCGGCACCAATACTTCCATTTTTCTTCAAACATATCATTAACATTAGGCTGTTGAAGTAGGGCAGAGTTCATTTTCCAATAGGACGGACCCCAAACTAATTTAGATTCTTGTAGATTAATACTCATTCTGATTGCTATATGATCTGAAAAAGGTACCGGCAAAGCATCTATTGTCGTCACATATTTTATAGTATGACCAAGTGTATAGAATCTGTCCAGTCTAGAACCTGCTTTGTTATTGAAATAGGTAAACACTATATCCTTTCGTTTTTCGGTCCAGATGTCCTTCAGCTGTAAATCGCTGATTAAGGTCGTTAAAGCTAAACTATTTTGAAACTTTCCTATACAATCACATGATCGCAGCACTTGATTAAAATCACCACCTAGGATGATACACGAATCATTATTTGGAAGTAAGTATACGATCTCAGCCTGGTAAAATTGTTCTCTCTTCCATCTGTTTTGCTGTCCGGAGGGGGCGTAGATATTAACAAAAGTATAACGTTGACTTTGAAAACTAATTCCCCTCCCATCGACTAATTTCTTTACATTTTTTATTTCTATACCACTTTTGATTATAATTGCCGTCCCTCTCCCGCTTGTCCCCAAGTTTACAATAGCCTCGTACCCATACAGGAAGTTAAAATCTACAATACAAACTTCCTGCAAGTATAAAATGTCAATCGAGTGGATTCGGACAAAGTCCGCAAGCAATTTGCATTTCACTGGCGTCAGGATCCCATTGATGTTAAGGGTACAAAGACGAGTGCTGTAATTCATGCACAATAAGATATTATAAAAAACTGTATATAAGAATACCACGTAAATGTGCATTTTTGGTGCTCAATTACACTAAAGTAAGTATTAGTCCGAAGTGTTTTCAGAATGATGATAATCGTTCATGTGCATGACACAATTTACACTATTTTTTCTACCTGTTATTATATCGATATTCATCTTGTAACTCTCTAACATGTAATATATAACATTACACTGTATACACTAGGAAAGTACACAAATTTATGTCGCGCACTACACTCGTAAATCACTCATCTCAAAACATAAACAAACATTTCTCCTTACACTAACTACCTAATGGAGGGGGGGAAGGCGATCTGAACCCACATCTACTTAACATTTCACTTTTGTTGGGTCTTCCTGCTGTGTGTGACGGACTGCTGGCTTAGAAACATCCTGGTACATTTCTTTTTCTTACCTTCTGTTACCGCTTTCAGTCGTGAACTTGTACGTTTTTTTCTATTTCGTTGACCTTTGTCCATAACTTGCTTATCATCTGTGGATTCCTCTTCGGTTTGGGAGTCATCTCCTGATACCATTTCTTGCGATTGTGACGAGGGAAGGGGGGGAGCAATTTTAGGTTGGTCATGTTGTCCACTCACGTTTCCTTCTGCTAGTTTCAAGGTCGTTGTGTGCGAGGAAGCGCCTGGCAGGGAAAGCTCATGACCTGCCTGGCTCTTTTCACCTTCCGATACACAGCTGTTCGCGGGGAGGGGAGGGGCTATCTTATCACTAATCGAGGCTTCAGGCGAGACCTGGTAGTTACTCGAAAGTTCCTCGCGTTCAACTTCTGCTACCCATGTCGAATTTTGACTTTCTGTTGTTAACAAATGGGAAGTTTCCTTTGCTGCTCTCTCTGATGAAACTTTGTTCGTCGGAGGATCCAGTGGCGTCTGTGCGGCACCTTCGGGTTCTTTTACATCTGGGTTCTTTGGGGATTCTTTCATTTCTATGTCCAGGGTTGTCTTGGGTACTTGAAAACTTGTAGGCTGGTATGGCAGTGGTTGTTCTGCTGCATCAATATTGATTGGTGATCGGTGGGTGGCTTCCGCATATGTGGAGGCTGTCCTCCTTCCTGGTTTTCTACGCTTATCGCAACAATTTGAGAGATGTTCTGTAGATTCACATATCCTGCACGTAATCTTTTGACCATAGTACGTTACCCAATATCGATCACCTTTGATAGTGATGTACGATGGAATTGGTTTCTTAAGCGTCATGCGAATTCGCTTTGTACCGGTACGCGTTGGGTATATATGTTCATCCGTGTACTTTTCATCGTCAACATATTTCACATCACCATATGTTGTCAGTGTCTGTTGTAGAACGTCCATTGGAAGTTCCATAGGAACTACATGTACATTCACAATTACGCTATTTTGATCCGCCCATTCCAGTTTTACCTCATGCTCCCCATTGTCATCAGTGTATACTAATGTGCCTCCCGATCGTAATATTATCTGCTCGCCTAACACTCGCGATATTAACTTTATAAACACACACTTTCGATATTGATCGATTTCAATACTAAGCACTTGATCTTCTGTTAGTGACAAATTCTGCTGTATCCACCGATGCAGTTGTATCGATGTTGGTTTTTGTCGCACATTCGTGAAGACCAATTTCACAGTATTCACTCGCCGTACAGACATGGTTCAGAACACAGAAGGTAGACTTAACCGGAATTTCACTCGCTTGCACGTAATGCTCGACACGGACCGCACGTAGAGACGATGCACCGCGTGCCAGTGCTGGCAGCGAACTCCAGGATTCGAACCCGGGACCCCCGGCGTTGTAGCGCGATGTGCTAAGCACTCCACCACGGAGGCCGACACCACTACACCACGCCCTTACCTTCCGTTGAATCAACAAAATTAAGTATTCTGTTCCTCCAATATTGTAAATGTCCTTGGATATACATGTAGTTGAATTTTACTTTAATTTTGAATTGTTTCTTGTGGTATAGCAGCTATCTTCGAGAATATATTTTGGAAGTGATGAAGAAAAACAAGAATATTGGTAGTTGTTGTGAAAATGCTAGTTACTTCTTCTAACTTATTATGTTGATTAGACATTATTAATGAAAAATATCTTGAGCCTTGAACATTGCAGGGCGATGTTCTCTTCTTGTGATACTGCAACATACGAAATGCTTGTTTTCTGACGCAAGTCTCGTGTCCAGAACAGTCTTATGAAATGTATTTGCTGTTACGTATGGTAACATGAAACAAATACAGCGTTTGCGAAAACGTTTGCGAACTGCTAAATGTGCGAGACGTTATACGTAAACAGGCGGAAAATTGTATTCATAAAATCACATCACATTTGACAGTGTTAGTCAATAGAGAGAGTCGTGAAACAGTGTGTTAAGGTGTTGGATTAAATCATTCTTATTTTACTTTTTCGAAGAACAACAATTTTTAAGGTAGAACAACAGTCATTCCGTTCCGCTCTTTATTTCTTTTAAATTCTTACACATTCCTTTAATTGATTTTAAGAATAAACAAAAGTATTGCTTGCTTTTCTGTCATTGGCCTAGACAGTGGAATTATGCGTGCAAAGTTCCTGAAAGCTCAGATAGGTTAAACCGTTTATTGACAATCGTGAACTTTTCGTTTAATAGATAATATTTGGTTTTATACGACGGGAGAACATTGGTTGAATTTCCTTTCTTGCCCTTTTGAGATATATACTTCTACAGTAGCAATCGCGTTCGGGAAAGGTTAAAAGATGACTTGGTATTCAAAGGCAGTAAGCTTGGTAACCTAGCTTGTTCGCGTTCATGAGTCACGCTTCACAAGGCCACTTATTATCGCAAAACATTGTGCGTCGATGCCGAGCGTCTACACCCAGCACATTACAAGTGACCAGAGTCGAATTTTAAAGAAAATCTGAAGAATAATAGATTTCATCAGAGGCGGCTACGTGGGCACTATCTCAACATGCAATATGTAATGATTCCTGCAAACAAAAATGCTTATTGAATGAGTATTCGGATAGTAATATATGCTTTATCGTGTAACATGTAAGATACTTATTGGGATTACCGCGTAGTAGGGCAACCGATCCATGAAAAACAAAATAAAATTGAATGGTTGGTTTAATATAGATAAATATTTTTTTTTATTAATTTTTCCTTATTCCCTTGTTTTTCTTATTTTAATAATAACAATAACGCATGGTTCAAGAACTCTCGAAGGGCCTTGGCCTATCTCCCGACTGCCAGTCTCCCTCACACAATCCTTCCTAGTGATCTTCAACCAGATGTGGTGACGTGGGATCAGCACGTCGAACCCTCAACCATTATGGTGGTTATTCACCTGATGTTTACATTTTCGTTCCTGTTCGGCACGTACGGGACCCTACTTCTGGTTTTGAAAGAGTAACATGGATTATAAAGATGTAAGGGTAATATCTTGCAGAAAAGACGACAATCATTGCGTGGCTGTTGGTTGCAATATGAGGTCCAGAACGAATATTTTTTCTCAAGTATCTGTGAATCTTTTTTCGACACACCAGATATGAAAACTCAGTGGATTCAAGCAGTAATGCAAAAAGACTACGAACCACGACATGAGAAACTACGCCCTAGACACGTCACTTCATCACCGTTAAATAAACCCAATGAAATATTTAAGTGTTTTTAAATTATAATTTTCTAACGCACATATGTTGGTATAACATTTAAAACGTAAATTTTTACAACCATGCATGTTATTATCTGTGGAAGAAAGAACAATTAAGAGAGCTGTGTTCTAGTAGATACACAATGTCGAAAAATTATCCATTCTGATATAATCAGAGTACATTTCATTTCTTTGGTTTTAAGTACACTTTATGCACAGTAAGGCTATTCGGGACTCAACCTAGAGTTTAAGTCACATTGTGCCTCCACCAGATATCGAATCCTGGAACACCTTGATTACAAGGCAGCGACGTTACAGCTACGCCATCGAGAGGCTTCGAAGTATTTGAATGTTTATAAATAATGTAAGCTTTATTTCAACCTGCCGAATCCTCCAACTTCCTGTATATTCGTATCATGTGTGGAATTGCCTGTTTTTTTCGTTTTCGTGGAATTAAAAATCAACTGGCGTAGCTATATATGTTAATGATTAATTAGAATGATAATTATAAAGAATGAGAAGTGGCCAAACATAAATTAGAACCAACTTAAAATACACGTTTATGTAAAAATTGATCTGTGGTTTTATTAATGAAAAATAAAATGTGCACTTTATAACTATTAGGTTAAGTAGAATATCTTTGTTTTTCATCGGTGTATTTAATCTTCCTTTTACCTTTAAGAATTTATTATTATTTACTTCTTCCCTAATATAAAAAATCTGTAGCTTAATTTATAGGCGAATGAACGTTCTTGTTTAATGTATATACCAACGAAACCATTCGGTTCGATACCCGGTGGAGGCACATAGTGGTTCGGATTCCACTTTAAACTGTAGATCCAGTCCCGATTAGCCTTACTGTGCACAAAGTGAACTTAAAACATCAACTCAAAACAAAAAAAAACGAAACCATTGGTATAGAGGATCAACATTGTCTCAGTAAAGATTTCTATTGTTCCATAAATCATCATCCAATGACTCTGGGAACTGGTCAATTTCTTCGAGGTATCTTTAATTCTCTGTCACTTAAACATTTCAAGTGATCCATTTTGTATCCGCTCCTTTTTAACAAAGTAAGCTCGAAGACAATCTGTATTCCACTAACTTATATTGCAAACTTGGTCAAACCGGAAGTTATTTTATCGCCTTCGATAATCGAATTGTCTGATCGACTATTTTTTGTTTACCCAGGAACATCCCCCATAGGAGATTTACGAGACCGGGTTACGCTACTCACTCGTAGCTCCTCAATTTCCTCACGATGGTGGGTTGCCACCGGTCCCTTACACAGGCCGAGAACACAGAGACTGAACCCAGGCGGACTCGAACACATGCCGTCCCGCAGTCGGAGTCCAAAGCACAGCACCTTAGACCGCACGATCACGGAGGAGGACTTTTCTTATTTTACTTTTGGCTAATCGCGAGGATGAGGATGAATAGTGAATAGAAAAATAAAAAGAAGGTCACGCACAAAGAACAGGACGGGTCTTAAACCTCTTAGGTGACGAGTCCAAGCCCTAAATATGAGAATTTCAACCATAGACCTCAATTTTTTTTAAAAAAAAATATAAACAAAATTACTATTTACACTAAACTTATTATCAAGGCCAAAATAGTTTGTAACTGTGAAACTACCCTCTGAATGCAAATTGACATGTTTTTTTTTCTTTCTTCATGTGAGTAAGAATTAAATGTGTGGCACACAGAGATACTTCTTGCGAAAACAATTAACTGTGCCTTGTCCCAGCATGTCTGGAGCAAAGCCGCGCATAGCAGAAGAGAAGGGGGAAGAGGGGAAGGGGATCGAGTGGAAAGAGCGAGGCAGCACACGCTGCTGGAAAGGCTGGCAACTGCAGTGGATCTCCTCCCTCCACGCAATTCCGTTCCTCTCATGTGTTCATCGCTGCTCAGATACTTGTTTTGTTCACCTGCTCCAGATATAAGTGGGACAGAGTGTAGTTCGCATACATGTAGCAAGTAAGGCAACTTATCTCAGAATGAAAATTCCACAGAGTTTTCAAACGTTTGTTTGAGCAATGATGACTGGACACGGATCTAGTGGTCTAAAATCATTTGTAAACTTGAATGTATCTCTTTACAGATACCAAGTTATAAGGAACTATTTCGTAGATGTTCATGTAACCGTTATAAAATTATAAATAAAATATATTCACAACCTTAGATATACTAATACGAAGAAAGAAATTCAGAGTAAGATTTCAAATGCATGCGTATAAAGTAATTATAGAAGTATAGAGCAATATGAAAGTATTGAACTTTTTTTTTCTTTGCAGGATAACGTTTACAATATTGAGGCGAAAGAATAATTAAGGACGTAGTGTAATGGTTAGAGTTCTTGAGAGCATTGTAAGCGGTCCGAGGTTTGATCCTCCATACGAGGTTTAAAAATATTTCTCCTTCTATTAAACAAGAGCATGGCAACAATATTTGTAATAATAGTGCATAGTGGCTAGATTGTCCTAAAACTGGAATTTACTAAAAAAAATAAACAAATAAATGAATTGACACACGATTAAAGGGATATTTTCACGTATCAGATCTTGAATTATGATACTCTAACGATAATTGTGTTCTGCTTCAAAGACATTGACAAATATTAATGAAATAACCATTTATATTTGTGGCAATTCAGGACACACTAATATTACCCCTTTTTCCACTCGAGTTCAATGCAAAGATACCTTCACAAATATCGACTGAAAAGTTTCCATCATGTGGAATTCTCCATTAAATGTTTTCGCCCAGTCGTATTACCTTCGTTTTCTTTGTTACAAACAAGTATTCTTTGCACATGACATGTAGGAGGGGGGTTGGATCTGCATTTCACATTGGTCAGCTCCTTCTACCTGTATTCAGGAGCGAAAGCTTGTGTGGTAGTGGTTACCGTTAAGGATTGATAATCTGATGGTCGTGGGTTCAAACCCCTCCGGTGGCAGAAACTTTTCGTACGTTTTAGACATATCCCATTGCGTTCATTGTCCACGCCGTATGAAACGGAATGATTCAGATTGGAATGAACGATGGGGGAGGGGAAATGTTAAATAACACAATTTCAACGAACCGAGAAGAGGAGAAAAATTGGATATATATGAAAATTACATTCATGTTTTTAGTGGTTTAATCGCAGGTAAAATCAAAGATCTTACGTGGAAGATTTTATCTTGCTCTGAACTCGGCCAAAAGGAATTTCGCACCGATCTAATACATTCTCCAACACATTATAAAATGTTAATGAATGTTTCATGTCAATAATTTTATCAATGCATCAGTTCTTGACGCCGAGACGTATTTTCTGCAACTACCCCTTCTCACCTCTCGTCTCCAGTCCCTTCTGTTCTTAACTTCTCCTTCTCCTTCTCCTTCTCCTTCTTCTCTCCCGTCCTTCTCCTCTACTTTTATCTCATACCGCCTTCCCTACTTTTCTCGCCTCTTGTCTCCATCCCACTCTTCTCCACTCCTCTTATCTCCTCTCCTGTCTTATATTTCCGACTCCATTGCACTCTTCTCCTCTTCTTTTCGTTCTTCTCTTTTTCTCTCCTTTACTCTACTCTCCACTCCCCTCTTATAGTCTACTCCTCTTGTCACGGGCTGCTAATTTAATAAATAACTAATTAACTCAATTGACTCAACTGAACTGAGCTTAGCAACGCAACAACGAAGAATCTCTCGCCTCACCTGCTGGGCGAATTAAACATTACATGAAATATAATACGGTCAGGATAAGTGCCTAACAGTCGGAGTTACCGAGAATAAACCTAGGAGGATTTGATTTTAAATACCTGAAATGACGTTACATAATGCTACGGTGTTTCTGAATATACACATATATTAAAGCACATATAAATAGACAGTACATCTTGCCCTCTTTCACTCGATCTCACATTCATACTCTCATTCCATGGCATATGGCGACAATATGACAATTACAAAGGTTAAGATTAATTACTACTTTGACCATACTCTTGATATGTCTTGGCTACATTGCCTTTTACAATTTATCGTTTAGGATTTTAAGTATAAAGTGAATAATTGTTCCTTGTGCGAACCCCTTCTATCTTTTCTAAAGGTATAAATATATTCAATGAACTATTGTTTGCTGTTAACATAAACTCTCATCCTTAACATTTGATTACTCCGCCGGAAAACAGATGTCTAGGGTTGCCATAGCACTGATTTAAGTTAAGCAATGATTTGATTCACGCAGATTCGCGGTAGATAGTCGTCATCTTTCTCACACACGCACATGGTTGGATCTTACCTTAGCTGCATTCCCTCTGACCTGGGTTGGGTGAAAGTGGTCCTACAGTTCTGGAAGACATCTGCACTCCAGGGTTGCACTTCACGGTTATCCTGGTTGACGAAAGTGGATCAGTCGGCGGCTCCATCTGGCATCCTCGGATCCTGGCTTCTCTCGTGCACTGTCGACTCCATACGACAACTTGCGCAATAATAGGTCAGTTCTTCGCGGTCACTCGTAAGTACAGATACGTGACTTGGGCGATGAGACGAACATACGCGATGAGCCATTCGCGGTTTCACATGGATATCAATTGTTATTAACTTTCACTACTTTGGACGTTGTTTCGGACGATTGACACAGGTGGACGTGTCTGGCGTTATTCTCACATAACCACACGTATGTGCACGGATGCGTTGACGGCAAGGGGAGGACGACCCCCTGGTTCTATATTCTGCTCTACTCCATGGCTCTGAAACACTCACTCGAGGAAAACAAATCCAGACCTCGAGTCTGCTTGCAACTCGCAGCTCGGTCGCACGTAGCTCACACTCCGGTGGCGATTGTAGGCAAAACTGTGTAAAACGGTTCCAAATCATCCCTTTTATTCCAGATTTGAACGTAGTGACGCTGTACCCTCTATGATCAGGTGCTTGTTTATTGTTTCTGGTGCTTTGACCGTTGTCCTCCTATCCTGGCCAATGCTCACTCAGGTCCTTAACCCCTGGCAGCAGCCCCTCGCGCAGAGATTAGGCTAACTCTTCCTCTTTTGTATTCAGTCACGAAACGCCGGAACAACTCAGTAGGGTAGCTTCTCCCTTTCAATCCGGCGATGAATCTTTAATAATTCATAACTCCCGTAGTTCTGTTCTGATTAGGCTCAAATCTTGGAATCAGTACTTTCATGAGGTGTTCTTCCGCTGGTGAAAATCTCATCCAATTCGGTCCATTGGTTTAGAAGTTGCATTTTTCTTGATATTCCCATAAGAATGCATGTAAATCCGAATTCGGGCGGAAAACGGTGTTTGAGCAAGCTAGTGCTGGCTAAGACAGTTCGCTAGACACCTGTATTCGCGACGGATATTAATATTACCAATTGCAATTAATTCCTACTAACGGGCAATTAGATTAATTACTTATCACTCAATATTTGACCGTTATAACATTCCCCTCCTTTTAATTATGAATTTTTTTCAGAACGAACTTGCGAGTGACAGGAAAAAATTCATACCACATATTAATGATATTTGTTAATGATCGCAAACATAGGCGTCTGAATAGGGACTCGAACCCTGGACTGTATAACTTTTAACTCAACATTACAATGAAGTTATACTTTCTGCAATTGTACTATAATTATGAGAATATAAACGAATATGATAAAATATACAAGAATACAATATAAAGTACATTTTAACATCCAAATCTCAACGTATATTACCACATATATACTAACTTTGGGTACACCCTGTAGTTTTATACATAATAAATGAATACTGAATAATATGCTAAATAAGATATAAGTAAATATTTGGGTTGCAATTTGTTCCCTCTCACACATGTGTTTGCATACCTCTTGCATTAATTATAAGAAAGGTCTACATTTTTTGCCTTTTAATATAAAAAAATAATCTCTAATTTTCCTATTGTTTACTTTACAATCGGGGTGGCTCTAGTGCAATATTTTCTTCAGTGTCTCCTTTGACATGAGCCGGACTGGCAAAGGAGTCTTCTAGTCTCCCGTCGGGCCTTGAATATCGGTTATCTGCTCCAGAGATCGCTGTTCTTGCCTCAGTCCACTTCGTCTAGGTTGGTAATCTGGGGAGAGTTGGTCCAAGTTACGGCTAGTAGACGGTCTATTCCAGTCGAGTAAATTAGCACCAGTCTGTGGGGACACGACTGTTCTAACCGCATTCACAGCACGATTCCTCTCATCTTGACTCGGGTTGTTTTGACCCCTGCAGTGTTGCCATCTCGTGTTTTCTCCATCCCTATCGTCTCTGAAGTGTTGTTGTTGTGGGCGGTGATTGCTGTACTGGCCTCGCTGGGGATAAGGGGCGGTTAGCATTTCTTTCACTCCGTAGTCCTGCAATGTGCTTTTCCACTCGTTGCTCAAAAACTGTGGTCCTCGGTCATAGAGCTTCCGTTTTTCAGGGTTGGAAAGAACTTCATATGCCTGTTCAAACTCTTCAAATATATCGAATGGTGGATTCCGCTGCTCGAGCCAGATCCTTGCATTCCCTTTGGGTAATTTTCGCATTAGCCTCAAGCAGTCTGGGCTATCGACATCGTACAACAAACAATCTCTCTTGAAGTCCCCTATGAAGATTGACGGTAAAATCTCGTCGTGATCGGGGCTGTACGTATGGAAATAATCTAGGCTGACCTTTGAGAAGATTCCGCGAGTACTCGACTCCGGGTTGGAAACACTGCGTATCTCCTGCTGGGCGAGAGCGTTCAAGCTCGGCGGACTCCCGCTCCGGCCGATGACGTCACGCGCTGCTTGGCGATCTAAGGAAGTTGGTGCTGATTGACAGGTCAGCTGGTTGGTCACGTCTGCTGCGACGAGCAAAGGAGTTGGGTTCGCATCCCTGGACGTTGCCTCCAATCGGCGAATCTCTTCGTCCTCATTTCTTCTCCGTTGCGTGATTTGGAAATCCTTCATTTGGTCAATTTTTGATAGCAGCACTTGGAAACGGCGATCCAATCTTTCTTCTTCTTCTCTCCTTTCGGCAGCCTCTATCTTCCGCCTTTCTTCTTCTTCTCTCTTCCTCTTCTGTTCTCTTTCTTCATCTCTGGCTTGGAGATAACTGATTAGCTGAGAGAACATGGCCTGCACGTCCATCTTCTCTGGAACTGGCAACCCTGTTGCCGACTGATCTTTCCCTAGATCCTTATCAACATTGCCGGCTGACGAAACGCTTGCATCGGTAGAATGCTCAAACCCTGGGCGGTCCATGGTATTGTTGTTGGCTAATCTCTTGCGGAGCCGAGTAGTTCATTGCATGGCAATCTTCTTCTTCTTCTCGTGGCTGGCTATCGCCGAAGGAAAAAAGATATCAAAATTCTTTTCCTGGTTTCTGGTTTCAGATCCCGGGGATCGCTTCCCCTCACCTGCTTCCGTGTCATAACGCGTGTCCTTTTGTCCTTTATCGTCCGAAGTTAATAACGCCCATTGTTAATAAAATAATAAGATTCTCTAATAATTCTGCTATGGAAAAATGCTATAGTCGCGACAAAGTATTTCACTATTACACCATAAAAAACACACAATATAGTTCTAGCTACACATCGATTGCATATTCAGTTAATTAAAATCACCGTGCAAATTACACATTAATACTTTAAATGAACACGTCTTTATAGATTCTTATCAGGATTTTCAGTTACAGGTTGCAATTATTTAATTTTCAACAAAAAAAATCTTAGTTCCCCCTTAGCGTTAAATTCTGGTACCCTGTCGTAGACATTCGTAGGCTGAAAACTCTCTTTAACAACAAGTATTAAATCCCCTTGGGTAATAGACATAACTGATTGTTAACCATTACAATCAAACTTAATAAAATTCACATTGAGTAGATAAGCAACTAATTAGAATACTCGTGACCTCCAGGTTCCTTACTAGCCTGCCTGTAACATCGTTCTACGAGCCTAATTCTTATTTGCTTCCTATTTGACTACTCTTCTAATTGCCTATTCGTCGATTATTTGGGCCTACCTTTTACACCCTTACTTGTCTATTCACATACTCGTCGATTATTCGGCGTACTTTTTTACTTGCCTACTTATTTTATTTGCCTACTCGTCGCTTGTTTGGGCAACCTTTTATATGCCTACCTATTTATTTGCCTACTCGTCGCTTGTTCGGGCGCCATATTTTGTTACGGGCTGCTAATTTAATAACTAACTAACTAACTCAATTGACTCAACTGAACTGAGCTTAGCAACGCAACAACGAAGAATCTCTCGCCTCACCTGCTGGGCGAATTAAACATTACATGAAATATAATACGGTCAGGATAAGTGCCTAACAGTCGGAGTTACCGAGAATAAACCTAGGAGGATTTGATTTTAAATACCTGAAATGACGTTACATAATGCTACGGTGTTTCTGAATATACACATATATTAAAGCACATATAAATAGACAGTACATCTTGCCCTCTTTCACTCGATCTCACATTCATACTCTCATTCCATGGCATATGGCGACAATATGACAATTACAAAGGTTAAGATTAATTACTACTTTGACCATACTCTTGATATGTCTTGGCTACATTGCCTTTTACAATTTATCGTTTAGGATTTTAAGTATAAAGTGAATAATTGTTCCTTGTGCGAACCCCTTCTATCTTTTCTAAAGGTATAAATATATTCAATGAACTATTGTTTGCTGTTAACATAAACTCTCATCCTTAACATTTGATTACTCCGCCGGAAAACAGATGTCTAGGGTTGCCATAGCACTGATTTAAGTTAAGCAATGATTTGATTCACGCAGATTCGCGGTAGATAGTCGTCATCTTTCTCACACACGCACATGGTTGGATCTTACCTTAGCTGCATTCCCTCTGACCTGGGTTGGGTGAAAGTGGTCCTACAGTTCTGGAAGACATCTGCACTCCAGGGTTGCACTTCACGGTTATCCTGGTTGACGAAAGTGGATCAGTCGGCGGCTCCATCTGGCATCCTCGGATCCTGGCTTCTCTCGTGCACTGTCGACTCCATACGACAACTTGCGCAATAATAGGTCAGTTCTTCGCGGTCACTCGTAAGTACAGATACGTGACTTGGGCGATGAGACGAACATACGCGATGAGCCATTCGCGGTTTCACATGGATATCAATTGTTATTAACTTTCACTACTTTGGACGTTGTTTCGGACGATTGACACAGGTGGACGTGTCTGGCGTTATTCTCACATAACCACACGTATGTGCACGGATGCGTTGACGGCAAGGGGAGGACGACCCCCTGGTTCTATATTCTGCTCTACTCCATGGCTCTGAAACACTCACTCGAGGAAAACAAATCCAGACCTCGAGTCTGCTTGCAACTCGCAGCTCGGTCGCACGTAGCTCACACTCCGGTGGCGATTGTAGGCAAAACTGTGTAAAACGGTTCCAAATCATCCCTTTTATTCCAGATTTGAACGTAGTGACGCTGTACCCTCTATGATCAGGTGCTTGTTTATTGTTTCTGGTGCTTTGACCGTTGTCCTCCTATCCTGGCCAATGCTCACTCAGGTCCTTAACCCCTGGCAGCAGCCCCTCGCGCAGAGATTAGGCTAACTCTTCCTCTTTTGTATTCAGTCACGAAACGCCGGAACAACTCAGTAGGGTAGCTTCTCCCTTTCAATCCGGCGATGAATCTTTAATAATTCATAACTCCCGTAGTTCTGTTCTGATTAGGCTCAAATCTTGGAATCAGTACTTTCATGAGGTGTTCTTCCGCTGGTGAAAATCTCATCCAATTCGGTCCATTGGTTTAGAAGTTGCATTTTTCTTGATATTCCCATAAGAATGCATGTAAATCCGAATTCGGGCGGAAAACGGTGTTTGAGCAAGCTAGTGCTGGCTAAGACAGTTCGCTAGACACCTGTATTCGCGACGGATATTAATATTACCAATTGCAATTAATTCCTACTAACGGGCAATTAGATTAATTACTTATCACTCAATATTTGACCGTTATACTCTCCTCTCCAAACTCCTTTCCTCCTCTTCTATCACCTCGCTTTCCTTCCTCTCTTCTCTCCTCTTTGCTCCATTTTCCTCATCTCTCCTCGCATCTTTTTCCTTTCTCCTCATTACTTCTCCTATCCACTTCCTCTGTCCTCTATTTTCTTCCCTTCCTTACTTTTCCTCTTCTCCTTTTGCTTTCTCTTTTCTCCTCTCCTTTGTTCCCTTTCGTTTCCTCTCTCCACTTTTCCTTTGTGTAGACTCATCAACAATGAAATACTATAAAAATCCATGTTGTTTCTTTCTGAGAGTATTGCAACAAATGTAATACTGATGTTTTTCTAGTTTTATGCAATAATATTTGGATATCTTTCTTTCGCGTATTTTATAAATACCTAATGTGCATGTGGCAACCCTGAAATTGAGCCTAACTCTACATGCAACCCACCAACGCCTTGTGTAAATTGGGTTGCATAGTTTAAAATGTCGTTGTCCTAAAACTTTTGAGAGACACTGTACAAGGCACCAAGTAAGGTTATACAAAATAGAATCTAAGTTGAAGTTTTATTGTGGACTGACGTCAAAAGCAAAAAAATAAATAAAACCGACCGTGGATTTTTATATTTAAATTTATATGTATAAATATACATACAGGGTGGCTCAATAAGTCACTTAACACCCCCGGTATAAGACCACTGAGACATGGAACGTGAAAATGGCGATGACCAATCGTTGCCTGGCCAAGGGGGAACCACATTGACGTCACCCGCATGGTCGGCAGCCATCCTGATGTCCGCCATCTTGAATTCAACTTCAGAAATTTAAATGGGAAGGAGGTCGTGCGACATATCAAAATTGGCTAGAATTTTACCAGTAGTTTTCATTTATTTCCCTTTAGTGCGTGTGCGGTATTTGTGTGGTATGGTGAAATGCATTTTGCAAGTCGCAGTTTCTTTTAAAAGAAACTAAATTAACAGAATAATTTTTAATCAGATGTCTATATCTTAAAGATTACAAGTGCTATTAATACAGATCATGCCATTAGTGGAAGTGAAGTTTCATGATAAGAACACTCTTAATAATAATAATAATAATAATAATAATAATAATAATAATAATAATAAATAATGTCGATACTGCCCAAAACAAGGAATAGTCAACGAGACCAAATGTTATCAATCCCGCTCTGCCTGGACGACAAACGGGGCTTTGGCTTCTAGACTCACAGTCAGTCTGTCTGTTCCCCACTGCCCATGCGTATTTGTCATTGCCCTTGCATTAATTTCATCCTAATCTTCGCGATTGGCCAAAAGAGACAGAAGAAATAAATAAAATAAATCAAATCAATCAGAAGAAAAGAGCTGCAAATGGATGTGCCTTTCCCAAATTGAGGATTCATATGGCAAGTCTCGCATATAATATGAAGGTTAGGATGAATAATGAAACAGTTTGTTGGAACACACACAATTTCATGTCCAGGTTCTATCCAGGATGCGAAACTAGGACACCAAGTTTTTTTGCACGTTACGCTAACCATTCAGTCACAGAGCCGAACTAAGGGTCCCGGGTTCGAATCCCGGTCGGGCTTTGTTGTTTGTGAATGTCCATTCATCAATTTCATCATTTCATCACTCATCCCCATCTTCGCAAATTAGTCAAGAGGCACAAAACGCGAAGTAAAATAAACTAAATCAAATAAAAAAATAAAAATAAAAAACAGAGCCGAACTGAAATACTTTGTATTTGGCGAGTGATTCCCGACACGTAAATGATACAACTGGGAAGATAAAAAGAGACTGTTGCATTGGCGCCTTCAAGTCTGGGCAGAGCATTCAACCATATCAGTATCAATCACTCAACTTGATTTTGTGGTTTCAGGGTGAATAGTAAGCAAGCCCATACTTTCGGTCATTCTGTCTGTTTCTGTCCTCCAACTTAGAGATATGCGTGTGTAACATAGTGTTAATGCGCAGGGACATGTGAAAAATGCTAACGTTGGGATAACCGTTAAAATAATAGAAATGATAATTGCATTATGGTGGATTAAGGGTGTTGTTTGTTAACTGACTGTCACAATTACAAGTATGGAAATTTAAATCTTTGTAGTTAAGTAAAACTCTTGGTAAAATATCTTCATACCAATGGCTAATAATGTATTTAAACGCGTCGTTTCTCAACGTATGGAGCGCGACCCACTGCAGGGTCCCGAGAAGGCGTTTGGTGTGTCGCGTAGTCGGGCTCGAAAATTTATTTTTTGTGTCTCAAACAATTATTACATTTTAATTACTAAGATACATTGTTTAACAATTTAAATTCAACTCTTGTTGTACGAAGTCTAAGCTCTTCATGTCTATTACTTGCGCTCTACCATCGCTTTTTGCCGGGATCTCTCAATTTCATCATGCGTGTTTAGTTAGACTAGAGTAAATTAGTCTTTTAAATCACATATTTACTTTTCTTGAAGAAAGTATACGTAATTTCATTACGGAAATGTAAAAGAGGGCTTCTTAAAGTACTCGATGTTAGCAAAAGTATGATTTTAAACTGGGTGCACACCCCTTCAAGTAATTTTGCCGGCGCCCATACTTGTGTGTCCCGTGAAGTGTAATATCCTTCAAGGTGGGTCCCGAACTGAAAAGGGTTGAGAACCATTTATTTAAAGGTAATATACCTAGATATTAGTATTTTCAGTTTCAGACATCACAGAGTGCGAAGGGGCGGCTTTTGAAGGACTGCTGAATTCGCCGCATTATTCCTGCAAGGGAAAGGGTGGGGATATCGAATTGTATCCATGTACATAAGAAGCACGGACTTGAAGTTTCCTATGGGATATATTAAAAATTACGTGCAACCCCCTCTCCTCTACCGCCAATAAATGTTTGGCACGCTGCTACCACGGGTCTGTACTCTAACTTTGCGCTTTTAGTCAGAGGAGACGCGTTTCTTCACACACTCACTCACCTAATGATTCATGAAAATCCACGTTCTTAGAATGTCATTCCCAATCAGTGACATTACGAATAGAAATGCGGAAATATAGCTCGCGTACTTTGAAACGGCGTTCATTGAAAATAACCCATAAAGCTTTCACGTTGAACGGTGCTGAAACTTGGTTCGCGTCAAAATTCACTTCTTGTCGAATTGTATTACTCGTCCCCATCTGTTGCCACATCGATGGCGACGCAATCGATCACGGTTAAGCTCTGGTAATTAGTAATATTTTATTATTACTGCAAGAACTGTGCCTTACTGCTAGGCCTACTAAGTGAATTTCCCTTCCATACACGTTACATTAAATCATTTTATGAACAAAATAAATTTAGAAACATTGGTAGGGAACATCCCTAGAGAACAGTGTAATTTATTTTCATTTTTCATTAAAATATTTATTTACAGTTAAAAATTTGATAACAAGATATTGTAGGAATGGCAGCATTCCCCTCTCCTCGTGATCCAGTCTCGATCAACCTATCTGTGAACAAAGTGAACTATATAGAATAATGCTGTTCCCTAGTCATAGAGGATCACCGACCTCTACTCCGATGGAGGTACAAGGGCTGATACTTTCTTAATGTCACTCGGCCATCCAATTTATAATAATATTTTGAGACGTTTCGGGCGAGAGTATCTCATTTCACAGTTAATCCGCCCATGACTAAATTTAAATTGCATAGGCTATTTTACGCTTAATAGGGAGAGTTTCTTCTATTTTTGTGTCCGATTTTGGATATTTTACGTTGCTTTTCACCGTAGAAAGATGAAGTAATGGCATTAAAATCGCAAAAACAAAATTAATCGTCTATGCCTAACCAGCGTTGAACCCGCTTACCTCTGGCTCTGGAGGCTGTTAATCTCACCACTTAACCGTGGTTGGTTGGAACTTTAGTGAATGTACGTATGCCAATAAAACTGTTTATAGTTTGATTAGATATATTTCATTCGCTTACTTTCAGTTAATCGCAAAGATTATTTGGATCGAGTGTCTTGAGCACGTACTGCAGGGTCCATGGTAAATATGAAGTTAAGGAAACCGTCCCGTAATATTTCCATTGTACCAGAAATAGTGTTGACCACGAGACGAGACTTTGGCCTGTCTCGTCTCGTGGAAATGCTGTCTCGTCTCGAAAATATTCGTTTGTCTTATGACACATGGTCAATCTCGTCTCGTCTCGAATTTTTGAAAGCCTGTCCTGTCTCGTCCCGTGGGCAACACTAACCTGAAAATACAACAGGAAAAATAGGGAGACAGAAGGGTGTGTATTTTAGGGACAAAATATCATTGGACATATCCATAAAAAAAAATAGGAAGATAAAATATATGGGTTTGAAAAATCGTTTATTGATTGTACTTCTCTTGAACTTGCTTTCTGTGAGGCGAGAGGTTGTATACACCTTATCCCCTTGATGTTGTCGCGAAGTACGTCGTGTTATTTTATAGTTTACCATTGTCCTCGGTCTCCTTAGCGATTTTCTTTCAATCCTCAAATTTTGTATTGCATGTGGCATAGTTATAAACATAGTGATGGACAACTTGCCTGCTGCTTCAGCTGCAAACTTAAAATAAGAGAATCCAAGTAAAATTATGCTATTGCAGGTTTAATTTGTAGAAGCAAACGTTATCTTTTTCCTTCCTTCATTTCTACCCTTCACCGACCCTTCTCCAGACTTCGAGGCGTCATAAACTGACACAGCTTGCAGAAGCATTCTTCCCAAACTTGTTTCTGTCCGACTCAAGTGCTAGGGGGGAATAAAGCATTGGATCGTATCGTTTCTCAACCTATGGGGCGCGACCCGCAGCTGGGTCCCGAGAGGGTGTTTGGTGGGTAGCGAAGTCGAGCTTGAGAATTTACTTAATGTCTTGCAAAACTATTACATTTAAAATACTAGTATATATTGTTTCAATATTTTAAATTCAACCCGTGTTGTCCGTAGTCTAAGCTTTACATTTCTGTTATGCGCACCCTACCATTGCTTTTCACCGGCATCTCTCAAATTCAGCTTTTAAAATTATATATGTATGGCACTTTTCTAGACTGAAGTATGTGAAATTTGTTTAAGCAAGCGTAAAAGAGGGCTTCGTAAATTACTCGATGTTAGCAAAAACACGTACTATTATAAACTGGGTGCACACCCCTTCAAGTAATTCTGCCGGCACCCATACTTGTGGGTCCCGTGAAGTGTAATATTCTTCAGGGTGGGTCCCGTACTGAAAAAGGTTGAGAACTACCTTATTAGAGGCCCTTGAAAAGTTTGATTCGATTCACTGATTGATTGAGTTTATTTTACTTCGCTTTTCTGCTACTTCTGGCTAATCGCGAAGAAAAGAATGAGAAATGAAATTCCCCCAATTCCCAGGTCGGGAATCGAACTAAGAACTCGTGGCGTCCTACCCACTTCGTTATGCAGGGCGGTGCCCTAAAGGAAAACTTGGAATTGGAAGTAAATTCCGCACAGAAATGCGTACAGAGTAAGTGAATGGTGGGTGACGTTTTCTGAATACTAATGATAATAATTAAAGAGTTGATTTAAGTCCCGAGAATGAAGAGAATTTGTTCAAACCTAATCGGGTTTGAACGGAATCCAAGCAAATATGTGCCTCCACCGGACATGAATTCGGGACCCTTGATAAAAAGTTGACAGCATTACCAGTGCACCATCAATATAAACGGCTTGAAAACATTTGCCCCTTTGCTCGTTTCAAGATGACTGTCAGTTAGAGTCAGCGCCAGGGTGCAGGTGCAGTCCCTGGAGGTCTTTCAGAGCAAATATAGAGAAAACCGAATGACATATAGTACAGACAGATGCCTTTTATCATTCTTCTGAAAATTTATCCAAATGCTGTTTATACGGCCTTACTAAAAAACCTTGCGAAAAACACTTCGTTATGTGTTGCCGAACATTATTATAGTTCACAATCAAAATTATTTGGTTATACCATACAGTGTTGTAACGAGGCTAGAAAAAGCCATTTTACCTATCGTATATTAATTTTAAAATGTGACTTTTTGTCGTAGTTTTTTTTAAGTTTGTCCAGTTGCTTATGCCAAATCACAGGAATGTAAAAGCTTTAATAACAGAAATTGGGGGAGAAATTATCTCACACAAACTAATTTGGAAGCATTAGGTGACTGTAACATCTAGAAACAATAGATTTCGTGAATATAACTTGCCTGATAATTGCAGGACAAACCACATCGTTGGAAATTGATATTGCTGAAATTAATGTCGAATTATAGGGAACGATTGATTGATTTATTTGCTTTATTTTAATTCGCTTCTTGTGCCACTTTTTGCTAATTTGCGAAGATGGAGATGAGTGATGATATCATGAAATTGATGAATGGACACTCACAAACATCCAGGCCAAGGCCGGGATTGAACCCGGGGCCCTTGGTGTCGTAGCGCGATGTGCTAACCACTCCACCACGGGGGTCGACTTATCAAGAACGAAACAAGTTTCAAAATATTAAATTTCGTATGTAAATAAATCACCGAATGCATAGTCCGCGTATGCAAGGGCCAAGTGACGGAGCAACCAAAACGTTAAAAATTGCTTCATGTTTGTCAACCCGACGTTAGTCTACTTGTTAGCGTTGCTCTAACATTGAAATTTATGTGCTTGTATATCTGTTGTAAAATTCGAAAGTCTTTTGTTTTGTCACGGGCCGGAGGGGGGTCATAATATGGTGGAGCAGTGGTGGCGATTAGGAGGGCGAGGGGGTACTTGCCCGCTGTTCTTCGTCACTTTTGTCCTTGCACTGTGCTAAACCTTATCTTCAAAGGGAAATATTGTCTTTGCCCCGCGGTTTTGGAACCCAATCGCCGCCACTGGGGTGGAGCATTTCCTATCGTCATTCGGAGCTGTACCGTTATCTTGTAAACACATTGTCTATGTTAACTTGACGCTCACGTGTCGACCAACCACGAAATTGTTTTTTTTTTTTTAGTGAATTGTATTGGTCTTCTTGTGCTTATGTGATTTTTTCTCATGATGGACAATACACACATATTGTAATGTCTCCCTTGCCCTCCGTGCGCACGCCTATGAGAAGGATTGTTACTGCTGTGACTTTCCATCCAAAGTATGATTTAGAACGGTCTTCTTTTCCTGAACAGGTATTGAACTTTTGAAAGATCCTAGGTGATTACTTTGAAGATCTGCCTCTTAAAGGAGGAGTTCAATGATACATGGATTCAACACACACAGAAACGCTCAGGTCGTTATACCTGACTCAACTTTTATTCATTTTTATTATTTTACTTCACTTTTCGGACACTTTTGACTAATCGCGACGATGAGGATGAAGTTGATGAAGTGACACTCGCATCCATGCCCAGTCCAGAATTCGGAACATTGGACGCCGGGCGACAAGTAAATCGAGTTCACAACCGTTGACTTCGTAGTAACCATTTATCTACTCGTCATTATATGAACACTGACGTCATCAAAGCTGCTACCCTCGAGATATAAATAACCATCAAGACTTAAGTTTCGGTGATGATAAAAGGTAGACAGTTGTTGCTTCATTCTGCGTGCAACATTTCATCATAACCTAACCTCTCGATTTCAATACACCGTTGAAACGCTCTTCTTTTCAACAGTTCACTCATTAGGTCCTTATTGATGTTGTCATTTATATAGGGTGACCGTACGTCCCGTTTTGACCGGGACAGTTCCGTTTGAGAGACGTGTCCCGGTCGTCCCTTCGATATTATTTAAAAACACTATTTGTCCCGTTTTATAAAAGTCTAGGTGTTAGCTTGAAAACCAAGTATAAAGTTGAGACATTTCATGCTAAACAAATTTGTATTGTTTTGCGTGTATTCCGTTATTTGTAGAGCAGTGCATAAGCATGTCCAAGAAGCGTACATGCAGTTTCAATAGGGACTTGGTACAAGACACAAACCAAAAACTCAAATGGCAAATCTCGCGTCAGATGTGTGGGGTAAGGTTTTCAAGGAGATTTATAAACGGTTGATGAAAAAATATAGCTGCTCTCCAGAAGATTGATTGTTCTGATAAATACTTCTTGCACTCCTCAACTTTAGCGTAGGGCTAACATAAAAGGTTGATCAGAAGGAACCAGAAATACCGTGTAAGTCACACCGAGATTATAAAAACGACAGTTCATATTTCAAATAATAATAACGATAGTATAATTATAAAAATAATTTTATAATTAGGCCTAACTTATTTTTCAGGAGAGGAGGAGGTAAACTGATCTCCTTGGGATGTCCCGTTTTTGGGCCAAAATATTATGGTCACCCTACTACTAGGGCGCCAAAATATCTAGCTCCTGGGTTCTCATTCCATTGTAATTATCATGCTCTTACCATGAAAAGGTCTCCCACGTATTATCCGCGGTCCCGGGTTCGAACTCTGGTCAGAGCTCCAAAATTTGGGTGATGACTCAAAAGAATAAATATAGTTCGGTAAACTTATTAAGGACGATCTGGCTCCTATTGAGAAAGTCTGATAACAGCGGCGATGGGACTCAATGCGCTCAACGAAGAACCCGTTGATAGGCTTTTGTCTTTAAAAAGGCTGTTGGACTCCATGGCTATGCAGAGCACCTGCGTTATATTGAAAACTAAAAATCCATTACGTGAAGTCAAATTAACAATTTTGTAATAGCAATTTTGAAGTAATAAGCATAATCTTGAGTTTCGGGTCATAGAAACAAATGTTTAGAGTGTGAGCGAGCAAATCAATTGTTACTAAATACATGGTAAAAACAGACAATTTGGTCCAAATTGAACAAAGTATATTTTGTCCCAATCCTCCATCCCCGGTCACGTCCCTGGTCTTGTATGTATACGTGTCAGCAGTGGCGTGCCCAGGGGGGGGGGTTGGTGGGGGTTAAAACCCCCCCCATTGGTTTCGTCATTTAAAAAAATTCAAAGCAGAAATACATTTTATTTCATAAATCGCCAATATTGTAAAATGTTTACATTTGGCAATGAGAAATGTATTTGCTTCTTCAATTACTTTTGATAATATTGGAGTTGAGTTACAGCAATGCACAAGCATTCATTCATTCCTTAGTCACTGAAAAGGAAGTAGAATTTCCTTCTCAGTATGGTCAAGAAAAGAGCCGCAACCCTTGGAATGCGAACTGAAGGAATCCCTCCTCCCACCCACGATGACCCTCTTAGGAGAATGACCCTCCCTTTCCTGTTACGACAGTGCTGCTAACTTCCCTTTTCTTTCTTTCCCCTTCTTATACCATTTATGCCAGCAGAGCAAAGTTCTGTGAGATTTGAATCACTACAATTAGTAGGCAAAGTAAGTCAAAATCTTATTTCGCACCTGGATGCATATTTATTTCAAAATATCAATAATTATAATAATAATAATAATTGTTGCAGGCAATAGCGAGGCATGGTTTTATGAAGGAGGCAAGCGATGTTTTGTACAATAGCATGCCGGGAGGGAGGGAGGGATGCGTTATATAGCGCAACTGGCCCAGTCAGTTTCATAAACAAAATAAAAGCAATTAATATGCCAAAATATTATACGTTTTACTCTTGTGCTCTTTACAAATTAGATATTTTTTTCTCAACCAATTTCCAGCCTTCAGTTTATTGAATTTTCTTGTAACATGTGTGAAAGATCTCACTTGAATTTGTGCGTAAATAATTTAGCAGTTGCCAACACTACTGACACTACTGGTTGCTGTCAACACTGGTGACGTAATTTGAGCTGGACCAAGTTGGATGCATGTTTCAGACATTCGACCGCCCGGTATCTTTGTCCCAAGTCCTGGTGTTCTCTGGGGTTGTAGCGAGTTGCAGTCTGCAAGGTAGCAAGTTGAAGTGGTTGTGTTGTGTGTTACGTTTCTGCGTGTGTAATAGATTTTTGACGTGGAACTAAAGATGGATAGAGAAAAGAGGAGAAATACGTATTAGATTATTTCCAAAAGAAACAAAAAATGGAAGTTGAAGCTTCACCTTCCACAAATAGAACGTCAGAAAAGGTCGATTTAAGTTCAGAGGAATTCCATCCGAATTGCGAGAGTGAAACGTGCGAACTTTCAGACTCTTGATATTCAACAAGAAGGCATAACAGAAGATATTGCAAACCTTGTTGCAACATTATGTCAAGGAACTGTCGAGGTAAGTGACGTTCATTATTTGATAGCAGATATATCCATAGGCGGATTTAGAATTGTTTTTCTGGGAGGGCACAGCATGTGCTGTAAGCATACAATCGTGTGTGTGCAGGGGAGGGGGGTGCCCGCGTGTGTATGTCTGGAAGACGTGTGTAGGATGTCACCCTATATCACCAATAAACTTTCGCAGGGCGAGAGAACATGAAGATGAACAAGTTCCCTCAATGATTTCAGGGGCCTCACCGATGGTGGTGTAATCAAAGAGGTCCTGGGTTTGATCCCCTGTGAAGGTGCATTGCACAGTGGTACGTATCCCGATTTAAACTTTAAGACCAGTCCCGATTAACGTATCTGAATATAAAATGGACTTTACAATCATTTACTTTTTGTTTTGTTCACGAACCCTCCAAAAACGATATTACCTATCTTATAGATCCACCAAGGCATTTGAAACCCTGGCGTCGGAGCAGTGGCACTAGTGTCGCTAGTTAAAGCCACGGGGAAGCCTGTGGTTCACGTATTTTCCGAGGTCCCAGAAAGCTTGGTGCTACTATACAGTGTATATGTATGCAACCACATTATAAAATCAGTTTTATTATTTTGTAGGAAAGGGATAAAATTTGTATTACGACACGGGATAGACTAGATAGGCATCCTATTAACTGTAAATATTCCTTACAAATCTTCTGAATATTTCTCTTATACAAACGCAACAAATACAATAAGTAATATACGTGTGCAGTAATAAATTCATTTTCTGAAAGCATCTTTTCTGGCATCAGTGGTCGAAGTAGGTGATGCTGCCTCCAGTTAAGAAAGTTTCACAAATCATACCCCCAATTAGAATAATTTGCATATTGAGCATCCTCCACCTACTGTATTGTCTCCATGTTGATCCATACAAGGATGTACCCCATCGTATTTCCAAAATCGATCAAATATCCCCTCCCTTTTCGGCTACGAATTTCTATTTCGAGCACTGTCTGGCAAGATTTTGTCGGGCTCAGTGACAGATCCTGTGGTGCGGTACTGGGCTTCGGAGGGGAAGGGGGGAGTGGCCCCTTCAACAGTTGGTTTCGCAGTTCCATAACGTTAACATTATACACAATTCCTCTTCATAGACCTAATATGAAAATGAATATGACACATTAATGACACTGTAGTAGAAAATGTTAATTACTGAAGGGGTTCGTATTTGTTTATCGACTGTCAAACAAATGTTTTGACCAATAATATAATAATACAATGCCAAAAATGTACACAATATTTAGCAAATCCATCTCCACAACAAGTACAATGTTGATTGAATTGATGTTTTAAATCCACTTTATGCACAGTAAGGCTAATAGGGACTGGGCCTAAAGTTTAAAGTGAGATCCGAACCACTATTAGCCTCCACCGGGTGGGTATTGAACCTGGAACACCTTGATTACAAGGCGACGACGCTAACACTGAAATGAAACTGTGGTATCGTCATCTTGCAGCAATGCAAACAAGTCCAGTAAATGCTCTTGAAGCAATTGATATATGCAGTGAAGTAATATTTCCCTGGGTAAACACACGTTTGCGCATATTATGTACAATCCCGGTAACAACAACATCAAATGATAAATCATTCTCAACTTTGAGACGTTGAAGACCTATCTTCGAAATACCATTTGCGAAGAAAGATTAAATGGGTTAGCTGCTCTGAACATTCACCGGGATATAAAAGTTACTTGTGATGACATATTGTCAGAACTCGCACAGATACCTCGATGCCTAAATTTCAGAATTTAAATTGTTGAACTATGGTACCTTACTTATTACTGTCTTTAAGACATCAAGTAGTCTTAATCTCTTTAATGTTGTTACAATGTTGAGTGTACATATTTTTTGTTTAAAAATTATATTTGAGCAATTAAATATAAAATATTAATAATTTGGAAATATTCAAGCAGGTGCTTTTATATGATGCAATAAAAACATGAAGCATCCATAGCAAATACATTGATTGCGTTCATTGGGGTAAAATCCAAGTATATTAATTATCTAATTTATTACAAGAAATTTGACCTGTGAACTGGAAAATGTATTGGATTCATAACCCCCCCCCCTTACGAAAATCCTGGGCACGCGCCTGCGTGTCAGTTAGAAACCGAATTCATTGCCTGTGTGCTCACTGAGGGTCTGCTTGAGACGATTCCCGACACTTTGGCGCCAGCGGACAGCTGGGTCGCTCGGAACTGGCTTTTGCCGCGGGCACGATTCGAATGGAAACAGACAACTCTGCTAGTGATTGTTGCAGTCTAATTCTCGAATGAATATTTCACTTGCTTTCGTTGCCTTCACGAATTCTATTTAAAGCAGCCCAATAAATCAAAGAACGAAATAGCTATATTGGGAAACTTTCAACAACTCTCATATTCGCAGCCAGAATATTTTACAATAACAGGTGTTAATTGTATTTTTGACTGTAAACACGAGAATCTAATACAAATCTTCCCACATTTTTCATCACGTTTCAATGAAGTCAAAAATTACAATGTTCAAACTTTCTTTTAATACTTTTCTAGTTATCCAAGTTACAAGATGTGATTTCTCAACGATAACTTTGTTGCAACATTAATCTATTTCTGTCATTGTAGTCAGCATTTCTTAGCTACGGTATAGTAAACGTTCATGCAACTTCCCACTCTTTAAAATGATACACTTTTACGTGAGGTGGGATCCCGCCAACATAAGTTAGGATTTGAGGAACAGAAACGGATGACAAGCTCACTCAACAAGAGGCCTTGCATCAGTGGTGCTTTCAAATCTGGGCCGAATAACAATTACAAAAGTCAGATCAAGTTTACGCCATAGATTAAGCTGATGCACTCGTATCCGGACTGAGATTTTATGTGGTTTCTACAAACGACTGCAGGCATAGCAGCTTCGTCGTTGGCCAGTATTTTTCAAATATTCCTAAATCAAGTAATTGTCCAAAATAGTGGACATTAAGTGAGATAGGAAGTGTGGGCTCTAACAGCTACATTCGTGCAACGATTTAATAAATTTTATTTTACCTTTACATGATTCACATTCATATCATCAATAAATATTCCACACCTTTCTGACAATTAATATTATAATGCAATTTCTGAAGTGCAATAATGAACATGGTATGGTGTCTGACTATCACGGGGTGACCTACCTAGGATTTTATTATTAATTAATTCAATACTTCGAATCAATATTTAGCCATTTGCAGTTTTTTATGACAGGTCTGCTCATGAGAAACCGTTGAAGGGAAAAGTGAACTGTGCACCGTATCCGACGAAGAGAAAGAAAACTGTTCGTGTTAACTAACTAACTCCTTTATTACGAAGAATTTTTTTTTTATAGGATAAATCTCTAACATGCCCACTAGTACGTATTCGTTTAGGTCTCTGGTTTGAATGCTTATTTAGAAAAATAAATAACAGAAATAAAAGTTTCATCGATGTAATTAAATGTTACAAAGATTACAAATGTTACAAATTTCATCCTGTCATCACTCATCCTCGTTGTCGCGATTAGCCAAAAGTGGTAGGAAAGTGACGCTAAATAACAAAATCAAATCTTTCCAAGACCGCGAACACACAACCAACATCCATACATTGAAGAAACTGAATAGCAGCAAAAGTTTTAACATTTCCTTTCACGCGTGTGTATCTTTATTTTTTCCCTTTCAGCCGAGTACTGCAGTGTTGCCAGTTTCCTTCAGTGCTTCATTGTCAAAAGGTTTAACAACGATAAATATTACATCTCTACTTTCGACGTGTGAGGTTCGTGATGATACAAATGCTCAGCACTGAATAAAGATGATGACCGTGCTGAACATTTTGGCAACGCAGGAGCAGGATTGCATGGTAAACACCTGATTGCTCCCTTACTGTTGAAAATTATGCAACAGCGCCAGTGGATTGTTCTTATCTTGATGAAGCTACTTTTCTTGGGTGGATTTCGAAATCAAATCAAACTTGGGCGAATATACGAGTTATTCACTTCATTCGCTGCTGATACGTTTTCGCCTTTCAAGTAAATGCAGGAAAAGCACGCCTTGTGTGAGAAGCTAAGAGCATTAAAAACGTGTCCGTTCGTCCCTCCCCCTCTCTGTAAGAAAGCAATAAGAATTGCGCCCTTTGTTCTCTTCACCCGACTCCATTCAGTTAATCATGTCAAACACATTACAAGACCTGGGCTCGGTGGTTTACTGAGGACGGAATAGGCAGTAAAATGTTACAAAATGAATGTTTGGCCCATCTTTCAGAGCTCAAAGACGAGGTTACGAAGTATCTTTTCGAAACTTTTCTTTGGCTTGTTCAAAGTATTTACTGGTGATTCTTTACTGCAAAGATTACTGTGGCTGTGTTTGCTTTATCATTTTTATTTCCGTCATGTCATGATCGGAGCTTCGAAACAGTCGAATGGTAAGGGCCTAACATATAGGGCATCCCCAATTTAGTAGTAGTTAAGTCGTCGGCCTGTAATCAAGGAGATACGGGTTCGATACACGGGAGAGTGGTTCGGATACCATTTTTAACTGTAGGTCAATCCTGATTAGCCTATCTTTGCATAAAGTATATTTAGAACTCAAGTTAGCGCAATCACAGAACATTTCGGTTTCTTGAAGGCAATTGGGGAGCTACGTGGACTAGCAGGTTCCGATCGAGAAAACCAGATAACAGCGGCAATGCGATTCGATGTGCTGACCACGTGTCAACCAATGAGGAAGTCTATTAACGGACCGTTGTTATTGAAGGAACCTTTTGCCACGGAGTTAGTGCATCGTAACTGTTACGGAGATAATTAATATATAAATTGAGCGGGTAAATACTAATAAAACAGGCTGTTATACTAACCACTACATCGTCTTGTATTGTGTTCACGCTAAACGGGGTTAAATTCTGTTACTGGGTGATAGACCAGTATTATGATGTGCAAGCTGCGAAGTTATGTAACAGTGGCGTATCTAGAAGTAGTTTTAGAGGGACGTAGTCTTATTTTTGATCAACTTTCCTTTCAAAACACGTAAAATATAGGAAAAGATGGCAGGAACTAGGAGTGGTAAAAATGACTCATAACTAGGGAAAGGAACTTTAGGTAAATAAATGTTTTTTCTGCGATAAGATAGAGACCCTCATTTTTGCCAAAATTCTGATCATAGCCTTATATGTCAACACAGCAAATTTTATTTTACATAAAAACACATATTTTCCAGTTTTCCGTATGTAAATACATATTTTGCGAATTTTCATTTTACATACATAAAATCGCTTATTCACTTCATCTACCTCGAAATCCTCGAAGGAAAAATGTTTATTCTCCACACCTCTTTCATATCGAGAGTACTAGGTTTGTTTTGTCTTTGAACACCCTCGCTGGCAGACTTCTGGCACCTCGTCTACGATCCTATTGGGAGAAAATAGCTGTAAGTAGCTGGGGCTGGCTACACGTAACGATAGCAAGGCTTTTTAATGAAGCAATGCAGCTATTGTGGCCGGAAGGCATAAAATTTGACAATGTTCTTCTCTTGACAGATGCTGCAGCTTACATGCAGTGGTCTTGCCGTTAGCTACCTCAAAATTGTGCACGTTACATGTGTGGCTCATGCGTTGCATAGAATATGTGAAAAGATAAGAGCTCTTTATCCCAATGTTGATAAACTGGTTTCAAATGGGAAGAAACTTTTTATCAAGTCGCCTAAAAGAATAGACATTTTTAAACAAAAATGTCCTGAGGTTCCCCTTCCCCCTACACCTGTAGTTACGCGATGCAGATGTTATGCCCAGAACTTTGAAAAAAAATTGTATCTGTTGTAAATGATCTCGACAAAGAAGAATTCTGCAAGAACTGTTGATGGAGCCCTCCTTAAAAGTCGAATTGGCATACATCTCAACAAACCTGTCCATTCTCTCTAATTCCATATGAAAGCTTGAATCGTCCGCGAACACTTTGGCAGCTTCCATTGGTGAAGTCCGTATAGTAGAAACGAAACTGAAAGAACTCACTGGATCTAAATGTCTAAATGTACAGAATTTTTGGGGAAAAACCAAGGTTTTCAAACATTGTTCCAAATTGCATGTGTTTTTAAAGGAGGTGAAGTAGAGGAAGAGGAAGCTTAGGAAAACTTCAGCGTTAGTGACATTTCGTGCTCCAAATATGCAAGAATTGTTTCTTCTGACGTGGAGCGATCTTTCTCACAATATAAGATGCTTTTTAGAGATAATCGTCACAGATTTACAATGGAGAATTTGGAATAACTATGGTGATCCACTGCAACTCTTCCAAAAAATAGCTCGCTAAGAGGTAATTATTTAGAAACTAATTTCAGGTGTTTAAAATGCATGTTATAGTTTGTTTTTGTTACCAAATGTTTTTATTTTTGTCACATATTTTCCTGTTTTTATCACATATTTTCAACATTTATGACACATAAAAAATAAATATTTCTGAGTTTTTTAGCACATAAAGTTCCGTTCCCTACTCATAACTCCCTTATGCTTACATTCCTTTACTACATTTATGTGCACGCCACTGAAAGTTGGTGAATACAGACCACAAGTGGAGAGGGTTCCTTATTAGCGATAACAGAAGCGGGGTGTAAGGGATGATTTTCCTGTAAACATCAAAATTCCACGTATTACACCCTGTACTCAGGAAAGGGGGGGAGGGTTGCCACTAAGCTATCTTATGCTATAACCTAGGGTCGCACATAAATGAGGCCCTGAAGGGGCAGAAGTGAAAAAGACCATCGACTATTTTCTTAATGTTGTGATAATAGCAGATTAGAACATGTCAGATCCCTTTTACCTGCTTATTTTATGAATGAACGTAGAAGGAAGGAGTTTCTAGCGGTTAAATAAGTTCTTACATGATGATCCTATTTTCAAAGGTCACGTCACATAAACAATATGTACAATTGTTCCTCGTAAAAACGAATGTAAACATTTTAAATACCAAAAATTAAAAGTCAAGTGAAGTGGAGAGATACTAACGGTCCAAATCAACATCCTTGTTTCTTGGTTAATTCGCGTCCAGTGTGGCTACCGTAATGTAATGTTGGTTTCTGTTCCTTTCGTGCGTGTGCAGTATTAGTGTGGTATGGGGAAATGCATATTGAAAGTGGCAATTTTAAAAGAAACTGAAATTTACTGAATAATTTATAATCAGACGTCTATATTTTAAAGTTTACAAGTGTTATTAATACAGAGCACGCAATTAGTGGAAGTGAAGTACCATGAAAACAAAACGGTTAATAATAATAATAATAACAATAATAATATCGACAGGGCCTAAAACAAGGGATAGTCCAGGAGCACAAATTTTATAAATCCCACTCTGCCTGGACTACAGTCAGTCTGTATTGCGCACTGTCCCTACGTATTTGTTATTGCCCGCGCATCAATTACAACCTAATTTTCGCGATTGGGTAAAAGAGACAGAAGGGAGAAGTAAAAAAAATGAAATCAATCAGTAGGGAAAAAAAGTAAAATCCTCCCCTGTGCTTTGTACCACGCCATGATGGCATATATGGGGTGTGGAGTTGGGCCCCACACTTTCTTGGTCACAGCCGAAGCCCTGGCCGCCCCCAGAGTTTCCTCCAGCTACCCACTTTGTACGACGCTGGGTGGGCGCCAAGGCCGCTTGAACAGGTGGAAAAAATCCCGGTTCTCCCTCGCCTGGTAGTCAGACGCCCTAACGACCGAGTTACCGCGGCAGTACAAAACGGCAGCAAATGGCTGTACCTTTCTCACATTGAGGATTCCTGTGTCAAGTCTCGCATATAATATGAAGGTTAGAATGAACGATGAAACAGACTTCTGGAACAAACACAACTTCTATCCAGGATGCGAACCTAGGAGACAGAGTTTTGTAGCGCGTCATGCTAACATTTGAGCCACAGAGCCAAACTGAAATACTTTGTAATTGGGCGAGTGATTCCCGACACTTACACGATACAACTGGGAAGATAAAAAAGGACTGTTGCATTGGCGCCTTGAAGTCTGCGCAGAGCATTCAACCATATCAGTTACAATACCTCAACTTGATTTCATGGTTTCAAGGTGAATAGTATGTTGTGTTTCTGCCGTACAACTTATAGATTTGCATCAATAACATAGTGTTAATGCGCAGGGATATGTGAAAAATGCCAACGTTGGGATATCCGATAAAATAAAAGAAATGATAATTCAAGGATCGTGGATTAAGGGTGTTGCTTTGGTAACTGACTGCCGCAATTATAACTATAGAAAATTAAACGTTTGTAATTAAACTCGCCTAAATATTCTTGGTAAATTGTTTTGCATCTCCATACAAATTATTTAAACCCATCGTTTCTCAACCTATGGGGCGCGACCCACTGCTGGGTCCCGAGAGGGCGTTTGATGTATCGCGAAGTCGGGCTCGAAAATTAATTTATTGTGTCTCATAAAACTCTTATATTTAAATTACTATGATATATTGCTTTAACAATTCAAATTTAACCCGTCTTGTACGTACATACTCTAAACTCTGCATGTGTATTATTTACGCTCTACCATTGTTTTTTACCGGCATCTCTCAATTTCAGCATGTGTTATTAGTTAGACTATAGTAAATTAGTGTTTTAAATTACATATTTACTTTTCTAGAATGAAGTATGCGTAATTTGTTAACGCAAGTGTAAAGGAGGGTTTCTTAAAGAACTCGATGTTAGAAAAAATATGATATAAACTAGGTGCACACCCCTTCAAGTAATTCTGCCAGCGCCCATTTTTATGGGTTCCGTGAAGCGTAATATCCTTCAAGATGGATCCCGGGCTGAAAAAGGTCGAGAACCACTCATTTAAAGATAATATATATTTTGAGTTTGAGACACCAGAGAGGGTGAAGTGGCGGTTTTTGAAGGACTGATGAATTTGCCGCATTATTCCTACAAGCGAATGGGTGGGGATATGTGCACAAAATGTAAATACTCGTATTTAAAACGCCAGTAACAATAAAGAAATAGAGAGGAAATTGTTTTCAGCACTCTGTCCTCAATATTTTGTATGCATATACATAAGAAGCAAGGACTTGAAGTTTCTTATGGGATAAATGAACAATTACGTGCAACCCTCCCCTCCTACCACCAGAAAATCTTTGGCACTCTGCTACCAAGGGACTCTACCATAACTTTGCGCTTTTAGTCAGAGGAGACGTGTTTCTTCACACATTCACTGACATACTAGTCATTCACGAAAATCTACGCTCTTGAAGGTCATTCCCAATCAGTGACATTATGAATAGAAATGCGGAAATATAGCTCGCACACTTTGAAACAGTGTTCATTAAGAATAACCCAGGAAGCTTTCACGTCGAACGGTGCTGAAACTTAGTTCACGTCAAAATTCACGTCTTGTCGAATTGTATTACTTGTCTCCATCTGTCTCCACATTGCGTGAATTTTACCGTGAACCAATCGATCACGGTTAAGCTCTGGCAATTAGTAATCTTTTATTATTACTGCAAGAATTGTCCATTACTGATAGGCCTAATACGTGAATTTCATTCCATGCCCGTTACCTTTATCATTTTATGAACAAAAGTAATTCAGAAACATTGGTAGGGATCATCCAGAAGGAACAATGTAATTAATTTTATTTTTAAGCAAATATTCACAGTTGAAAATTTGATAAACAAGAAATGGTGGGCCTGTCCCTCTGGGAATCCAGTATCAATCAACTTTTCTATGAGCAAGTGAACTATGAAGAAGAACGCTGTTCCCTCGTCATAGTACAGGATCACCGACCTGTGCTCGGAACGAGGCACCGGGGCTGATACTTTCTCAATTTCACTAGGCCACCCAATATATTTTTTAAAAAATTGAGACGTTTCGGCACAGGCGAAAGTATTAGATTTCCCAGTTAATCCGCCCATGATAAATGTACATTGCATAGGCTATTTTACGCTTAATGGAGAGAGTTTCTTCTATCTCTGTGTCTCATTTTGGTTATTTGACGTTTCTCTTCACCTTAGAATGATGAAGTAATGCCATAATAATCGCACAAACACAATGAATCGTCACATTGTTATAAAAATGGCAGCGTTCAACGTTGGCTTCGATTTAGGGGACAGTTGCTCCCCATTTTTTGCCTCCGCACTATGGCCTCTTAATGCTATAGCGGAACCTCGAGCAAAACAACCTGCGCAGACCCGCGAATCCTGTGCACCGTACCCCCCGCGAGTAGAGGAGGGGGAGAGTGGGCCATGCTTCCTTATGGCCCGATGTGGAGGGAAGAAGGAGAGCTGAGCGGGGACTTTTCGTCCCAAGGTTTTTTCCTTGTGGTCGATCTATTCGCGATTAAAATTACCACCTGAGCGCTAGTGTCGCTTCCAATATGGCCGCTCTAAGTAGGATAGATCTTTGTTTACATTCAGCAGTAGTACAAAAGAGCAGCGTGTTGTCATGACTGGTATGGTAGAAAACGTTTAAATTACGCATTATTTTTAAATATTGCGAATGCGATGTGAATTCCAGGTACTCTAACAAACGTGAAGCTGTACTGAGAACGAAGCATTTAATTATAATAGGCAAAAATAACACGGAAAATGCAGACGAAACTATGTATACGCACTGGTTGTCCAAAGCAGTGCTGTATCATCTGCACGTCATGTAACTGGGGGTTCTCGGAAATTATTTGAAAATAAAGGAATTTAAATTTACCTGTAGTTGAAAAGCTGGGACAGGAGAAAATTTCGAACATATCGTTGCAGTTCTTTCTCGAAAGAGAAAGGCTGGTTTAATAATAATATTCACGATTTCATAACCAGGCTATACTCACTGAAAAAGGACATCGTACTGAATGAAACAGTAACATTAGCATATCCACTTTTTTTCTGGTTACATTTGACATTAATTCATTCTCAAACTATTTTCATCTTCCCTCTTAATCGACTTGCACCTGTTCCAAATTTCACACATACGTAACACCGGTAATACATGGACGCATTGGTTAAGACGCTTCATGATTTTTCGAAAAAAAAAAAAGCTTTATTTATAAAGTACAATTTAAAACTTTTCTTTCATGGAAATATATATTTATCTCTCGATAAATGATCTAAGCAGACTCGTGCATTCTTCGTAATTTCCTTGCCGAATTACAGTGTTATATCCCCCATACCAATCTTCTGTCAATTACGTTTTCCCTGATTTATTAACAAATTTCATTTTGTTGATTCCACGGGGTGGAAACACATGAAAACTTTTAATTTGTTCTGACCCATAAAACTATTTAGAGCAAAAAAAAAAGAACAACAAAAAAACCCTGAACAGTAAACCTTACTTTCTCGCATATTCACCATGCTTTAAACGACTTCAACACAACGTATCCTACTTAGAGTACTTCCTGAAAATCCCGGCAGATGGCATATCGGTTAATTTTAATCGCGAATAGGCCTTGTCTACCAAGAGAGAGTAAACTTTCCTTGTCCCCCCCGTTTGGCACCAAAAGTTGCCAAAAGGCCACCACTAGTCGTAAACATACACTTGTGAGGTTCTATCTATACCCCTTAAAAATATGTTGTTCACCCCCCCCCCCCCCCCGAAAGAAATTTCTGGATACGTGCCTGATTGCAAGCTTATTTTGTGTAAGTAAATGTTTTCTTTTCCTTCCCTGATTCCTGCTCTTTGCTGACACTTCTCCAGACTTCGAGCCGTCATGCACTGAGACAGCCTACAAAAGCATTCTTCCAAAACTTGTTTCTGTTCGACGCTCAAATGCTAGGGGGCAATAAGGCATTAGATCGCATCGTTCCTCAACCTATGGGGCGCGACTCACAGCTGGGTTCCGACGGGATGTTTGGCGGGTAGCGAAGTCGGGCTCGAGAATTGATTTACTGTCTTAAAAATCTATTAAATTACTAAGATATATTGTTTCATCATTTTAAATTCAACCCGTGTTGTACGCAGTCTACATTTCTGTTATGTGCACCCTACCATTGCATCTCTCAATTTCAGCCTTTTAAATTATATATGTATGGAACTTTTCTAGAATGAAGTATGTGAAATTTGTTTAAGCAAGCGTAAAAGAGGGCTTCTTAAAGTACTCGATATTAG
Organism: Lepisma saccharinum; assembly: GCF_977018435.1. Taxonomy (NCBI): domain Eukaryota; kingdom Metazoa; phylum Arthropoda; class Insecta; order Zygentoma; family Lepismatidae; genus Lepisma; species Lepisma saccharinum. Next base: position 50,872,862 of record NC_139247.1, on the reverse strand, counting down.
CAAAAATACAATTATAAACTGGGTGCACACCCCTACAAGTAAATCTGCCATGCTTGTGCGTCCAGTGAGGTGTTGTATCCTTCAAGGTTGATCCCGGACTGAAAGTGGTTGAGAACTACCTGATTAGAAGTTTCAAGATGGCTGTCAATTAAAGTCAGCGCCAGGGTGCAGATGCAGTCCTGGAGGGCTTTAAGAGCAAATTTGGAGAAAACCGAATGACACACAGTACAGACAGATGCCTTTATCAATTTTCTGAAAATTTATCCAAATGCTGTTTATACGGCTTTACTAAAAAACACCTCGTTACGTGTTGCCGAACGACGTTCATACATTGCTAAACACATTATTAGAGTTCAGAGTCAAAATTATTTTGTTATGCGATACAGTGTTGTAACGAGGCTACAAAAAGCGATTTTACCTAGGCCTGATCATCGTATATTAATTTGAGAATGTGACTTCTCGTCGTACTGTCCACTTGCTTATGCCAAATCACAGGAATGTAAAAGCTTTAATAAGAGAAATTGGGGGAGAAATTATCTCACCCAAACGAATTTTTGAAGCGTTAGGTCACTGTAACATCTAGAAAGAATAGATTTGGTGATTATAACTTGCCTCATAATTGCAAGACAAACTACATCGTTGAAAATTAATATCACTGTCGAATTATCAAGAACGATTGATTGATTGATTTGCTTTATTTTACTTCGCTTTTTGTGCCACTTTTGGCTAATTTGCAAAGATAGCGATGAGTGATGGTATGGTGAAATTGATGAATGGACATCAAACATCCATGTCCAGGCCGGGATTGAATCCGGGGCCCCTAGTGTCGTAGCGTGATGTGTTAACCACTCCGCCACGGGGGCCGACTTATCAAGAACGAAACAAGTTTTAAAATATTATATTTCGTATGTGGAAATACTGCATTTGCCCCCCCCCCCGGTTTTGTAACCGAATCGCCGCCACTTAAGCACAAGAAGACCAATTCAATTTTCTCATGATGGACAATACACACATATTGTAATATCTCCCTTGTCGTCCGTTCGCACACCTATGAGAAGGATTGTTACTGCTGCGGCTTTCCATACAAAGTGTGATTTAGAACGGTCTTCTTATCCTGAACAGGTATTTAACTTTTGAAAGATCCTAGGTGATTACTTTGTAGTTCTGCCTCTTAAGGGAGGAGTTGAATGATGCATGTATACAATTGATGAATAACCCAACACACAGAAACTCTCAGGTCGTTATACTTGACTCAACTTTTTATTAATTTTTATTATGAACTTCACTTTTCTGCCACTTTTGACTAATCGCGACGATGAGGATGAAGTTGATGAAGTAACACTAACATCCATGCCCAGTCCAGAATTGGGAACAATGTGAGCCGGCGACAAGTAAATCGAGTTCACAACCGTTGACTTCGTAGTATCTTATTCTACAGACAAAGCCGTTGATCCCCGTTTATCTGCTCGTCCCCCCTTCGAGTTTGCGTGATCAAAGGTTTATTTACCGGTGGGAGCTCGAACATTTCCGTCGTTTGAAGTTCTGACCACGTGTTAACCAATTAACAAGCATTTGTTATACAGGGACGTCTTGCCACGGAGTTTATTCATCATAACTGTTATGGAGATGATGAATAGATAAGATGGGCGGCAAAATATTAACAAAACAGGCTAATATCCTAACCACTAGATCAGCTTGTACTGTGTTTCACGCTAAACAGAGCCGAATTCTGTCACCGGGTGATTCAAGCGTGTTACGATGTGCCAGCTGCAAAGTTATGTAACAGTGGCATATCTACAAGGAGTTTTAGAGCAACTATCCTAAAAAGAAACGCCAAATTTAGGAAAAGATTGCACGATCTTGGCGTGGTAAGAAATAACTCATGCTCACATCCCTTTACTACATTTATGGGTACGCCACCGAAAGCGTGGGATTTCCTTATGTAACGATAACAGGAAACGGGGTGTAAGGGATGACTTTCCTGCAAGCGCTTCTCTTCCACGTATTACACCCTGGACTCACGGAAGGGTGAGTGGGGGGTTGCCACTAGGCTATCCCAGGCTATAACCTAGGGCCGCACAAAAATGAGACGTACATGGAAGAAGTTTCTAGCACTTAAATAAGTTCTTACATCATGACCCTACTTTCAAAGGTCACGTAATAAAATAATATGTACAATTTTATTGCTCGAATATAAACAGTTGTTCCTCGAAAGAACGAATGTAAACATTTTAAATGCCGACAATTAAAAGTCAAGTGGAGGGATATTGACGGTTGAAATCCTTGTTTCTCGGTTCGCGTCTGGTGTGGCTACCGTAATGTAGTGTTGGTTTGGTTTCCTTTAGCGCGTGTGCGGTATTAGTGTTGTATGGCGAAATACATATTGAAAGTGGCAGCTTTAAAGGAAAACGAAGTTTAATGAATAATTTTTAATCAGATGTATCGATATTTTAAACTATAAAAGTGCTATTAGTACAGAGCATGCAATTAGTGGAAGTCAAGTACCATGATAACAAAATTGTTAATAATAATTATAATAATGTCGACAGTGAACAAAACAAAGGATATCGTAAGGGCCTAAATGTTATAAATCCCGCTCTATCTGCACTACATTTTGCAGACAAAAGGGGTTTTGGCGTCTAAACTCACAATCAGTCTGTGTGTTGCATACTTTGAAACAGTGTTTGTTAAAAAAAAACAAAAAACAACGAAACTTGGTTCACGTCAAAATAGAGGCCTAGCAATCTTTGTCGAATTGTATTCCTCGTCCCCATCTGTCTCCATATCGATGGCGGGGCAATCGTTTCACGGTTAAGCTCTCGCAATTAGTAATATTTTATCATTACTGGAAGAATTGTGCGTTAGCTTTCCTTTCCTTTATGCTTACTTGTGAAATCTCGATTATTTATTTCAATTTCACTGGCTTTTATAGTTTTTATTCTTATTTTTAACATACGTATATTGTATTTTAACCTGTTCAAAAGATGTAACTTGTTTCTCTAATATCTAGACTTGAAACACGACCAATTTGTACTATTTTTATACCTTACTTAAACCTGTTCTTCCAACAAAAATGAATTGTGTTATTTAAGTCACGACTTTACAATCTTAAGATCTGTAGGAATTGAACAGGAAAGGGTCTCAAATTACATTAGCTTTACCTTTTATCGGCTACATTTGAATTGTACCTATTCTGCCTCAAGAGGAAAAGACAGAAGAGGCTAGGTGCCAGTCAAAATGTTGAATGAATGAGAATCTGACCAAAGAACCCTTGCAGAAATATTATACGTATAAGACATGATTGCATGCATGAAACCATTGTTTAACAAAATAACTGCAGTTAAGACTGGAAGAAGTTTTATATTATCCCTAGCTTATCCCTGGCGTACAATAAACGTAGACAGACTACTTACATAAGGGAGGCCTCAGAGGCCCACACATTTCTTCTTCTTTAACATTAAAATTCAAGAAACAATTTTTTAAATGAATAATTTCTTCCTTTGTTGTTCATATAGCTGCAGTTATATAATATTGCACGAGTGTCACACACAAATTTTATCATTCACTAAACCTGAAAATAACATGTTAATGTTGAATCAATGATTTTTTTTGTTTACATATGAGCAGTTCTATAGCTGTTATAATAATTACATTAATTACCATAATTACCAACCAATTGTACACTGTTACAAGGTACACAAGTACCTTGGCGGAACATACATCTGTATTAGGGCTGATAGGCCCTCAAATTAAATTTTCCTCGTATGTACGTTACCTTCATCATTTTATGAACGAAGGCAATTGGTAGCTAACATTGTAATTGACTTTAATTTATTTTCAATTTTTTTTATATACAAACATCAACAGTTGAAAATTCGATAAAAAATAGGTGGTGGGTTTGGAGTCTCTCCTTCCCCCCTGCCCATCACGGATAAGCTATTGCTAAGAATAAATCATTTTAATTAAGAGCGCGGGGGAAGGGGCTGTAGTGAAACTAAGTAGGTTATACACAATACAGTAGGGATCCTGGCTCCCACGGCAGTCCCGTGGATGATCTAAGGTCAATTTTTTCCGGCCTTGTCCATGCATAAAACGGCTCTGGAGCTCACCCAGCCTCAAACAAACGGGTGCCTAGGGTTAAACTTGGGGGGGGGGTTAAAGGCGGCAAGAACGTGCTGCTGATCACATCACCTCCAAATTGGCCTAGACTGAAGAGTATGTGAGGCCCTGCACATCTCTTTAGATAGTCTGATGGTCTGGTCATTGCTACGACACTAAACAAAATGCTGAAGGACTACATTTAGAATATAATCGTTATATTTTCTTTGTACCTTCAATCACTGCCACGAGAGCTGTAGCTGCAATGCCTATCAAGTGCTTTTTCCGAAACGTTTTCCGAGATCATGGCGGTGGAAAGTGAACCACTGAGCCTCTAACGGGGGGGGGGGGGGGGGGGCAACGGCGGATCGCATCATGTGATACCGTTACCACTACGTCATCGGGAACAATTGCAATAGGGGACAGCAGTCACACTATTTCCCCATCTTTCTTTGCAGTTGACCTTAATTATTTGTGCAGTGAACTTGAAAGAAATAGGGAGTACTTATTTCCCAACTAACTGTCCCATGCACACGCCACTGTTGCTTGGGCTTGTTCACTTAGAAGCGAAACCGAAACTCGAGCTCTCTAGCACACAAGTGGCGATACAACTCTAGAAGGTTTTGCGTCAGGGACAGAGAACGGTTTAGCAACTGAGGTTCGGTTGGAACCTGCATTTCTACAGTCGTGGCTTTGTTCCACTGCTTTGGTTGCGATGGAGTATTTTGACAGCTGTCTGTATTTCGCTGCAGATTTGTTGCAAGGGGTAATAAAAGAATGTTAATGCTAGTATTACCTCGTGTGATATAACATGGATTATTATCTCTCTTTGGATAAAATTAACAACGGCAAGATATCAAAGTATTTAATCAGAAATCATCAAAATGCATACAGCATTTACTTGTCTTTACCTTTTGATGTATTACCAAAGGAATTAGCTGTCTTTGTTTTCAAATACTGCCGATACTGTGCGTAAATGCAGTCAGTAACCCTGCCCCCAAAATGGTATGTTTACTGTCTCTTCCAACGCTCTCTATTTCTAACTATTTACTTATTGGCTTCCTTAGGCAGATGAAACTGATATGCGAATTCGAACCCAGAATTTTTGGAGCTATGATTATGAGTCGCAGTCATAGCTGCGATATATAAAAGAAAGTTTAGATTACAATTCTGTTGAAGTAGGAGAATATTTCGTAAGTAACGAAAGCGCTTTGCTCATATCAGAATAGCACCTTTCAGTAAACAAAGGATTCATTGATTGACTTTGTGTTTTAAGTGCACTTTATGCACAGTGTGGGTAGACCTACAGTGTAAAGTGAAATCGGAACCACTATGTGCCTCCACCGGCTATCGAAGCCGGGACCCCTTGATTACAATGCGACGACGTTACCACTACGCCAACAGGGAGGTCCCAGTAAACAAACAAACGCAATACGAGTACAAAGAAGTGTAACAGTGTAAAATTTACTTTCTCTTGTTCTACCTACTAAACACCCGATATCATCACACATTCAAACACCATCCCTAGTTTTGGTTATCGTCAATATTTCCTTGCACACACGAAGCAAATGAAAATTGATATGTCAAGGCATGGTGGTGCGTACGGGGGGTGCCAGTGGGGTCTGAGTGCCCTCTCATATGTCCTCAAAAAATAAAATATGTAAAAACAACCATTACAATAATGAAAATAATGTCCCCTGCGCTGCCTCCAAATTTGAATGTTAACAGTTGGGTCGGTCGAGAGTTACAACTGAGGCCTCCCCTCTGTTCGATACCCTGCCCTGTGGAGGCACATAGTGGTTCGGATCCCACTTTAAACTGCAGGTTCAGTCCCAATTAGCTTTACTGTGCAGAAAGTGGACTTAATAAAATACTTACCAAATTCAATCAATCAATCAGTCGAGTTAGAGCCGGTAGGTTGAAGAGACTTGCAGCCAAAGCTGGAAACCATCCGGAGAGATGACCTATCGTTCGGGATTCACAAGAGATAAGAGGAAATACTTGAATGCTTGTCGAGTTTCAAACAAATGATGTTGACTAATACAATAAAATACAATGGTAACAATACCCACAATAGTTTCCAAAATGATCTACGTAATCTGTACGATGTTTCTAGACGAGAAACATTCTACTTGAGAGCAAACAGGTTTCAAAGCAGACTTCGATTGATTTGATTTATTTAACATCGCATTTCCACTACTTTTGGGTAATTGCGAAGATGAGGGTGAATGGTAATACGATCAGATTGATGAAGTAACAATCACAAACCTACATGGACGATACAACCCAGGCACCAGAGCCTCGTTAGTCTGATAAATACAGTTCAGGGTCAGACTCCAAGACACACATTTTGGCGAAGTACAAAATAATTTTAACTATATTCTTCTTATTATTATTCAATTTGTTCGACATAGCATGCAGTTTTTCTTGCATAACAATTGTGTTACTGAATTCTAATTAGATTTTTTATGTGTAAATATTTAGCGTACTACATACTGCACGAGAAATTACTCTACTCGATTTATATAGGGCCTCCTTAATCTGTTTTTCGGGGGGGGGGGGGGTGCAAAACTGATATAGCAGTCACCGTTTTGCTGGTGTGTATTAACGCTTTTCGTATAGTAACATTATCGGCCTGTAATGAAGATGTCTCTGATTCGATTTTCAGTGGCGGCACATATAAATGGTGTAAATACCGTCACAACTCACAATAATAGAAAAAGCTGTGCTAAGGTGATAATGCATACCCATAAACAATAAGGTCAAATATTTATCTTCATATACCTAATGGTTTCTGTGAAAGGGGGGAAATGAACGCATGACAATTAAGCTAACACTGTCCAGATAGGCAACTGAAACACCCCTTAACACTCCCATGCATGCATATGTGTGTGATGGGTAGGGAGAGGAGAGCGTATAGTTTAGAATTCTATTACTTACGTGTTTAAGTGACATTTCAAAAGCTGAATATCTGTTCCTCAGCATCATGAAACATGACCTTGAGACTCCGTATCGTATCGTTAACTAAATAAGGACGGAGAAAAGGATGGTAATTGGACATTATTGATTGTTTTGGTGTACTTCACTTTTCTTTTCTGCCACTTTTGACTAATCGCGAAGATGAGGATGAGCTCTGGATTTCTCCCTATATTTTAGTCGCAATTAGTAACCGTGCACAGTTTTTTAAAGTAAACGCTTCCTCCACAACTACATAAGTTTGAGTAGAAAAAAATAGTTACAAGGAACACAGACATTTGCTAGTAAAAAAAGCGTGATCTGCGCGCTTTACAAAAGTACTAGCAACATTTTTTCTTGGTAATTAACAAATCACCCAACTTTTTAACGGCTACGGCCTCTAGGCCTAACTACATATAACAAAGCGTCACAGATTCAACTACAGTTTCTGCCTCGATCGATACTCTCATCACGGGAATTTAAACGTCATTTCTACAGCAATTATTTTCTCAAAAACCACGACAGTGCAGTTATGCAACGTGCGTGTATAAATTCCAGCCACAGAAGATCCTCCATGTGGAGATAAAGAGTGTGTGCCAAATGGCAACCGTTGCGGAGAAAGCGGGACGGGACGGATAAAGCCGCGTTTACACCGAATGTTACCTACAAATGTTATCAACATTTTGTTACCAACACGGTTAAGAACAGACATTGCCAACAAATGTTGGTTGCCATAACACTACTTTCACTTTATTTTTGTTAATAACTTTTGTTAACATTTTGGCTGCAAGAAGCCGACTGTGGAGGAAGTTGATTACTCTCTGTGGCAACATGAGTCATTTTGGCGCAACAGAGAAGACAGAAGATTCTGGATGAGACCTTCACTGCGGGCAGGAACTAATTGTAGCGGAAGTGTCCTTTGATCTTTACCGACTTCTAGTGGATAACAACATTTCTGTTTCCAACACGGGAAATCTGTTGCTAACATGAGATGTTGATAAGAAATTCATAAGCGTTTTTCGAAATATTACCAAAATTTGCTGGTGACGTGTGTGACCAACCCCGGTGTAAACGCGGCTTTACAGCATGGATAAATACTGGAAAGTTTCGGTACAAAGTTTGCTTTCCAATAGTTTTGTTATCCTGAATTGGTATTGAACTACAGCTAGGATCGTAGCAGTTAGTCAACACACTATTCTGTTCATCATTTGAAACTTTTCAGGTACTAAAAAAGGACATTAACAGTCGAAATAGACGATTACGTTACATTTACATGGAAATGTAATGTAATTGTTTGAGCAATGTTAATTTGTTCGAGCAATAAAACGTAAATAAGAATTTTAGAACTAAGAATATGATTTACATTTATTGATTATAAAGTACATTGATTGAGTTGGTGTTTTAAAGTCTGTTTTATGCACAGTAAAGCTAATCATGACTCGAACTACAGTTTAAAGTGGTATCTGAACAACTATGTGCCTTCACCGGGTATGGAACCCGTCGAACATTTACTGCAGCTGCGCTACCAGCAGATGCAACCAGAAAACAACGACGCGACGGGAGACGTGCACGTTGTCATGTTGGTTCGAAAGGTTTGAAAAGTTGCATTTGTTATTGAATGTTTGTTTCCAAGTGACAAGTGTCGCTTCTCGCTTCGCTCGGGAAGCTCCCCAAGACTCGTACGGGATTCGAACACAGGATCCCTAGTCGTAGAACACGGAACCAAGTATTTATACTTCTCAAAGTTAACTGCTTGATCGCAATCCTTAACTACATTCAATTTCAATGTAGTTCTTTTTTTAACAGTCGTGTTTGGCAACACTGATAAGTGAAGCGAAGTTTTTATTCTCGCCCTGCAGCCACGGCGAGACCCTGGATGTCTTCTTGCGACTTTGCTACACGTATTGGACGTTTTCTGTAATCGCTCGCTCTCTTTAACGTGCGACTAGAAGAGAGGGAATTTTCCCCTGTGTCTCTTGTCACGGTATCTTACGCTTGATCTCTCCATTGCGTAAGTTTCACAAAGTAGGAACTTGCTGTTTGTGTGTGTGTGTGTTCAAAGTTCAAATATAGAGATAACATACAAATACTTACGCAGAGATATTCGAATTATCATATGCGTATAATGCATTTTCATATACATAAAACAACCGAGAGAACAATGAAATGTACATTTGATAATGGTCCCCAACAGAAATTTTGAGGAAGGAGAAAAACCTCGAGTTGAAGACATCGATTTCATTCCTTTTTGATAAATAATGCCTGTAAACAACATGTACTTGCCTTCTATGATATTAATGAAAATATTAATTCCACTGTAGTAAACACTACTTGCTAGATGGCAAAATAAAATATAAACTACATCAATACTCTTCCCGTTTCTAAACCTGATAATTTATAGCCGTGTATTTGATTGCATTTTATAATTAATAATGCAATGAAGTAAATGGTCACACAGTATTCAGGTATAGCGGAAGATAGAGCATTCCTTCCCTCGGTGTGGTCTTTATAAAACAATATTTACAAAGTTATAGAAGCAAATGGACTTGAAAGGACAGCGAAGCGTTAGGTAGATTTTATGCCATCAAAATATATGTGGCGACTGCTACAAAAAAAGTAAAGTTCCCCCTGTGTATGGCACCGTGCCGTGACACCATTCGATCAAATGATATGGCTCCACACATTCTCGATCTCTGCCGTAGTGAAGAAGACATGAATGATCAACACCACGCGCTGATGTAATCTAGGGATCCCGGGTTCGACACGCGGTGGAGGCACATGGCACAGTGGTTCGGATCCCACTTAACTGTAGGTCCAGTCCCGATTAGCCTTACTGTGCATAAAGTGGACTTAAAATTCCAAAAATTCCAATGAATCAAAAACCACGCTCTGATAAAGCATTATAAAGGGAAGTCTCCTTGAAACGAACGTATTCAGTTGATTCGACTATATTGCAGCTGACCTTCGTGGAGAAAAGGTTAGCACAGTGTATTACGACGGTACGTGGTTTCGGTTCGAATCCCGGTCTGCTCATGGGTGTTTTTTTGACGGTGTATTTCATCATATTATTACTCGTCTTCGTCGTTTGGATTAGCCAAAAGTGAAAAAAGCGACGCTAAAAATAATCTAATAAAATGTATTCACTATTTACCTTCCGGGTTCCATGAAGAAGTGGCTACGAAGCTAAAGCCCTACTTTTGAATCCCGGGTAAGGAATGAATATGTCATCGTGTTCGTTCTGATTCCACCATTAATGCGCATTAACGATTAACCTACTACGTAGAAATACGCTTAAAATAAACGTAAATATACTTCAAGCGGGGTAGGAGAAAGTCTTTACGGACCTTGCCCTTAATAAAAACCTTGATTAGAAAGTGACATCGTTCTTAGTCCATCATTTATATATGTATAGAAAGATTTCAACACTGGGAAATATACAATATTACAGGATTATAAAAGACAATTTTAAAATCACTGTAAAATTTAAGAACGATAAGGAGTTACGAGGATTTCCGAATAATTCGTTCCGAGTAATGTTCTTGTCCTAAAAACTTAGAAGAATCAGGTAATTAACTTGAGGTTTTATTTTAAATCTACTTTATGTACAAATAGGTTAGTCATAGTGGACACCTACAGTTTAAAGTTGAATCATAACACTATCCCCTTGCTTACAAAGGGACATGTGAAAAATGCTAACGTTGGGATAACCGTTAAAATAAAATAAATGATATTTGCATGATGGTGGATTAAATGTCTTGCTTTAGCTGACTTTCGCAGTTATAACTATCGAAAATTAAATATTTGTAGTTAGGTTCGCCTAAAATATATTGGTTGTTGGTTGATTTGGTGTTCACTTTATGCACAGTAAGGCTACCTAAAATATATTGGTAAAATGTTTTACATTTTCACACAAATGTCAAGTTAATGTACTTGAAGGTTATATATAGTGTAAGTTTGAGACATCACAGAGGGTGGAGGGATGGTTGTTGAAAGACTGCTGAATTCGCCGCATTATTCCTACAAGGGGAGGGGGAAACTCTGCGTTCAAAACGTAAATATTCTCACCTAAAACGCTAGTGGCAACAAAGAAAGAGGGGAGAATTGTTTTCATCACTCTGTCCTCAATATTTAGCATGCATGGACTAGTACATGAGAAGCAGCAACTTGAACTTTCCTAAAGTATAAATGAAAAATCTGCTGCTACCAGGGGGCTCTGTATACTGGGTTCTACTCGTAACGATGTTTTCACATGTTGACTCACATGCTAGTCATTCCTGAAAGTCTGTGCTCTTAGTAGGTCATTCCTAATCAGTGACATGAATAGATATTGATATTTTTTAACATTAAAATTCAAGAAACTATTTTCTAATGAATAATTTCTTCCTTTGTAGTTTATATTAGGTGCAGTTATGTAATAATTACAATAATTGCAAAATTATCATCATTGAAAAAAAGAGAACCAATTGCACGAGTTTTACACATATTTTATCACTCTCTAAACCTCAAAATAATATGTTAATATTGAATCAATGCTTTTTCTTGTTCACATCACATTACCATCACCTCTAAATTAGCCGCGATTGAAGGGTGTGTGAAGCCCTACACATCGTTTTATCTAGTCTGATAGATAGTATGGTCATTGTTAAGAGGTAAAAGAAAGGTAAAGTGCTTCCCAGTGCTTAGCACTACGCCATGAAGGCGTATAGGGGGTGTGGGGGTAACGCCCCACTGTTAAGAGACTAAACAAAATGCATGACTACATTTAGAATATAACCGTTATATTTGCACCTTCAAGTGTGTTTACAACACGCTCCGAAACGTTTGTCGGAATCATTGCAATGGGTGTGATTTCGCGTACATAATTGTGGGGGACGTTGTTGGTTGAATGTCATACAATGGAAACAGCCGCTGAGGCTGTAATGGTGATCGAACGCCGGACCACATCATTATATGTGATACCGTTACCACTACGTCATTGGGGACAATTGCGATAGCATTCAACATTTACACTATTTCGCCATCTTTATTTGCAGTTGAAGTTAATTTTACAGCGAACTTGAACCATATTAGGTGTACTGTATTCCCAACTAATTGCCCCCATACACACGCCACTGTTGCTTGTGTATATAAGTGTTCACTCACTTACAAGCGAAACCAAAACTCGAGCTCTCAGCGAGACAACTCCAGACTCTTTGGCGCCTGAAACAGACGTTCGGTGGAACCTTCATTTCTACAGTCGTGGCCTTTGTCCCACTGCTTTGGTTGCGATGAAGTATTTTGACAGGTTTCCGTCGTTCGCTGCAGGATACATGCAAGGCGTAACAGAAGAATGTTAATGATATGCATATGATATAAAATGGTGATTATGATTCGGAAATTAATACATGATTTCTCTTCTGCGGAGTGTAAGAATTTTCTCTTCCGATAAAATTAACAACAACGAAATAGTAAAAAAATATTTAACCAGAAATCAACCTTTTGATATATTACCAAAGCAATTACCAATCTTTGTTTCTTAATACTGCCGATACTGTGCGTAAATGCAGTCAGTAGCTACCCCCTGCCCCCAAAATGATATGTTTATTGTCTCTTTATATATATATATATATATATATATATATATATATATGGTTCTAATTAATTACTTATTTGCCACATACGACAGATGAAATTGACTTAGGAATTCGAAGCCGAATTTATTGTGCTAAGAAAATGAGTCGACACATTTAACAATCATTACGTACTTTAACTTTTGCAGGAAGTCATAACCGAGATATATAAAACAACGTCTCGATTATAATTCTGTTGGTTAAAGTTGGATAATTTTTCGTAAGTAACGAAAACGCTTTGTTCCTTTCCGAATAGAACCTTTCAATAAACAAATTGATAGATTGATCGAGTTCGTGTTTTAAGTCCACTTTACATACAGTATAGTTAATCGGGACTAGACCTACAGTTTAAACTGGAATCCGAACCGTTTTATGACTCAACTGGTTATCGAACCCCCCGGGACCCCTTGATTACAAGGCGACGACGTTACCACTAAGCCAAAAGGGAGTACCAGTAACATATATATATATATATATATATATATATATATATATATATATATATATTATGAGTACAAAGAAGAGTAACAGTGTAAAATTTATTTTCTTTGCTCTATTAGACACCCGATATTAACACACTTTCAAACATCATCTTGTACATATGAAGCAAATTAAAATTGATATGTGAGGGCATAGGAGTGAGCACGGGGGTTGCCAGTGGTGCATGAACACCTCCAAATGCGTCCACAATAAATTAAGAATGTAGAATCAACCATTATAATAATAATGAAAACAATGTCTCCCCTGCTGTCTCGAAATTTTAATTTTAATGGTCGGATCTTTCTAAACTTAAAGCCAAGAGAGTGAGACGACTTGCAGCCAAAGCTATCCTCTTCTCTAAATTTAAGCTGCTCTTCCCTATCCTCTTCTCTACTCTGCTTCATAAATAATAATAGTGTCGTGAGGCTAACGCTCTCTTTATTCTCGTCAGTTAATTTTTGAACACCCTGTGCAATTTTACTTTCCTTTTCTGACAGTGCGCAGCATATTGGAAAAAATAAAATCTTCTATGCAACTCAAATTTCGTAAATTCTTCTTCGCTCATTTTCGCGCAAGATTTATGGTACCACTTTTTTACAAAAACTACATTCTATTGTCCCCTCATAACGAAGTTCATTGCCGCAACATTCAAGTATTTTATTCCAGCCTATTTCGGCTGTTTCGTCCTGAGAAGGAGATATCGACGTTCGAACCATGTTTGTACCACTGACCTACTTATCGCTAGCTCGCTAATCCCTTAATCCCTTACAGCTGCAACGGAAAAGTCTGCTCCCCCGATCAAACAGTACAGTTTTTTTTTCACTTTCTTATGTGAAACACAAATATTTTACACACAAATAATCCTATCTCAACTTATTATTAACAAGATTTCTTAAGACCCCTTGATTACAAGGCGACGACGCTACCACTGAACCATCGGGGAGGCCCAGTACATATTGTGCCAGAATATTTTAAATAGAAGGTATTAATTGTATTTTTGACTGTAAACGCGAGAATCTAATAAAAATGTTCCTACATTTTCATCACGTTTTAATGAAGTCAAAAATACAATGTTCAAACTTTCTTGTAATACTTTTCTAGATATCCAAGTTACAAGATGTTGTAATTCCTCAATTATAACTTTGTTGCAACATTAATATATTTCTGTCATTGTAGTCATCATTTCTCAGATAGGGTGTAGTAAACGTTCATGCAACATTCAACTCTTTAAAATTATGCACTTTTTGCTTGAGGCCCGCCATCATAAATTAGGAGGGAGGAAAAGAAATTGATGACACGCTCACTCAACAAGAGGCCTTGCATCAGTGGTGCTTTCAAATCTGGACTGAATAACAATTACAAGAGTCAGAACGAGTTTACGCCATAGATTGAGCTGATGCACTCGTATCCGGACTGAAATTTTCTGTGTCTTCTACAGATGACTGCAGGCATAGCAGCTTCGTCGACGGACAATATTTTCCAAATAACTGCCCTAAATCAAGAAATGTTCCAAAATAGTGGGACATTAAGTGAGATATAATATGTGCCCCTTACGACTACATCCATGCAACGCTGTAATGCACTTTACTTTACCCTTGCATGTTTCACATTCATATTATTTATTAGTATTTTTTGTGTTAAGAACTCTACACCTTTCCAACGACATTAAAGTCTAAAGTCTTAAAATACCACCATAAAATAGAGATTGTTCATTGTATGCTCGTAGGCTTGTTGCACTACGTCGCTATATATTAGTAGCGACACGTTTTGTGCTGCCATTGGTTGAAAATGTTCCGTGTGTACGTCGATCCAAACTGTCTTTTTCAAGGTTAGTTGGTAAAACTACACACAATAATAAAACTAGACCGTATATAATTGAGACAGTTAGCTTCTTGTGCTTTTGTATTTGAGTCAATATGTTCTGCCAAGACGATACCGTCTACTTTTTATAAGTAATTAATTGAAAGCATTTCTTGTGACTAAGAAATGTCTCCCTATGTTGCTAATATCGGACTCTTGAGATAACAGTGCAGAATAATGGTGTGTTCGTATCTACCTCACTTTGGTGAAGCCACTTGTTTTATTGCGACATGTTATGAGAGTTTTTTAGTCGACATTCCAAAAAAATGTAACGCAACATCAGTTTACGGTTGTGCTGTCACGGATGCTTCTGGGTAGTAATGATTCCGTTGAAAGTTAATAGTGTTGCTACAACACAGAAGTGTCCGTGACTGTACGATATGATTATTTACCATAATATACTTCTCCCAACTCGGCCTCGAGAACGTTGGTTCTTTTCTCTTTCTTAATCGTGGTTGCGTATTGCAAGGGTGACGTGTTTGTGATATGGAGGTAGCAAGGTGATAAAAAGGGTTATTTTTTATCCTGCGTTTGAGACTGGGTAACTACATGAAGACGTACGATATTTAAACTTCTTGACTGTATGCTTGCTTTTGGTGCAGGTGGAACTCGTTTGTTTGAGTTGGTGTTTTAAGTCCGCTATATGTACATTAAGGCTAATCGGGACTGGACCTACAGTTTAAAGTGGAATCCAAACCACGAAGTGCCTCCACCAGGTATCGAACCTGGGACCCCTTGATTACAAGGCGACGAAGCAACCACTATGCCATTTTTTTTAAAGAATACCCCTAACCGGAAGTATCCCCCTTTTTTCATTATATTCTCAAGATTTTCATTTCTCGGTTATTCTCAATTTTCATTTTTTCTCATTTGGACAAACACAAATACCCATGCCTTACCCGGGACTCGAACCCGGAACCCCTGGCGTCGTAGCGCGCTGTGCTAACCACTCCGCCAAGGAGGTCGACTGGGCCATCGGGGAGGCCTTAGGTGTACTCGTACCCCTCCTACTTGACTAAGAGATGAACTACCGAAGTAAGAAAGAACCGGGCGTCCGGTAAAAAAGGCGCGAAAACGAAATGCTTGTGGTCTAGGTGATAGGACGCAAAGATACACCAGCAAACTTCACGGGTGACGTGGAAGTATAGGTCAGGTGATGAACAGTTACTGTGATTGGGTGGTTGCAAGGAATGAGATTTATAAA
Organism: Lepisma saccharinum; assembly: GCF_977018435.1. Taxonomy (NCBI): domain Eukaryota; kingdom Metazoa; phylum Arthropoda; class Insecta; order Zygentoma; family Lepismatidae; genus Lepisma; species Lepisma saccharinum. The sequence continues at coordinate 50,856,656 of NC_139247.1, read as the reverse complement.
ACTTTTGATTGTTCGCTCTATTCGCGAAACAAACATTTCTGTACGCTTCACAACAAGTTTATACGTCAATCATTCATTATTACAATTATGCCCTATCTCAGGGGATCCCAAACTTTGTAGTTTTAAATTTTTTCCGCGACGCCCAAGTCAGAATGTAGGCATAGGCCTATCTAAAACTTGCAACGCTAAGTTAGTGTTGTTAGGTTGCTTGCCTTATGTTAAAAAATAAGCACATATTTCATATTCAGAAACAGTGTTTATGTAAAAAGGACTAAATAAGCAAATGTTTGGAACAATCATATCTAAAACCATCAGTACACTAACAAGTAAGTGGCATTTCAGTGAAATTATCGCACCCCGGAGCGCCAAGGAGCACACTTTGGGAACCACTGCCCTATTCAATATTGAATCAGTTTGTGAAGAAATGTTTAATTGAAAGAAATGTTTAATTAAAATGTCAATTAAGACTCACACCATTATATGCTTGGATAGTTTTACCGTACTGGACTTCTGGTAAATTAGCACTTAATTCATATTACAAATAAATTAAATAAGTTACTTTTCTTTTGCTCCTTTTGTTCAAATGTACAGTCTACATGGAACAGCCATCTGAAGCACCACCCTCCTCCCCCAATCTAATAACTCCAACAGAAGTAAATTTTTTGTGGACTATAGTCTCCAAATTCTGTTCTCAACCGGAGAGATAAAATCGTAACAATTCTATTGCGAGTGACCCTTCACAACGATGAGGAAAGTGAGATCCTAGTTCCAGCGAATAATTCGTTTGGGCCGCTTCAGTAGATTATAGTGCACGCTGAATGTGCACAAAAAATATAGTTTCAAATATAATGAGTGGCTTCGCAAATGATCTGCGGAGACTGTATTTGATAAGCATTCTCTTCCTTCCCTGAGAAGAATTGAATAAAACAATGGCTTGGTGTAGCTTTCAGAGGCGAGCGGCACGTGACACGCTTAACTTGCAAACCAGCATTTAGAAAGCGACAGGACAAGTTGCATGTGTCGCTCTGATTAGGCAGTTTTCTCAATACCGTGTTAGCTCATGCGCGGTGAATGTTTGAATTTAAACTAACTGTGCTAGTGTCGCTTGCCGCTTGTAGCTTCTGTGTGAATTCTCCGTGTCGCTTGTCGCCTGTCACTTGTCGTCTGCCGTTTGCAGCTTTTTTGTTTTGTGAGGGAGATTTCACACGAAAGCGACAACCAACACGTGTCCTTTGGAAGCGAACCAGCAGTAATGAATTGAACCTTTCGAACAGAAGCCACACGACAGGATGCAGGTGTCGCTTGTAGCTTGCGTGTCGCTCTGATTGGCCAGTTTTGTTAATACCGTGCATCATGTCGCTTCGTACTTTTGTTCGCGCATGCGCGGTGAATGTTTTGCCTTATATTGAATGGTCTAATGTCTCTTGTCGCTTGTCGCTTTGGTATAAAATCTCCATGTCGCTAGTCGCCTGCCGTTTAAGCAGATTCCAGACCGAAGCGAAAGCGACAAGCCTCGGTAATCAATGCAACGTTTGGAACTGATACAGCACGGTAAGTTGCAAATATTGCATGTCGCTTGGTTGTGTCACTCAAACTGGCTACTTTATCAATGTTGTGCATCGTGACGCCTTCACTTGTCGTGCACGGGCGGTGAATATTTTAGTCTACAAGACAAAAGGGACCCGTGTCTCTTGTTGATGTTGAAGCACACTGTCGCTTGTCGCCTCCGTCAGAATTCTTCCCCTGACCCCCTTCAAGGAGACTTCAGATCGAAGCGACAAGTGGCAGACGATAATCGACAGGCAACACTGGCATGAACGTCAGCAGGATTTTTTCCAGGGAGGGGCAAGGAAGGTATTTTTTTCCAGGGGGAAAATAAGCCACAATTTCCCCAATGTTCCCTCAAAAAACATTGCTGAAATTTGAATTTATCATGTTCGTGCATTAATTAACACATTTTATTGTGGCTGAAATGAAATCATATGTGTGAAATATATAATTGTTGGTTGACTTTCATTTTCCAGGGGGGACACTTCCCCCCCTTGGCCCCCCCTTCCGGACGCCCATGAACACTGGCGACTTCAATCTAAAGCAAGAAATTCACCGCTAATGCGCGAAAAACCTAATGCATCGAGCCGAAAGCGACATGTGCAGCTTTCCCTGTCGCATCGATGCGAAAGGTCGAATTGATTACTGAGGGTTCACTGCAAGCGATACGTATCTCTTGTCGCTTGTTACCTATTGCTTTTCGCTTGGTAGCGTGCCAATAAAGTTCACACCGTTGCGGCATGATAGGCCGCACAAGTCTGCTTTGATTTCTGAAATCTTCAAACAACACAAAAAAGTATGCAAAGTAAAAATTAAGAGTCAGCGATTAAGGTAAATGTGATTATTTTCTCAATTCCACAGTGGGGCAAAAACCCCTTAAGTACGCCACTGACTGCGGAGCAGTTAATCCCTTCCTAACTCCGCCGCGAAAGGAACTCTTTCTTTCCCCCCTCCCCCTTCCGAATGCTCTGCGCCGAGACAGATACGACGCTGTAAAGCGCGTTTCACAACTTATTGCCCAATTCGGTATGGAACGTAGCTGCTTACACACAGGAGGAAATCATGTGACCTACAAGAATTGTGATTGGTTGGACGGTTTGTGCAATATTGATCGGTACCCACAACGGATGCAATTGTATTAAAAATTACAACACGTAAATTAGACAGGTGATATTGGTACCAGGTTCCAACAAGAATAGTAACCATTTTTTCGTGAGGAAAACTGCATAAATGATAATTTTCAAAAACCACGGTGGTATTTGTAATCGCATGCATGGTCTCGACATTTTAAAATGACCTTCATTATGCTAATTTATCAAATTATAGTGGTTCCCACAACATATGTACACTCACTCGGGCCGTATAAGACCACGTTTACACGTACGTGTGTGTGTGTGTGTGTGTGTGTGTAAGTGCGTGTGTGTGTGTCCAAAATGTAATAAAAAACACGTTCAAATCGTGTTATTTGAGTAAATATTAGAATAAACTTGTGAAATAAACAGATAAAAGTTGAGAACACACACTTTGTGTGTCGAAAATATACCTAAAACTCTTTCCTGAATAGTATAAATAGTGTTATTTAGGTAAAAATAGGTATAAAATTTTAAAATAATAAGTTAAAAAGTTGTAAAAATATCTTTGTGAGTCCAAAATTTAATAAAAAATGTTGCCTGAATAGTATAAATAGTGTTATTTTGGTAAAAATTAACATAAAGTTGTAAAATAATAAGTTAAAAGTTGAAAAAATGTCTTTGTGAGTCCAAAATTTAATAAAAAATGTTGCCTGAATAGTACAATTAGTGTTATTTAGGTTGAAAATAGGTATAAAATTGTAAAATAATAAGTTAAAAAGTTGTAAAAATATCTTTGTGAGTCCAAAATTTAATAAAAAATGTTGCCTGAATAGTATAAATAGTGTTATTTTGGTAAAAAATTAACATAAAATTGTAAAATAATAAATTATAAGTTGAAAAAATGTCTTTGCGAGTCGAAAATTTAATAAAAAATGTTGCCTGAATAGTACAAATAGTGTTATTTTTGTAAAAATAAAAATAAGCTGTGAAAATGTTTGACATAAAGTCAAAGTTTGGTAAAAAATAAACTCAAAATTAAGTTAAATAGCACACAGTAACATACATTTACTACCTAAATCAATAATCAAAGGGTCCTAGGTTCGATACCCCGTGATAAAAGCAAATAGTGAAAACTGTAGGTCCAGTCCCTGATAGCTCTCCCTTCTTCCTAGTACATATAAAAAAAAACCTGCGCTAAAGCGTCCTGTGCCTTGGGGCAACCCTGAGCGGAATATTAATTGGCGGCGGAAACCAGTTCTACAAGTGACGCATAGCTTCAGAGATTTAACCCTTGCTGCGCATTTCCAGACATCCTTTGTTGTCTGGATCAATCCCTCCCCTGCCCTACAGTATTGCATAGCTTTCCCCTGTTCTTGCGTACTGGTTAACCTTGGGAAAAAAAACCGGTTCTGAAAATCTACCGACGCGATCTCTGATTGGTCAATCGGGTTCTTTCTTTGTTCTGACGTTGTGACGTCATTTGACCTTGACCGCACTTCCCCCAAATTCCTTTCTCCTCTACCTGCGCGGAGTTCACCCTTGTCTGTCTGGCATCAGACTCAGCTCACACGTTATACATAGTTCGTCTCCGCTCAATATATTACATGCCATATAACATTATTACATAGTGCACTACATTTATTACCGTTACATATCGTGGGTTCGAGTACCGGGACCGTCTTCTTTCGTACCATTACCACCGTTCAAAGCGGTTCATAAACCATAGAAAACTTATTTTCAATATTATAAACATTAATATTATCGATTGATACATTACATACTTTGCAGTAATGAATATAAAACCATATGCATAGCGTTTAGTACCTCTAATTACCTTCTATATACATATTTTTCATAAAATAAATAATTATATATGCATAAAAAGTTATAAACATGCAAATACATAAATGTAAAATATTCTAAGTACTTGCAAATGAATTCTAAGTACGTGCAAATTAATTAAAACCCGTGCAAATTAGTTCTAAGTACGTGCAAATTAATTGCGAATATTAAATAGCGACCGACGTTATCTAATTCAACTTCTACTATCGCATGTTTATGCATGGTGTCCGCATTCATAGTGTGAGATGTTTTGATTTCTACCACTTGGCAGCACCACCGTACATTGGGCTGCGTTGAATGCAGATCGCTTTTTAGCATTGACAAGAGCCTAGCAGGGAGGGAGGTGGAAGCAGTGATTACGTTAGAGTTAACATGGAGATGTACTGGCAGTCCCCGAGGGGGAAGCGGCTTCATATACCAGTTTGGCGTTTGTCGCGCGCCAAGTGAATTTGAAAGCTCCACACAGTGCAACGGGACGCAGTAAGATAGCGGAAGTATAAATATTTAATTTTTGCACTAATGACAACAAAATATGATTTGTTTGGGGGAGACTGCAGTCCTGCAGCCCCCGTTCATCGGCCGCCACTGATCGTCACCTTCATTTTGAGCGCAAAGAACTCAAAGCGTAACAATATTCTAGTGGGAATATCAGCATATCAGATTGCACGACTCGCTGTATCTGAATCTTGAACCTGACCGAGAAACAAGTCATTGACAAATATAAAATTTGGTTGAAATCAGTTGGGAACAACTGGATCGAATGGAACCTTTCAGTTTCCTCTGGCTAATATCATTAAATTAATTTGGCAAGTGCTTATTTTCATTGGCATGTTCCATTTCGGACAATTAAAAATTCCAATTAATCAGAATATTTCCACTTCAATATATTTGTTAATGAAAATTGCTGTGCAAACTAAATTAACCGTGGCACCCATTCGTCAACCTCCAAATTTAGAGGCGGGAAGATCATTTGATCGCTCACTCACCGCCACTGTCATGAAAGCATTTCCTGTTATTGCAGTGGAACCCAAACAAAAGGCCACTTTTCCAGGTGGATGCCAGCTTGGGCTGCAAGTCGCTTCACCCTTCCGGCTCTCACTCGAGAAAGACCCAACCATTAAAATTCAAATCTGGAGGCTGCACGGGAGACAGTACCCTCTCAGCTGCTTTGATTTCTCGTCAGCATTGGCGAGAAAAAAAAATCCTCTTATCGCTGCTGAACCCCGAACGAAAGGTCATCTTCAATAACTTCAGTAAAACCTCACGCGTCCCGGTATAATTGACGCCAGGGCCCGTTGGTTGAGAAACAATGCTCTAGAGCGCACCACTTAAGAAAATCGACATTCGGATAGGGATTGTGGTGTCCAATTGCCACGTGGGAATTTGTCGACTGCGTCTTGCTTTACACACTGAGCCCCGTGACGCAAGAGGGGGTGGGGGAGGATGCTTGTTAATGGGGGAGGGAGATATCGATGTCGGCTGCAAGCGATTGATGTTGGTCTCTATGCAGACTGGATGTCTGGACACCGCAATCATGTTACCAAGCTCGCACCCTAATTGACAGACATTATCTGCCTTCCAGCCACCTGTTGCCTCCCTTGCGCCTGGAACGGCCACTGGACGCGAACCAAGGGGCCTGCAAATCGACGCTTAAGTGAAGCAAAACCGGTAATTGGATTAATAGCCAGGTGTCGGACTAGTCACTTAGCAACCAATTGGGCTGTACTCTGTATAGGAACCACTTGGATGCAGTTGAATCAAAGATCTTGTAGCTAACTGATGGCGTCGTTTATCCATATATGCAACGACGTATTTAGAGCGGGGAGAGCGGGTCCGGACCTAACCCCCTCGAAAGACTTACCGAGTTCAAAATGAAATAAGGATAATGCTTCTTTCATGCATGACATGAATGTGATTTTCTTCCGCAGAACATGCATAAAGGCACTGGCGTAGGAAACTTTGAGAAAAATCATTTTTTTCCCGAACGAATGCGGTAATGAACTCGGGAAAATTCAGTGGTAAGCAAACACAACTTAAAATGTCCATTTTTTGTATTTGAACAACTTTTAAAACGAAGGTTGAAAATGGTAATTACGAAATATTTTATTGTGTAGGGACGTTTTACCCCGTAGCGGCATCACAGGCAGCACAATACAAGCCTGCTTTCAATTGATGAAACCCTCAAGCGAGACCTGTTACCTGTGCTTCGGTGTGAATTCTCCGTTACAGTGCCTGCGAAAATTTATGCGTGGCACTACCAACAATAATACGCATAAAAATAATGATCAGAAACTTTACTTTCCATCAACTGGTATTCCATAGCTGTATTTACACAAATGTTGGTGTACTTATCTAATCATAAACAAAATAATGAATACAAGTGGCTATATGATTTTTTTACCTGTTCATGCAATAAAAAAACATATGCCTTCATGGTATATTATACTGTGCAGGAGATAGCACTTTCCCTTTTTGTATGCTCAATGTACTGTACGTACAGTGTGAATGTGTGTGTGTGCGTACAGTAAGGAAGAAAGACTAGAATATAGAAAGAAAGTTCAGATAAGTATGTGTAAAAGCTGAGAGGAGAACAAACATGGTAAACATGAAGAAAGGGAAGATTACACTGGACAACAAATTGTATTGTGGTTCTGGAACATCTCTGGCGATTGTCCAACAATAATCAGCAAGCATAGACTTGCTCCAGTGGCCCTGATATCGTTTCTCCATTGTGGATATAACTTGGTGGAAATGTTCCCCATGTTCATCGCTGACTGCTCCGCAATTTCCTGGGAAGAAGTTTATGTGGGAGTGTAACATATGTATTTTTAGTGACATATGACACCCCATTGCTTTGTAGGAAGATATTAGGTGCTCCACTAGTTTCTTATAATTCTGAGTCCGCACGCTTCCCAAAACAATTGTCACCACGTTTCGGAAAGAGTCCCATGCATATCCATATCTTTGAACAGTGTGTCAAATTCAGGATCATTGAGGAGTTCTCTAGTCTGAGGGCCAATAAATATTCCATCCCTGATTTTAGTTTCACTAATTCGTGGAAATTTACGCAGAATATACTTGAATGCATCACTGGCTTAGTTCATACCTTTAACGAAGATCTTGATTAAACCTAGTTTAATATGTAAAGGAGGAAGTAATAACCTGATGGGAGCTGATAGTCCACTTTTTCTTTTTGGATAGGCCTTTAATTGGAGGAACCATGGAAAAATAGCAGTTTGAAGTATGATCTGTCGGTTCTCTCCATATCATTGGAACGGCAAACGGGATGCATGGTCTTTTTCCATGTAGCCAGTCCCGCAAGTTTGTCGAACACGTATTGTAACAAATGTGTGGTGCGCACTTCTTGTCCATATCTCCCACTTTACAACCAAAGTACAAGTGGTAGGCTTTCTTTATGATTGGCGTGAAATTTCTTTTTTGATCGACAAATGTTATTTTGCCGCAACCATAACAAAAATTGTCTGCACTGTTAACACATTTACGCGACATGTTTCTGGTCACTAGAGTCATATAACGATAAAAAGAATTACACCACACACTCATCCAATATCTCACCACAACACACTTACGCGACAAGTTTCTGGTCAGTACAGTCATAAAACGATAAAAAAAATACACCACAAACATACACAAAATTTCGCCATGGCCATGTCCGAGAGTTCAAAATGGAACTATGCAGGAACACATAACAACACGTTTCCCCTGCAAAATCTTAAATACAAACTGAACCGTGATGTGGTTGATGATTCTAGGTCAGCGATCACGTGCTAGATAAGGATAGTGATAAAGCTAACTGTCAAACAATGGATATTTATTGAAATACGGAGGCAGCCGCTGTTGTCACACGAACCGGAGCACATCCGGCGATAATGTATTTCTTCGAAACTAGAACCAATCTTCAAAAACTAATATCATATTCGTTATCAGCACCCTCAAATTAGTAAGAATTGGTTACTTTTATCTCCGAAGCATTTTCATTGTTGACCAGTGTTATAAGAGGGGAAGAAAGTATAAATTAAGATAGTAAAGTACATGATGATAACGGAGGAGGAAAGGTGTATTATCTGATTAGAAATAAGTTATATATTAGTGTGACCAGGAGGGGTCACTCTGGCTTCCTCTATGTTTATGTGTGTGGGAGGGGGGTGTGTGTTGTTTGTGTGTGCAGGTTCAAGAAATTTATTCTGTGAGGAAAGCATAGAGAGAGAGAGAGAGGGGGGGGTAGGTAGGTTCCAGAAGACTGTGGTCTGCAATATTTGATAATTTTAGTTTTCTAACCATGATTCAAGGCTACCAGACGTCCCGATTTTGTTGGGACAGTCTATTATTTTTAATTCATGTCCCGACATTTTTCGTCTCAGCTCGGACACTACTCGGTGTAAAAGATGACTCTTATACCACTATAGACCTTGTACTGCTTATGTAGGACATTCTGTAGAATACTGTGTACATTATTAAATTTGTCTTGATTTTTTTTTTTATTCAAAAACAGTTGTTCGACACTCGACAAATAGGAACCGCTAGATATGAATTGGTGGCCGCGGTGGCTCAGTCGGTAACGCATCTGACTACCATGCTCAAGGTCCCGGGTTCGATCCCCGGCCGGTTCAAATCCGGGAACTTTTCTAACGGTGGAAGCGGCCCCGGCGCCTACCCAGCGTCGAATAACATGGGTACCTGGGGGAAACCCTGGGGGGTAAAGGCGGTCAGGGGCGTGATGCTGATCACATCACCCCCACTCACGACCGGATCAAGAAAGTGTGGGGCGTTACCCCCACACCCCCTATACGCCTTCATGGCGTGGTGCTATGCACAGGGGAACACTTTACCTTTTACCTTTTAGATATGAATTGTTTCTTCAGTTACAGTGTCTCTAATGTTTCACATTAATTTTCATAGAAAATTTTGTATACTCTTTACATTATGGAACATAGGTTCCTCAATGACTGCAATACAAAGCTAAATACTTTAGGGGGCATTCAGCTCTCCACCCGCACAGCATGGTCTGTGGTCTCTTTTCACCAACACTGAGGAGATGAATAAAACACTTTGATTTCTTTCCCAAACATCAGGATTTTTCTGCAACTGATGTGATTCTGCCAATCATAGAATTTCCTAGTATTAATTAATATAATGTAAATTAATCCACTTCACACCAGAAGAGTTGTTAGATGTTTTGTCATAAATTTGCCAGAATTACTTTTAACAGAAACTGTTATTTTTCCAAAACACTCAAGGAATTAAGTACAAGATTATTTACGAGATTCTGTCAATTGGACTTTATTTTACTATAACTTTTCTTCTTTTCTACTTGTAATTGTCTTGAACATAAATACACAGGAGTGTGAAAGTACAACACTGACAACTTTCAGTGGGTAGAGAACATCAAGGTGAAAAATTTGATGCTACGACTACGTGTCGTTGAAAATAGCATTTTCTATCCTAAATGTATGCTACCTCATTTAATAGCTTTCTCGTTGCCATTGACTGGTATTTATTTTTAGTGTCGAATAAGATTCTAAAAGCGAAAATATGCAATGGAAACAATATTATGCCATCATAGACACTGCCAGGGTGAAGTCACTTATCGTAATGGTTCCCACTGAACTGAAAATCCTGAGTACCTGGAGAAGTCAGGAAAACCAGGCTAGGAGTGAGAAGGTCATTGAAATCACAGGAATTTTTTTTTAAAAGCAATCAAAACCTGGAAAAGTCATGGAAATTAAATGATTTTTGCTTGCCAGAATTGGCAACCAAAAAAAAAAATCCTTTTTATTTCCTAACTATCTTCATATTGGGGTAATATTGAATATAAAATTATAATTTTATTTTTCATTTATCCTCAAAAATGATCAACAAACTTGATTCATTTGATTAACTTTCGAAGTTGAAGTATAACTCTTATTCATTAGCAAGTTAAATCATCATACAAGAGTCTGGAAAGTTATATAAAAATACCTGGAAAAGTCAGGAACTTTGATTTTGCAAAATGGATGTGAACCCTAATCAATCACTGCACACACACATGTTGCTTATTGTAGGCTATTTCATTTGTTTGGGAAAAAATATAATTCAAAAGTTTTGTAAGATATATTTACAATCCACAGGATTCCTCTAGTCTATCCGTATTTTCATTTTACATTGTTTTTCGCTCTCTGACAGAAATAAATGTCAGTGTCAACTGTGAATATTTGTTACGTGATTGCATATATGTAGGTTAGAAAATGTAGTTCCTCAAGAATTCATAGCATTGAAATGAGCAAAACGTTATAGAGTGCATGAATATTGTCTATAGTGATGCATCAATGTCTTAAAACAAAATATGTCTCCAGTAATTTCTCCATACCTCTACACACCCTCTCCACACACACGAATATACAATAAAATCATGGTGTGTGTGTGTGTGTGTGGAGGGGAGGGGGTAAAATTATATCCCCTATTGTCTCCAGGATTCAGTCAGCATGCAGAATATCTGATCAATTATTTGTAGAGCGGAATGCATAAGTACATCAAGCAACTTGTCCAACACCATGTTTATTATTCTCGTTACACATGATGAGAGCTTCAAAAATTGAAACGTAAAAATCCATTCCTTAAAATCACGCAGCAAATACCTTAGAGAAAAAAATATGGAAACAGTTGTGCACAATTTGCCAAGTAATACTTGTACATTCCACTGTACGATACATTAGGTTTCATTCATGATGACACCACCTCGGTGGCCAAAGACGATTGATTGATCAAATCACAATCTATCTCTCCATAGAACATCCCGAGCTCGAGTCACTGTCTGGACATGGGAATCAAACCTACAAATGGATAATGCTATAGTAGTAGTTTGCACACTAGATGAAATCCATTGTAGGTTTGATCTCCACGATTGAGGAAGTTCTCAGATCAAAGCATCAAACAGCACGTCTCTGTTCGAAACAAACCTTCAGAAATAAAAGTAACCTTTTGAACAGAAGTGACGTGGCAAACTGTGTGTGTTGTTTGTCACTCAGACTGTCATTATTTTTAATATCGTGGTTGGTAATGCATGCACAGTGAATGCTTTTCTACAGAGTGGATGGAGCCTGTGTTGCTTGCAACCTGTTGCTTCAGTCTCAAAGTTCCCCAAGGTAAGGAGTGTTCTGTCAAAATGCAGAACCTAAGTTAGGTTTAGGCAACTTTTGAATCATTCTGCATTAGAAAGAATTTCCTAAAACTCCTTTTGAGAAGTTTACATGTATCAATCACTTACTACTTGGATAGTTTTTATTCTCTTTTTTTAAATGGCTATCACCTGCCTCCAAATTAGATACAACAAATTCATTACGAAAGTACTTCTGTTACTTATAAGGAGGGTGTGAAATTTCAGAGGTCGAAGTCAAAAACCCTACTCAAGTAATAATTTCCCATTTACAGTTAAATTTGTGGCTGTGTCAGAAGTAGTATAAAGGACATGAACTCTAATCTGATCATGAAGGTGGTGTAAATTTTAATTACTTTCAAAACTAGGGGGAAACTCTTCAATGGCATCAGACCTTTTGATGTGGGTCAACCACAGGCCTGAAAATATTTCAGCTTCTATATCCAGTTACTTGTTTTAACCCTTTCCAGACGGGACTGAGAATACATACTGAGTTTTTAAAGAAATCATAGAAAATATGTTGTCAAGTGTATTATTAACATTTCTCTTCTCTAAAATCTACAACACTTTTATGAATTTCTTCTGTAACACTTTTTTTACATAAATAATAAATGCAAAAAAAAATATAACATTGTACTGAAAACATATTTTCAATAGGTATTATAGAATTAATTCATGAAAATAACCTAAAAAGCTCCTAGTAGGATAGACATCATCACTAACTGCAAAATTTGAAGTGGAATCACAGTATATATTTTCCACAATGTGGATATAAATTACTCAATGTTATTTTTCAAGAGTATAAACAAATGTGCAACTTAAATCCACATGAGTACAAGTAAAATTCAGTGGTGAGAATTCAAAAGAGGTGGTTACAACAAAAGTGCACAAGAGACACGGTGCAATGATAACCTGTTGTTCATTCACAATAAAATTTTGTAGTGAATGATGGGCTATGTCCATTGCTCATCTGGAAAGGGTTAAAACTGATTACTATAGCATATTGTGAAATATGAACAAATCTTAACTATACATCAATAGATTTACAATTTAGAATGTGTGTTTACAATTCAACATTGGAACTTTATATCGCATTGCAATTAAATAAATTTGTGAAAAAATAACAATTTCCAGTATGAGGATATATAGTATTAATGCTTAACATACTACTCAAGATCTGGAACCCTGGTAATTTCGTAGTCAGGTGTGCAATGGGAAATTCAGTACTTTTATTCCAAACCTTGTACAAAAACGTCTGTAAATGTGAAATGAAATTGTGGCAAAAATAACTGCATCTTTGTATTAGAAGCTGTGTGTGCATCTTTGATGTAAAATACTAAGAGTTATAAAACTAAACTAAACTCTATCTGGAATTGAACCATATTACAATTGAGTGGCTGGGGGTAAAACTTGATAATCACAAAAGTATGAAACCCGAGAAAAATGCAGGTGAAAGCCTCTATATTACATTCTGTCCAGATGTTTCAGTGTTTTTCTGACCGTCACAGGCTAGTTAAGAAACTTCATTAACTACTGTACAGCTACTGAAGACTGCAGCAACTGAATCCAATGTTAACTCAATTTTGAATGGAGTGTGGGTTATCAAAGGCGATGCATTATCTCCATTGCTCTTTAATTTTGCCTTAGAATATGCTGTTAGGAAGGTAAAAGAAACTAACGAAGGACTGATATTAAATGGTATGACTCAGTTGTTAGCATATGCAGATGATGTAGACTTATTAGGGGATGATATAAATACAATCAAGAATAATGCTAAAATATTTTTCAAAACTGCTAAAGAGATAGATTTGGAAGTTAACAAAGAGAAAACTAAATATATGCTTACAGGCCGAAACCAAGTGTTAGGTAATAATCAAAATCTAATTATTGATAACAACTCATTTGAACCAGTTTCCAAATTCAAATACTTAGGAGTAATATTAACAAATGAAAATTATATTAAAGAGGAAATAAAAAGCAGGCTTAATTCAGGAAATGCATGTTACTTCTCTCTTCATAAACTTTTGTCTTCTCGTTTAATATCTAAGAAACTAAAAGTTAAAATATACAAAACAGTAGTTTTGCCTGTAGTATTATATGGGTGTGAAACTTGGTCCCTTACATTGAAAGAGGAACACAAATTGAGAGTATTTGAAAATAAGATCCTTAGGAAAATATTTGTACCTAAAAGGGATGAGGAGACAGGTGAGTGGAGAAGGTTACATAATTTAGAACTACATAATTTGTATTCATGTCGATATTATTAGAATAATTAAATCAAGAAGACTTAGATGGGCAGGCCATGTGGCACGAATGGGAGAGGAAAAAGGAGTTCACAGGATTCTTGTTGGGAAACCTGATGGTAAGAGACCTGTAGGAAGGCCAAGACGAAGATGGAGGGACAACGTTGAGATGGACCTAAAGGAAATCGGTAGAGATGGAAAAGAGTATATAGATATTGCTCAAGATAGGGACAGATGGAAGGCCTGTGTTGCTGCAGCCATGAACCTTCGGGTTTAAGAAGGCTAGAGAGTCAGTTAGTTAGTGTGGGTTATCAAGTTTTACTCAGGAGCCGTTCAATTATAAAGGTATACATCATGTTCTTGTAAAATAAATGTCTCAATACGCAATTTCATTCTTTCATCGTCAAATCCACCAGGATCATGGTAGAATTTATTACGATGTAAACAAATCAAACATTTGATATTTTATTAATGATACACAAAAGAAGATGCAGGGAAAATGAAAGAACAATGAAATAATCATTTTGTTTTATTGCAGATTTCATCTTTACTGCCTTTTGATACTACATAATGTTTTCAAATTAACTTCTCAAAGAAGTGCTGGACAAATTAAAAAAAAGACAAAAAACATTTCCCTGGTAGCTGATTGAGCCGCTAATTGCCACCTTTACTTTCACCGAATTGGGTTGTTTGGTCGCTGTTGTGTCACACAGCCAAAATTATCTCAAACCACACTGGTGATTTATCAGGCAGCAACCAACTCTCAAACAATAGTGCATTAGACTAAGACATTAAAAGTTTACATATACAGATTAGCTGGATAAAACAGTCAATAGTGAGCACCACAAGAATCAAGATTAAAAGAAAAAAAAAGTTTTTCCTGTGTTTGTGTTGTAGATTTCATTAGTTGCTCTTCTCACTGACTTCCATCTATTCCTATTCTTCAGTTCATTTAAGGTGGTCAGTCATCTCAAGTTGGATACACTGATGCTGCACGATAGCTAACAAAAAATCTTTGCTGTATTTAATTGGCTCCGTTAATGATGGCTAATTATTGTATTTCTTTCATTTTTAAAAATTTCTTTTTCTTTTTAGTTTCATGTTTATGCGGCAGCTCACATCTTCAGTGTTTCGAGTTTTCCTTCTTTATTCTTGAATCTCACCTCTTTATTTCATTCGACTTCCCCCCAATTCCATGGGTTGTTTTTCGATGCCTAGCTCCTATGCCATCACATGGCAGTGTTGGGTACCTCAGCCATGACTTTTGCTTGATGTCTTCCACTTTGTATGAAATGCTTCCACATTCTCCAAGTTTACACCTAAAAAGATAGAGGAAAATTACAAAAATGTAGTTGCAAATTATTTTTACAGAATTAAACACAGAGTATATTTATTCAACTGTTTCAAACTGTTAACATTAGAGATGTACCACATACAAACTAAATGAGGAAGAAAAAAGAAGAGAAATAATAGGCAAAGAAGACTGATTTATTGATTTGAGTTATTTTACTTCGGTTTTCTGTCACTTTTGGCTAATCATGAAGATCAGGATGAGGAACAAGATGAAAATGATTAAGAGACAATCAAAAAGAACGGCCACGCCGAGGACGGAATTCAAACCTGGGACCCCTGGCGTCATACCATGCTGTGCTATCCACTCCACCACGGAGGCCAGCAATAGGAAAATGAAGAAAATAAAAAGAAGAATTGAAAGCAATTTGTGACCATCCTAATATCAGATCTCAACTGATGATGACTGTTTAAAAAAGTGGAAATATATACTTAATAATTAAGTGTGCACCAGAAATACCAATAAAAGTACGTGAAAGAAAATGCTTAAAAAATTTAACTTTGTTTGCAGTCAAATAACATATAATCTTCATTAAAACATTAATAAACATGTAAACTTTGGGGATTGCTTCAAATGTGAGAAGATGCCTTGTGCAGAAAATTTGCAAGTTTTACCTGTGTTAATATCAGAATAAAAATACAAAAACCATTCAATTTTCCTGACTTTTCAAAGTTTATGAATGTTTTTACAAAATTGTCAGTTTTTCTTAGTTTTCAGATGAGTGGGAACTCTGAAATATTCCTAAAAGTGCCAATATGTTGGTAATTGTTTTATAATGTTACATATTAATGATGAATGCTCTAATTATATTATAATAGTATGTTTACTGCAATTATATGGTCAAGAATCTTGTACATCTTTTTTATCTCCATCCCTTGCAACAAGACATTGCACAATCAACAATTTCTTTAGCTTCCAGAATACATATCCTGTGTAATAAATATGGGGGAATAAAGAACAAGCATAAAGTACATGTTTATGAAGTGAAACATTCAGTACTTGGCAACAACTGTATTTCTTGCAGTTGACTGTTACCCACAAAGGTAACTGTCCACATTGCTACAGCCATTTTGCAAATAATAAAATACAAGATCAGAATATTTTGGTTCATTTCCAAAGTATGATATGATATGAGAAAGATGCCTAAGTGGCCCATTGACAAACTATTTGTGAATAAGGAAAACTGGCTGTTCTCAGTATTTTATAGGCAAAAAAGAATACTATATAAAAAATTACACCCCTCTGATCTAACTTGTAATGGTAATGTTTGCACTGCCAGAGGCCACTCTGCATGACACTCCATTCAGCTGATGAGAAGGCATTTGCGGAAGTCACGTTTCTTGCTGCAGGATGGGTTGGAAGACAGTGACTAGCAAAAACGAGTCAATGCATTTGGTCACTCAAAAAGGACACTACGTACTGGAAGTGGTGGAATTGGCTGATATATCACACAGTATGTAGTAAACGTTTTAAAGTTACTAAGTAATAAACACCAGTTTTGGCATGTACTTTGTTCTCTAGCTTTCACCACATCATGTGGCTTCCTCAGGAGATAGGTCAAGAATAGTCAAGATTTGAGACATGGGAAGGTAAGTTAAGGTTAAAAAAATAAAATACAGTGTCACTGCCCTGTCACTGCTTCCTACCCGATGTATGGCTGGCAACTGACTGTTCGTTGTAGGGTGGAGTAACAGGGCACTACACTGTATTTTATCTTTTCAACTTTTTTTAAACTTAACTTACCTTCCCAAGTCTTAAATCTTGACTATTCTTTTCCTATCTCCTGAGGAAGCCACATGATGTGGTGAAAGCTAGAGAACAAAGTAAGTACATGCCTTATCTAGTTTTAAAGTTAGTTTTAGAACTCTGCTATAGATCCACCAAGCTTTCTGAAACCTCGGAAAATATGTGAACTGCAGGCTTCCCTGGGGTTTCAAATATTTTGGTGGATCTATACATTTTTTTTTGGGACATAACATGCGCTAAGTTCTTATATTTGAACAATTTACGCACAGTGGGTCTTCTGTACATTGCAATTATAAATACTACACCATCCCTAACTTTGGCGAGGTCACAATATTCTATATCTTGATTCCCTTCCTTCTGTATTGTGAATTTTACATTTTGATGAATACTGTCCTGAATTTATGTGTTGCCAAGCTTCATGAGCAAAGATAAAAGGTAGTGAGGGTAACAAACAACATGCATTATCAAGAAGAAATACTTGAGCGGCACAGTGCTCTGTATAGCTCAAACGAACATGTTTACCAAATGATCAATGAAAAATTCTTGTGCCTATGCAAATTCTTTGGAATAATGGTTATGCATCTTTGCACAACATGATTGGCCAGTTTTGTTTTAATGTAAACTGTGGCACTTCCACATCCATTAAGTATTTTAGTATGTACACTGTTTAGATCCACATGAATGCTACACAGTGAACAGTAACAATATAATTATATTATATATTTTTATGTTGCACTCATCTTTAGTGTTCACAGTAACACTTTTATAAGGGATTGGCCAACAGGGAATTTTGGCCAATACCGATCCGATATAAAATTGCAAATGGTCTTAGAGGAACCTGAATGGATCATTGACCTCCTTATTAAAAAGCAGGACATGGAGATAATCCATAAAAATTATAACAAAATGGCAGAATTTTGCACTAAATTATAAGCTATTTATAGATATATCGGATTGGTAAAATAATCAGTAATTTTAGCGATAAACTGATGATACCTATATCGGTTGATACCGATAGAGTACCGACTAATCAGTCCCATCCCTAATTTTAACATGTGAACAACTCCAAGATAGCAAGTTGTTTTATAACTGCTTTTCTGACAACAAATCAAATGTTCCAACAGAGGCAACTGAACAGACCTTCAGTATCTAACAGCAGTCACCCTTCACACAATTCAGTGTAATAAGATGTTTCAACTGTTGATGGGGCACTTGACCAGTTATAAGGCTGTGGATGTGTCTTTGATTTTGGTTTATGGCCTGGTTCTCATCTCCTAGAACTGTCCACAAATTAAATCATCAAATCCACAAATCAACATTTCTAGACTATGAGCAAGACTCCAGTGAGATAATATAGGGTAATTCCAAATGAATAGTGCAACTTTACACAGTTATTCTGGAAGTTTTATTCCCACTTAGCGGGCTTATTCTGCTTAGCCGATGCCCCACCAGGATCGCCAGTATTGCAAAATGGCTAATGACCAGTACAAGGCATATTGTGTGTTGGAGCTATCGAGAAGATCGCAATGGTGCAAAGACATTTCCGCATGCTTTTCGGTAGTAATGCATATGTTTCACCCTTCCGAAAGATTTGCCAAAGTTACAACTGCAAATTCATATTGGATTTGGTGCATATTACTCACAATATTAAATAATATTTCTATTAAGAACCCAATAAAAATATCATATAAAAGCTATTTTACTTATGTATTTGTGAGTCTACTCCTTGAGTTAGCTACGTTTCGGGGAAGCGACTGCCCCCTACTGCAGGCGTTCTTTAAGCATGCGATACTGCCATGCACCGTCATTATATGATACAAGGAAAGGTTGGACGGGTAGGATTGAGAAAAAAATTATCAGAAAAAGCCATGTCCCTTTCACCCTGCATTTCCTTAAAACTTGTCATGTTCACTATAAATTCCCTTAAAATTCATCAGCTGATGTTCCGCAGATTAACACGCAGATGGGAGTGAACACAGTTTTTGGATTTTTAACTTGTTTTTACTGCTTTTAATGAATTTTAAGGGAATTTATAGTGAACATGACAACTTTTAAGGAAATGCAGGGTGAAAGGGATATAGTTTTTTCTGATAATTTTTTTCCCCAATCCTACCCGTCCAATCTTTCCTTGTATGATATAACGACGCGGCATGGCAGTATCGCATGCTTAAAGAACGACTGAAGAAGGGGGCAGTCACTTCCCCGAAATGTAGCTAACTCAAGGAGTAGACTCACAAATACGTAAGTAAAATAGATTTTATATGATACTTTTATTGTGTTCTTAATAGAAATATTTTTTAATATACAACTGCGAATTGTTAGTGCCTTCGAAACTGTTGACAATGACTAGCTGTCTCATGCATAGCAAGTACTTAATTATCGTTTGGACCTTTTCTGTGTTGCACGTGGTTCCTATGATGAATCCTTATAATGTGAGTCACGTGAGTAAAACTTCCAGAGTTCTTCTTTATATTGATGCCTTCTCTGATTTTCTATCATCAATAGTAACGGCATAATAACTGTGTAAAGTTGCGTCATTCATTTTGAATTACCCTGTACAATAATGTAGCCATGGTGGTCTAGTTGATAGGGTGTCTTGACTTCCATGCAGGAGACCACGGTTCAATTCCCACGGTGGCCTTTTTTCAGCTTTGCCTACGCATAAAGCAGGTCTGGGGTTCAACTAGCCTCAAACAAATGGGTACCCGGAGGCAACCTGGGAAGTAAAAGTGGCCACAGCATGGTGCTGATAACATCACCTTGAAAAATGGTCAAACAGAGAACGTATGGGGCCTTATCTTCACATCTGTGCCTTCACGGCATGGGGAACTTTACCTTTACTACAATGATGTTGGTCACTTTTGGTGCAAAAAAACTGCACAAGTCCTTCAGAAGGGCAAATTCTTTACCCTTCATCATCTGAATTGCTTTCTCCTATTGAGTTGGTTGTCTTTCCCTTGCCACTGTGGAAAACAAAGTGTTCAAATTCCACTTGAAAAGAAATCCTGAGCTGTGGTAAGTGCTATCTCCAGTGTCAACAGATGGAAGGATCCCCGCAGTGATTGGAAAGGGCTTCCAGGTGGTGAAATTTGTCAGTGTGTTGCATATAAGTTCTTTCAGTGTCATGATAAAAACACTTGTAATGTTTCATTGTGTACATTATCATGTTAAATGGGGGAAGCTGGATGTGGTAAATGATCACAGAATGGTTACTATTCACATTGAAGCACAAGAGGATGCTGAATAATGAAAAATCATCATGTTTCAATGTGGATAGAGTTGTGTTCTTACAGTATGGCCAGATATAAAGTATACTGAAATGTAGAACATGTAATGTTTTATTTAATTTGGTAAGTATAATGAAAAATATTACTTGTATCAACACAACAACAGGTACTGTACTCAACATTTGAACATAAACAGAACAGTCAGAATATATGTTCTAAGTGCCATCCATCCAACACAAAACATTTCTCATAGCAACTCAGCAAGTTTGCAAACATTACACAATTTTATTAATGCATTGAGTAACATTTCCACGTGTAGTGAACTTTCAAGCACAAGTTCTAGAAATTTAATCCAACAAAGCGCACAATGTTGTAATGGCAACTTTTGTATAATAGTATAACAAACGCATTCTCTTGAATACTTGAGGCCATTGCAGATCTCCTTTCACTATAACTCTTCTCTGTAGGAACTAATGTCACATTGTAGCTGCACTCCCTAGTTTCCCACACAATACCAACGATGTACAGTGTTGTCAACTTTCGGTACAGTTTACTTCTGGCTATACAGTAAGTACAACTAGGTCTGTAATGTGAAATAAAAGTTATGTTGTACAAACAAGGGAAATTCTTGCCTTAGACTTGAATCTAGGGTGTTTAAGCAGTTAGATGTGTCAACAATTTTCTTGTTTTGACATGTGGCATTACTATCTATACCGAAAAAAGTTTATTGCAATAGCATAATGTCAAAGGAGAAGTTGATGATCATGAAACACATTACATGGGTTAAATCAATCTAGCTGAGAAATGAAGTAAATGAAAGACCGTATGAACTGAAACTTAATAATAATAATAATAAAATAAAAAACATATGAAAGTTATCTCACCAGCTGATTTAGCAAGACCCACTGGACTGAATCCCTTGCTGGAAGTTTCGTCCTTCGGCGAGGAACTGATTCTCTGTCCCGTCAGGAGTGTCACGAGTGCAGTGTCTGGTTCATGGACTCCATTCTGCCTACTGAAGTAGTGACAGCACTCAACCACCTGAAAGAACAGCCTAAAAGAAAGAAAAAAAAATATTGTACCTCATCTCCTTCATTAACAAGCACCACAGGCACATCACATTACCAAAATTTCAAATAGTTTGACCCTGCCATTTCTATTATTGTAATAACCAGTGGCTCGACAGCCCTTGAAGGACCTTGGCCTATTTCCCAACTGCCAGTCTCCCTCCCACAATCCTACCTAGAGGTGTGGAGATCTTCAACCAGTAATGGGGGGACGTGGGGGCAGAACGTCGAACCCTCAGCCGTTATAGGAGAGTTCCGAGACCAGGTTACGCTACTCGCCTGTAGCTCCCCAATTTCATCACAATGGCAGGTTGCTACTGGTCCTATACACACGCCGAGAACCCAGAGACAACCCAGGCAGACTTGAACCCATGCCGTCCCTCAGTTGGAGTCCAAAGCACAGCTCCTTAGACCACACGACCATGGAGGAGGATGTATTATTACGTATTATTTACAAACATCTTACAGAATTTTACTGTAGTCGCCAATGCTGAATTATGATGCAGGCATGACTGTAACTGATTTAATAATGGAAAAACATCACTTAACTTCAGACAAGTTATTTTATTTCTGTGGTGGTTTATGTGTCACTTTTCTATCACTGGAGGTTAACTGTGAAAATGAGAATGAATGATGATCAAAGGGAACAAATTAAATGAATGATTGGTAGTTTCAACAAGCAAAGGAGCCTTATGTTAAATAAAAAAAATTGAAGGTGTGATATTCTTGGTACAGTTTGATTATGGATGTGAGGATGTCTATGCAAATTTTCCTAGCTGGAGAGATGCTTTATAGAAATTTTCTTAACTGGGGGGATATTATTTCTCCCTTGTTGTTACCCCCCCCCCCTCCACACTGAATTTATTGAATGTAAAAGATCAAAATTTTAAAAATATGTGAAACATTGGTTACAGATCAGAGCATTATGTTACGAAAATTCAAAACTTTCTCTATCAAAGATTTTTGAATGAAGGTGCCAATGTCTCCGATTCTCGGATCCAGTTTAGTGTGGTTCGGAAATCCTCAAAGTTCACCTATTGTAGACAGAACCATAGAGCACCACACAAATATAATGGAAAACCAAGTCCTGCATTCGATTTCAAGGGAGTTGTTTACTATTTTAACTGCCTTAGACTTTGGTGTACAGTCGGAGGGCATGTGACCCTTCCCAGATGACCTATGACACACTGGGCATTACCTGGTGATATGGGTCTTCACATTTTTGAAAATGGTACCTAGACTAAAGACTGATATGAAGAACTAAATCAAACTTTGGGCTCTAATAATTAAAGCATGCTTTCTTTCTTACATAACAACAACTTTAAGCTGAAAGCAGTGTAGCTATTATATCTGTGAATACTGTGGTGTGAATATTACTGAAGTATGCACTTTGCAGTCGCAATTTAATTACTTTGTTTAATTTATAATTTAAAAAAGGAGGGGTGCAAGTTCACTCAGGTTCCAAGCTGAACAGCAATGAAAACAATGACCCCGATTAAATCAATTTGAAAATAATTCTAAAAGGAATCAACGCATAGCAAATTCATTATCCTAATGAGATCTTAGCAAAGACGACAAGATATCTCTGCATGTATCTTACAATTTAGTTTCATATCTGGAACTTGAGAGTCAGTTCTAAGAACCACATTGGTACTACAATTTCAGTATCTCTCAAGTTCGACTTTTCCCCCCTAAATTCAGCAAGCTGTACCTCAGGTGCAAATTGCAATGCAAGCCTTGGAAATTTTTCCTCTAAAAACATTTGAGCTCACTACAACTTCAGCTACACATTTTAAATCTTTCAGACAGACCAAGAGGACATCATGCAGAAAACCAATCTGCAGCTCCAGGGCATTGAACCATTAATATAATGTATGATAAGGTTCACTATCTCTATTGGTTCACAATCTAGCAGTTTGTGCTGAAAAAAGGACAACTGTAAAATGTACTTTCCTTATCATATCATCTGTTATATGTGCTGATTGTATCAGACTTATAAAACAAGCGATAAAGTTGTCCAAGGTAAAAAATAGCAAATTCAGCGATCTGCTGTCTGCAAAGCCATGTACTATTAGTTATTTATAACTAGACATCGGATTTTAGGTTTTTAACTTATTTTTTCCTTTACAGACATGTAAGAAATAATAAGTTATGTCAGCGTTTCGTTAAAAAATGCAACAACTGATGAAGTTTTATAGTGCCTAAAAAAACCTACGTTGCTTGTTAGAACCTATTTTCGGTTTATGCACCTAAATCAAGCCTTTTTTTAAGGTTTTTGTATATATTTTTAAAGGTTTTACAGGATTTTTATGTCACACAGAGGCATTTGCTTTGTTTGGTCATGAAAAAATTCAATAACGAACATGTTGGAAAAGTGCTCTCTGCCGATTTTCCTTCCTCAAAGTCCATGGTGATTTTTCAAAGCTCTAAACAAAGCAAAATGTCTGGTGCCACTGTTACCTGTACAACCCAAATTGGTCCGATCTGTGTTGTCTTGCTCACTTTCGCGTCACTTGCACACACGTATTGTAAACTAACATTTCAGCAATGAAGTTTGCACCACTGACTATGTTTTTGTCGAAAGATTATTTTCAGCATATACGATGATCCCCACAGACAAAATTGCAGAGTTTCACTGTGGATAACATGAAAAAAGATTCTTGCCTAACTATACGGCGAAGAGTGGATTATAATAGCAAATTTCCAATGGTATTATCTGTACCAGCTAACTGTAGACCAGGCGAACGAGAACAAGTCTCTGCAAGTAGTGACGCGAGATGGCTCCACCAATGAACAGTGAGAGAAATGGGATTGTGTAACGGGCGACAGGAGTTTTCCCGATTTCTTCCTTTGCTATGCAGCATTGCAAACTTTTGAAAAGTAAATACCGAACACACATTTGTATCTAGGTCCGTACGATTGGTTTAAGAATTGTTTAGGGAAATATTACAGATAAAACTGCAAGAGCAAATTTTGACAAGCCGTGCATTTAGCGTACGGACTAAGGTCTGGACCGTACATCCGTACACGTAAGGTCCAGGTATAAGTTGTAAGTTCTGCCATCGGCGTAGGGTTAGGCAACACACACAACGTTATGCAAGATAGTGAGTATTTCAGGATATAGGTGTCCCATTTTCATTGCCGGTGACTATACCTAATCAGCATTTTTCAGGAATTTTGAACTATTTTAAGTTTTTTTAAATCTACTTCAGGATATTTCGAGCCTACTTACGATATTTAGGACCTATTTTAGAATTTTTAGAGCCTATTTTAGGAACCTAAAAATCCGATGTCTATTTATAACATAATTAGTGTTCTTTTTATAATTAAGCAAAACTATGATGACAGATTACAAAGCAAAATATCTCAAAATTTTAACATATGGTGTTGGACACGACAAACCTGATCACATCATCTCGCTCACTTGGCTATTCCACTCCCCTTCTTGTCCAGCCACATCACATCACCCCTCCTTTCCCACCCTATAGTTCATTATATCACATTAATTTAGGAGAAAGTTTCAGACCATGCAAGATGAGGCATGGTGATTTTTCATTGTTTGATTGATTGAAATAACCTTCTCGGGTGAATCAAACACTTCGGTTATTTGCCCCTGTCACATTATACAGTGTCCAGCCCCTTATATTGTAACTAAAATCAACATGTCTCCGAGGACTAAAATCTCCTTATCTTGTTAAAAGCTGAGGCTGTAAAGGAGCGTTCAGCACATACATGGACAAAACACAGGACAATACATAGCCCTACAGATGATTTTACTGGCTATAGGTCCAGGTGCCAGAGCATCGCTAGCCTGCATTTCCTATGCTGTACTGTGTGGAAGTGAGGTTGACATTTGGGTGCCTCAAAAGGTCATCCCTTACACCCCGGTGGATTTTCAAGCTCAACCCTGTATTACAATATCATTTAATTTCGTTTGTAGTGATTTTTTGACTGAATGCAAGCAAAAAGTGGAATTATGAATTTGAGCTATATGAAGAGTATAAAGTTTTTCCCCTTACCATGCCTCTTTATCCTTCTTCTTTGGGTATTTAATGAGAGGAAGGGGCAGCCTCTCCTGACTGCGTTGGGCTCGCAGGAACCTGTTTCCTCTTTGAAACTGAGCTTCCAGCCACCGAATGGCCTCTCTTGCTCGTCCACTCTCTCTCTTCAGCTCATCCAATGCCGACACAACTGTAATAACATAGGGTTTATTAATATTTACATTCATACAAACAATATTTCATTTTAACTGTCGATTTTTACTTAGAAGTTAAGGATAAAAGTTACATGTTCCTTAAGTAGCATGAACACCAAAAAATAGGGATATAAATCTATGCTGCCTGGTGTCAGATGGATGATAGAATTTTACAATCATACTTATGGAAGTGTTACCTTTTTCTATTTACTCCAGGAATATGTCACAATAGAACAGCACAAAGCCATATGGACAGATAGAAGAAAAGTTGAAGAAATTAACATCAGATCAGAAATAGCAATATTTAGCTTTGAATAATGGAAATGTTAGGGAGGAACATCTTCATTCCTCATAAGAAATACATGAGAATCCAAACACATTTGTGGACATTATTTTTAATAGCCTTTATCTATCTTGCACCAGCCACATATCGAGAAATACAGGGTGTCTATAAAAGAACTCCAGGGTTTTAAACAATGATAGCGTGCAAACGGTATTAGGTAACTCAGGTTAGTTAATTACTTTGAAATCAGTAGCCCATCAAGTTTTATTCATGCAGTTTGGAGTTTATTCCAACAAAGGTTGGCAACGCTGCACAGTGTTGACCTTGAAGTGGCTGAGCCGAGCTGAACACAGTCAGTGCAGTTCAGTTCAGTGCACAGGCGACGCCACAGAACAAGGCGCAGTGTGTGATATGGCTTGTAGAAACTGGATCTGTTATTACTATACAGCAGAACTTTCGACGTGAGTATGGTGGTGTTTAGCCTTTGGACAAAACTGAAAATGTGGATTGGAAGGAAAGGGCCTATTCCATGGCCTCTAAGAACTCTGGACCATACTCCCTTAGACTTTTCCTATGGGACATGTGAAGAACATGGTTTATGCAGAGAAAATTCAAGATGTCAACCATCTAAGGCAAAGAATTATCGCATCTGAGGCAACCATCACCCCCAGACATGCTGGCCAGGATGTGGCAAGAAGTTGATTATCGTTTGGATGTGTGCCGTGCTACAAACGGGGCACACATTGGAATTTACTAAATTGTAAACAAAACTTGATAATATTACCTTCAAAAATATGTATTTACTTTTTCCCTGAGTTTCAGTTTTTAATAAAATATTTAGCTTCAAAACCCCCGGAGTTCTTTTATAGATACCCTGTATATACTGAGAATATATTGCAGGCATTTTTCAATATTTAAGTGCATTTTAATTACGACTGAGCTAATGCCTATACCGATATTGGAATTGGTGGGAATTTATCACTGATACCAGCTAATACTTTCCGGAGTCTAGGTGTCTCGCAAAGTCTGCATAAATATCATGCAACCCCCATGCAGAAGTCTATAAATGTTCTTAAAATTAAGCAAAATACAGAATTTTCACAATAATATTTTGAAACAAAACCCTGACAGATTGCTGTAGTATAGCTCTAATGAAAAACTTGCATGTTAAAATTATAAATATTCTGAGCTACACTCCTCACAAAATGTTTGGAATATTGTTATATTAGGTGATAGGTTTTGATTGATTGGTTTTAAGTCTACTTGATGCACAGTAAAGCTAATCGGGACTGAACCTACAGTTTAAAGTGAGATCTGAACCACTATGTGCCTCCACCGGGAATCGAACTCGGGACCCCTTGATTACAAGGCGACGACGATTGGACAATAGGTGATAGCCAGGGTGTGGCATATGTCGGCGAAAGCATGAGAATGTCCATCAGACAGATACCATGTGTTGTTGAATTCCAAGATCTTGTGTATCACCTATTGCCTAATATAACAATATTCCAAACTTTTTATGAGGAGTGTATTTTCCGTTGTCACAATCTTCAGATATTGGCATCAGTATAAGCATCAGCATTGGTTTTGGATCAGCCCTAATTTAAATAAAATGGCAATCAATGCAAAAACTGTACCTCTTGTCCTTAGCCAAATGTTATAAAGGAGCCAAGCATCTAGGAAAGCAATGTTTCAGTAATATTTTATTTTCATTTAAATTTTGAATAACAAGTTGTAATAATGAGACCATTACTTGATCCTTTTTATGTTATGGCGAGGTTTTAGTTGCATGTACTTTGGTGGCATTAATATTCATGTGTTTTTAAATCGTGCATATGCAACTTTTGTATATATGGGTGTTGCTCTGTATGCATGTAATGGCTTTTTTAAAATTCTTGGTCATTGGGATAGATTAGTGTCTCACTGGACAGCCGACCAGCGGAAATCTGCAGGGATCTTGGGTCATTAGCAGAACCTATAAATAGGAAGGGATCGGATCAGGGCAGTGGGCCTCAGATGTTAGGCAGAGTACTGCAAGGTGAAGAGGGTATATTTTTTCTCTGAGGGAGCGACTGGGATAATCTCCTTACAATTATGAACCAACTAGTATTAACTTTCTTTCTATTAATACACTTGTTCTTTTCACATTTTTCAGTAGTTTATTTCTGCCAGTTTTGGCTAATCCCAAAGATGAGAATGAATAACATATTGTGATGTGCGTATTACTCACAGCTAAGTAATGAAGAACTTTAAAAAGATCTAAGATCAATTACTTACGTGTGTGAGTACGATTTGTCGATCAAAACATGTCAAGACTGCCTCCTTCTTTAGGTTAATGCGTATTCTTAGGCACCAAACATGGTGTCATGTTAAGAAAGTGTTCGTTGAGGATACGAGTTAAAGGTTATGGTAAAAAACACTACTGAAGAACCTGCATTGTAGCTATAAAAACAGTCATTCTGTCCACACACAAATCTAAAACCGCGCATATCACAATCTAAAACCTCATAAAAGAAACATCCGAAGCCACCCGGCCAGTGCTTGGGAGAAGCGAATGATGGCTCATAACAGCCACTTCGGATGTTTCTTTTATGAGGTTTTAGATTGTGATATGCGCGGTTTTAGATTTGTGTGTGGACAGAATGACTGTTTTTATAGCTACAATGCTGGTTCTTCAGTAGTGTTTTTTACCATAACCTTTAACTTGTATCCTCAACTAACACTTTCTTAATGTGACACCATGTTTGGTGCCTAAGAATATGCATTAACCTGAAGAAGGAGGCAGTCTTGACCTCTGAAACGTTGTTTTGATCGACAAATCGTACTCACACACGAAAGTAATTGATCTTAGATCTTTTTAAAGTTCTTCATTAGATGAGAATGAGTGATGATATGATGAAATTGATGATGGGACACTCGCAATGAACACCCATATCCAGGGTGGAATTCGAACATGGGACTCCTGTCATCACAGAATGCTGTGCTAACCACTCTGACATGGAGGAAGGCACTAATTTTATTAAGTTGTTTCACTTGATGAAGCATGACTGGTAACTAATGGATTTTTAACTTTCTATTCGAACAAACACACTCAATGAAAGTCAGAAATTTTCCCACGACATGTCACTCACCAACTGTAGGAATAAGAACAATAAACTTCCGTGCACCAACTAACTGTTTCACAAGCGAAATATGATGAATAAGTGCATCGCTGTCCACGACTAGGTACGGTGAAAAGCTCGCTCCTCTCCTCCTCACTCTGGTTTCCAGATCTCGCACCTCAGCCCTCAACCACAGCTGTCCCATGTGCTGCATAAGCTGGCGGCGAGAATCTCCTGTCTGTAAGAAGAAGATAAAAAGGAACCATTAAAGGCTCAGAGAAAACTTTCTTTGAGGTTTTAATTTTTGGTTCATATTTCTTTATGAACAACCACCAGCCCTCCACGAAATGGGCATCCTTCATATCAAGTTACAAAAAAGCAGAAAGCTTGCTACTTTTATTACTTATAACAGAAATAAAGTTCAACTAGCTTAGTCTTGAAAAATAACCAAAGAAAAAATTACTTAGATTGAAAAAATCGAGTGTACAATACAGGAACCTGGTTATGTTTTCACACATTGTACCATTTAGTCCAAAGAATAACATGTTCCATAGTATTCCAAAAATTAGATTTTTATGTAAGAAGTCAACTACAAACATTTTATGACTTAAATTCCCCCTGACTTTTCAACATTTTTCTTACAAGAAATATGTAAATGTTAATATCAAAAAATAATAACTGTGCAATTCAATACACTAACTGCATGAAATGTAAATACAATTAAAAAAAAATTAAAAATAAAATAATTATTATGTTATTTCTCCTATTCAAGTTTTACAAAAATTTCTGACAATGCCCAAATTTATGATCAATTTTACTTTCTTCCATAAATTAGGATAGTAAAAGGTGTTCCAATAAAATAAAATGGTAGTTTTTAAATGCAACAAAATATGTGTATGTTTTTATGAGGCAAGCATTACAAACACAAAAATGCAACCTTATACATTGCCATTTGTGAAACAACAACGGCCAGCTTCATGGTTTCAAACAGCCAAAGAAGATTAATAATAATAATTTGGTACAAAATCTCAATAGGAATGGTGCAAAATTCCATGTGGATGTAATTTTGAGCTCCTCATTGGCTGTGATCAATTTGCAAACAATTCACTTTTCAAATGTTCCTCCATACGGGAAGTATCGGAAAAATTCAACCAGGAATAACAGCAATCCTGCAATTACTATTTATATAAAATACCCCAACTGCAACTCTATGTTACAATCCATTTCACAAATACAAGTTTCGAAAATTGCATAGCATTGTTAAACAAGTGACAGTCAACAAGTGTTGGCAACACCATGAGGTAAAAATTCCTAAAGCAAATAGAAATACAATTTCATTGAAACAATTTTGCTTCCGACAATACTTCCTGCCAGTAGCTGCA
Source organism: Lepisma saccharinum (assembly GCF_977018435.1). NCBI lineage: Eukaryota > Metazoa > Arthropoda > Insecta > Zygentoma > Lepismatidae > Lepisma > Lepisma saccharinum. The sequence continues at coordinate 50,826,445 of NC_139247.1, read as the reverse complement.
ATTGGGTTCCAAAACCGGGCGAGGCAAGGTGCCAAAAAACTTGGGGAGGGGGGGGGGGCAAAGGCAGTATATATGTTTCTTTGTAGATAAGGTTTAGCATAGTGTGGAGACAAAAGTGGCGAAAAGTTGGGGCGCACTCGCCCCCTAATCGCCGCCACTGTCTGCTGCAGTCAAGATAATTTTTACACATTTGTTTTTCTTCTTGATACATGTACAACAAAGAGACTAAAATGAATATACTCAGCACGTGCAAGAAGAGTGTGTACGATGGTGGCACAGATTTTATAAGTAGGGTTGTATCTGAGCAGCGATGAGGGAAAATTCCCCCCTCCAATATGTGTGAAAAACATTTTCAGTGGAAGACATCCCAATAAATTCTCTCTCAAAACAGGGCTAAAAATTCACCTGAGATGGGGGATGCATCATCAAGAGTTGATTGATTGATTTGGTTTATTTTACTTCGCTTTTCTGCAAATTTTGGCTAATTGCGAAGATGGGGATGAGTGATGAAAGATGAATGGACACTCACGAACGCCCATGCCCAGGCTGGGATTCGAACCTGGGACCTCACAATCCAGAAGTATTCCCCCTCATCCCCCCCTACAAATATCACACTGGTAACAATGCATTTTGTTTTATTTCCTGCTACTTTTGACAAATTTCGATGATTAGGATGAGTGACAATGAGTAATGACAAAAAGAATACCCATGCCCAGGCTGTGATTCGTACCCACGACCCCTGGCATTATAGCATGCTGTGCCAAAGAGGATGGCATGGTGACAAAGCACCTTCTTGAGAATTTGCATCATTCACACATTCTTGCTCCAAGGTTTTCATACCCCTCTATTTTCCCAATGCTCTAACTAAATGAGTGGATTTCCAGACATTTTGTGTGTAAACAACACATGATAAGCTCTGTACTTTGTCTTCTTTACAGAGCGAAAAGTTGACAAAAAATAGCTGGAACAATTGTATTACTCAGTTGGTACATAGCAATTTATCTCATACATGAGTAAGATCACATGTCACTTCTGTAGGATAAAAGCAGATTCATACAAGAAAGGCTCTTTTAACATGCCAATAGAACAGCAGTTGATTACAACCTTCTAGACTTGCAACATCCTGCTGGTATTTTTACAACCCTTTCTGTGTAATCGCTTACGCCTATACCAACAAGCAGCAACGTTTACCTTCGGCCTATGCTCTGTTTGAATAGGAATGGAAATCCACGGTAAACACATCAGTAAACACAAGTTAAAAGAGAGTTCATTAAAGCTACTCTGAGGTTAAAGTGTACATTGGCCGCCACGATGTGGCAGCACACGAAGGAAAACATGGGTGGGTGGAATGGTGGATTTTTCGTTACATGAATTCAAACCCCCTCCCCCCTTTTCCCCTGTCTGGTCTGTTAGCAAATGGTTGCCAGGTCTACTGATTTACTGGTAATTTCCTGATTTTTTTGGTAAGCATGGACGATTAACTGATGATGTTCAAATATGAAAGTAATGAGTTTCCCTCAGCTTTCTTATCTTTTTATCCTGTTCCACCAATATGTATGCAAGAGAAAAGGGTGGGGCAGTGAGAGTGGGAGGAACAGACAGACGCACACAAAAATTGGGAGTCTGACTGGGGTTCCACACTCGTGCGTATGTCTGTATGTATGTATATATGTGACATGAAGGGATCTTGACAATTTATAACTAATATTTCATGTTTTTTTAAAAATATTTTTTAATTTGAGTGTGTTACAGGGGTAATTATCCCTCTCTCGGCATGAACAGTGTTCACGTATCAAAACAGCCCTTCTTCACAGGAGAAATGCCAGAGAATGCCACGGGGAGCTGGTGGAAACTGTGGGAAATAGATGCGCTTCTTTTCTTCCTTTAATGCTAATGTAGGCTTTCTGATTTATATATTTTGGATTTTTATGCTGGTCCCACATTCTCACGAAAAAAACAAACAAATATAATTTCCACGACTTGTGCCCCAAAACTCATAGAAATTATTCATTGATACACCTGCATTAAGTGGCTCTGGGGACTATCTAGCCTCCCATCAGTGGGCGCCTGCAAGTGAAGACTACCAGAGCATAGTGCTGTGCTAATCACACCACTCCACCATGTCCCAGATAGAGATAGAGAGTGAGTGAGCGAGCGAGCGTGCGTGCGTAGCCTTAAGCTGGGTGTCCACATGAGCAAATATGCAGCAATATCTTTGCACTAAAGGTGTCTCAGATCGTCTGGTAGTGACAAGTTTGCTTCGTTCCTTCACATTTGACTAGTGGCGTCGCGTGCGGTTCACATACGGGTGAATGCAGATTTACTCCTCTCCCTTGTAACTTCATCTTCAATTGAAAAAGTGAGAATAACAGTTCAACTTAATTTCAACAATTTCCCCTCAAAATCACACTGTTTGAAGTAATAGAAGATTTTTTTATACAATTAACACCCTTTTAATTATGTTATTTATAATTAGTAATGACTAGTCCAAACTAATTAGTATGGCAATCTTGCATTTTACACTTAATTTCTCAGTCTAAAGCAATTTTTCAATTTGATTATTCTGCTGGAATACTCATAAGTGAACATTGTTCTCATTATAGACTATCAAAATAACATGCTTGTATGAACGATGCCATTTCCTGGAAGGGGGGGGGGGGTCGACGGACCGTTTGACCTTCCTCCTCCCGATGCTAATTTATACATCAAACTATCTAAATATTAAAACTCGAAAATATTTTTCAACAATAGTTTCCCCACATAATAATTACAATGACCTTATATTTTTCATCAGAAGCTGTGGTGGTCTAGTCGGTTTGGCATCTGACTGCCACGCAAGAGACCCGGGTTCGATTCCAAGGGTGGATGATCTAAGGTCGGAATTTTGCTGGCATTGTCCTCGCATAAATCGGCCCTCTGGGCCTCAGCCTCAAATCAATGGGTATCTGGAGGCAACCCTGGGGGTAAAGGCGGCCGGAGCGTGGTGTTGAGCACATCACATCCAAAATGGCAGATCGATAATGCAACTCCCCCCACCCAATCCCCTAAATGCGTCTTCATGGCACGGGGAACTTTACCTTTTTTTATAATTTCCATGAACTCGCCGCGTTGGCCCAGAAGCAAAGAATTTCGCTCCAGCATTACTTCCATACCCGTGGCACGATGCAATGCACACCAGAGAACTTCGCCTTTTGACAGACTTTTCAAAAGTCAACATGGCAACGCTGCTACGAGTTAAACATCCTGAGACGCAAAAATTCGAAAGCGTTAATCACCCCCCGCGCACGCCGACCTATTCCTGCGGAAGTAAATACTTCAAAAACTCTCGTCCGTTCGAACCCCGCTGTTTACCGCCGCTGTTTTAAGCACTGCAAAATTTATAATGGTTGTTATCTCCTTTTCGTGTTGACGCAGCACTTGATCGGTGTGCGCAACGCGTGATTCAACCGTGAGGCGTGGCTAAACAAAAGCGATGCGGTTAACCCCCTTCCCCTCCCGAACGGTGTTTAACTTGCTCTGTTTGCCCGCTTGAGGTGGCTCAAGAAACAGCGAGCGAGAAAGGCGCTCCAGCCAATCGCTCATCCGGAGAGAGTCAACACGGGCCACTGTCAGGAATTAATAAGGAGCAGATCTGTTGTCTTTAGCAAGTGGACACTCGGTCCCTCGGGGGGAAAGCCTGCGGGAGTAGCGAGAGTCAATAGCGACGCTGACATCAAAAGCATCGGCGAAATCTTCAGCATGGGATGGTTGGGGACGGTGGCCTGGAAAAGCGGTCGACGATTCCAAGAATCGGTTTATTTTTTCGCTTGTACAAAATGTTAAGGGAATGCGCGAAAAACATCTTATACTGCTCGCATTTCCTGCTGGCGGGTGGGAAACAACGAATCAGCGATCAGTTGAATTCTCTTCGACTGACATCGGGCATTTTCGTGTCACAAGGCAGCCGAACGTTGCTGGCGGGACGAAACAAATGAGCGCATGTTGCCAAACGTACTGTAAAAAACGGGAGAGTTGATCAGCGCCGTACTGGATAAAAAGTTGTACACTCACCTCAATTAGTACTCCGTCAGTTTGTTTCTTCATACACCATATTTGCAGAAGATACAATTCAACTTACAAGTGTATCAATATACGCTGTATAAAAGAGACCTTATTACTAACTTCGTTCACCCTGTACAATAGTACACAAAACACCCACACAGTGTACAAACAAGCTAATAAAAACAACAGAAAAACAGACGTACGCTTGGCAACGTGGTACCGGGAGAGCGATGTTACCCATACAACTTTTACTTCGCAACTGAGGTTGCTGAAACTCATCGAGGCACACACTCCAGAAGACGACTGTAGGACAGCTATGTCGATCAGCCGCCTACGACGCGATACGCTAACAAGATCTGTTTCCGCAAAACAACCAAACTTTGACTACGGTTGGTTAAAACGTCAATCACATTGAAGGCTAATTCACACATACAGTGCCGTGCCCATGCCATTTCCCTGCCATTCCACTACTGCTTTCTACACCGTTCCCAAAGATGGATTGCTTTCTTTAATATTGGAAAAGAATAATACATATATAATATGCATACACACATACAACAGATGCTATATGCATTTTGTTGCTTTCTTTTATATTATTTTTTTCTTACAACTTTATTCTTTATTACATAGCAAACATACAGAGGCATACATATACATTCTTACAATAGAGGGTAACATACATTTCTTGTAATATGAAAACCAGGGGAACCAATCAGAGATTGGTGAAGTAGGGGTTTGAGCATCGGGATAGCGGGCATACGCCTGACTGCTGGTTTCCGGTGTTTGGAACGAATAATCAGCATTGCCTGTTGTTGGTCCTCTTCGTAATATTTCAAGTTCTTTGTTATTCACTATGTTGCAAATTTCTCTTTTCATTTCAACCTGATCCACTTCTGGAAATGTCGGCAATGTCTTCAAAAAATAACATCAGTTTCTTCTTTGCTGATGATGTCTCCTGGTCTGGCTTGGTCCTTTGTTGAATGAAAATCGTCAACGCCTCAGCCAGACATGGTGACGCATTCTTTATTTTCCTGGAGGACGACGAAGAAGCAATCGAAGCAACTGGCAGTGACGTGCACTGATGAGTAGCTAGTCTAGCATAGATAGATCAATCAATCTCACGTCTCTAATTATTTTCAATCACATCAGCGGACAAGGCTGGATACCCTAGCTGGCCCTTCCTCCGCCTGACCAATTTCAGGTATAGACAGCCGCCCGAAGGGAAAGGGAAGATTTCTGCCTCTACCTCCCTTGCCCCGGCTCCAATGGTTGAAGACCCGTGCTTTCAGGTCCTCCAGTCTGTCTCCTATAGGAGAGATAGGGGATTGGTTTCTCTTCGATTTCCTTGTAAATTCTCTAAAGAACTCAGCGGAAAATTTTCTGCAGTAATTATGTTCTCTGTATTTACACCACAACCATTTACATGTTGTACAATATGGGATGTAGTTTTATTATTTATGAAATGGGAACGTACTTGTATTATGTGCAGACAAAAAAAATATGGTTTCTTCTTTTTCTTATATGGAACATATAATAATTAAATAACAAATATTGCTCACGCTCTCGTTTTAGTAGTGTTTTTATTTAAATACAATAATATTTTGGCCTCTAATAAAAAAAAACTGGGTAAGCTAAACAGTTATAAATACGCGTTCTAATTGTTCTTGTCTGACTACCATGCTAAAGGTCCCGGGTTCGATCCCCGGCCGGTTCAAATCCGGGAACTTTTCTAACGATGGAAGCGGCCCCGGCGCCCACCCAGCGTCGAATAACATGGGTACCTGGGGGAAACCCTTGGGGGTAAAGGCGGTCAGGGGCGTGATGCTGATCACATCACCCCCACTCACGACCGGATCAAGAAAGTGTGGGGCGTTACCCCCACACCCCCTATACGCCTTCATGGCGTGGTGCTAAGCACAGGGGAACACTTTACCTTTTTTAATTGTTCTTGTTGATTTGGTTTATTTTACTTCGCTTTTCTGCCACTTTTGGTTATAGCGAAAATGAGGATGAGTGATGATATGATGACGTTACCTCAGGCTTGGATTCGAACCCGTGACGAGCGCGGATTCTTGTTCCTATGTGTTGTACTCTGCAGTGAATAATGAAATAATTTGGAATGAAAAATGTATCCCAGAACTTAAAAAGCCAAATGAATACGGTTGAAGAAACTACAAAAAAGTGTGTTTTGCTACCTGTTCATCCCCTCTAATATATTTAATTTTTGCCACCTCCCATCACCTTTTCTAGGTGTATAGATTTAATCGCGATAAGTAGCTAATGAACTTATGGATGTCACGAGGGACAATCATAAGCACATAACTATGGACTCCTGATTTCACAGTACCCTGCAGATGCACTGGGAGGAAATTATTTGTATTTTTCTCTTTTTCCTTTCTTTAGCGTTGCTCTTCCATCACTTTACCTAACTTCTGCCATGACGATGAAGGTTGATTAAATTAAACGGGTGAAGAGTATGGTTACAAAGGAACACTCGTGTACAGGCCAGGGCTCGAGCCCGGATCCTTCAGTAACGAGATCGTGTGATGGAGAAATTAGGGAAATCAAGCAATGCAATTTTATTGAAAATAGCTAACGTTAATCACATATAAATATGGTGTTTCAAAAATCCAATTGAAATTTACCTCTGAGGAAAAATGCAGTTTGCTTTACCGATACCCACGTATCCGAATAGTTAAGAGCTTTCCACTCGTCTTTGTTGTCGCCTTGTAATCTAGGGGTCCCGGGTTCGATACCCGGTGGAGGCACAAGTGGTTCGGATCCCAATTTAAACTGTAGGTCCAGTCCCGATCAGCTTTTATATAGATAAGGTGGACTTAAAACACCAAATCAACCAACCGCGGGGGAGTTATTATCACTGCACGCTATGACATCAGGAATTCCGGGTTCGAACCCTTTGTATCTTCATTAATTGTATTGTATGATCTTCACGATTAACCAAATGTGTCAGCGACGCTAAGTAGCATAAATCAAATCATTGATTGATTGTTTCATTTGGTTTGTTTTACTTCGCTTTCCCTACACTTTTCTCTAATCGTGAAGATGATAGGATAAAATTGATGAAGGGACAAACACAAATAACACCTATGGCCAGGTCGGGGTTCGAACCCGGGATCTCTGACTTAGTAGTCAAATCAACATGTTTTGGATTTTTGAAAGGGGGTGGGATTAACGTGTACTTTTTTCAGAAGTCCTTCCTCATTTTGTAATCTTTTCCTTTCATTGACGTTCTATTTTTAGGAATACTGGGTCCTAAAGGGGAAGAGGGGGATTATGACCCACACCAAACTCCCATGGACACGCCACTGATTGCTACCCCAAGTGTCGACATCACCGCACGTCACTGGCAACTGGGGAAGCAACAGAACATGATTGTTCCTCTCCGTCTTCTTCTTGATCTTCATCTTCATCATCCATATCATCTCCTGGAGCCAAATTGCTGTGCGTCTCCCTTGTCTGCAAAAATCTTATCAGGAATTGCATTTGGTCCTCGTATCGCCACTTCTTTATTTCCTTTGCTCCCTGGTCACTTGTCGTTTTCCTGCGTTGCAAGGCTTTCCGATAGTACTACGCCCGTAACGACGCCCACTTTGCTTTACATTCATCTCCTGTACTGTTCAGTTTTTTGTTTTTTTGCCTATATCGGCCCAAATATTGTCTTTCACAAGATTATTATCATAGTCTTTGTGTTGTAAGCTGTATAAGCATTCGTGCTCTTGCACGAACATTATCAATTGCTCTTCATTCACTTTTCTAAGACAACACTCAACAACAGCCTCGCTCAACTACGAGCTCATTCTCATTTGGTTTCTTTTCAAGACGGCACTGTCGGGGCATCGCAGGGGAACGGCACGTCATGTAAGAATGGGGCTGTTTATTGCCGAACTTCTCCGGTGGCGGCGCCACCCCTGTTGTGTCCCTACATTATATAGTTCGTCATTTGGTTGCCCTAAGCTTTACATTGGAGCACGATGGGATGGCTATTCAAACGTCATTTTCAATGACGGTAAGAATTTCTCGTGTAAATCGATATGGGTTTAGCAAAGCTTAAAGATTATGTAGCCAGTCATAAGTTTCCGAAAATTACATTCCCCTGAACCTAAGAATGAATATATTAAAGCGCAACGGATTGGTTGCAAAAATGAGCTAAATATAGTACGTTTATGCACAAAGAACACTAAACTTGACGTCATTTGGGTCGTCTCTAGCTGCCATGGGTCGAAAATACAAAAAAATTAAATCTTTACACTATGCTTTGCTTCTTTTATGGTTGCGAGCATGTGTAATTCAAAAAGGTGTAGGAATCGAAGAAACTCGCAAAATGATAAAGAAAAATGTATTACGTGCGTAAACGCATGATATATATTATTATACAGATTGGACAGATTATGCCCAATCCGATAATTTAATATTAACGTATGTTTTCATTGTATTAAGCAGATATTCTCCCCTCGTATTTTCGTTCTTATTTTTCTTGGTAACAACAATTTTAAAATTATAATTCCTGTAAATAAGATAGCCTAGAGGTTGCGAGACATGAAACAGAAGATAAAATATTTTTTCTAATAACTATTCTTGACGATAAATTTGTGTATTTAAAACAAAGGACCATATTTACTAGCTATGTGGAAAAGTATAATATCACGTGAAAAAAAGTCAGTTATTAAAAACAACTATAAAAATAAGTTTCAGTCGTGCGGAATTATTATGCATTATTCTTGACCGGATTCTCAACAATAGATCACTTAAATTGTGAAAATTGCAAGTGACGTAAAAGAGTGCTGTGCAAATTTTAAGGATTTTTTGAGTTCCGATATCTTTTCTGTTGTTGTCTTTTCAAAAGTCTTACTTTTACAGCACTGAATATTCAACTATCATGTTCAGACATCATTTCTGAGGTTAAGATGATATTAAACTTGCAATTTAATGTAATAGCAGCACGTTCGGTATTAAATTCCCCATGTATTGAAATGGGAGAACAAATGCCGGTCAAAAGCGTGGGGACACAACACGGCTGCTGCCACCTACAATAGTTTGCTTTGACCAGGCCCATTAAAAACGACAACTGGCACCGTATGTGTGAATTAGCCTTAAACGCATCTATCGATTTCGCTCAAGTGCAAATATGGACAAGTACTCCAAGTCTACTTAGTTTTGTTCACAAGTTCTGAATTTACTTTAAATTGTTTTTTTGTTTTTTTTGTAGACCCACACAACTCGCACAAGACACTGGCAACCTTTGTGTTCTGACGTCAGCGCGGAATGCTTTCATTGTCAGGTTTAGCATAAATAATACATTAGCAGTGCATTTATGATAATAGAACTAAACCTGACAAAGAGGCATTCCGCGCTGACGTCAGAACACAAAGGTTGCTAGAGTCTTGTGCGATAAGTGAGATCCTTCTACTAAAACCGCTACAGTTTGATCAAGGTAGAAAATCTTTTGTTGCCGTTGTCAAATTTTCAACCGCAAGCAAGCCGAGAGAGTCCAGGTCGAAGTGCAAATACCCTGAACTATCTGTTTACCATGTAATCTTGCCTTGCTGTCAAAATATGCGGTGTTCTTCAACACATCCTCGTTACCATTAATCAGTGCCAAGTGTTTGTGTCGTGAAGAAGCGGAAAACCGTACACAGAAAAAGTAAAGACGTAATATTTAACGCTGTCAAAGTTTTTGACAAGCGAGTTTGCCGACATTCTTCTCATCTTGATTGAGCTGCATATTTTAACGTTCTTTTTCGACGAGAGAATAGGTGTGTGCAAGTTAAGAGTACACAAAAATATAATTTGAAGTTTGTTCTTTGATCGCTCGGGTTTTAATAAAACAGCCCAGTCCGAGTAACACGGAGTAGACAAACGACACGTGCAGCTTGCCGAGATACTTCGGTATGAAAGATTGCATGCATTTCTGAAGGTTCGTTTCCAATTGACACGTTTGATCCTTTAAGTGCACTTTATGTACAGATAAGCTAATCAGGACTGATATTACAGTTAAGTATGAACTAGGATCCGAATCACTATGTGCTTCCATCGTGTATCGAATCTGGGTCCCCTTACAAGCTAACGACGTTACAACAACGCCATCAGGGAACAACCAAGTGGCAAGTGTCCATGGACGTCCGCAGGATTTTTTTCAGGGAGGGGCAAGGAAGGTATTTTTTTCCAGGGGGGGGGCAACATGGCATATTTTCCCCAATAATAGTAGTAGTGCAGGTGGACCGGTTGACAGCCATCAAGTGGGGTTCAAAAAACCTCAAAAAACTCACTTTCTCTCCATGTTCCGTGCCTCATTTATTGTGCTAACGATGTTTCACAGCGAAGAAAACAGCACCAAAACATCAAAAACTCATTTTACTCATTTGGGGTTCACCAAAATCTCAAAAAAAAAACAAAAAACTTATTTTTATTAATTGAGGTTCACCAAAATCTGAAAAAAAAAAAAAAAAAACTCACTTTCTCTCCACGTTCCGCGCATTTATTTGTTGCGCTGACACAGCGTGATGAGTAAATAATGCACTCTCTCATCTTTGAAGGATGAATGCACATTATTGTAATTTTCCAACTCTGGGACCAAATGTTTATATATCGTGACCTTTGTAAACCTCTTTCGGGAACGATGTGTCGCACACACACACGCGCGCGCGCGCGCGCCTGTATTGTGACGCAAGCAAACAAACAAAATATTACGCTTTTGCCTGTGGATATCTAGAAAAACGACAATTTTGTTCCCTCTCTCTGCGTGTGCTATCAATGTTGACACAATGGCACAAATTCAACAATACGTAGGCCTTGGGACGACGGAAGTTATACTTCCTTGTTTTTTTGTTTTTTTCAATAGCCGAACAATGGAATTCCCTACTGACGTATACAATTTGTTTTGTTTATATTTCAATACACATGATGCTTAGGTTACAGCAGGTTGTTAACATCAGGTCTGGCAACTGTTGAGAAATAGTGACGTCAGTTAGCAGCATAGGTAGCAGTGATGCGATGCGATGCATTAACTTGTGAATTTTCGAACTCGCAAAATGATGTGGCTGAAATGTAGGGGAAGAAGAATGTTCTAGAGAAGATTGTCTCGGATTTCTATTGGTCCACGTTGCGTTGGCTGTCATTTCAATTTAACCTTATTAGAAAACCGTATAAAACTTAAAGCGCTAGTGTAGAAAGTTCTCTTTCATTTTGAACGGCCGTGAAGAGCATTTCCGCAGGATTTTCCGAAAGTAAGTAACTTTGTTTCTTAGCTTGCATGAGTTGGCTTTGATTTATAAGTATGGCATTGCTTTTGTGAGTTGATTCTTGAAACGAGCCAAACAGATATAAGAGATTGTGGAAGGAAGGTAACTTCCTGAAAAACCAACCAGCTCTTATGTATTGTGGAAGAAAATATACTCACAAAACATGCAAAAAGAGAGAGAATATAGAAGGTGTTTCATGTCTCTCTCTGCTTTTATATATTTGAAGCATGCATCTTGGTAGCTGGAATATTTTTTTTCTTCTGTGTGCTGTTGTTGGTAGGTAGGAAATATGTGTGCGGGGCATATTTAAAAAAAAAAATAAATGTGTTAAATTATTAGAGGAAGGCAAGAAAAAAAATAGAGGAGAGTTGCGTGTTTTTGATATCTAGTGGAAGTACTGATTGATTGATTGAGTTGGTGTTTTTTAAGTCCATTTTATGCACAGTAAGGCTAATCGGGACTGGACCTACAGTTTCAAGAACCACTTATGCCTCCACCGGGGATCGAACTCTTGATTACAAGACAACAACGTTATCGCTGCGCCATCGCAGAAGCTAGTGGAAGTACTGATTGATTGATTGAGTTGGTTTTTTTTAAGTCCACTTTATGTGCAGTAAGGCTAATCGGGACTGGGCCTACAGTTTCAAGAACCACTTGTGCGGGTATCGAACTCTTGATTACAAGGCTATCGCTGCGCCATCGCAGAGGCTAGTGGAAGTACTGATTGATTTAATGTTTTAAGTCCACTTTATGCACAGTAAGGCTAATCGGGACTGGACCTACAGTTTCAAGAACCACTTGTGCGGGTATCGAACCCGAGATCTCTTGATTACAAGGCTACCGCTGCGCCATCGCAAAGGCTAGTGGAAGTACATAGTTATTTGAATCTTATTTATTTAAAATATTTAGTTTTTTTTTTATGTACACTTATTGATTTTAAACCTAAAATTAAATAAAATCCGGCAATTATATCCAATTATACTTATGGCTACAACGAGCATTCGCAAAAAAATATGGCTTGAGATTTTTTTTGCTACGTAAACAAAATGGCCGACATGCCAAATATGAACAGGCTATATAGATTTGAGAGATGGATAGGAAAAAAAAGTTAATTAAAATTTAATTTCATGATTGCAACACGGAACTTAATGATTGATTTAGTTTATTTTACTTTGCGTTTTTTTTTGTACCTCTTGGCTAATTTGCGAAGATTGGGGATGAGTGATGAAATGGATGAAAATGGACATTCACAAACAACCATACCCGACCGGGATTCGAACCCGGGACCCTTGGCGTCGCAGCGCGATGTGCTAACCACTCGGCCACAGGGTCGGGCAAACACGGACATACATAAAAAATTAAATGTTTGGTGCTGATCACATCACACATTACCAACTATGTATTGGACTTCCCATATGCACAGAGATGAATTTATTTTTGCTTGATGTAGTGCAAATATGTCGTCTGGGGGCCTCCCCTATGGCGCAGTGGTAGGCTTGTATTCAAGGGTTCGATACCCGCTGGAGGCACAAGTGGTTCGGATAACACTTTAAAAACTCTGTAGGTCTAGTCCCGATTAGCCTTACTGCACATAAAGTGGACTTAAAAAAAACACTAACTTAAATGTTGTCTGGTTCGGGTGACCTGGACCTACAGTCTAAAATATTATGGTATTATTATTCCTGCAATTATTTGCAATCTTGGCCAGAGAGAGAGAGAGAGGAGGAGGAAAAAAATAATATTTTGTTTCAATATCGAGCCTATATTTTAAATTTATACATGTGCGCATGCGCGCAGGGGGTAAATTTTTTTTTTTTTGATCGGGTGGGTTGTAAGGTGAGTGAGCATGTAGGAAAAGTACTGATATATTGATTGATTGATTGATTGATTTAGTTTATTTTACTTCACGTTTTGTACCTCTTGGCTAATTTGCGAAGATTGGGGATGAGTGATGAAATGGATGAAAATGGACATTCACAAACAACCATACCCGACCGGGATTCGAACCCGGGACCCTTGGCGTCGCAGCGCGATGTGCTAACCACGCGGCCACAGGGTCGGGCAAGTACTGGTATATACATAGATCAAAGTTACATGGTTCTAGGTCCCATAGGAGCCAAGAAAATCAACGTCTTGGAAAACGTCTTAAGACAAATATCTTAATCTTTAAGAAAGTCGACTTCCGGTATCTCAAGATGTTACTTCCGGTCTGTCAAGAAAATTTTCTTAAGACGTTTTCCAAGATATTGATTTTCTCGGCTCCTAATTGAGCTAGGATGATGATTTTAGGTTTGTTGGATAGGATTCGACGAGAACTATTTGACTAGCAAATAAAATCGATTCCACCCCCTCAAGTTTCGGAAATACAGATATTTTTTTTATTTTTTGAGAAACTTGATTTGCCGACTTAGTTTTTACCCTAATTCGAAAATTTTAATAGCATTCGATACAAAATTAGAAGTACTCTACAACCTATTGGAGGGATGATGACTAGTGCCTGCTGTTTTCGAGTTATTTTGGAATAAAATTTCAAGATATAATTTCTAAGATGTTTTGTAATTCATAAACTATGGGTTGTAGGAAAACGATTCTTGCTCTATCTGCTATTGCTCGACGAATACTATAAACATAAACAAAGCTTATGGTTTAATTTTAAAAAATGACGACCTTAAAATAACTCTGTTTTCTGAAATTATGATTTATACTTCATACGCCAAGAGGGCTGAGGGTTAGAAAAAAAAAAGTTTGTTTGGTAGAATTATGTACACATAATATTTTTGTGTTTTCTATACACAAGCTTAATTACTTTTTTCTTCAATTATTTACAGGATTCATTAAGAAGCAAGAAGTAGCATATACATAAATAGCACACTCACACCAAACCCAGCACCATCGCGAATTAGCCTTCCAAGGTTTTTTATTGCACAATATTTATTTTGTGGCACTCTACTATATATATAAAATAACATACCCCCACAAATATTTTCATTATAGCGAATTAGCCATCGAAGATTTTTTTATTGCACAGCATTTATTTTGTGGCACTCTACTATATATATAAAATAACATACCCCACAAATATTTTTTTTTCAACAAGATGCAATCGGTAAAAATTTGTCCCACTTGTGAAACTGGTGTTTCAACTAAACATTTCCAAAGGCACTGTGGTACCTGCGCACCTGGTAAGCGTGTGACCGCTACAAAACCATGTCCGAGGTGCGACAAACATATTACTATTAATAATTTAAAAAGGCATATAACATCATGCAAAGTCGTCGTCGGAGCACCTGTTCCACAACCGTCGACCAGCTCGACCAAGAGGAAAGCGGAAGCCGACTCGCCACCATCCGCCAAACGTGTCAAGCTTGTGGCGAAAGCGAACCAATCTGCTTTCGAGCGTTTGTTAGAGGATTTTGTCCTCACTTCGGAGGGCTCATGCGACGTTCGTAGCTTTTTAGAGGAGAAGCGAGCAGAGATAGTTTCTATTCTTTGTAATGCGCTGGCTACGCACTCCTCCACTAAATTCTACGCATCGCTACGTTGCCAGTACAAGAAGCCGTCTGATGAAATTTACAGCTTCTGCCACAACACCAAGGCGAAGACGCTGCATCTGGCGGATGTCGACAACCTCGAGGTCATCTACAACAAGTTTGCCGAGGAGCTGGAGGCGAAACAAGAAGAACATCAAGCTAAGGGCTCGGGGGGTTCACTGTGTGGCGATCCTCACGAACTGCGCATCAAACTTTGCAAGTTCGTGCCTCTCTCTGCCTCCAGCTACGTCCCCTTACCATCTTCCATCGCGGCAAAGAAGGCCGTCCTGAACATTCAGAACAGTGACGCCAAGTGCTTCGTATGGTGTGTGCTTGCAGCGATGCACCCTGTCCACTGGAAAAACCATCCACGCCGGGTTACCCACTACCTACCCTACGAGTCGGAACTGGAAGATGCAATGGCTGGGATCGCCTATCCCGTGGAGGTCCCGGACATTCGAAAGTTTGAGGCTCGTACACACAACCCTCGGTTGGCCATCAACGTTTACGGCCTCACCGAGAACAAAAATGTGGTGTACCCTATCCGGGTGAGCGACGTAGACGACGATGATGCTCGAGAAATTCACCTTCTGCTCATCAAGAACGAGACCAACACCATTACACCCTCATTCGCTCGCTCTCTCGGCTTGTTTCGAGCCAAACAAGCAAACACGAACACCACACAGAAGTTTGTCGCAGGTGCTTGTCTATATTTCATAATCGAGAACAGCAGGATTACCAGCGCATCAGAGGTCCCAACATCGCTGTCGAGAAGCTTGCTTGCCACAAACTTTATTGCAATGCCAACGAGCCTGGGGTGGCAGTCTTGCCCAAACCTGGCACTGTGGAGCGTTTCCACATGCACGGTGCCATGGTGGAGCACCCCGCTATCATCATCGCGGATTTCGAGGCCTTCCTCAAACCCCTGTCCACTTGCGATCCCGACCCCGAAGTTTCCTCCACTACCCCTTACCAACTCCACGAGGCATCCAGTTTCGCATACGTTGTGGTGCGACGAGACCAGCACATCGGCCCCGAGCCCTACGTGTACCGTGGTCCCGACGCAGCCAAACACTTCCTCGAGAGGATGGTTGTCGAGGCCATCGAGATAGGGAAAGTACTATTGGCCCCCAAGTCTATGCTCCCACTGCCTCCCGACGATCAACGTAGACACGACGAGGCCATCGCTTGCCCTGTCTGCGTCGAGGAGTACACCGCCAACAACCGTAAAGTCCAACACCACGATCACTTTAACGGTAGGTATGTTGGTCCTTGGTGCAACGGATGCAACCTCATGGCCCGGGACCCGCGCTTCATCCCTGTGTTTTTTCACAATGGCTCGGGATACGACTTCCACCATCTGGTGCCTCACTTTGGGTACGACGACATGCGAATCAACGTTCTGGCGCAGAACGAGGAGCGTTACATTAGCTTGAGCAAGTGGGTTCGAATCCCAGGATCACGCTCTACCGTCGAGCTTCGCTTCCTCGACTCCCTGAGGTTCCTCCCGGCCAGCCTCGATGCTCTCGCGGGGAAGCTCAGCGACGAGCAAATACTCATCACCTCTGCGAATTTTCCGAACTTGGACGCCGGTCTCTTCAGGCGTAAGGGGGTCTACCCCTACGAATACGTCACAGACCCTACCAAGTTCGCGGAGACGTCGCTACCTCCTCGAGCAAACTTCTATAGCAAGCTGCGAGGCTCGGGCATCTCTGAGGATGACTATAACCATGCTCAGTCCATGTGGCGCGAGCTGGATTGCCAAAATCTTGGGGACTACCACGATGCGTACCTCAAACTTGATGTGACGCTTCTTGCTGACGTGATCCAGGCATTTCGTGCAACTGCGAAGACCATCTACAAGCTGGACCCTGCATACTTCTACAGTCTTCCCGGACTGGCATGGTCGGCCATGCTTCTTGTTACGAAAGTCAGGCTTGAGCTTCTTTCGGACGTGGACAATATGCTGTTTGTAGAACGTGCCGTGCGGGGTGGAATGGTCCAGGTGTCGCAGCGACACTCGCACGCCAACAATCACCACATGGCCACCGGTTACGACCCCTCACAACCGTCCAGCTACATCATGTACACGGACGTCAACAACCTCTACGGATACTCCATGATGCAGCCACTCCCCTTTAGAGGCTTCGAGTGGGCTAATCCCTCCAAATTTGACGTTGAAGGTTTCGACGATGTGGAATGCGGATTTTTTGCCGAGGTGGACCTTGAGTTCTCCGAGAAGCTGCAGGATTTGTTCTGCGATCTTCCGCCAGTCCCGGAATTCAAATGCCCGCCTGGCTCGAACCAAGCAAAGCTCGTCATGGACTTCGAGCCCAAAGAGCGTTATGTCCTGCACTACCAAAACCTCCGGTGGTTGACGAAGCAAGGGGTTACCGTCCGCACAGTACATCGAGTTGTGATGTTCGAGCATTCTCCATGGTTGAGGCCATACATCGAGCTCAACACCAAACATCGCACAGTCGCCACTTCTGATTTCGATCGCGATTTCTTCAAGTTAATGAACAATGCGGTGTTTGGGAAAACTATGGAGAATGTGCGAAATCGTGTAGATGTGAGGCTAATATCAAACAAAGCACAATGTCGCAGGCTCGTAGCAAACCCGTTATTCAAATCGAGGACCATTTACAATGAGCAGCTGGCTCTGATTCACATAAAGCAAGGTGAGGTGAGGCTCACCAAGCCCATCTACGTTGGAGCCACGGTTCTGGATCTGAGCAAGCTACACATGTTCGAGACGTACTACGACATATTACGTCCACACTACGGCCACAACATCTTGCTTCTCTACACGGACACGGACAGCTTGGTGTACCACGTTCGCACAGCCGACGCATACGGGGATATAGCCACAGTTCCATCTTTGGTTAACCTCTTCGACACCTCGGGCTATCCCCAGCAAAACAAGTACGGCATCCTGGCTCGCAACAAGAAGGTGCCTGGCAAACTCAAAGACGAGAAGGACGGTGATGTAATTCTCGAGTTTGCCGCTCTTCGCGCCAAAGCCTATGCTATTCGGGCAGAAGGATCCATCACGAAAAAGGCTAAGGGTGTGGGCAGGCAGGTCGTCCAAGAGTACCTCAAGTTCGAGGATTACGTCAAAACCCTTCAAACTAGGACGTCAATTCCAGGAGTGGAGCAGCGCATCCAGAGCGTCGACCATGTGTTGACAACCAACCAGGTGAGAAAGGTTGCCCTGGACGTACGCGACGACAAGAGGTGCGTTCTGAAATGTGGGATTCACACGCTCCCATGGGGCCACCATCGTCTAGAAACTAGTAAGATGTGCCTCAAATGTAGTAAATAGTATGTATGTATGTATGAAAAAAAAACAAAAAAAAAACAATTCATGTAACAGAAGTTCTAATTTAATATAGCCAAGATACTAGAACAATAGTGTTTATCTTCAAAAGAAAAAAAAAAAAAAAAAAAACAGGTGGAGGTTTGGGATTTTTAGCGGGACTAACTCCCTGCCGCGCCCTACGGGGTGAATATGGGGCACACGCAGGGCCAAAGGGGAAGTTCCTTTGTGCGTTCAAGTGTGATTTATTTCTAAAATGCATTAAAATTAATTTTTTTTATTATTTTTTTATTCCAGATTATTCTCACAAATGTAAGAAGGTATTCCTCGCAGTACATCCTAAACATTGCGTTGCAGGTTAATCTAATATTTGAACCTACGGTCAGTATAATTTTTTGAGAATTATGTGATTTTTTTTCTTGTACTTAAAACTGTTCGGTCACTCTTTCATTCTTGACATCATACACAAAAGACTTCTCTGCAATCAGGATGACGCTGCACAGAGTATCGGCAGGCAGCGCGTCGTGGAACTCGCACACGACCTTGATGTTGGTGCGATCGTTGACCACCACTTGCTTTCTTTTCGTGGTGTTGATGACGAACATCGGCCTGCGTGTTTTGAATTCGCTGGGCGCGTAGTACACGTCCACGCTTCCCTCGGTCACGCGTTTGTAAGCCGTGTAAGCTTCGTAAAGTTTGAGGTAATCGTCTTTGGTCATGTCGAGGTTGTAATTCTCGTGCGGGAACACTTCGTTCCTACCGTTCTTCAGATAAACGTTCTTGATCTTGCAGTCGTCGAACTTGCTGGAATCTTTTTCCTGATCGTTATTGCGTCCGGTCTGAAAGAGCACAACGACGAAATCTGGCATGTCGAACTGTATGTTGTTGAACTGCGTCGTCACGTCGAATTCCATGTGACTTCCCGACGCCATCTTCTGCACGCACTGGTAACCGTGAAAGTGAATCGACACCTGCGGACTTTTCAAGATCTCCGCTTTGTACTTGAGGGCGTAGTTCGTTTCGTATTCCACCACCGGCATTCTCAATTCCATGCTCCGGATGACGCATTTAGCTGCTTCGGGTAAAGTGTTGGCTATCGGCGTGGTGCCGTCCGGACCCAAAGTAGCGTATCGCATCAGTGCGTCGTTGTCGTTGGCCGCTCTTCGAAACGTGATCCTCAGTCCTCCCTTCCACATGATCTCCTTGTAGTCCGAGAAGAAACCAGGCAGCAGACGCATGGGAAAGAGCACCGTGTGACTTCTCGTCGATATTTTGGTCCCGGCTTCGAATCCCCCGACCTGGTAGTACGCTGCGTCCGTTTTGGATAATTTCAACGTTCCCACTGCCGTCGACGTGATGCCTGGATAATCTATTCTGTCGATGACGGTGTTGTGTTTCCTCACCTCCACCTGCGAGAACAGGTGAGGCACGAAGTTGTCCACGAGTATCAAGTTTGCTGCTGCGGGAAACGCGTCTCCGCTTTCCTTCTTCACCACGTCGAATTGAAGGTAGAGGTCCGCTCTGTGAGGATGAACAAACCCGTCGCCTACGTCCACGTCGTATTCGATCTCCCTGTTCGCTTCGTTGAGATTGGCGAACGTGCGACGGTTGGGAGGGAAAGATTGCAATTCGTAACTTTCGATTTGCTCCATGATGTGTGGTTATTTATTATACGTTGATCTCCACAATAGCCGTCGTAGTGGCACCTGCGAAATCCACCACGTCTCCTTTCTCGTTCGTCACCACCAACTCTATGTCGTCTATGCGGTTGCGACATACTGGAAAATAGATCGGCGAAGAGGGCGTGTAGATGATCGGTTCCATAAACTCGGAACTTGGTTTGAAAGTGGCTATGATTCCCGTCTGCTTGTGACTTCCTAATAATCCGTCCGAAGATTTCGTGATCATGCCTTCCGCCACGTTGCAGTGTACGTTCAGAGTCTCTATGGCCAAAAATTTAGGAATGTTGGTTGCTACGTGCTTGATGCCAGCTTCGAGTTTTGGGTGGTTGTTCTCGAAACCTAAAAGTTCTCCCATGGTGCCCAGGTCCACGGTCTCCGTCGCGGATAGGATTTCCACTCTGTGCGTGACCGAATTTTGAGAAAAGTACGTGCCTTTGGGTAATTGAGCTTGCAAAGTGGAAAGATTGTATTGGCCTGGCGTGACGACGATGTGTTCGCTTCCGACGCTAATTTTGTTGTTGTGCTGCGTGACGTTAGGTATGAGGTACATGCTGTAGAATGCACGCAGAGCCACGGATTTAGGATAGACGATGTCGTCGTGCAGCGTGAGTTTCAAGATTGAAGATTCGCTCGTGAGATGGAACACGCCCATCCTAGTGATGCTGTTTGAGGTTCCACAATGCTTTCTGGAAATCCTCGATCGTAGGGTTATTTATTTTAGAGAAAAACGCGAGCACGGAGAGGCAGAGATGGCCGCAGTTCACGTCTCCGAAATTTTGAATGCGTTCGTCGTTGTAGTATATAGAGGTTTTGTTCGTTTTCAGATAATGAATTAAATTTGTAGGTGGACACCTCCGAAAGAATCGAAAACGAATGCTTTATCATTATTTTTGTGGTAACATATCCAATGCGTGCCTGGATTTTCTTGACCGTCCAAGTTGACTACTCCGCATTCTCTTCTTTTAACGCTTGAAGGTAACGAGTCGGACATGAAAACTCCTCTGAAGTGTTTGATTTGTAACGGATCGATCAGAGATTCAATGTCTCGGTTGGTGAGTGCTGTTGTTTCTTTTTTTTAAACTTCTTCATCACGCCCTTCCCCCCTTTCTTCTCCATGGCCAGGTTGTGACGTTTCTGTTCTTCCAATTCCGCTTTGTTCTTCTTCGAGTCGATGACGGTTTTCGCGATGGCGGCACTTCCGCCAGCCAAACTTCCAACGGCCCCCAATGCTGCTAGGATGGCCGGGATGCTGAATATGAAACCTCCGATCTTTTGCTGTTTCCGCGAACGCTGCAAGCGTCTCAATTGAGGTGTGCTGAGAAGTAATTTCATTCCGTGTCCTTTGCTCAAGCAAGAACGTTTCTTCTCGCGTTGTTTCTTGGTGAGTAACCCATCGAGGGCACCTAGATTTTTAAGATTGGAGTATGGTATCTGGTACACGACACCCTTGGGCTTCATGTTGATGCTCTATGTGTTATTTTCACGGTATGTTATTTATATATATATTCTGAGATTTTTTCTTGTGTAGTTTTTTTTTACGGTATGTTATTTATATATTTTCACGGCCTCGCAGTCGTTACACAAATTCTATTAAGTGCTTCGTTTTCTTGCCAAGAAGTTCCTTTGTCCCCTTGTACACGATTCGAATTTTGTTCTCGATTAAAATAGATAGCTTCTCGTCGGATAACATGTTAGCGTATCGATCTGGTAAAAATAGACTGTATTGTGCGTTGAGCAACAGGCGTACCTTGGGACCATACTGGGTAGAAACGATTGAACCGGAAGTTATCGTGTAAGGTTTGTCGACTTCCAATTCCTGAATTTTTACATACTCGACTGACAAATTTAGCATTTGTTTTAATGCTTGGAGATCACTCATTTTTTCAGTCGTCATATCGAAGAGAAAAATTTAATTGTTTTTTTTTTACGATGTGTGTTATTTATATATACCGAAGATTATTTTTTTTTCACAATGTGTGTTATTTATATATCAAGTTTTTTTTTTGACACGTATATATATTATTATTTTTTTAACAGAGGAAGAAAGTCCGTGCTTCGGAAAACGCGATGATGTGCGTAATGATATCTTCCGTCTCCTGCTTAGACTTGCGCCAATCTACTGTGTACCGTCTTCTTCCCTGCCTTGCCTCGTGCAATTCATCTAACCTTTCGTTTAATTTTTCCCCTGCAGCCGAAAGCAGAATGTTGAGATCACCGCACCTCAGGCCGCTGATCTCCCGAAGATGGTCCTTGAGAACCATTTCACAAGGGATGCGAAATTCCGGCGTCGTTCTTGCTATGATTACAAGTTTCCCTACATCCTCACAATCTCCGTTTACTGCGTGTTTAAATATTTTACATAGTAGCTCGGGCGGCAAATCAGTTATACGAGACATGTTGTTATTATTATTATTTTTTACTCTATGTTATTTATATACCCCACCCCAATTTTTGTTTCGTGTTCATGGCGATGGTGGTACCCAGTGCGGCGACCCGTTCACCCAGCGATGCGTCTCTGCTCACGAACCTTTCGAAAGCTGCGTGCTCTAACTTTCTGTCTGCTTCGTGACGTGCATCCAGATCCGTCTGCGTGGTGTTGTAAGCGATGTCGTGATCTTTGCATGCGGCGTCCAACGGATTCACACCCTTGTCTCCTCTCTCCAATCTTTTCTCGAGTTTGGTACCCGGTCCGCAGTACTGGTAGCCAGGTAAATGCATCTCGAAAGGTAACTTGTTGATGATGTCGTTCACGAGTCCTTTTCCTTCGGCCACGTTCCAGAATCTCGGAGGCAGCGTGTTGATGATTTTGATCAGGTAACCTATGCCCTTGTCGTCGTTCACGATGAAGTTGGAAAGTTTCGTGCTGATCATGTCCACGATGCCAACCTTCTCGTTGTAGAAATTACGGTTGCCTGCATTCTCTTCGCCGGCTATCACCAACAATCGGTCCACGAGCTTCCTCACGTCGTCCACCCAAACGAATTCTTTGGGTAACGTGTTGTAGCGTTTGACGCCGCTGCCTGTTTTGACCTGGTTCCAAATCGGTTTGATGAGATTCCTGTACTTCTCGCCGCTGCTCGATTTCACCCTATTCTGCGAGGCATCGTTGTTTTGGTACAAGGCATCCGTCATGATCAAAATTTCCTTGTAACTCTGGTAATCTTCGTCGGTGTAATCTTTCGGCTGCTTTTTGGCAACGAGTTCCCACAGTCCCACCGTACCCGGATACCTGGTCCAACTATCCTTCTCGCCTAAATTAACTTTAATGTCGTTGCCTTCGAAGGTCACCTTCGATTTCCCAATCTTCCACACCACACCACCGCCTTCGTTGGTTTCCATGCTGGGATACAATCCGAACACTTCATCCTTGTCGAATTTCCCCGTACTCAGGTAGTCTCGTGCCAAAGGTCCCAACTCGATTTTATCCGAAGACGACGTGCTACCAATGGCTCGACGTCGTGCCGGTGCATCCTTCAGTTCGAACGGTGTCGAAGGAATGCTCGAAATGGGCGTGGGTACAGCGTAACTTTTAGCTGCGAGCGGTACGAGTTCGTTGATCAAATTTTTATTTTGTTCCGTGACACTTTTAATTTCTTTACCTAGACCGCTGATGGCATCGATCACAGGTTGATCCTGACGTTTCTTCTCTTCGTAGAATCCGCGATTCTCGGATTTCCAACCTTTGAAGCGTTTCGCGAGGTAATCGCGAAGCTTGAGATTTTCGTCTTCGATTTTTCGTTTCGTCATAACGTTTATTTATATACGTCGTTTCTCACAACGTTGCAACGTTTAGAAAGTCGTTGATTTTGTTTCTGTATTTTCCGTCGTTGGGTTTCCTCGTCATGTCGATCGTCGCGAATCCGAAATCGTCACCGTTCCAGCAAGTAGAGCAGCAGCGTTCCGAAAATTGATTGTAGTTCATGTCTCCGCCTACGTAGTCATCGTACGCGTGCTTGAGGTTGGTGTGATCTTGACGAAACAAACATATAAAATTAGCGTTGTCGCGTACTAACTGTTTTGGAATTTTGGAAAACGTTTGAGCTAGGTAGAAGCAATCCATTCCTTTGTGACGGCCTTGCGTGAAAAAGTTGCGAATTTCATTTTGATTTTCCAGGATGACGTCGTCGAACACAACGACTGAATTTTCACGACAATCGTCGAGTGGTTTTATTTCCGAGGCGAACGTTGCAATGTCCAGACCATCGTACAGTTTCATCAGTTGCTGGTATTTGGATTGCTCCAAACTTTTCGAGAACACGTACAGGTGCCTGTTCTTCCAATCTAACCAATTCGGTGCGAGGAGAAAATTGTCCACGAGCAGTGTCGTTTTCCCACACCCCGAAGGACCTACGATCAGACAGCGGATGCTGTCGGGAAGCAACTCACCGTTCTTTTTTTTTCTCGTTTGACTTTCCGGATCCGGTAGACGCTTCACCACGTTCCACGTACTCACAAGATCACTTCGTTCGCGTCGATCCAACTCTTTTCCGGAAGTCCCAGCCATTTGACAAACAGTTTGTCACCTTTCCTACGCAATACTTTCTCGATGAGGTACGTGTCGGGGTGTTTCGTTTTAGAGAGTTCCTCTTCGTAAAATCTTCCTTTCAAAATCTCGCCGCTACTATCTTTTATTATATACGTGTGTCGGTTTCCGGGTAAAACTCAAACCACCGTAAAGAGTTCCGTGCTCCAATTTTTTGTGAATCCCTTCTCGAAGGTGCGTTTGAATTTGCTGATCCTCACCTGGTCTCCAATTTTGTATTTAGCTTTTTTTGTCGTGGGTGTGTACTTTGGACAGTAAACGGTAGAAATTAAACGTTGCTCGTCAGACTTGGTAACGTCAACTGGCTTCATGCCTATCGTTCTGTGTACCGTATCATTATAGGTGTCGACGAGTTCCGGCAGGATGTCGACCCATTTGTAATTTCCCCGAAGCGTGAATCGTTTCCACATGTGTGTTTTCAAGGTTCGATTAAATCTTTCCACGATGCTGGCTTTGATGTGACTGAAGGTCGAATAATGTCGAATGTCATGTTTTTGAATAAACTTTTGAAATACAGCGTTGTAAAATTCTTTACCGTTGTCCGTATGCAGAAACCGAGGTCGTCTGCCACCGCTTTCGCGAAAAATTAATTTGAATGCTTCCGTGACGCATGTTCCCGTTTTCGCCTTCAAAGGTAGAGCCCATGCGAATTTCGAAAATGTGTCTATGACGGTGAGGAGGTACTTGTTGCCCTTGTTCAATTTATGTACGTTTTTCAAATTGCCGCTACTCATCTCCACGAGGTCACTTTGCCAGAGGTCGTCGATGCCCTTGGTTACCACAGCCAAACGTTCGTAGTTGCGGCGTGCAGGTTTATGCAATTCTTCGACGATGGCTTGCCTAGACATTTTTTTAGAGATTACGTTTGAAGAGAAGCACCAGCGTGATGGGATTCAAAGAGGGTGGCACCTCGCTCGTGTTTTGAATGATCAGCTTATCGCCGGCACTCACGTCGAAAACGGTAAGATCTTCGTCTTCGTGTATTTCATATATGTTGCGCGTTTCGTTCCAACGTGCCAGAGGAATGTTTCCTGCTTTCTGGACACCACGATTCGATATTAAGGTCATGGTGGGAACGCTAGCTTTTCTGCCGTGAGACCAGTACGAAAATTCGTTTATCTGAATTGTGCCATCGAGGAGAAACTTGTAGTACGGATGATAAGGATGCAACATGTACAGTTTGTTACCTTCGACGAACGTGGAGATTCTCTGTTGATTGGGAACGCTGTTGATTTCGATGGCTTGCAAGGTGAACAATTTGGCGAATTTAGTGTCGAAGGTGACGAGATTACTGTGAACTTGTCCGAGTTTATTTTCGATGGGCAGCAAATGCTCGATTATGGTATCCGTTACGGCAGAAAACGACGGTTTGATTTTCACTTCCACGTTCAACTGCTTGTAGTTTTCGTTGAGTTCTTGCAACTTGGCACCGAAAGAGGCCAGCGTCGATTCCTGCGTGGATTCCAGCACTCCAACTTGATCTCTGATGTTGACGACAATCTTCTGAAGGTTCTCGACTTGATTCAATTTCGAGCTCTTCTCGGTAAGATCGTTCACGATGCTTCGCATCTCTGTAAACTGCGTGTGAAGGTCGGCGACGCTCTGCGAAGTGGGCAGCGTCGACACCAGCGAACTAATTTCGTCTCGAATCTGTTCCACGTTCGCCGTTTCCGTTTCTAGTCGTTTCAGCATTCGAGATATGTTTCTTTTCAAAGCGTGCAATTCTTTGGAGGTGGGGAGATTGGCCACCCTACTCTCGAGATCGCTCAATGAACTTTTGATGTCGCTCGAATCGGATAGTGCCGTCACCGCCGTTTTCAATTTTTCCAAATCTTCGCTCGAAGGCACGCTCGTCCGTAACGATTCCAAGTCACCCTGTATGTTGTCGAGTACGTGATGAAAATGAGCGAGATTCGTTTCGACGTTCAAATTTTCTAAATATTCGATCTTCTGCTGAACCGTGCTTAACGTGTCTTGAATGCTCGTCAACGCTCTTGCTTCAGCGTGAATATTTTTAATTTCTTCGTTGATCAACTCCAAGGACGCCTGAAGCGTAGCGATGGTGGTTTGAATGTGTTCGAAATCTCGATACGCCTCCAATTGAATTTTTATGTTCGCGACGCTTTTACCGATGACCTGCAGTTCGTCCGACGATGGTAGGTTCGTCATTGTATCTTCCAAAGTCTGCAACTTGGATTTAATTTCTTCCAACGTGCTGGTAAATTCTTCTTGTAATTTGGAAACGACGACATGCAAGCGTTCTGCGTCTATATCGTTCACGACGGTTTGAAGTTCAGAGAAATTCTTTTCTATTGCGGAAGTTCGTTCTTCGATTTCGAGTTTCAATTTTTCCAAATCTTCATTTTTCGATTGAAATTGCTGTAATTTGGCCAAATCATTTTGAAGCGAATCCACGCTCAACTGTATATTTTGAACGTTGTCGTAAGAAGGTACGTCAACATAATTTTTTATCAGCGTCTTCAGTTCGGAATCGATTTTCAGAATGGGGTCGAGACATTGCGTTTGGAGCGTAGCGATTTCCGACTCTAAACTTTTGTTTAAGGTCTCCTGCAAAGCAATCAAATCGGTCCTCAACTTCTTAACTCGAATCTCCAACATGAGAATCTCTTCTGCGTGGTCTACACGCTTGGTGTTGCCGAAAATGTCGTTAGGCATTTTTGGTTAACGGTTATTTATAATAGGATAGACGATTCGTAATTCTACAAAAAGAGGAATGAGTTTGTCGTAATCTCCGAGAAGTTCCATGTAAAGATAATCTCCTGCAGAAACATCGTACGTAATGTTAGAAAGCATCTTGTCGTGCTTGATTCGAAAAATATTCTTGCCGGTAGAAATTTTGATTTCGCCTGCGTTTTCCGGATTCACGGTGATTTGAAGTTTCCCGTCGATCGGAATTTCGTAGAAATGTAAATTGTTATTAAAAACATAAAACATTTTGCCCACATCGTCATTCAGTTTCGTCCAAATGCTGATGAGATGAACGATCAGTAAACCATTGAGTTTAGATAACACAGAAGGTAAGAGGTTATTGAAATTTAGCGGTGCAGTCTCCATGTTGATCTGTTTGCGGAAGCCAAAAAGATTCATTGTCCTTGTTAGTTATTTAAGAATACGGTCAAAGTTTTTTTTTTTGTAATAACAGGCAAAGTTTTTTTTTGTTTGCTTGCGTCACAATACAGGCGCGCGCGCACGCGCGTGTGTGTGTGCGACACATCGTTCCCGAAAAAGGTTTACAAAGGTCACGATATATAAACATTTGGTCCCAGAGTTGGAAAATTACAATAAGGTGCATTCATCCTTCAAAAATGAGAGAGTGCATTATTTACTCATCACGCTGTGTCAGCACGCATGTATGTGTGCGACACATCGTTCCCGAAAGAGGTTTACAAAGGTCACGATATATAAACATTTGGTCCCAGAGTTGGAAAATTACAATAAGGTGCATTCATCCTTCAAAAATGAGAGAGTGCATTATTTACTCATCACGCTGTGTCAGCGCAACGAATAAATGCGCGGAACGTGGAGAGAAAATGAGTTTTTTTTTTTCAGATTTTGGTGAACCTCAATTAATAAAAATAAGTTGTTTTTTTTTTTTGTTTTTTTTTGAGATTTTGGTGAACCCCAAATGAGTAAAGTGAGTTTTTGATGTTTTGGTGCTGTTTTCTTCGCTGTGAAACATCGTTAGCGCAATAAATGAGGCACGGAACGTGGAGAGAAAGTGAGTTTTTTGAGGTTTTTTGAACCCCACTTGATGGCTGTCAACCGGCCCACCTGCACTACTAATAGTGTTCATCCCTCAAAAAACATTGCTTAAATTTGAATTTATCATGTTCGTACAATAATTAACACACACCTTGTGGCTGAAATTAAATTATATGTGTGAAATATGTAATTTTTGGTTGACTTTCATTTTCCAGGGGGGGGGGCACGGCCCCCCTTACCCCCCCCCCCCCTTCCGGACGCCCATGCAAGTGTCGCTTCGGTCTGAAAAACTTAAATGCTAACGATAAAACCCGAGGCTGTAAAGTGGCACACAAGAAATACAACATAAACATTGGCTAGGATTCAGACGGCAGAGCCTTGTTACCCTGAAGGCGTTAATTCTGGAAAATGACTGAACTTATATTCGATTTTAACAATAAAAGCTAGTCCGAGTTTAGTGGAGTCTGTCTCTTGAATCTAAGCTCAGAAATTTCAATTAATTGGACACGCTGGGCATGTATAACTACGTCCTAAAAAGCTCGCATAATACTTGAAACGCAGAGAAAAGCTAGTCTTTCTTACAAGAAACCAAGACGACAAAACCTCTGTTGCAATGTCGTCGAATTTTCAACTGTAAGCAAGCGGAGAGAGGGGGCAATATAATCAGCTGTTTACCATGTAATAATGCCCTTGCGTTGCCAAAATGAGCTGCGCTCTTCAACACATCGTCATCACCTTTATTCAAATGTTTTCTTTATAATCCCGTACACAATGACGTTGAATTTTTCTGACAACGAGGAGAAAACAAATGACTGTTCACTTTAGTTCGCGAGTTTGCCGGAGTTTTTCTCATCTTGGTCAGGTTGTAAAGAATAAAGGGGCACTCGGCATCCTACAACGTCACAGCAGTGCAGTCTGAGCAAGAGCAGAGGGACATTTTGGCGAACATGCAGCTAGCTCCTCTTTCCGCCGTCGCTGGCAGAAACCATGCCTCCACCCCTTCGGTTAAAAAATTCACGGCCGCGTATTTGCAGTGGATGTCGAGAGCATTTGATCATTCATAGGGCGGGCAGAGACGGCGCATATTGAGAGCAGAGGTGAAAAGAGGCTGCTGGTGTAATTGCGGCTTCTTTTCCTGCCGCCGTCTATCCCCGTTTATTAACGGGCCCGGGGTGTGTTGGCAGTACTTACACGTAATCAGTTAATGGAATGTTCTCATACCGGAACGGCGGGCCTCTCCGAATTAATAATGCATGCGTTTTTCTGATGGGGCTTGGAGGAGCGTGTGTCAGCTGCCGGGAAGCTTTTGTTGCCGATGAATAATGCATTTTGCCTTCTTCTCCCTCTCTTTCTGTCAGTGGACGTCTGCAATTGTTGTCTCCCGCACTTGTTTGCATTCGCTGCCGGAGTTCCTGTTCCGAATGCGAGAGAATGCCCCCCACCCCCTTCTCTCTCCAGCGTGGGGGAAGCAGTGTGTGTGTGTGTGTGTGTGTGTGTACGTGAGAGAGAGCTTGTTTGCCGAAACTACATTCTCTGATCTTTCTTCGAGCAGGGTGGCTGCGGGAAAGCCATAATCAGATTCACTTTAGTTATTTTTTAAAAATCTAATCTGAATTTTTTTATACCGACACTAATTTCGCACAAGGAAGATGTTACTGTAGGATTAAAAATTATGGATACTCGAGTTTGGAGTCCAATTAAAAATTAACCAGTAGGCCTACATAAAAATTTTCCTTATTCAATTCTGCGTTAATTTTATTTAGTATGCCTTCTATTTTTTATCATCCTGAGAACATAAACATTTTTTTAAGTATTGCAAACGATCGCTCTCTGAAATTCTATAAATAAAAAACGGGTTGTCCCATCGTGATGGAATTTTAGTAGGGTGTATGCAGAAAGGTTTTGAAACACAATTCCTAATTTTTAGATTTTTAAAATTTGTCAAAAAAGAGTTTTTATCAATTATCGCACACAGCGAAGTCCATTGAACCGTGGAAACTGCGAGTCAGTGCGTGCGGTGTTGCCACGTTCATCTTTACTCAGTTTAATAAAAATCTGTATCAAATCGGTTTCGCAATGTGAATTGACAATGATAATGGATTTTAAAACCAGATGCAAAGAGCTTCAAAACAAGACCAATATTGTATTTGTAGGACCACCCAATACCAGCGTCTTATGAGGCCCTGAGGCCGGGCCTACCCTAATATATTTGTCTATTACGGATTATTTTATTACTTATAAATTTCATTAAACGACGCTTAATAAAAGAAAACTGAAATTCTAGGTCTTCCGATAATTACCGCAATTTTGCAACCCTGCCTGGAACCGTAACTGCGCATTCAGCGAGGCCCGCCTGAGAGTGCCTCAGCTGGTCCCATAACAACCTATGTGATTCGTGCGGGAAAGCATAATTTCAGGGGCGCGTTCGCCTGTAATGTAACCTGATAGGCCGGTTTTCTCTCTCTCTCACCCTGACTTCAGAAGAGTGCCGATCGCGTACGAGCGCGTGACGAAGCAGGCAGTGGACGTACAGAGCTTGTTGAGAAGCAGCGTTTCCATGGAAGATTCAGAGCTGTGCCGGGAGCGGAGCACACCCAGCTGCTAACATGTAGCGAAAATGTGTTGCTAACACCTCTAAGCCTGGCCTCCTAACCTATCAAAGTAGGCATTATGAGAATTCTAACTGCAAATAATGCATGCAAGTTGGTTACCAGTGTTAAGTTTGGTGCTTTCAGCTCTTTTGAGGAACCGCTTTTTCGCGAAGTGTTAGCTGCTGGATGTGCCCCACACCAATCTCGATTCAGAGAGAGAAAGTATTTTATTTCTTTGAGGAAAGGGATATTGAGGCGAAATTTTCTTTCATGATTAGTGACATAACTGAAAACGCGCTACTTTTAAAATGGGACAAAGTACGTACAATGCAAACATATAGAGAAAATCCATGTTACTGAAATTTTCTGGTCGGTGTGTTACACAGAAAGGTATCCATGTTCTCATTTAGCATTTCATCATTTTCTAAATCATATTATATATATTTTTTAAAAGTCGCCTGTTGAAGAAGAATTATATGCATAAAAGAGTTAAAAAGAAATAATTGATTGATAGATCTAGTTTATTTTACTTGGCTTTCTGCCATTTTTGGCTAATTGGGAAGATGAGAATGAGCGATAATATGATGACATTGACGAAGGGACACCCACAAAGAACACCTATGCCCAGGTGGGGATTCGAACCTGAGGCCCTTGTCGTAGCACGCTGTTATAACCAATCCGTCGCGGAGGTCAGCATTAAAAAGAAATAAACGCTAAGTGACAATCAAGTGAACCAACCATTTCTGTAATGAGAAACATTTACAATACTGTTATTGAATTAGCAAATAATTTTTACGAGCAGCTTTAATATGGCTAGGGCCTGACACAACGGCTTTTGCATTGGGTGACGCATGGTCAGAACATCGAGTCCCATTGTCACTGTTTTCTGAACTTCGAGAGAGAAGCGCCTTTATTCTCAGATATCTAATCGAGACTAGATTAAAGTAGAATCTGAACCAATGCCTCCAGGGGGAATCGAACCTTCTACTTCTTGATTATAAGGCGAGAGCGTTAATCACTACATTATCCTTTAGAATCACTATCCCGACTTTTTCGAACAGTAGTAGACGAGATTCAGGCAATATGTTATATCTTATTTTCTAGGAGCTATATTTTAACATACTACTGTTAAAAAAAATCACATCTTCCCCTCCCCCCAATCCCTGCTCCGTCCTGTGCCTACCCTTCCAGAGACGACACGCTTTGCCACTGCCCAATACTAAGATCAAGTTGTTTCGTAAAATTGATAAGAACGGGTTTTTGACAAATTTTAAAAAAATTGAAACTTAACAATTGTCTACCTTTCTGTCTACACCGTACTAACATTTCATCACGATCGTTTTCTATTTATAGAATTTCAAAGAGACCGATCGTTTGCAAAACTATAAAAAAGGCACATATTTTTTCTCATGAAGATAAAAAACAGAAGGCATACTCGAAAAACAAATAGCATAGATTAACGCAGAATTGAATAAGTTAATTTTGATGTAACTAGTTTTTATGTAGGTCTGCTGGTTAATTTTTAATTGGAGTCCACACTCTAGTATCTATATTTTTTTTAATTCGACAGTAGTTTCACGTATTCTTTATACATTTAGCTTTATTATTTGGGTAATTGCTCATAATTAAGGCCCGGATTGTTATGCACTGAAAATACAAAAACTATGCATGCAAATATGCACTAAAAGGTGCAAAATATGCAAATAAATATGGACTCTAGAAAAACACCTAACCTTTTTTAAAGGTTTCTTTAAGTTACCACAAAAAAAAAAACTATATGTAAACAGAAATTTGTTCTTTTTTCAGCTCATACGATTTAGCATGTAGATGTAATAAATGTAAAACTTGAAGTTCTGATTTCTGCCACATACCCTTTACACTGCCATTTTATAAATGAGAGAAAAATTACATTCCTTACACATCATGATTGCACTTGATTACTCAAATTTTCAAACTTAAAACTCCTGTTTTCGGCAGGAATATTTTTACACTTAGAAAAACCTCGCTCAATTTCACAAGATACAATATTTTAAGGCAAAAGTATCTAACACGTCACATTCAAGATCATCTATGTACTGTCTATTACATGGTTGTCGTTTCTCTCTCAAAAAGAGTAGTTGTTGAGTGTTCCCACGAGGACGACGAAAGAACTCTATCTCCTTGTCTTGTACGTAGAGTGATCATTTGAGGTGTAGCCCACGTAGTCAATGTTTGGCTATCGGCAAGTGAAGTGCTCACGGCCGTACGTCGGCACTGTAGACGGTTCGTGAATCAAGCACGCAAGTTTCCGTAACTATTTTAAAGAGTGATTTATTTACGACATGGAACTTTTACACCTGGGAATTTTGTTTCAAATCACATTTGAACTTCAAGTGCCGATTGAATTAACACATACGAATCATAAATAAATGCACGCTGTGCACTAGAAAACATTTGCTGAGCCATAACACACTTTGCCGTTGGTTGAATACACTAGAAAAACCACAATACAGAACAAGGACATAGGCGTAGTTTTGCCCATCCGCTTGGGGGAAGGCTAGTTGGGGTTAACTTTATTCATGCTTTTATCCATTGCAAAAATCATCATGGGCATTCTTCTTGGGGGACAGGTGATCCTCACATCCTCTTATCCAAACGAAATGGAATTGTTAAAAGGATTAAATATGCTATTGTAGATGGTTGTAAATTTATTAAAGAACACATTTCCTCTTTAGCATATAGAAGGTATAATTTTAATATGTGATAATATTAATGGGTAATTCTTTGTTCATGATACTGAGCAAATTATAATGCTGCAAGGCATTTTAAAGCACAATCTACGTAGGTAATGGAATAGTAAAAATTTAAATTTCCATCATTTCTATACAACGAAACTTTGCATTTTCCTAATTTTACTACATCTGAGAACCAGTTGCGACTAGATTCATGAAGAAAACTTACAGATGAACTTAGAGATGAGAGAGGGGATGAACTTAGTTGCTTTGCTACCTTAATAATCTTATAAATGTTTGCAAAGAGAGCTCCGGAATACTATTAGTAGGCTGTAATTAGTTTCCATTCATTTAATCCTTGCACACAGATCTTCTCTTTTACTAATATACTATGCATGCTTAATTGGACGTTAATTGCTTAAGGCTCGACTAGGCCTTTGGCAGCTGTAAAGGCGAATTTTTTCAAATTTTCCTCTCCATTCGAGAAACCTCTTTGATATTCCAAAATATGAAAAATTACATACGCTTAGAATTCCTTCTACAGCATTGACATAAATTTTCGTGTAATTTGCTTTCACTGTTATTCTCAATAGTTTCGCGATTACGCAAGTCTATTAAACTATTGAGAATATCTAGATAACAATGAAAGCAAACTACACTAAAATTCACGTCAATGATCTAGAAGAAATTCTAAGCGTATGTAATTTTTCATTTTTTGGAATATAACAGCGGTTTTCTGAATGGAGGAAAATTTGAAAAAAATCACTCTTACGGCTGCCAAAGGTAGAGTCGAGCCTTAATCAAGGCCACCTACAGTATTTTTTTCAGGGGTGGCAGCAGTACTTGAAGTGGAGAACAGGTGGGGGTGATGCTTTCTCCCAGTTAAGAGAATTCTCATATAGCATCCCCACCACTAGGATAATTTGCATAGGCATGTAATCTGCTGTCTTTCACGGCACCTCTTGTCCATGTTTTCATGCTTCAATTTCACTATTCAAATTATATAAAAGTCTTTCCAGAAATCTCCACCCCCTCTGCAGGCACCCTTGTTCTTAATATCTAATTGAACAAAAACGATTCTAAGTTTTGTTGATTCAGATTAGTCCAGTACCGCGCATTAGCAAATCAGAAACCAAATAAGAATGAACAGCAATGTACAGCGTTATTCATATGTCAGTGTCACATTTGGGAAACATCGTGTGTATGATGTATGAGACGTGCGAGTCCGAATCATGTACGTATGAAATCAGAGACTCTAAGTTTGTGTCACGTGAACAGCACATGTTGTGGTGACGCGGTTGGCCGCTAGGCGGCAGCAGTGTACAATATGGCATTCTCAGGTAACGAGAGAGCATTTTGAGTGATACAGTTTGCGAAAACAGAGGGTATTGCGACTTCAGCGGCGATTTTGCACTCGTTTTCAGAAGGATCCACCAGATCGCAGGACCATCAAGAAGTGGTATGAAACTTTTGAGCGCACAGGGTGTCTGTGTCTACCTAAATGACCTGGAAGGCCGGGACCGTCAGGCACCACTGTTGAATGTGTTCGTGAGTTGTTTGCGAGCAGCCCTCGGAAATCGACAAATCGTGCAAGTGTGCAGCTGGGAATGTCTCAGTCGACTGTGTGGCGTATTGTTCGCAAGCAACTGATGATGAAACCGTACAAACTGCAACTTGTACAGGTGCTCACAGAAGGTGACAAGGAGGTTCGCACAAAATTTGCCATCGAATGCAGGCAGCAATGGCAGACGATGATAATTTTGGTGACAGACTCGTTTTCAGCGATGAAGCTACATTTCACTTGTCGGGGAAGGTTAACCGTCACAACGTGCAGATTTGGGGAACCGAACACCCACATGTGACAGTCGAGCATGTGCGCAACTCCAAAAAGATCAACGTGTTCTGCGCCATGGCAAAGGACAAGGTTTACGGGCCCTTTCTCTTTGCAGAATCCACAGTGACTGGCATCACTTATCTGGATATGTTAGAACAATGGCTTATTCCCCAAGTGACAGCAGACAGAGGTACCTTCATTTTCCAACAGGACGGGGCCCCACCCCACTTCCATCGACTCGTGCGTGCATACCTGAACAAGAACTTACCGCGAAGATGGATTGGACGCATTACTGACGAAGATGTCGCATTGTTTCGGTGGCCGCCATGATCCCCAGACTTCACATCTTGTGATTTCTTTCTCTGGGGATATGTGAAGGACAGGGTGTTCATTCCACAGCTTCCAGCTGATTTGAACGACCTCCGAGTTTGCATTACAGCAACGATAGACCATGACATGCTGGTGCAGGTGTGGGCAGAATTGGACTATCGCCTGGATGTCTCCCGTGTAACCAAAGGTTCACACATTGAGCACTTGTAAGGTATGACAAACAAACTTTTTGAGATTGTTTTTCTTTTTTTATATCATTCATGCTGATATGTCATGTACTTATTTCACAATAAAACTCCGAAATGTGACATTGACTTATGAATAACCCTGTATAAGTTTTGACAACATTTAATGAGCAGCGACGTACATAAAAAAAATGCTTAACGAAATAATGTGTATTTTTATATGTAGATACATATGGGATTCTGAAATTAAGTGCTCTAAGCTGGAACACTATAGGTATTATGATGCTTTCGGATCTTAAGAAATGTCTATTGAAGAAGTGAATTCAGGAAACTAAGAATTACGGACTATTACAAAATTGAGAACCTCGGAAGTTACTGAATTATCACGAAAGGTGTGCTATTCTTGGTCTCTACGTAGGCTTAAGGATAAATTCATTTTTTCTATTAAAAGAATTATCATTTGTGCCTTAAAAGAAGATCTGAATGAAACAAAATATAAAAAAAGAACATGCACTAAGGATGTAGAAAGTTGCTGTCTATAGGCAAAATATTATTTAATTATCCTGAAAACTAGACTCTTAAATGAGGATCGTTGACCAAATTACTTTTACATAACCCTGGCCAAGTGACTTTAACAAAAAACCGATTATGAAATTGGATGCAGGTTTTATATGATCACTTTGCCTATGAATTCTTTACATTTATTTCTGAAATTCAATAGTCTAAGCTTTTTTGCTCGACACCTGACTTTTACTATTAATAAACTCTCTATTAAAAGGAATGATCATTCCATCATCTGTGCTTTAATTTCACAAACAGTATGAGCACAACATCCAAGAATGATTTTCCAATAATTTCCAATCTCCAAAAGATGATTAAGATTTCTTGCTATTATACAACCAGCATAAGCACGTATCCTTCCACGATAATCTTTCTGTGTGTTACTTGAAACAACAAATAAGCTTCTTTTACCTCCAGAAGAATCAATTTATCCTGAGACTACAAGAGATAGATACCGAAGATTTCTATTATAGATTCAGCCGAAATCAGGAGAGTTGAACCCAACTTTCAACTGCACCAACTTCGTGCAATGAAACATCCAAATAAATTCGGCACATCAGCATACATATTGGTGACGCGATGCTAAGCACACAAAGGCTTAGAAAAGAGTGATTTCGCCAATGAACTGTAGTGATCACTATTTAATAAAACAATTACGCCCAATTGGATCACTTCTACAGGAACGCGACATTCAGGCGTACATCTTTAAATGTCCCACATGCATAACAAATCCAGAAACTAAATTCACTTCTTTGAACTGACGCCTTCTCTTTGTCATGTTCGAAAAAACACAATTGTAGGAACAAATTGTTGAATGTAAACACTGGTTACAACGCTGCCATTGTTTGAATGTAACAATGTTTACCTAGTGCTCCAAGGTGGAAGATCAAAAGAAATAATGGTGATATACTTACTTTAAAATCTTGTTCAATACATACGGTCACTGCATAGGCACATGCATGTATTGTACATCAGGACATAATTTGAAATTCTTTCCTTATCTGTGACTGCCATACCACAAGAGTAGCACATAAAAGTTTCATGAGAATTATCTAATTTCTGTGTGCAGTTTCTCTTTCTTTAATTATTATATGCAAAGTCACATGTGTTTGAGGAAGCTAATGGTTGGGTCTGGGGGGCTTAGCCCTCCCTAGCCCCTACCTAACTATGCCTATGCGCTTATCACTTCTCAAGTCTTGTGTCTACCTTCAGGATCTCTGTAAAAACCAGTTTCTAGCCCCCTCATCAGCTTATGTTAGTGGGTGTCTTAATAAAGATGTATCAAAAATGTGTGTGCATTGAAGGTCACTGGTTTGAACACCTCCTTTAATAAATCTGGTATGTAAATCACTTTTTAAAAAATTACAGAAACTGTTTTCGCTTGCTCCATCGACATTCTATGATGCCAACAAACGGCCACGAGTGCCTCGCTTGCCGATAGCGCAAACACTGACACGGCGGTCTACACCCACTATGTATAAGAAAGTGTCGAGTAAATAGCAGTGATGTAAGGAAACAAAGATATTTTACTAAGAAGACAATACAGCCAATGCACAGACATAAAATACAATTTTAATAGTGGTGGTTGACTCTAAAATATGCAAGAAGTTTATATATATGTTTCATAAATGAATTTGCATTTATCAATATGCATAACTATCCGAGCCCTACTCATAATATACCACAATGTATTTAATAAAATTATTTACATAAATAAAATACTGGTTTATGTACGCCACTGACCCTTCTCTGGGAGTCCAAGAGAAAGTGGGCTAAAAAAAACAAAAAAAAACAGATACAGTAGTCTCCCCTTTATCTGACCTTCACTTATCCCACATTCTGTATTATCGGACATACCACCGGAAAAAAAATAATTATCAATCGGCAACAAAAACTGCAAGTTGTGAGCATAGTCTATTTTTAGTTTCTCCCGACTTTACCTCGTGGCGTGCCCACCTACACTATGACTCATGTGTATGATTACTGTATTAGGTTCGTAATGCGTAAAATTATAACATTAGTTTGACGTTTAATAGGCTTTTTCTTAACACCTCCCTATTAGCCGACATTTTCGCTTCTCCGACATTCTGCCGGCCCGTTTACATCGGATAATTTAGACTCTACTGTATTATTTATATACAGGATGAGTCAAAAGTCTTTGGACAGCCTTTTATTTTGAAACCTGACAGGAAAATGTGAAATCTGGTAATGGGAGATGGTAGTAGAGGGATGGGGGGCAACTTGTAGGGTACGTGGTGACCATGGCCGCCATCTTGAATGCAGATTCGAAATTTCAAATGGGAAGGGGGGCATGTAGCATATCAAATTACACTAGCGTGAGCTCAGGAATTTAAATTCAATATTTTTTATTATCTTGCTTGGTCATCGCCGCATCTCCCAATGACAGGACACTTCGCTTCTGAATCCGTTCAAGAACTAGTTGATGTGCTGCTGTCTTTTTGTCTGAAGGTCAGTTCTTTACCAGGCATACTTTCACATCTTAAGTATATCCTGATTTGTCACTGTTTCTGGAATAACTCTATTCAAAATCGGTTGTGACTCTTTGACATATACTGTTTGAAGATCACCCTTACTTTGAATAGAACAATTAACTCATCAAAAGATATATATTTTGTTGGAGGATAGTGTCTGCTGTATTTCTCATTCCGATTGTTGGGAGTTGTTCTCAAAATGAAGGTACCCAAGGAAATGTAAAAGCAGTCATAGTTAATAGCCTGTCCATACCAAGAGGTGTGGAATAGCCAGTCATGTGCCCAGTAGTCAAGGATAGTGACTCGCCTGTCATATCTCATTCATAGAGAAGATGAAAAACTCGTAAATCGTAAAAGAAGAAGTTTTCCAGATGGTTGTAATACCTTTGGGATTCCACCAACATTGGAAAGAAAAATGAGTCAGTAATAATTAGTCGGAAGTCCAGGTGAGAGAAACTTCCATCCATGGAGTGTTCACACTGTAACGTAAAGTTCCTCATGCGTGCCATAAAGGTACATGTAGGGGATGCAAGGAAGGGCCCCACATATTCTCAATCTTGGTCGTTTTGGAGGTGATGTGATCAACATGCTCTGGCCACCTTTACCCCTCCCCCCCCCCCCCCCGAGTTGGTCCCAGGTACCTATTGACTTGGGGCTGGGTGATCCCAGAGCCACTTTTATGCGAGGACAAAGCAGGAAAAATTTCGACCTTAGATCACCCACCCAGGGAATCAAACCTGGGTCTCCCGCAGGAGAGTTTCAGCCTTATGTATTACCACCCACACATATACACACAAATATATTAACCATATAAAAGATCTGTGCGATTCAAATTTATCCAAAAAGTCTAATTCAATTCAATGAAACAGTGTGTGTGTGTGTATGTCTATAAGTTGCAGAGTTTGCATTTGCCATTTCACATCCTCAGACTTGAAATACATCTATCTACAAACACAATTCACAAACAAATGCTACGGGATATATTAATCTACAAAAAATTGTTAATTGTATAAGAATTTCAAACTCAAATTTACCTAATCAAATTCAAGATATCTTGCAATAATCTTCCATCTGTCAGTTAGATTGTTATGCAAAGGACACTAA
The DNA here is from genome assembly GCF_977018435.1 of Lepisma saccharinum. Lineage (NCBI taxonomy): Eukaryota > Metazoa > Arthropoda > Insecta > Zygentoma > Lepismatidae > Lepisma > Lepisma saccharinum. The sequence continues at coordinate 50,786,540 of NC_139247.1, read as the reverse complement.
CTTAGCTTTCTTTTCTTTTTCCTTCCTCAATAATAATATAAGCTAAACAGAAAAACTTGGCTCAGGGCATAAATAAATATATATAAATTCAATGTGAATCGGATTAATAAAGTTGCCATTTTTCACATCTATGGAGAAAATTTCAAGTAGAATTCAAGGAATTCCTGATGATTAGCCCTCTGTTTTTGCATGCATATTTTGAGGTTTTCACAACCTATAGGGGCTATCCACCGGAAGGAAGTGCCTTCGCGCGGATGCCATACTTGTAGCACAACTTCCGGTTCGTAGACTCACAACATGCCGCTAAAGGTTGCTGAGATTGTGTCATGCATGAAAGGAATGAATGGTTGTGTACAAGGAGGATGTAAATTACGATCAGGGCTAAATAATCTTTCACAGATCTCTCTTCATTCATTTCCTCGAGATCTAGGCACCAAAATTATTGCATTCAATCTGTCAGGCGTGAAAATTGGAAGCCCATTAGCAGGACTAGACTCCGCAGTAATGACAACAGATGTGCAGGAACCCAAAAAGTCGGGACCTGAAAACAAAATCCCGTTCCCATCCAGACTTTGGAAACAATAAAATAATTAAAAAGTAGTTTATTCCCTACATATTTCTTTTTGTACTAAATGTTCGAAATTTATTGAAATTAGCAGTTCTTATTCCTGAAATGCAAAATAAATCATCATCACCCGAGGGAGGGTGAAATTGTGTGCATAATTAACATTTTTTTTAGTATCGGTAATGATGAATATTTCCCGCTCCTATAATCTCCAATTTAGTCTGGAAATAACATTATTTTTCCCTGTTTTAAAGTCAGGACTTTAAAAATACCCCATCCTGTTTCCTTCCCAACCAAAAATTTTGCATCCCACATCCCTTGCACTTCATTAAAGGTAGAAGATATATCATTCAAATCTCGATTTTCTCTCTGCTTTAGTGATATGAGCAAAAATATTACTTTTCCTTTCAAAAGATGTTCGGTCATAGTCAGATAGGTTACACATTACATTCTTGAAGTACACATGAACTGTATTAAATTTTTGTGTAATTGTGTAACCAGAGGAAATATTTTTTTGTGTAATCAGAAAATTAAGTGCGAGTACTATTATTAATTTTCGTCTTTTGCAATGGAAATCTTTTCAACATTGATAGAGAAGAGGTCCTAGGTTCGAACACCATGGTCAGGCAATGGTGTGTCATTGTGTTTGTCCCATCATTAATTTTTCCAGTTTGTTAATCATCTTCGTCATGTTCAACACAAATAGTAGAAAATTGACTTAAAATAACAATAAGCGTTTTGTATTTCTGCATTCAAACGGGAACGAAACCAGCAAGTGTGCATTACCGCATCCCCCTGACTCACTCTGACTGAAGAAAGAAGAAAAAAGCTCCTTTTTCCGTTTTTTATATGTCCATACATCTCACACTTTTTCACTTAAAACATAAATATATGCATCCAAAAGATTTACATGCTTTAAGCGCTCTTGCTCTGTAGGAAAATTTACTTTCTATTAAATATGTAGGCTACAAATATCGCCAATGCAACAACGATCAGCAAATTGATCTCATCCTGGAATAATGACATATTACTTCCTAGTTGCTCATCCAATTGATATGGAAAGGCCTCTACTTTGCCCTGATATCTCTTATTCTCCTTGTCGTCTAGTGCTTTTATATGATCCATTTCATCCGGTATACAAGACGAGAAGAAAGGCCACAAGTAAAGCGCTGAATTACCTGGCCACCATGAACCAGACTTGTGCTACAGTTCCACAATCGATTGTGCCATTCGATATGTTTTTGTTTACTCGTGGATAGCCCCTATAAGTCTGCTCCCTTGCTAAAAATTATCAAACAGAAGCATTTTATTGCACCCTGCTCACATCAAGCACTCAAGTCTTGGACTTAAATACCGCTATGTCGTAACAATAATTTTAACTAAATTGCTGTTTTAAAAACAGTCAAAAACTGTTATCTTAATGCTATAGGATTAATCTGCATTTTAACATTTTACAGGCCGTGGTGGCTCAGTCGGTAACGCGTCTGACTACCATGCTAAAGGTCCCGGGTTCGATCCCCGGCCGGTTCAAATCCGGGAACTTTTCTAACGTTGGAAGTGGCCCCGGTGCACACCCAGCGTCAAATGACATGGGTACCTGGGGGAAACTCTGGGGAGTAAAGGCAGTCAGGGGCGTGATGCTGATCACATCACCCCCACTCACGACCGGATCAAGAAAGTATGGGGCGTTACCCCCACACCCCCTATACGCCTTCATGGCATGGTGCTAAATACAGGGGAACACTTTACCTTTTTACATACCTAGTGGGGCTATGTAAAGTAAAAAAGGTAAAGTGTTCCCCTGTGCATAGCACCACGCCATGAAGGCGTATAGGGGGTGTGGGGGTAACGCCCCACACTTTCTTGATCCGGTCGTGAGTGGGGGTGATGTGATCAGCATCACGCCCCTGACCGCCTTTACCCCCCAGGGTTTCCCCCAGGTACCCATGTTATTCGACGCTGGGTAGGCGCCGGGGCCGCTTCCACCGTTAGAAAAGTTCCCGGATTTGAACCGGCCGGGGATCGAACCCGGGACCTTGAGCATGGTAATCAGACGCGTTACCGACTGAGCCACCGCGGCCTAGTGGGGCTATGTGGGTTTTAAAATGTTAGCCAACAGATCATTTGCAATAGAGACAGCTCGTTGAATGGATTTTGGAGAAGCAACATATGGATGAAGATTTTCCAAAGAAAAACATCTTTAGTGACAAGGTGCACTTTCACTTGAACAGCTTTGTTAATAAACAAAACTGCTGCACTTGGGGAACAGAAAACCTGTGAGTAACCCATGAGAAGTCATTGCATCCACAACGAGTCTCTGCCTGGTGTAGATTTTGGGCTGATTGGACCTTACATTTCCCAAGATGAGGAGGGATATGCCATGACAATGAATGGAGAACATTACCGAAATATCTTATTTAAATGGTGTTGATATTGAACTCTTGTGGTTCCAGCAGGATGGCGCTACCTGCCACACTACCCACAAGACAATTGCCTTGCTGCACGACAAATTTCCGGGCCAAGTCCTTTCCTAGCAACCAGAACTGGCCAGCAAGGTCATGTGACCTGACACCTTGCAACTTCTTCCCTTGGGGGTATGTGAAATCGCAGGTTTATAAAAACAATCTCTCAACTCTATCAGAACTCAAGGAGGAAATTGAACATGTAATTGGTCAAATCAAGTAGCAAGTCTGTGTAAGAGTCATCAGTAATTTCATCATTAGTGACTACATGCAGAGCAAGTCATGAAGCACACATGACAGATGTTTTTCATACTTAACTGGCAACATGTACCCTTTGTAATGTTGTAGAAATATATGCCACTTCATGAAACTAAAATATTTTTTTTTACATTAAATTCCGCATTCTTGTTGAGACACTCTTTTCAAATGTACTGTAATTGTCCTCTGCTGTGGGGCTGCAGATTGGAAGACTATTAGAAATTGGAACAAACAGCATGTCTTATTAGTGGAAACTGCAGTTCCAATTCGAACTTCTAAAGAAGTAGTTGCGAAAAATTTAGAATTTGCTAAGCCATTTTGCAAGAGAATGTAAAAGGGAAAAGGACACAAACAAGTCTGGTACCGGAATTGATACTTCTTATAAAAGTAAATAGTTTGTGTTCCAGTCCATGTTATGTCATGTTAAAGACCGGCAGCTAGTATGATTTGGGCAGTGCCAACATGATCAAGAAATTGAATGTCATAGAAATCTAATGAAATAGTTAATTTAAATGGAACTCTGTTTACTAAAATTGCAGACAAAAATTCAGAGTTTATTTTACTTAACCTTTTTGCTACTTTTGGCTAATCGCAAAAATAAGGATGAGTGGACACTGACAAAGATTGCCCACTCCCAGGCCAAGATTCGAACCCATGATCCCTGGCATCATAGAGCATGCTGTGCACGGAGGTCGGCCAGAGTTTCTAAGAAATATATGTGGCTATTAAACTTTCGACACTTCTCACCTTTATCACATTTTTGAATAGAATTGATGTTTAAATCTGGCATGGGATGGCCAAGTTGTTTAACTTTTAATTTAATATTGTATGGTACCGTGGAAAATGGCGTACGTAACAATTCACTAATCTAACTCATCTTCACTCACTACCTTACCTTTCACCCACCAACGAGCACTTTCACTTCACTAAGAAGAAAAACACTGAACAATTAGAGACAGTAAATCGAACATGGTATTCAAGTATTGCTTTGTTTATAATTCTGCAACCCCAGCATGGCAGACGGCACATCAACAACTTGTCTTACTAACAACTAAAGTATGATTATATCTGCTAAATGAAATGTTGGTCTATAAATTTGAAAATTCAATACAAAAAATTGGATTATATCTCCAAGTAAAATTCACATACTGATAGAATTTTGGTGGGGTTTTAGTAGAAATATAATAAATATCCCTTTGATATTTAGACAATTCTTTTTACAGAAAATGTCTAGAATATTGTCAACATCAGTTGCAACACATGTGTGTGTCTGCGTACATGAGAGCAAGGGCAATATATTTTCTCATGGAATAAATCGATAACAAACAAGTCTGGATGGCTCTTTAGATGCAACAATCTAAATGGTTATATAACTTATAAATTTGGGAAGATATTTTGTTCATTTTTCCCAAATAGAGAGAAAAGTATATTTCTCGCGTATTACTTCTCCAACGGGTATTACAAATCGATCAGTGTTAGCGACTTCTCTCTGAAGTTTGCACACAATGCGAATGCTCTCGCGTCATGCCAAGCTAAAATTGGCTTGGCTGGTGTCTTATGGCCAGTATAGCTACCCTCTACTACCCAGTTTCCCACAGAGACTTTTTCCAAGCCTCTGCGCATCAACGTATGGGCTACACTGTGCTCGGCTCAGATAGCTCGGAGCAAGTGTAGAGAACAGATGGGATGTGGCGCAGAGATTGAGGCAGCCGTAAGCTTCAACGCTTGTAAGATTTGAATCCCCTTCTTCATAAATGAATTAATTTAACTATATTTTGGTGCAGCACGTGCTTTTTCTGAGGGTAGAGCCATGGCAGGGCATCTTCCTTTAGAGCAGCTGGAATTGATCTCCAGGGGGCTTTGTAAACCAAGTTCATTTTTCAAAAGTTTAACAGTATGAAATGAAGGTAAATTATGTGTGTGGGGGAGGGGGTCATTAAGTTATATAAATTTAGAAATATCACACAAAATACTACATTTTTTCTATATCTTTTAAAACACCTCTTGAAGTGTTAACTGACTGCTACTGAAATAATCCCTTACTGCACACTCCATACTATTTTTAATGATACAGATATTTATTCACACAAGAAAAATTGCACAAGATTAAATCATAGTGCCTACAGTAAATTCCACCCCCGCCCGAAGCAATGGAACTCCCCTTAGTTCCCAAAACTTGGGAACTGTTAACCTTTGACACAGATGCGAAGGGAATCTGCAAGATGATGTCCAAGTCATATTTCTGTCTAAACGGGAGGTCGTAACAGGGGCAGCGAAAGTACAGATACAGAAGCTCCCTATGAAGAAACTTTCTAAAGTCTAGAGAGGAGAATCTTCTAAATTCTTGCCTCTATTTAGACTTCCTCTTATAAATCATATGAACGGATGTAATAGCTGCTGTTCATGTTCTGTGAATTTATCCTTCTCCTTTATCCTAAAAATAGTCCTTAACTAATTCTTCTAAGCAGATGTTGCATGATGATTACATTAAATTACGTGTATCCTACGCTAACATGAAACGCAAGGTGCAAGATCGGAAAGTCTGGAGGTTGCAGAGAAAAACCTGCGTATTAAGGGAATAATGACACAGAAATCTTGCATTAATTACCTAACTCAAGTGTTGAACTTCTTGAAAATACACAATATATACAAATTGATGAATGGATGACTCTCCCCCTAGACACAGATGTCTATATAACAATCTGCTATTGATTTATAGCACAATTTACACTAACAACCTATCACACTGGTTGTTTGAAGTTCAAATGTTTGCATGGCAAAAGTAAGATAACAAGATAGAAAGCAAGTGAGAAAAGCAAATTATAAAAAAAGAACTACATACCGTTGGTGTACTGCTTCTCTTCTGAGGACCATCGCCAAGCTCTGCAGATTCTGGTGATATTGTGAATTGACGCTTCTCTTGGTCATAGGCAACTCCCGTGTCAGGTATTTCAATAAGGAAGTGGCCAAAGTTGATCAGCTTATACACACGTAACACAGTCTGCAATAAAAAAAAAGACAAAAAAATTGATGTTACTGATGATAATTACTACTATTATTGTATGTTCATGTTTCAAAACCCAGTAGATGTGGTGAAATATAAACTTGCCACGTACCTCCCCTGCCCCTCCAGAGTGTTAAAAATATCTAGAAGTAAGCAACAGGAATTTTTTCTCCAATGTTTATCACATTAGTTTGCAGGTTATCAACTAAATTGACATCATGGTACAGGGACATTCCATGAAAAGTGGTCCTACTCTGTGTAAATAACAAAATCAATGAATCTGAAAAATATTGTTGTTTTTCATTGCTTTAAGGTTTAAATGTTTGTGAATGTACATAATTTGCATATTTCAGAAACAAAAATTACTAGAATCTGTAGAATACGTGGGCATACCCAAAAAAAACTGAACTAATTTTGTGGTGGGCAGAGCTTTTGTAGTACCGTCTTTTGCCGCTAGGAGCACATAGAACCAACCTTCCTGAGTCCGTAAGCCGAGTGCCGTCGCTGAAGCAGGTCAGGACACGTTTCGGCGGAGTTTAGAGTGACAGCTGTTTTGTGTGATCGTCGTTTCTACAATGGCTGATTTTCGGGAACAGCGTGCGGCGGTGAAATTCTGCTTTTTGCTCGGAAAGAGTGGAACAGAAACTCTTGAAATGTTAAAAACGGCGTACAAGGACGATGCTATGGGGAAAACTCAAGTGTTTGAGTGGTTTTCCAGTTTCAAAAATGGTGAAATGTCAATGACACATGACAATGTTGAAAAAATTCGTGAAATCATCAACGAAGATCGACGACGGACCATTGAACAAATTGTGGAGCTGTCAAGAGTGACTTGGGAGTTCAGTGCAGCGAATTTTGACAGCCGATTTGGGAATGAAAAGGGTGGCTGCAAAATTTGTGCAACGACTGCTGACTGCTGGACAAAAACAAGGTCGCGTGGAAGCATGCCGTGCTTTGAAATCCCAAAATGATCCAAATTTTTTTCAAAAATTATCACAGGTGACGAAACGTGGTGCTATGCTTTCGATCCCGAATCAAAGCAACAATCAAGCCAGTGGAAGACTTCAAGTTCGCCGCACCCCAAGAAAGCTCGTCAGGTGAAATCAAACATTAAAACAATGCTGCTTTGTTTTTTCGATGTGAGACGAGTCGTCCATTCAAAGTTTGTTCCGCAGGGTCAGACAGTTAACCAGGCTTTCTACTTGGAAGTTTTGAAACGATTGCGCAACAGTGTGTGGCAGAAGCGGCCTGATTTGTGGCAGTCGGGTGACTGGTTTTTCCATCATGACAATGCCCCGGCTCACACAGCCCTGTCTGTACGACAATTCTTGACCAAAAATGGTATGACCCCTGTTCCTCACCCTCCATACTCACCCGACCTTGCCCTGTGCGACTAGAATGAAAGGAGACATGAAAGGAAAGCGTTTTGCTGATGTTGCTGAGGTGAACAAAAAAACGACGGAGGCGCTGTCACGCATCACAAAAGATGACTAAAAAATGTTTTGAAAAATGGAATCAAAGATTGGACAAGTGTCTTAATGCAAGTGGAGAGTACTTTGAAGGCGACTGAAGGTTTGTACTTAAATTGTGAATAAATAAGTTCACAAAAAAATTAGTTCGGTTTCTTTTGGGTACGCCCACATATATGCTTACAATGAAGTCAAACTTTGCCAAATTTTTAAAGCATCTCACGTAACACATCTTCATTAATGCTTTTTCATGCACTCAAGCTATGCCATCATACTCAATTTTTTTATATTTCTTAGCAGACACAACGAAGTACTTCATAATTCATCATGTATATTTTAATCCAATCCCATGTCTAGAACCTTACATTATTTGTTTAAAAGGTTACAAATGTAACACTGGAATGTCCTACAACATATTATTTTTCTTTATGGTACATATTGTCTAGCACAGTATTTGGACCAACGGAGATATATATATATATATATATACAGAGTCTGATATTTTACAGATTCCTGCTAAACAGTTAAAAAATAATAAAACACTGCAACTGTAGCATCCAATGCACTATAGATGTTTGCAGATCATTTTATGTTATCACAAGAAAAAATCTATTTAAAAAAAAAATCAGTTAAAAATAACCAGTCTTTATCTTACTTTGACAACAAGAAATTAAAGTCCTTCCTGATGGCGCACTGGTAACGTCGTCGCCTTGTAATCAAGGGGTACCGGGTTCAATGGTGGAGGCACATAGTGGTTCGTATCCCACTTTAAACCGTAGGTCCAGTCCCGATTAGCCTCACTGTGCACAAAGTGGACTTAAAACACCAAATCAATCAATCAAGCAACAAGAAATTAAATTCTGGCATTCTATATATCACACAGCATATTTAGCACTGGTGATTAAATTTGCAGAAATATTACACTGTGGATGAAAATAATATTATCTGCTAATATCAGATATCGGCCCTAATTCCATCACTATTTTATATGTATCTAAGCAGTTCATAAACAGGGCTGAACCAATACCAGTACATAGGAAAATATTGATTCAAATTGATTCACCAATACAGCTGCTATCCTTCTCAAGTCTGGGTATCTCATGAGGTACACAAAATGCATATTAAGGTTATTAGAGAGTGAATTATCCTGGGAATTATCAAAAATCCAGAATTTTCATGAATTATATCACAAAATTGGATTTCTTCATTAAACAATTGAAATACAGTAGAGCGTCGATTATCCGAAGTAATTGGGGGACATGGGTGTTCGGAAAACTGGTTTGTTCGGATAATCTAACTGTACATGTTTATTTGCCAAAAAGAAGTACTGTACAGTAAATGTATTCATAAAAACAGGCATCTCTTTAAGTATGTATTACAAAGTAACGTACAAAGGCAACTTTAGTAGGAATATATAGTATGTGGTACAGTTTATTAAACAAAAATATGTACATATTACATACGCATTTTGCATGAACAATACACACAGTACACAAAATTAACGTTTAAAAAAATCCTTTATTTTGGTCTGTCTAAGCAAGCCTACACGCTTACGAGCAGCTAAGTCACGTACTTTTTTCATTACAGATATCTGAAAGTGAGCGAGTACACAGTTCGGTTAAGCGGTCGTTCGGTTGACCGACGTTCGGATAATCGACGCTCTACTGTATTAATATAACGTATTGTAAAGTTATGTGAAAATTGTGTCTTAGCCAGAGATGGAAACTGGGTCTTTGATATTCCATGCAAATGTTTTACCACTGGGCTACGGCATCTCCTTTTGGCCTTCCCACACTTTCCAGACATCTGAGTAAGCTTATAATGTCAATTCTAGTCATATCACATTGCACTGTGCCATGAAGACACAGAAGGGGTGTAGAGGCAGGGTCATTCATGATCTCGACCATTCTGGTTTTCTGGTTGTGATGTGATCACCAACACACTCCATCTGCCATTAGCCCCCAAGGCTGAGTAAGCCCCAGAGCTGCTCGGGTTCCCACCCAAGATCACAGCACCCTACCCTCCTGTGTGGCAGTCAAAAATCCTAATAACTGGATCACTAACAGCAACTTCAAGTAAAACAGGCAACAGGGCAAACAAGCAGACAATTATGGTGATGTAGTGCCAGAATATTGTGCATTGTGCTTGATATGACCAAGTAAATTAAAACAAAGTTGCTCATGACTCTGCAGGAAAGCACGAAGGGGTGCGACAGGGTTGCTACGATTTCTTGATTATGAAATTCCCCGACATTTACAGGTTTTCCAGACCAAAAACGAAAATTTTCCAGACATGTTTACAATCATGATTTTTGCTTTGGAACCTTGTGTTTTTCAATTAAATATATAATCCGTTAATTATTATGAATATTAACTTTCACAACTTTTTTTTAGCAAATTTCATTCTCCACACACAAGAACACGTGAAAATTCAGAGTAAAATGTAAAATTAGAATCAGCATCAAATGTATTGGGTGCTACAATTATGTGCATCTAGCCTTCAGGCTAAAGTAACAGAGGTATATTATTTCACCCTTAACATATCTCCACAATATAAAAACAACAAAAAACCATAAACCATACACAATTTTTCATTTTCTGGCAGATTTATAGTGTCGTAGAAAATGCTGCTTTTTTGCTTACATTTATAAGTACACAGCATCTAGAGAAATTTTTCTTGCATATAGGAATTCTATAGGAAAGGCCAACGAGACTAAGATCTATAAAATAATAGACTATAACCTCACCTTCACCAACCTTTCCAATAATTATGATCATATTGTCAATGTACTTTAGTTATCAATCAGATATCTGGACTGCAAGTTCTACTTTAATAGTCTTTCTAATATCTAGTATTATAAAAGTGAAAATTTATTATAGAAATTTGAAGGAACCATAATTTTGCACAAGACTGAGAATCATAAGAGCAGAAGAAAAAAGTTTCTAAACTGAACAGTTTTTGGTTTTTGGGAGTGGAATCACAAGAACCGAATCCAGAAGTACAAAAGAACTGCTTGTTCATTTTGCAACTTTTTCTCTAGCAAACTCCAAAATGCACGTAAATTCCATGCGATCTGCAAAATTCCCTGTTTTCCAGATGCGTAGCAACCCTGTGTGATCTAATTTTTATACGTGCCCCATACAGACCTGATGTTGCACCCCATGACTCAAATCTATGGTCCAATGAACATTGGCTTCAGGACATGTGACATGCACAACTGGCATGCTTCTTCGCCACAGAATAAAGAAACTTGTGCACCATTGTTTTGACTGAAGTGAAGTATTTTGGGTGTGTCAGCACTTGGGTGGGCTATTTGCACCCATTACATTATACAGCGTTCAAGTCCATTACCAGAACTAAAATCAAAACGTTGCAGTTACCGGGGCATACTATATGTAAGTGAGGTTGACTTCTGGATGACTTCTCAAAAAGTCACCCCTTGCGCATCATTGTGAGAGTTGTCTTAATCCTGGACGAGATTATTTCCAGGCCTATCTAAGCCTCTGATGCATATAGTGTGTCTACATGCCATCACAAATATTATAATAAAAACTGTTCTATCGCTGATGTGTTTCTGTTTTGCCTGAAGCTACAACTCAAACAGGGGTGATTCCTCCATGTAGGAAGTGAGGAACTTCCTACAGTTCATTTATGCTAATTTCCAGTTCTCTACTTTTTATGAGTTTCATAATAATACCAGTTATATTATGGGTGCAATGTACGTATAACTGATTAGGTTAGCTCAGGTTAGTTACTGTCAAGAGTTGACTGCTGTCGCTCGCTCCAGCTGCAGCTCAAAGATGAGGGACAAACTCACTTTGCTGCTCCGCCTGAGGACCCTTGCTGGTAGCACTACAAAGTACAAACAGATAGGTGAGGAGAAGGGACGGGGGGAAGGTTGTGTTTTTAAAGGATCCAGCAAGGAAGAATAAAGAGTTTCCTCAATCACAACCCCAGCAAAATCGTACTAAACCTAGAACAGTTTGATCTTTGTTGGTACCCGGCACCCTGCTTTTGGCATAGTGGTAAAATCTAGCATAATCTGCAAATGCGAGTACCCAGGAAAGGGAAATCGAATTTAAAAGAATATGTTTTCAGGAAATAAAAGTAAAAGGGAAGTATGCCTACACAGCGACAAGGTTTTTCACAACCATACCACGATCCATCCTCTACCTTTTCTTTATCCTGCCCGATTATGTTTGTGAGTAAATTTTATGGCAGGAAATAGGTAGTGGGTTGGGGGTAAACAAACAATTTTCTCAAATCATTTCAAGTTCTATGCTGAACCAATTTCGTTTGTTGAATCATTGTACACAATTTTGTGGGAAAATTAACAATATTACATAACTGTAGTGAATAATAAGTACTGCAAGTTTGAAACTCAAAAAGTAGATGCACAATTGACCTTGAAACTGCAGTTATCCGAAAAAGTCATTAATAATAAATCCTAGCACAATTTTAAGGGTTTAAGCAGCAATTTTTATATTATCCTCAAACCACGCGACAGGAGGTGGGACAAAATCGAAATTCTTGCAGAATCTAAAATATCATCAATGCCATTTTCGTAGGTTTTTACAGGTTCACATTAAAATATTCCATAATTCTAGGGGGGCAAGGGCCCCATGCCATACCTTGTGCATGGACCTGCAGCTAACATTCTAAATCCAATGGATAGTACAAGCTATACGTGTTACTTTAATTGAATGCATTTTCCAAACCTTCCTCGGTTTACTATAACTTCTTCCTACACCCCAAAAAAATCATGAGTTGCCACTGAACTCAAAACCAGTTAAGGGTAACTAAGGTATAGTGGTAACATTGTCACCTTGTAATCAAGGGATCAAAAACTGTTTAAAAAAGGTAAAAAAAAAAAAAGAGGTAAAGTGCGTCCCTGTGCATAGCACCACGCCATGAAGGCATATAGGGGGTGTGGGGGTAATGCCCCACACTGTTTATAAAATGTATTTTTGATGTTAAAATGGTGAATAAAATCTCAAATTTGATCAATTACAGTCCTGTTCTTTTAATGAGAAAATATATCAGAATAGAAATGCATGCCTTTTATTGATTCATACCAATATGCATTCTTGGGCATTTCCCATTGATTTCAATTTAGCTGTATAGTCTTGTGTGTTACAATGCATGATACTTATTGTATCAATAGAGAAGAGTTTAATTATAAAATATAATTAGATTGTTTTATGTAGTTGTTGGGTATGATTAGGTTTATTGCTATGAAAAGATGTCCATTTTCCATTCAAAAATCTTGCAGTAGTGTTAATCGTCAATGTTCTGGGATTTTGCATAACAACTCAGGATAATTCACACTGTGTAAAGTGAAGTTCTACATTTTGCATTTAGAGTTTATATCCACTTGATTTTGCATAATTTCATAGCAAAATGTAGCACACACTTTCCAAGAAGTACATTTTGTGTTTTTCTCTTGTATTTTATGTTTTTTACAAGCATATACACCCAATTTTCAATGTAATGTTCAATGATTAATTTGATAAATAAAACAAGAATAAATGTCTGATGAAGGGAGCGTGTGTTCTCCCAAAACGTTACATTGAAAATTGTGCATGTAAGAACCATAAGCTACAAGAGAAATAATTCCACAATGCAAGCAATATGTACGTACAACATCATCATCATTTTCTGTTTCCGTCAAAAATAAAATATGCATATCCTTACACATGGATAATCACAAAGAATATAGAAATAAGCAAATTACCTCTTCCTTTGAATGGAGGCAATGATGTCTTAAGAACTCCCAGTCCAAACCTTCCTGTATAGTCTTCAGAATAGGTAATCCTTGCAGAACTATATCCTCTGGCAAAGGAGCCTTTTCTGCCTCCTCCTTGATATTCTTCAGGATATGGAAATGATGGCCATTGTTGCCTGAAAACAATCAAATTCAAGAATAGTCAGTAAAAATTATGTATGCACGATACCACTTTTCATAAAATAATGTATATATTTACAAATAAATCAAGTCGTTCAGTAGAGAATCTATATAGAATGTATAAAAGATGGAAACTTATCTATGTGAAATGCCGATAGGCTAAAACTACTGCTACTTTCTTCAATTTGTTTCTTTTGTATGAATAATGACGTTTAGTGAAAGGCTCACAAAATGGTAAGTTAAGAATATCTAAAATTTGACTTGGATATCTATTACTTAAACTGCTAAAAAAGTCACCACTGCATATTTTGTGTGGAATTACTATTAACAACAACAGTTGAAAGAAAACAATTTAATGTATACAATGTGTCTATTTGTTACAAATTATTTATTGTTTATTTATTATTTATTTATCAAATGCAAAAGTTCCACTGTATTTTAATTTTAAAAGTTCAATAGTATGAAGTGAACAAATTCACAATGCAACAAAACTTTGGATAAGTAATGTTTTCACAATCTTCACAATACAAAATACATTTATTTTACACCAGTGTGTGAAAATGGATTTTGAGATTACATAACACCTATTTTAACCTTTAGCGCCCGGATGGTTGATATTTCAACCACGTCTGCATTTCTGTTGAGAATTGATGCTCTATATATCGACCAGCAGTTCACGGCAGCAATTAACGCAACATTTCTTGAAAACTACACAAGATATTTAAGTTCTGTCTTTTTTGATTGTTTGTACACATATGAAGGTATGACATACTAGAACTACAAAACAATATCCATTGTTACTATTATTAACAGGCACCGTTTGATAGTCCTTTGCTTCCTTTCATTATCCCTGCAATATTAAGGGATACACAAGTTTGAAAAGCATGTGCTTGAAAAGGCAGCAGCTTCAACGAGAATAAAGGTGCACGAGGCTCCGTAGTATAAAGGTTAATATTCTGATGTAATTCTTCAATACATTAAAACCAAGATTGGGTATTTACGCATAAAAAAATGTTGTCTACTTGACATGTAAAATATGCATAAAAATGCAGCAAATATGTAAGCTAGAATAAAATTATTTATAATAGATAGGAGAAAACTGAAATTATGGAATTATTAACTGAAAATCCATGTCCCTTTTGGCAGACAAGCACCAGGCAATTGTAAAAATCAAGAGGCAATGCCCCTGGTTTTGATACCCGGTGGAGGCACATAGTGGTTCAGATTCCACTTTAAACTGCAGGTCCACTCCTGATTAACTTTTATGTGCATAAAGTGGACTTAAAATACCAACTCAATCAACCAAAAAAAAGAGGCAATGCATAATGTAAGTTGAGTTTTCGTAACAAGTTGTAGGAATTTCAGCATGTTTTTCAATAAGATCACAAGGACAATTTTCTCCTGCCTATTTATAATTTATAACTAACAATCACCTTTCTCCAGAATCTGAAGGTCAATGTTGATTAGATTCAGAAGAGAAATCACACGGGACAGAAGAGTTCGTGAACTTCTCCCACAAGCCTTAATGATGTCAACATCGTCTCTCAGCCAATCAGCACAGACTTTGATGGCATCCAGCAACCCCTCCTCCACAAGAAGCTCGATCAGGTCTGCTGGATCTAGGACCTGGTTGTGAACCTTCTCCCGTGAATCAACACAAGTCTTGTCATCTCCTTTGTCAGATGTAATGGAAATCTTATCATGCTTGTTATTAACCTCCGCTGATTCAATATTATTGTGCAAACCATCTCCCTCATTGCCATTTGTAAGGCTTGCATGTAACTTATCTGCTGAGCTTGACGACAGGTCGTCAGAATTTAACATTTCTGCAGAGTTCACTGACCCATTGCACTGTTCATGATGGTTCTCTATTGGTTTCCTTGCACCCTTTCTCATCTCTAGAGGAAACGGATCATGGTCTTCCGTTTGGCTATCTTTGCCAGCATCGTAATCATAGTCTTCCTCGCAATCTGAACTCATGTCTTCTTCGTCTGGTTCTTCATTCTCACTGATGTTGGAGTTTCCTTCATCTGAACTGCTACTAGCGTACTCTATTTCTCCTGGAATATAAAAATGGAAAGTTACTCTGTGTACAGTACATGAAATTGGAAATGTTTCAGAACATATACAAAAACCCATCGCCGGCTGAATGCTGCTTTGTTGTTATCTCCACTTTTCATGAGAGACGAGTTGATGACGTTATCATGTTCATTACAGGTTAATGCATGTAAAGAACAGCAGATAGGGATTCGTTTTTATTTGTGAAGGTACCAGGGACCAACATCCAGTGAAGGCTTCATTCACAATATATGGACTAATGAGCAGATAACTTGCAACTTGTGTGCTGATGTGTCTATAATATCAAAATCAATCAATATTTATTGCTAAGTTCTGCTTGTTAAAAGGAGGAAAACACTTCCCTGTGTGACTTGAAACTGCCTGTGCAGAAAGAAAAAATAAATATTTACGCTTGAAACATTTTAAGCACTTATAGGCTCCAATAACAAAAAATATGCACTACTGAATTTGCATATAATGATTGTATTACCTTGAAACCTGTGACTGACCCAAAGATGTTCATTTATTATTTTTTGTTTAATTTTGTGTTTAATATGCATTATGATATATTTATGTTGTAATAAATTACTATTTTGTTATGTTCCAAAACGTTGAATTAATATGTATAATTAATTACACAGGGCCGCAAATTAAATTCAATTTAATGTTGTTTTTTGTTTAATAGGTGAACTTTATTATTTGTGCCATGCTGATCACGAATATGAAATTCGTTTTTCTCTATCACGCAAGGTTTTCTTACAAATCAAATTTCAAAATTTGGGCTTTGTCCAATATTGCACTGTTTTATTATAATTTTTCTTTTCTTCAATCAGAATAAGTAGCTTATCACACTAAACACATCAACATGTTTATTTTAAATTGAATATAGACAGACACAAAGGACCCATATAATATAGAAAATGACATATAGCAGTATATAATATACACACAAGAAAATCATTACACAATACATATTTTTCAGTTCTGTTTAGCATGCTTTCATCTGTAAGCTTTCCTAACTTTCTTGTGATTTTCTTTTGGTGTTTCTCTGTACAATGCTCAACAGTAGTCAGCCATCATGCTAACACTCCAATATCCTTGATACCTTTTCTCCATATCCCTCGTGTCCTGATGGAACCGTTCGCCTTGTTCCTCACTTAATTCACCGACATTTTGTGGAAAGTTATCAAGGTGTGAATGCAAAAAATTTAATTTGAGATTCATGTTACAACCCATCTCTTGAAATTTAAGTAATATATTCTGAACAACTTCTCTGTAATCAGGACTTTTGTGGTTTCCCAAGAAGTTCAACACTACACTTTTAAATGCTATCCAAGCATCTGTTTCCTCGAAGTCTTTATCATTCATTAATTTCCTAATGTCTGGTCCAACAAAAACACCTTCTTTCACTTTGCCGAACGACAGGGATGGAAATTTGTTGCATATGAACTGGAAACATTGTCCTTCCTTGTTAAGTGCCTTCACAAATGGTTTAATCAGCGCTAATTTGATATGAAGAGGGGGAAGTACAACTTTCTCAGGACTGACTAAATGTTGTTGTACGATGTTCTTTGAACCCGGGTTCAACGTTTTCCGTATTGGCCATTCTTTTCTTTCCCAGTGGTATTCGTGCCCTACTATCCCACTCACAGATGTAACATGGCATTTTCGTATATCCAAATTGTAGTCCAAGTAATATGCTCAAAACTTTAAGATCACCACACACCAACCAACCATGGTCCTCATATTTAATTTTATTAAGAACAAGTTGCATATTGCTGTAGGTTTCTTTTAGTGACACAGAATGAGCAATAGGAACTGAGGGGAACTTATTTCTATTATGTAACAGATCAAATTTTAAACTTGTTTTATTCGAGTCAATGAATAGCCTCCAATCAGTTGAAAGACAAGGAAAATTTAACTTAGTCAGCAAACCGGACACATCACAACAAAACACGAGAGAATCTTGTTTCCAGAAATAAGGCACAAACTCTTTTTCTCAGTGTCTGTACCAGGAGAATGTTGTTACAGAAGCCAGCAAGTTCTTTTCGTTAAGTCTGGAACCAAGAAGCTCAGCTGATTCTTTAGATAAATTTAGGTCTCTATCTAAATCATTGAGTTCGCTTTGAGTGAACGGTATAGGGTCACGAGATCCGTGAGGGGGGTCATAAATGTCATCTTCCATTTCACTTCCTTCTACTGAATCACTTAGTGAACCAGGATCACTTACACACTCAAGACTTGATGGAGGTGTCGGTACAGGCAAGTCTGGAGGGTGCAACACAGGTCTCATTGCAGAGGGAATATTGGGATACACTATCCTCTTCTTGTTTCTAATATTTCGACCTACAATTTCACAGGAACAGAAGTAACAATCATTGCTGTGATCCTGAGGTTCCATCCACACCATGGGTATTGCAAATGGCATAGATGGCCGCTTTCCCGTGCTCTAGTTTCGTAAAGATTCCATACATGATCTACATACCTTGTGTGGGGCCCACGATTTATCTTGATCTCCTAGTTTCATTTTAAAGTATGCGTAATATGCTCTTCTTACAAAATCTGTAATTTCCTGTCTCTGTGCCCGGAGAACAAATTCACCGCAGATGTAGCAAAACACATGTGGGCTATTCAGACAACCACAAGATGCCATGGCCACACCACAGTAATGTAGCACACTGATCAACCAAATGTTAATGTAGGAGATAAACGTATCTTATATACCATGGAAGCAAATTAGGACTTTTGACAGTTACATATAAAATTAATTTGAAATGATATATCAATGTTTTACATAGTATTATTTTCAGCATTTAGGCAAGAGACATATTAATTAATTTAAATAAAACAAAATTTCTCTGTTTTTAAAGCTTATTCGTCTTTATTACTTGTTGAATAATTTTGAAAGGTACCAGTGACATCTAGCGACAATCACTTCAATTGCACTGAAACGTGCATACCACAACTCACATATATAAATCGTGAATTGTAAAAAAATCTTGCGTGATGTGAGAAAACTAATGCCAATTTCAGCATCAGCAAGTTCAAATATATGTAAAACACCCAAAATTATAAAAACAACAGACCCCATGCGGCCCTGTGTTATTGATAATGTGAAATTGCGATGTATAAATTTCTATACACATTTTGAGCATAGCAACGAAAAAAAAAAGACAGTAGATCAATAAGTGAAAAATATATTGAAATTTTATATAGTGACGTCCGAATTTTCTTTGAATTTAGCAAACTGTAAGTACATTTGGATAAAGGTAAATATTAGGATGTTTCGTTGAAGTGTGTGCGAAAGACTTGCTTCAAACCTACTTCTGACCTACTGCAAACGTATGAATATGATCTCAGATACAAAGGCTGTGTGCACGAAAGGTTCAAAAACGGGCCTGAAGAACAGTCTTGTGGGAAGTGAAATCATGTAGTGCAATTTAAAAGTGCCAATTAAATGAGCAATTGAGCTTCCATGCAGTATGTGACATAGCAGTCATGTTTACTTCACTTGTTCACTTGTTTGAAATCACTGAAGTTGAAAGTCAGCCAGATTTTGGTTGTAGTTCTTCCGTTGTGTGTAAAAGTATAAGAATTTTTCAAAATGCTGTGAGATTCCTATGGTTTACGTAAAATAATCAAAGAACACGAAATGTGCCAAATTCGCATGTATGATATATAGTGTCTCAAAAAATCATAAAGATGTTCCAACAATATTGCAACGAAGGCTGTATAAGTGGCGCTAAATCATTAGAAGATTTTTAGATGTAATAACAACATTATCCACCTGTAATTTGGCCCTTAGGGGACATCAAGAAGATGTAACAAACGTACAAAGTAGTTCTGGGAATTCTCAATATCATAGACTTTCATAATTAGGAAAAGAGAGACGCGGTAGTATATAAATACGAAGAAACTAGTACTCACTTTTATCTGCGAAGCTGTTTCTTCTTTTTCGATTAATTTCAGTGCCCACTGCCACTGTCCCCATCCGTGGCAGTGGACACTGAAATTAATTGAAAAAGAAAAAATCAGCTTCGCGGATAAAAGTGAATCATAAACTTCTTAAAACTCAAATTGAAAATAAGAAAAGCAAGACAAAATACTTAACTCCTGCTATTTAAAATGAACTTACGTATTATAATGGCATCAAAACAGATGTTGAGAGGCATAATAGATGAGGTTCTAAAGGCATATCCCCTTATTTTGGATACAACCCAGGCAGGATATTATTAAAATTGATCAATGTCACTTGTAATAGGCATCAATATTAAACCTGTTCTCTTAACATTTTATACCAGTTTTTACAGATTCAAATTACATGTATGTATTTTCATATTTGTATATATCTGATATAAATGTAGCCATGAATTAGTATTTCAGAAAGGACTTTTTCTTAAGAGTTGCAAAAAGGAAGGGGGGGAGGGCAGAGCATGTTAGTTACGCTACTGGTCTTGCACCTTTCACACATGGCCAAAACAGACATTTAGGGCAATAACTAATCTAGGCTCTACTAGTTAGTCTGAATTACAGTAACAGACAATTACTCACCGTCACTAAAATCAGAATCCTCTGAGCTATGCCTGCAACGTCTCCGTCTTAGCTTCCTCAGGTAATTGGTTCTTTTCTTTGGTTTGCTTTTCTGGTGATCTTCTTCAGATGAGCAACCATTCACCATCACACGAGATTTTGTTTCCGTAGGTTTCTCGGTGAGGTCCACTTCCTGGGCAGGCAGTTCCTCCTTGCAAGGTGTTGAGGCTGGTGACGGAAGCGAAGGAGAAGGAACCGAGAGATTAAACACCGAATCTTGGATGTGATGTATCACCTGCTGTACAAGCTGAGAAAACACTGCCAATGTGAATGCTACTACTGCTGACACCTGCTGGGAACCTGAAATAACAAAATATAACCATTCACATCTCAGGGAACAAAAATTGTATTAGCAAATTAATGGAATAACATTTGTACTTAGTTGATGTAGAAACTGTCCTTCTGCACATTGCTTGCTTTGTTTTTTGTTATTTAGCATCCCATTTCAGCCACTTTTGGCTAATTGAACAAAAGAGGATGAGTGATGTTATGATGAAATTGATAAAGGAGTACACCCATGTCCAGGTTTGGATTTGAACCCAGGAAACCTTAATCGTAGCATGCTGTGCTAACCACTCCACCACGAAGGTTGGTTTCCTGGACATGTCATGTGGAAATGTGACTGCAGGACCCAACAAATCACAATCTCAGTCATTTATGGATGTGATGCGATTAGCACCATGCTGCATGTACCTCAACTTCCGCAGGGTTTCCTCCAAATATTCTTTATTAGAGATTGGATGAACCTTAGAGAAACTTCATGAAGGGGCAGTATTTGAAAAATCATCCATACGGGGAATCAAACCCAGATCTCCCATATAGCAGTCAGCTGGGAAAGCCAGAAGAAACAAGGGTCCCCATGGATGGAATAGCGTAATAGCTTTTCATTAGTTTCTTTGAATACTTCATGTATCACTTTCTATATTTTCACCATAAAAAATACACAGATTTTCACCATGAATTTTGAAAAGTTCTACCACACCAGCATTCTTGGTCTCCCATTAACTTGATATTATTAAATCAACTTAAATACCAACTTGGTAAATCAGTGATAGCCGATTTCCGAACTGAATTTACATCTACAGTATCGGAACACTGAATGAGAATATTGTCCACCCATGGTCTGTTGATTACAAATTATCCATGATAAATAACATTAAGAAAATTACATTGCACCAATGTTCATGCAAACCCATACATTTTTCAACTGATTCATTCCCACTCGTCCCTTACCCAAGAAAATTGACATTTGTTCACTGTTGCTGCCGTGGCCGGTCAACTGGGCCAACAGAATCGTTTCTCGAACACTACAAATACAAGCCTGACTAGTGGTAGAAGAGACAAATAAGATGCACACCAACAATAAATCTTCACCTACTTTAATTTTTAAAAATCTGTTACGGTATTTACTGATTTCAAGAAGCAATAAACGAAACACAATTTCAAATATTATAATTAGGAAGAGGATTTCTAGTTACAAACTCTCTCTATCTCTTTATAGATCTTTGCATTTCAGGTGCACAGCTCACCTCTACTGAAATTCCACAGGACTTAAAATGCCTACACGGACCATAAATCTCTAAAGCCCTGTTTGTACCTGGAAAATGCCTTTTAAACTTTTTGCGTAAGATTAAAAATAACTTTTAGCAAGTACAACACTTAATCTGATTGGCAAAAGAAGCAATGTAACAGCAAGGGGTGTCAATAAATTATCTATGCAAATTTCCACCATTTACCAGTCTGCATCACCAGATTGGAAAAAGCTGATTGGATGAACCTTGTTGAATTAAAGGGACCATAATTGTAGCATACCAAAGATGCAGGCTGTTTTGGAATGGAATCCTAACTACAAAATCATTCAGTTGTTAAAGCACGGCAGGTGTTATTCCTGGTTCCCAACAGTGTAAGAGCACAGGAAGATTCCAAGAATATGCTTGTCTGATTGGCTATTTGAGCATCTGCTGAAACCACCAATATCTATTACAACCACCTAAAAAACTTAAAACGGAGTTTATAGTCTCCTATATCCCTCCTTTTAGCACCTAAGAATCCATTCCCTAATAATAACAACAAATTATTGGCTATAACAACATGATCAAATTAAAGATACATTTACAACAATGTGTGGAGGAATCCACAAACTAGAATTCATGTTCTTTTTTCCTAATACTCATATGGCACTTGCACCTTATGTGAAACTGAGCCTTATTCCTCAACACTAATGCAGAAATAAATAGAATAAAAAAACAAAATGCAGGGTGCAGTTTCATGGGGGAAAAAAATGCTTTACCACGTTTTCCAGGCTAACAACCCAAAATTTCCAGAACACACTCTTAGGGCAAGTAGTGTGAACGAACATGTGTGGAAGAAGGTCATTATAGTTTAGCTTGATTGAATGGGTTTATTTTACTTGAAATGTATTGACAAATGATTAATAAAGGATTCTTTCTCAAAAAATTCACAACAATTATAGTGCAAATAATACATAATTACAGGAAAATTTAGTAATATATTACTCCAACCAACTATCTACAAAACTGAAGCAAGAGTGTGGTAAATATAAAAAAAAAACACTTATTACAGTTGATTTCTACGTGATACAGAGTTCAAACCATGGTCCATTTTACCACAGTATTTAATATAAAATTACTACTCTAACTACTAGAAAATTTCTTTCTTGTCCTCTTTTCCTCAGTTCGTTGAAAATTCTACTTTACTGCACTACTACAAAAACACCGATTTTTCCAAAGTAAATTTCACTGACATTTCCATGACTTTTTCCAGGATTTTCAGACTTGAAAATAGACTCACCGGTCTTTTGCAGCTTTCCAACGCACATCAGGGTCATGATGACCATTTTGAACACCATTTCATCCCTTAGATACTGAGGTCTTTCATGGTCTTCCTCTTCCACTTCAAATAAAGACAGCTGCTCCAGATTCACCTGATTGGCCACAACCTCCGCATCAGTAGGAAATGGCTTAGGGTAACACAAGCACTGCTGAAGATCTATTAAAGTTTGATGGCACAGCTGAAAATATAAATTGCACGTTGTAATTTTCACCCTAAACTGCATCATGAAGTTCTTCAGTATTTTGCAAGGATCGTTCAAATATGAATGAGAATGTCATTCCAAGAAATGCACGAAAGAATGAATGGAAAAGCAAAGGACATATGTATGATTGCTTATTTTACTTCGCTGTTCTGCCAATTTTGGCTAATTGCGAAGATGAGCATGAATGATGGTGAGATGAAGAGATGAAGGGACAAACACATATGGACAACACATAACACAAGTCCCGTAGAGGATTATACTGCCCAAGGTTACTTAGTTTGGCAAAAACATTTTGGAAACTATGAGATCAGGTGTAGAACAAACATCATGCTATGTACTAAAACATTTAATGATTATGTGTAGAGCCACATAATTATGGTGAATAAAAGAGTAGTTATCAGAGTATTAAGTTTATTCTTGTGTGAAGGAGTCCCTTTTTTTCTTCTCAATATTTACAGCAGAAATAAACAAATTTCTGAAATTTGCGTAACATGGTTATTCAGACTTCAGAAAGTGTCATGTCGCTAAAAAACTAACTTTTGTATTTAAGAGTTTATTTAGCATTTTGCATAATTTTGTGACAAAATTTATTAATTAGTGTTTTATTTCACATTTAGTGTTTCCATAAAGAACCAAATATATATACATCAGGGTATCTACGATTTTTTGATTATGAAATTCCCTGACTTTTCCAGGTTTTCCAGGCCAGAAATGAAAAAAATAAATAACTATTGTACTTCCCCATTTTCAATAAGTCATTACAATTAAGGTGGTGTAAAAAATCAATAAAAAACGTGGCATATATCAAAGCTTTACAATGTAACCTGTATAGAACCTCAATTATATCAATAATAATTAGAAACAACAGAAAATTAGGTCATGTACCTTTAGAAAATACGCAATAAGGCTAATGATTATATTTTTTAATTTATTGAAAATAGTACATATTTCGGAACTTCAGAATGTGAATGGGGCCGGTGACCAACCATACACCTAAAAAAAAATATTCACGGGCCATAATTTTATATTATGGAAAACATCGAAATCTGTCTATTAAAAGGTAACAGTTCCGAATGTTTTATGATTTTTTGAAATTTTCCTAGCAGGAAGACTAATTATCATAGAATTTTCGCATTCATTGTGACACGAAATTTGAACCTTCCTTAAAACAATGAGCACTGTTTGAATTCGAAAAAGTTATTTATGTTGAAAAATAAACTTCAAAATGACCTTACGCAATCATACACGCTTCCCATGGACAAGGGATTCTCCGGTTGACAAGTGACAGTAAGTATCGCAAACTAGTGGAAATGAATGTAGAAATAAATCGGAACCTTAGTAGAGTGCATTCATGGTCTTTATTTTAATTCTAAGACAACCAAACCTGACCTTCCTAACCTAAAAACAAAAGCATATATTGACAAAATCTTAAAGTAATCGCTAAAACTCTGCAGTATGTGTTAACAGACATAAATCGAAATCGAACCATGTAAAAGTTGCATTTGTAGCATGATGAAATCGTAATAAAACAAAAGGAACTTGGGCTCATTTTCACCACTTTTCAGCATAATTTCATTCTACATGCAAAAAATACGTAAAATTACTATCGGCATCAAACCAACATTCCTAACCTAACAACGATGTGTGACCAGCGTACGTTTAATTCCTCTATTTTGCACCAGTTTTTAAAAAATAAATTCGTTCTAAATGCACGAAACACATGCATATTCGAATAATGACGTCCCTGATACTAAATAAAATCACTAATTTCTCGGGTGTAACACATCTCTGCAATGTAAAATCTATGACAATGAGCAAATGAACTAGTTGATCAGGTTGCTTCTGAACGGGTCGCAAACGAAGGACTCAAATTCACAGAACAGGTTCACAGGGGGAACGAAGTAGCGAGTCCCTTTGTTTTTACTTGGCATCCGCACCCGTCCAGTGTGACGTCAACCACAGCCAGTTACGTGGAATTCTGATCTTCAAGGCAGAAAGTATTACATTGTCTGTGGATCAAGGAGTATACAGTTATTGCAGATCCAAAACCAATAAACTGTCCAAACACCAACCTGCTCCGCTTCACGTATTAAAAGAGAACGGGTTCCGAACGGGTGTGTTCTTGAAGAAAAGAAATTTCCTCACCACACACAAAGCTAAAGCAACATTTTTGCCGCAAGAAATTCTGAGGATGGCTCGTGCGTAGGTTTCGTCTTGAGTAGCTTGTTCTCTAAGGAAAAATTTCACGCCTCTTCAAATTCCGGTCTTGAACAGGTTCACAAGAACGAGTTGCAAAATGAACGGACGGTCGTAACGAATCCAAGAACCTAGATCCGAGAGTGAATAAATATAGAATCGAAATGCGAAGGAACCACAATTTTGTACGTAACAGACTAGAAGTCATAACGACGAGAGGAACAAGTTTCTGAACTGAATCTTTTGGGGGGACTGGAATCACAAGAACCGAATTCGGAAGTGGAATGAACCATTCGTTCATTTTGTAACTAGTTCTTCTGCAACTCCAAAATGCACGTAAATTCCAGAAAATATGCAAAATTCCCTGACTTTTCCCATTTTTCCAGTCGTGTAGCAACCCTGATACATGCATCTCCCTGGTAACCTTATTATCACTGACTGATGTAATTGAGCAGGATACAAGTACAACTAATTACTCGTCCCATGCATATTTAGTTTTTTTTTTAAGGTGTGAGGTTCATTTTCCTACAATATTTTGTTACTAAATTAAGCAATCAAGTGAAAAATAGTCCCCCCACCACGTTTGAGGACTGTGAAAAGCATGGATTGCACACTGATTGTCAATTGTCATCAGATGTAAACATTTAACTTCTCAACTCTGCATCCAAGCCATGCTATAAAACATGAGCGAACAAGAAACTCAACACTACGGCCATGTTGTATATTTCTGGAGGTGGCAATTTTAGCACAAATGAACACAGATGGGCCCACAGTAATAGATAGATTTTGCAGTGGAGATCTACGTCACGACTGGTCAAATGTGTTGAGATGTAACGAAGAATCAACAGAGATGATCTTTTCCTTAGGTCACAATTCATTTTCGAGCTTAATCTTGTTACTTAAGACTTCTTGCCAATACCATCTTATATAGTAATCATTGTTGGGAGGTAGTATGTGGAAGATTACCACTTTAAAATATACTAGGAATGGACAGACATGGAATTTTGGCTGATACCAATAAAGTACCGATACTGAAGCTTTATTTCAACATTTATTAAAAAAAATATTATGGAATAGAGATTACATGTATATACATAAAAATTTTAACAAAATGACACAATATTGCACTAAATTGTAAGATATTTATAGATATATCAGATTGGTAAAATTATTATATAATTTTATCGATACACTGATATACCTATATCAGGCAATACCGATAGATGCTGATTAATCTGTCCCATCACTAAAATATACATGAAGATTATATCATTACACTACCTATACTGAGATGTACAAACAAAATGATGTCTTAAAAATCAAAATGCACTACAACTAGTAAATTATTATTAACACAGTGGAACCTAGATTTTACATTCACGGATTTTACATTTTCCCGCATTATACATTCAATCTTGATGGTCCCAACATAGCAATATGCTATAAAATTTTCCTCGATTTTACTTTTACCAGCTTGGTGTCCTGTAAAATGTAAAATCAAGGTTCCATACAATAATGTACGATATGAACAGAT
The DNA here is from genome assembly GCF_977018435.1 of Lepisma saccharinum. NCBI lineage: Eukaryota > Metazoa > Arthropoda > Insecta > Zygentoma > Lepismatidae > Lepisma > Lepisma saccharinum. The sequence goes on along the minus strand of NC_139247.1, from coordinate 50,759,444 downwards.
AAGTGGGTTGGACCTACCAGCATTGGAAGCTAATTTATAGTACATATGCTACATAGATTACATACCTGGTGAGTATCTGGTGCAGCAGGCTTATCAAAAAACCAGACATCGATAAGCGTTAAAAACCTTGATAAGCAGAAATGAATATGGTCTGTGGGGTCAAGTATCTGGTTGTCGGGCTTTGTTTCCAACGAATGTTTCTCCAACCAGGATGTATTTCTTTCCAAGATTCGTTGCAAATTCCCTTCAGCTCCATCAAAGGTTTGTGGGCAAGTCAAGCTGTCAAAAGAAAAGAAATAGTAATTTTATCAGATTGATATTCTTATAAATCTAAGTAGTAATTCTTGGCCCCTTAATTCATACAGTCACTTGGTTCTCAGTAACACGAGTTAACCTCTACCCTAAACTTTTCACCACTATGCAAAAATTCCTTGCTTGTCTAGTTGAACTTTAGTACCCACCACATATACCCTTAGTTTTAAATTTTAGCAGATCGAGCTTCTCATGTCTGTTAACCCTCTTGCAGACCAGTTTTTCCAGGTGTGGATTTTTCGTGATACTGTAATGTTCCTCAAATCATGCACACACATTAAAAATAGTAAAATACTTCTTGGCAGAAAAAATAAAAAAAGTATAATTTACCTAAAAAGAAAGTGTATCAATCTTAGAAACAAAATTTGATTTTGGTAGAAAATTTTGTCGACCCAATGCAAATCATTTGAAATATGTAGATAATCACCATGGAAGACCACTTCAGCAACATATACTCATGGCCCCTAAAGCATTTTCGGTGAAAAAATGCAAAGGTTTTGGAAATCTGATATCTCCCATCGAGCCTCTAATTGTCACTAATTGATTACTGTCCCTAATTGATCATAAAACTGACATGTAACAGGAATTCACTAAAGTTTCACCTACTTCACTTCAATAATTAAAAGCCAGCAGTTTAATAAACAAAATGATAAACAGTGCTATTTGATTGAGAATTTAAAATTTTTGGTGCGTCAGCACTTAGGTTATAAACAGTGATATGAAAATTCAGACACTCGCAGATATTTACATAAATAATGACAGAAAAAATATTGAAAAAACAAACCCTGTCTGCAATATCATCTTGAAATAGGACATCTAAATATAAGCAAATAATAATGCAAGATATACAGAGTGGCCAAGATAAAAGAGGCCCCGTGTTATACGTGATATAAAAAGAACATTAAGGAAGTAAGAGCTGCATTTATGTTACAAGAATTTTTTTCGCACGTTGTGTGATGACGTGTTGTTATTTTTTACCGCTAGGGCGGCGCTCGAGCGGGGTCACGTGATGTCGAGCAGCGATTGAGTGATCAGTGCTGCTGCGTTGTCATTAGTCGGTTTGAAGCGTGTTGAGAAGTGCTGCAGAATGCCTTTGTCAATCGAACATTGAGTATACAGACAATCTCAGGGAACGCTTTGAGGTGCCTCTGCATGATTTGAAAGTAGGCGTTTGGTGTGCTGTTTCAGGCCAACGGATTGTAGGCCCCATTTTCTTTCACAACACTGTGAACTCGCAAGTGTATGTAACGGAATTGTTGCAACCATTCATAGCGCAGCTAACGGATGAAGATCGAGAGTATGTTTTTCATAATAATACTTTCCTACTCTGTATTCTGTATATACAATAAATGAGTGAATTGTCTGTATGTTGTTTATAAGACATGGGGCCTCTTTTAGTTTGGCCACCCTGTATTTCTAAGATATGTTCAAAAGGTAACTCTCATTCACCAAAATAGCATTTGAAAGCAGTAATAATTAAAAGAAATTGGGAATAATGTACCTTCCATAACATTTTCACACAACATAAAAATTTCTATACAGTCATAAGTAAAGGTAATGAGATCAGTAGGTAGTTTAACAGATCATCCAATTGAGGCAGAAGCACTAACTTTCCAATTACTAATTCCCACATATTTTTTTAAGGGGGAAATAATCATGTACAGTCATGATAAAGTTGCTATGTATCTCTTACCATCGCATGTAATGATATGCTGCATCCAAGCTGTAGTTGGCAGAACCTGCCAGGGTACCAAGTTGATTGTGCGGCATTCCTACATCAGGATTTAAGTTGAAAGCCTGCATGAGTGGAAAAAAGTATATATAGAAATAGGCCATTAATTATAAATACCAATCTCTTACAGAAATAAAAACATTTAAGTGACAATATATTGGTAATTGTAGACATCAATAATTTTAATGATCAATTTGTTTTCGATACTTTGGGAATAAAAAAAGTATCTTATTCTTAGTTTGATATCTGATAAAGGGAGTGTGTGTTCTACCAAAACGTTACATCAAAAATTGTGTTTATGTGCTTATAAAAATTGTAAACTAAAATAATTCTATAATGTTAGAAATACGTACATACAAGAAAAATGTACACAGTTGATGTAAAAACAAACAATATTATTCTGTGTGTGGTAGCCATAATTACTATCCCTACAGTAATAAAAAGTAGGGGTGGGATAGATTAAGCAATCGGTACTCACTCGGTATCGGCCAATATAGACATATTGGTGTATCGGTAAAATTACTGATTATTTTACCAATCCGATATATCTATAAATATCTTATAATTTAGTGCAAAATTCTGCCATTTTTTTCATAATTTTTATGGATAATCTCGAAGCCCTACTTTTTATAAAAATAAATATCTGCACTGCAGTCAACTGGAAACACACTTTTATTAAAGAGGTCAATGAACTATTCAGGTTTTTCAAGGACCATTTGGAATTTTACATCGGATTGGTAGAATATCGGTTATCGGTATCAGTCAAAATTTCATACTGGCCCATCCCTAATAAAAAGACATTTAAATGACATCAATTATGAGTTTCTATACATTTCCTTGGAAATATATAGTCAGATGTATTACGAAAGAATAATAGCAGTAAATAGCATAGTTCAGCACTTTCAAAACAGTACTGTGCCATCAGAACCAAAAAATAATTCTATTAACGCTAACTTTTAGACAAAAACAGATCATAAAAGTATATAATGTTAGACACAAGTTTCTGGCATGGGAGGGTACTCATATTTTTGTCAACAGCGAATGTGTTAAATGTTCTATTAGTTCTATTATTTTCTTAATTTCATGAGACTTACTTGTAAATAATATCTGGTTGGTAGTCCTGTGTCCCAGCAAGGATGCAGATCCGCCAGATATCTGCTAAGGTCACCAAGGTAAACAAGGCATCTGTGTGCTGCCTGTCTGGCCCACTCCACTCCACTCACTTCTGGTAGCTTCCCTCCACCAACTGTTTTACCTGCAGATAAATAAAATAATAATAATAATAAAAACACTGTTAAACATGTGAAATTTCAAAGACAAAAATTATGCATTGCGTGGAAGTTTCCATTCATTTAAAGGTACATTGGAAATTCGATATTCCTTTCTTCAGAGCACCAAGCTGAAAAAACTTAAAATGCAGGAAAACATAACATCGAGGAAAATTTTGTAACAACTTGCTATTAACTCTGATAAACTTCCTTTTCATTTTTCCGCGTAAATTTCTTTTGCGATCGATTTCGCCACCCGTCTGGTGGCTTCGTCAGGCGTGTACTGTCTTGCTGCGGATAGCATGGTTCCTTCTTCTTCCGCTTGTGCTCGTGGCGGCGATAGTTGACATAGTCCTTTCACTTTTTGCTGTTCCCATGCCGGAATAGTGCTTCCTTCTTTTACCGCGCAACAGGTAAACATAGACTCAGCCAAAATAGTCATGCAAGCAAAATCCACATTGGAAAGGTTTTCAAAGGAAACTTATCCATTAGTGACCATGCCCGCCGACCTTAACACTAACCCCGGGGCCCTCAATAAAACCTGGCTTCCCGCTGTCAGGAATATGCACACCCACCCAACCTGATCCTCCCCCACGACAAGAAACCAAGCATGGGCCTCAAGCGTTCGCAAAAAAGCCCACCTGCATATGCGAACAAGTGCCGCTCCAAGAAAGCAGACGGCAAGAGTGGGAACCACCGCTTACAGTGTCAAAACCCCTTTGCACGGTAAAAGAAGGAAGCACTATGCCCGCACAGGAACGGCAGAAAGTGAAAGGACTACGTCAACTAGAGCCGCCACGAGGACAAGCAGAAGATGAAGGAACCACGCTGCCCGCAGCAAAAGAGTACATGCCTGACGAAGCCACCAGACGGGTGGCGAAATCGATCGCGAAATAAATTTACACGGAAAAATGAAAAGTAAGTTTATCAGAGTTAATTACCTATCTCTGTGTAACCACCAAACAGATATCTTTAGATACATTTTGCTATGTTGGGACCATCAAAATTGAATGTATAATGAGGGAAAATGTAAAATTTGAGAACGTAAAATCGAGGTTCCACTGAAATTTCTTACAAACCTCAGTGTATTCAATTTTAATGTAATCTTTTCAAAAAACTGCACAACTCTTTTATTACTTACAAAAATCAAAGTAGTTCACATCTTACAGAAAAATGTGGAACTACAAGCTCAGCAATAACAATATAAAATAGGGCAAATAGGATTTCCATTCTCTATGAAAACATGAATAGTTTGTTTATGTGACATAATATCATTTTGCATTGTAAAAAATCCCCCAGATTCCCTTCTTTAATCCTTTCAAATCTCTCCACACCTATACCTGGGTGTCTCGCGAGTAGATTATAGTAAAGCCCGAAGTACAAAAGGAGGGGTTACACATAAAATTTTGTCCTTAGGTTTGTATATAATGCAACAAGTACAGAGAGTGAATAAACAACTGGTAAAAATAGCAGTGTCTTGGGAGTTAATTCGTCACAACAAAACATTAACTTGGAGGATTACATGGATTTATTATATGCTGTCCTATATACATATTTACATAGAGTTTCCATATGAGCATTGACCAAACCAACTAGTTTCCTTAATTCAACAAAGGCATACCTATGACCTGACCATTGGTACTTTCACTAACACAGAGTTAGGTTAACTATCTCTGTGGCCTACCCTCGACTCGGCCAGTAATGCAACCTTCTAGCCAAACTAGTAGGGAGCGTTTTATTTGCATTTTCTTATGCATCATTCTTACTCAGCTCTCTAGGCACTCGGATATGGCTCAGAAATATCTTACAAAATTCAAATCTTTGCTAATGGGAAAAACTTGGGTATTTCAAACAGGGGTTGGCTTTACCAAATGCTACATCAAAAGCCAACGCTTTACCATCATCAGTCTAGCCACCATAAGTGGACTAACCTCTAGAGGAAAGCTCCATAGAAATTTTCACCGAAAAATGCAGGCTCAACCAGGACTCGAACCCAGGTCTCTGGCATACTGTGCCATTGCTCTAACCACGAGCTACCAAGCCGACCCAGGTTCAAGTCATGGTCGAGCCTGCATTTTTTGCTGAAAATTTCTACATAGTACATCTCCTGTGTGTGCCTAATCTACAATAATCTAGAGAAAAGGTTCCTCGTTATCGTAAAGGCGGTAGAAAACTATTTTTTGGTTGCATCAAACTGGCCTTTTTTTATAGTCGGGGTTGGAGTCCATAGAAGTGCACCCCGTAAAACTGGAATTTTCCACAGCAACGGTCTTTTTTGGAAGACAGCTGGGAAGCTAAGAAAAGGGGAATCTAATATCCAGCAAAAGTATAATCAAACAAGTACATATACATACATCCAATAATATAAAAAAACTCATATGAAAACTTATTAATTAACCCTACACCTTGTAGCTGGCCAGCAATTAATTAACATAATACCAAAATACCAGTAATGATCAATCCAATCGTTACAGCATTTTGAGAGATTTACCTGGTTTAGAAAAACAAAAAGCCAAATGTGTAGTACCTGTTTTCCCCTTACATATATTTCTCTGTACATAAATAATATTAGTGTTTTGTATAGCTAAGCAACGCTTATTTTCACGATGAAAAAACATTGCTGGTTAAGACTGGACATAAACTGCTACTGGTGGTTGGCTAATTAAAAAATTACCACGTATTGAAAAAACAGCCCCCAAATGTAATGATATATACTTAACCAATGTGGTGTTGAACATATAAACAGTGAATAGTAATGTATTTTTTCCAGACAACACGTTAAGACAGTTTCTTGTTTCAAACTTTACAATTTTCTGTGTCATTAGTAAAAAATTTAAAAGCAGAATTGCAATACGTACCTTTCTTTAAGCCCCTGTCATTGACTGACAAAGGAAAATCTACGACTCCTTGAAGATCCAACTTATACTCTAATTGCAACTTAAACAACAAATGATGGTAATTTCCTATTCCACCACACAGGTGACTTTGAAGATATGCGATTTCCAGTGGACTCCATGTATTGCCCTATGAAAAATACAAACATACAATGTAAATATGTATGCAAAAAAGAAATGGTATTTATGTAATTTTTCTCTATTACAGCAAAATCTTACAATCATGATCAGAATACTGACCAGGTCAGTTCCACGTAGTCTTCCGAGATCTTGAGAAATAATGTCACTCTCATCCACAGAGATGAAAGTTCAGAGTGATAAAAGCTTTTGAAATCCTGAAAGAATCATGTCATTCGCAGTTATAAAAGCTGCACAACATTCTTCCTGGTTCTGTCAGTAACAGATTTAATAAATTTGTCTAATATAATGCATTTTTATTTGTTTACCTAAACAAGTGTCCTTGAAGAACCTGAAAGGTTAATTGACCTCCTTGATAAATGTGTTTCAAGGTGACTGCAGTGAAAGAGAACTTGCATATTTAGACATTTACTTTTTTAGAAAGTAGGGCATGGAGATTATCCATAAAAATTACAACAAATGGCAGAATATTGCACTGAATTATCAGATATTTATCGCTATATCGGATCGGTAAAATAATCGGTAATTTTACTGATAAACCAATACACCGATATACCTATATCGGCCGATACCGATAGAGTACCGATTAATCGGTCCCATCCCTACTATTAATATACTGCAATGAGCAGTTATTCTATTTTGTATCAACTTTTACACACCTAATTCGAGAAAACTAGGATAAAATTTTTTCATGAAGTTTATACTACATGACCTCTCACATAAAAATCTCATTTTTAAAATTCTGAAAACTCACTGAATAAATTATTCTTTGGATTAAGTGGTAGAAAATAAAAACATATGAGTTCTGAATCAATTCTTCCACTTCACACTCAATTTTCTTTAGGTTTTTCTGGTGGAATATTAAGCAACTGAACTTTAATTACGTTAGCAACTACCAAAATCAGAGGTAGAAAAAAAACAACTAATTCAGACGCCAGTCCCTTTTCCCCAGGAGCCAGCTCTTTTTTGGGGGGGGGCAAATATAGTCAAGAAAACCATGAATCTAAGATAAGGCAAAGCGACACATTGTGAAACATGATTTTAAAACATTTACTTTAATAATTAATTACTACAAGATTGGTTTAAAAGTAGTTAACTCTTGTGCCAGAGGCCAGAGTGGGATTCGTAAAGAAGGCCCATGAATAAGACATGAATAATATGTAATACATTTCAATTTCCAATATATATGACTGACTCTACCATATCACCACAGATTCTAAAATTTCGCAAACGACAGTGAAAAAATGTATAATGGCATGTATATTATTCTGATTGAATGATTTACATGATACAAAAAACACACGTTACAAAACACATACTGTACTCCTTATATTTTTTTAAAAGAAGGTAATGGAAATTTCAATAAGCGAACTCTAAATATTAAAAATATTCAGTGGAACCTCAATTTTACGTTTTTCACGGGACCCAGCTGAAAAAACTTAAATGTGAGAAAATGTAAAATTCAGGAAAATTTTGAAACATTTTGCTATATTGGGACTATCAAGGTTGAACATATAATGCGGGAAAATGTAAAATCGGGATTTCGAGTGTGCATTACAGTGGCGTACGCAAGGGGGGGGGGTTGCCAGGTTTAACCCCCCCCCCCTTTTGAGCTTTTGAAATCTTATGGAAAATGTTGTAGAAAAAATTAAAAATGGCTAATTTATCACAGTCAAAGATCTGCAACAGTAATAATAATAATACTAATACTAATAATAATAATTTGAATTATTATTCCAATGCAGCATGGAGAAAAACAACATTCCAAACACAATCTAAGCTGCCACAAAGTTCAATTTTGCAATTCCTTTGCAAAAAGTCGCGCAGTCTCTCGCGAGAATTGTGAAAATTCCTTGCTTCGTCGCACTGTGCCGACGTTATTGCAAACGTTCTTCCCGGTACTGATTTTGCATCCCCTTGTGAATTCTCAAGTGATGCTGAGTCTACATCCACATCATTAAATAATGTTGAAGAAGTGCTTTGTGAATCACCTAGAAGTGATAAACGTGTTGGAATGTCTATAAACTTATTTTTGAACGAAAACATAGACTCAGTGGAATTTGGCAACATGTATTCTCGCGCCTCATCATCATCCTGGGTGAGTTCCATACGTAAAGGTATTGTAAATTTCCCCGTGCATATAGCACCGTGCCATGAAGGCACATGTAGTGGTGTGCTGGGGCCCACTCATTCTCGATCTCTGCCATTTTGCAGGGATGTAATCAGCACCATGCTCCGGCAGCCTTTATCCCCCAGGGTTGCTCTCAGGTACCCATTGATATGAGGCTGGGTGCGGAGACAAGGCTGGATAAATTCCAACCCATTCCGGGAATCGAACCCGGATCTCCCACGAGGTTGTCAGACTAGACCACCGTGGACCCTTGAATGAGTTTCACATTTTGATCATTTAAATAAATTTAATATATTTGCTCGTTTTTATGGATTTTCTTCACACTTAGAATGTCTCACCTATCATATACAAATAACAGTTGACTAGACAATTATTTCGTAACAAAAAAACAAAAACAAAAGGTAATTTTTGTTCTATTGCTTTCATAAATATATTTATGAAGATCTCTACTACTTAATAATAGTAGTGATATAAGTAGCAACAGCAGCTGTATTAGTAGTATTATTAGTAGTAATTAAACTAATTAATTAATTGTAAGTATTTTTAATTATTATTATTATTAATTAAAGTATAATAAAACAATGGTAATGTGAATTTGGAGAAAGTTTTCGAAATGACCCCCCCCCCCCCCCTTTGATGAAATCCTGCGTACGCTACTGGTGCATTATTTAGCACTATTTGAAAATTCAGGCACCAGGTGAAAATTTTTAGGTGCCATCGAACCAATATCAAAATAATACCTTTCCCATTCCTTCTAAATTTAATGACAACATTTCCACAAAGGTGCTGACAGACAGGTCCCCACCCCTTTCCAATGATTATGGTAGGGTTGAGCTGATAACACTTTGAACTGACAGATACCAATAATGATGCCAATATTTTGACCAATGCCAATGCTTGAAAATATTATCATTGGGACAAACATCCACGTCTGAACCAGGATTCGAACCCGGGACCCCTGGCATTGCACTTTGCTGTGCCAACCTCTCTGCCACGGAGGTTGACTAAACCACCACAGCTATCAAGCATTAGTATAGTATTGCAATGCACAACCCTGGGAAATGATCACAGATCCATTAACTGTTACGCCATGCAGCAAAAGTAGAATCAAACTGTTGGTCAAATTTTTCAGAACATAGTATTTTAGATAATTGAATCATTTGTCCCGCACTGTGGCCGTGCAGTCATGGTTTGGGCTCTGGCTATGGGACGCGTGCAGGTTTGAGTCTCCTTGGGGAAACGTAACAACTTTTCTCCTGAGATTTCGGCCTGTGTATGAAACTGGTGAACACTCACCATCATGATTAACTTGGGGAGCTACGAATGAGTAGCGTCTGGGGGTTTGTTGTGCTGACCACACGTCACACCGTAAATGGTTGTATGATCTCCCACCTCAGAGTAGAATCAAGTGGAATTGCAGAAAGCAGTCGGTAGGTATGCCTGGGCTCCCAATGGTCTGCGGCACGGTTTATGTACTCTTCTAGTTTAATCACTTCAAGGTGTGAGACCTAGATTGTCAATTCTTAACTATGTTAACAGAACATATTAAATAGTTTTTGATTCAGTGAACTAAAACAATACAAATTGAATGTTCCAATATATTACTATCAGGGGAGAATGTATTTCATTTTTAAAATATATATATTTATAAACATAACATGAAAAAACCACCCAGGTTGGGATTTCCAAAAAAAAACAGGCAAAATCCACAGTAACTGTAAGTACAACACCTTGGCTCTTTTTAAACAATAGCTCAACATCCCTGGATTTTCTAGTTTTCATGTCAGTGGGAATACTTCTGTACAGTTTAATGCTTGTGAATGTTTCAATGCATCTTCTTTAGATGAATTCTCAGTGTAATTTCTCGAATTCATGTACAAGATTCATATATACAGTATAGGCCAAATTATTGCACCTATTGTAAAAATGAAGCACATTTCCTTGCTTTGAAAGTGTTCTAACTTAATATATTTGACGATTCTCATAACTTTTTATGGGATTAACCTGTTTGTCTGCTTCAATATAATCTTGTTTCCCACAATTCTTTCTTTTACTGTGTTCCAAGAATAGGTGGCAGCATGATTCTTTGCAAATTTGCAAAAATGGCTGGAACAATATGTACATTGCTTACCATGTCATTTATGCTATTTTTTGGTTATAACAAAGGAAATAATATTAATTCTGGTTGTTCTATGGGTGATCTTTACTTGTATCTTCGGAGCAACATGTAATTTCATAAACCACGTGGTTTGAAGTTTAGAAAAGTGTAAAAGGAGTTGTACACAAACAATGATTAAAAAGGCCTCAAAAAGAGCCAAAGGTGGTCACACGAAGTACTGACAGTACTTGCAGTGTGTATAACAAAACGTGACATCTGTCAAATTTCTCTACATAAATTGAGTTTATCTGTGATTAATTTTTTTCAACTAATGAGTCCAATAATATGGCCAATGTCTGGGTTTAAATCCACCTCATAATTCCAGAACAGGCATTGAAAACTACTACTCGCCGGAAATGATACAAGTACCTTTCTCAGGCGCTTGGCAATCGCTACCACATCATAATAACTCTTTCTCCAGAGCAACTCCTCTCCTTTTCTTCCATATCCGACTGGATCAGAAAATATCAGCCGCTCACAATATTCCCGAAACTTCATTCGATGGGTCTCCAAACTTGGCAAGAAGAGGTCGCTGCATGTCTGAGCTCGTCCCTGGTGTTCATCTAGGTAGCGAACAGCATCAGATATTGCTCTGAAATGCATAAAAATGATTATAATGACTGACCCTTCAAACCTTTTCATATTACATATTAAACAATTGAAACTAAGGCCCGAAAAATGGCAACCTGATAAATTCAGTTAACATCAAATTGAAAGTTAAAGTTACACATGAAAAACATATCAACAATCTATGAAGATCTATTTACATTAGTTTATATCAATACGAAAAACGTTATGTACAATATTTCCAATTATGTACACTTTGATGACTAATCAGAAGACATCTCTTTGGATATTATACCCTTCAAGCCATCCTGCATGTGTCCCCTGTCCACCATCTGTCTACTAGTAGACAACTATGTTGACTGCAGGTAGCAGCACGTGAATAACTGAAGTAACAATTGCTATGCTACATCACAACACCCAGGCAGCAAGTGCCCCAATGGTCTTGCTACCTTGCATTGCTCCAACGTTGAACGTTCCTAGAGGCACCCTATGATCTATATTCATCATGCGATGATATGACAAAAATAAAAAAAGACTTTGGTTCAATCAATGTGGCAGAGTGGTTAACACAGTATGCTATGATGGCAGGGGTCCTGGATTCAAACCCCAGCCTGGGCATGAGTGATTTTTGTGAATGTCTCTTCATCTATTTCTTCATATCATCACTCCCTATCGTCACAATTTGCCAAATAAAAAAATAATGGTAACTGTTCAGATTGATTTATGATTTTTTTTTCAATTCTCCTAGCAGGAAGACTAATTATCGTAGAATTTTGGCAATCACTATCACACGAAATTTGAACCTTCCTTAAAGTAATGAGCACTGTGTGGATTTCGAAAAAAGTTATTTATTTTGGAAAAAACAACTTAAAAATTACCTTAAGCAAGCATGTGCACTTCCCATGGATAATGTATTTTTCATTGACAAGCATCTGTAAGTATCGTAGACTAGTGTGAATGAATGTAGAAGTAAATCAGAACCCTAGTACAATGGATGTACGGAAATTTTAATGCTAAGAGAACCAAACCTGGCCTGCCTAACCTAACTACAAAAGCATACATTGAACAAAAATCTTAAGTAATCGCTAAAACTCCGCAGTATGTGTTAATAGAAGTAAATCGAAATCGAACCATGTTAAAATTGCATTCGTAGCATGATGAATGGCAATAAAACAAAAGCAACTTGGGTCAAAATAATAAACAAAACAAGACCAGAAAATCAATGCTAAAAAAAACAAATTGCCTTGGTGGGTAGGCCATGGGGGAGGGTAGAAATATTTACAGGATCATTGTTGGGAACCCTGATCTGTATGAAGGCCAAGATGAAGATGGAATTACAATGTCCTAGGATAGGGACAGATGAAAGACATATGTTGTTGCAGCAACAAACTTTCAGGTTTGAGAATGCCAGAGAGTTAGTGGTATCCCTAACTCTATTTACTAGCACTAAAAAGTGAAAAATTTCACATTGCTTATGGGGCCTCCCCGATGGTGCAGTGGTAGCATCATTGCCTTGTAACCACGGGGTCCCAGGTTCGATATGCGGTGGAGGCACATAGTGGTTCAGATTCCCATTTTAAACTGTAGGTACAATCAAGATTAGCCATACTGTGGATAAAGTGGACTCAAAACAGCAAAATGAATCAATCATATGGTGTATCACCAAAACTGATGTACCTACTCATCTAAGCTTTTCAGACAGAAACATTCCACAAAAAAGGCAGAATATGCAGAGCAAACTGATTGTACCTGGTCAACCTAATCTAACAACTAAAGCATTTAGAGACATTACTTGAATACCAAGAGCCCTAAACCTGACTTGCCTTACCTAACTGGGAAACCCTTTCGCACCATACACATGACCTAGATGGCAGCAGCAGCCCATAACCAAGATGACAGTAAATGAATGGCTGGTTGCAAGAGACAAAAATGGTAACGGTTCAGATTGTTTTATGATTTCTCCTAGCACAATGACTAATTATCGTAGAATTTTGGAAATCATTGTCACACGAAATTTGAACCTTCCTTAAAGTAATGAGTGCTGTTTGGACTCGAAAAAAGTTATTTATGTTGAAAAAACAACAACTTGAAAATTACCTTACACACTTCTTATGGACGAGATATTCTCCATCGACAACCGACAGTAAATATCGTAGAAGCGTGGGAAGGAATGTAGAAGTAAATCAGAACCTTAGTAGAATGTATTTAGGGACTTTATTTTAATGCTAAGGGAACCTAACCTAACCACGATAGCATATCTTGAACAAAATATTAAGTGATCGCTACAACTCCGCAGTATGTGTTAACAGACATAAATCGAAATCGAACCATGTAAAAATTGCATTCGTAGCATGATGAAATTGCAATAAAACAAAAGGAACTTGGGCCAACAAAACATTCTCAAGTAACCATGCAGTAAGTAATTGTTAAAACTTGACAAAATTGAAATTGATGCATGGAAAAATGTCTGTATATCACCATGAAATCAAAATGAAGCAATCGGAACATGGGCCAACAAGAGTTACTGCAATAGGGGAATTTTTAGACTGGATGTGCACGAAAGAGTTCTTGGTAACTATTCGATCTCGGCAGAATGGATTTCTTCATTTTAGCATTCTGAAAGTTCGTGGACGTATTTTCTACCATCGTGTAATCTATTCGACCAGGAAATCAGGTATTTTTGAAGACAAATATCTCTCCGAAGCACAATTGCCGATGCTTGTATTTGCTTCCTCTACGTGAACCGGATGTTCCGTATGTTTCATGACATAACCCCTTGTCAGTGTTTCCAACCATGCCGTTGTTTTGCAAGAAGTGAAGGTGATGTAAGTTGTTGTTTTTTTTTTAAAAAAAAAGCTGTATCGCATTGTTTTACAAACAAAATTTTAACTATGCTTGCCTAACCTAACCTAACCGGAAATTGTTTTTGGGGCTATCCGTGAATGGTTTTTTGGGCTATCTGTCAATGGTTTGTGGGACTATTCAGGTATTTTTCGGTTACGAAGGTTGGAAACACTGCATACCACACATGATCCACCACGCTAATCAAGCTGCGCCCACCATATTGTGTATTACGCAAGCGAAAAAAGGAAGAACAATAATCACTCTCAAGATGATAAATTCAAATTATTTTCATGAAAAAAGCAAAATTACACCTTAAAGAATCTTTCGCAATGCAGAATAGGTATGAATGTGAAAAATGACTAAATAAACAAGTGAGAGGTGTTCTGCTGAGATCGAATAGGTAATGAGTTCCTTTCCATCGTTTCATTGATTGGCTTAATTTACTTTACTCTTCTGTCCCCTTTTGGCTTATCGTGAAGATTAGGATGAATTCTGATAACATGAAAAGACAATCACTAACCTAGCCTACATGGATGACACAACATGAGCACCATGGACGATTATACTGGCCATGAGTCCAGGTTTGTAAAATGCAGCCCTGGGTGTACTAGAGGAAGTTGATATTTGTCTCGCCTTAGAAAATGCCACTCCTCGCACCCCATTTTGTTTCACAAAGCAAACTCAGCTGGTATGTTTTCCGGGCATTTTACACACTATGTAATAACATACTTTAGATGGTTTATCAGTAAATGTCTGTCATATCGGAGACACATTTCTTCATTTTTACAGAAAAAACTACTTACGGAAATGAGTTTCTGTAGTATTTTGAAAGTTCGTGGAGGTATTTTCTCACCGTAGAATGCTGCCCAACAAGAAATAAGCACTTTTGATACAATAAACTTGCATTTTGTGCAAAGCGACATTATGCTCTTGTTTCCATTCTGCGAGGGTCGAAACACTCGCAGTGTTTCCAAACGTGTCTTCTTTTTACCAGATTTTTTTAACTATGCTTACCTAACCTAACCTTGCCGGAAATGGTTCGTGAGGCTATTGTGAATGGTTTTTGGGGCTATCGTGAATGGTTTTTGGGGTTATCGTGAATGGTTTTTGGGGCTATGAGGGAATGGTTTTTGGGGCTATCCGTCAATGGTTTGTGATGACATAATGAACACGAAAGTAGGTATATTTCGGTTAAGAAGGTTGAAACACTGCATACCCACTCCAAATCGACAAAACACAAGCACGACGCGCGATGATCCACAGCTATGCGCGCCATATTGTATGTTCGGAAGAAAGGACCCAAAAGAATTACTCGTAATGTGAAAAATCGAAGTTATTTTCGTGTAAAAGGCATAATGGCACCTTCAACTATGTTCCGCAATACACAATTGGTAAGTACGAACCATTTAAAACTGAAAATATCCGATAGACATGTGTCTCCGATATAACAGACATTTAACGGGTTATCCAACAACACTCTTCATTAATTGGTCTCGTTGAAAAGTGGAAATAAACTACATTGTCCGTCTTTTGGATACCAACCCATACCATGAACATTTATTCTTTCAGTACATATAATTTAATATAGGATATATTGAGTTCAATCGACGATTTTAATTGTTTCAGTTTCAAAATATAAAAAAAAAACAATACAAAAAGCCCCAAATGGAAATACATATGCTTTCATTCTTCAACCTGATCAGTCAGAATTGCGCGTTTTCATACCTGTAGAGACGTCGTGTGAGTTCCACAGTTTCATTTCTGACGTCCGAAATTGGGGTGTACAATTTCTTCATGTTGTCAGCTCATCTTATACTTGATGTTCTTGATTCACTATTGACATTTCCCAAAGAAATGTTGCAATAAAATTTTCTTCTCATTGTATAATTCCTTCTTGCTCTTCATGTTTTAACATTTCAACGGTAGATGGTGGTACAATCACGTTTGGATGGTTAAATGTACAGCAGAAATATCAACCTTCGGAATCTTCGAATAAATTAATCGCTCTCAAACTTATCTAATCTGAAGCTGAAAATATGTAGAATAATTTATCGACTCTTTTATTGTTAAAAATATTGTCCAGTCAGTTTATCTGCCTATCGAATTTCATAGAATCAAATCAAATATATATTCTACGTTATCGACACAGACTCAATACGTGTAATTTTATGCTCGATTCAGCAATTTATTTGTGAGCAACTTGCACTATGAGCGCTATCATGGCGCTATTCACCGGATGTTTACATTTCTGTGCTTCCTTGGCGGTGGCGGGGACTGCACTTCCGGTTTTGTAACATTGAATTCAATGGTGTAAAGGCAGTGTCTTCGGAAGAGGCGACAATAGACCGTGTTAAAAATGTAAACATCAACATTGGTGAGGTCTTGCCCGGTCCCCCAGGAACTTCCGGTTTAGTCGAGTCCCCGTTGTTGCCAGTGCAGATCACCTGCATACGAAGTAAGAAATGGGCGCTTGTTCTCATCAATTGTGCGACGATAGTCAAGAAAGGTATTTGTTAAAGTTCTACTATGAAGGAGTGGACGTCTAGAATCCGTCGGATGATCAACTGCAGAGCAGATTATTAAAATATGACGTGTCTTTGTGGCCGCCATTTGTATAGCATACTACAAACAAGTATCTCATGTAGACGCACGACGAACTCAAAACGTACGAAAGTTTAGATATATTCAATTATTTTGTAAATGAAAAAGTGAGGGAAAGATAATTCTATAAAACTAGTGATATTATTATATTATAAAGTATGCTTAAGTGAATCTTTGCCAACAAATCTGCAGAAGTAATGACACATAACAAATGCTAGTAAATATATGTGCTTTCAACGTCGCCTTTCCGCCTGAGAAATTTAGGGAGAACCTATGATATGGCATGCCACTTTAACTTGCACGAATTTACTTCAAACAACAAGGGAGTTTCCAGACTGAAGCGACAAGCGATATCGGTATTTCGCACAGAAGCATTCGATCTAAAGCAAACCAGTCACGCTTGCGCAAATAACAGGCCGGTGCAACACAATGCACGGCATTGATAAAACAGCCCATTCCGAGCGACAAGCGCCACCTGCAATTTGTCGTGTCTCTTTAATTCGGAAGGTGTTGCTTATTTTTGAATGTTGGATTCCAAGAGACACGTATCGCTGCAGTCTGAAAGCTTACTTTCGAACCAATTCGCCACGAGAAAATGCACGTGTCGCTTGGACTGGACTGTTGCTTTCTCTACCACGCATCGTGTCGCCTCGGTCTGTTGTAGTAGTATGCAAGGTGGGTTGTTTTCTTTAGAGTAAAGGGGCTTTGCTTGTCGCTTCGGTGTGCAATCTCCGTACCAATTACAAATGAATCCTCAGTGATCAATGAAATTTTTCGAACCGAAGCGACACAACAAGCTGCACGTGTCGCTCAGATTTTCAATGGCGTGTATTGTGCCGCCTGAGACTTGATTTCCCATGAGCGGTAAATGCTTATTTATAGACTAAATGGGCCCGTGTCGCTTGTCACTTCGGTACGAACCACTGCTGTCTCGTGTCGCTTCGGTTTGAAACCTCACTAAGATGCGTGTATTTCACCACAACACAATAAGCAGATAAACGATCAACATGTTTGTAACAAAATGCAAGTCGTACAAATCCTTTCCGGGTAACCAATCCTTTCTTCATTCTGCTTGTATCAACAGGTTTCGTTTTTCTACGTCCTTCGGAAACCTATGAAGTGATACTTGACTAAATAAATATGTTCCCGATCGAACTGTGCAAGCATATGCTACACAACCGAAACATATTTCCTTGTAAAAGAATCTCCACTTTGCCGTTTCATATTAACGTCCATAACACTGTAAGCGTAACCGGATGTTCGAGGGGAACCAGACGAGTGCGCATGCTCCGCGGTAGCTCCGCCTTTAACAACGACTATATTTGTGTGGCTTTTGGTTTTTAATGGAATTTCCACTTTGACATGAAAAACATTTTAAATCCATTCATTTTACAGATAATGACACAAACATGAGATGTGCAAAATATCTCGGCGATATTTGTTTTGGTTCTCGAGAAACACGCCTTCAAACACCGCTGAAATTCATCTCCTACGTCACGGATTTGAAAATGTCCTCTCCACAGACACGAGGTCCTCTGACGTCATCACTTGAAATGCGCGCAGGCAGGGCTTCTGCTCGTCGCGTCAACTTAGCATGAGCCGTGGAAGCGTCAGCAAAGTCACTTGTTACTGTGTAAAACAAGTATCATGCAAGTATCTTGTAACTTCCAGTGCAACAATCTGTGCTCCATTTCTTGGAGATGAATTATGCCCTAGCAGTATTTATATTTACTATAGTTCAGCCACCAGTGGCGTGCGGTGCTAAGTCAGCCAGGGGAACAGGTGACCTGCACTTGCCCCCTCCCCTCCCCTCCCATACCCGTAATTTTACCAAGTAAAATTCAACCCTTATTGAAATGAACTAAATAAAGGGTCCCCCCCAAGGCCAATGGCGCATCCCCTCCAAATCATATAATTTGTGCCCTTAAACCATATCGTAATACCCACAACATATTTAATTACAACAGCGTGTCTACTGAAAGTAACTTCTTCCTTAGCTTTACTGAACACTATACTTGATCTGCCCCTCCTTCCTAAACAGGGTTGCCCATCACTCAAGACCACCCCTAAAATCGTTCATCAGAATCGAGAATATATCTTGTCTTGTAATGCAGCTATAGTATATAAACTTCACATTCACCTCATTAAAGCACCTAACATGCATCCTAGTAACATATCATTGCGATCGAAGCGAGCAAGAAAATCTTTAAACCCATTCCTTTGCAGGCTTTCAAGAATATTAATGTAATGGGATGTCAATACTTTCTTAAGATCCCGAGATATTTAATTTTTTCCAGCTTCTCCTTTGGCACGTTCGGGGTCGAAAACGTGTGGATATCATATTGCTAAATGGAGTCTCCAAAATTTAATTTTCGAACTCTCTCTCCACTACGAAAATCTCTCGACAATCTGAGATTTCACCAAAATTTCCATGCCAATTTTAGTCTTACTGTTGATATTGAAGAGTGGATTATGCCTCCTCCAAAAAATTAATTCTCAGTCTCCACACCAGAATTTCCGCAATAGTAATACACAAGAATTGTATAATTGCCCTCAATTTAAGGCTCAATCCCCTCTAACTAAAATACCCGCAATAATCTTAGACCTAGAGTTGGATACTGTTCCCCCCAAAGTTTAATTCACAATCCCCCCAGAACCCCCGTGTCAATTAAGGCCTAATATGTAAGAGTTGGATATTTCTCTCCCCCCCTTTCGATAATACCCTTAAACACTTTCTTTTCTTCATCTAATGGATTAAATTTGGTGCATTTAAGGTGTAAAATTTTTACATATATTTTGGAAAACGATATAAATGTTGAATTTTATAATATTTGAAGGGAACCCCCCCCCCAAATCTCGATAGCGCAACCTGCGCCATAATCCCCCCTGTTGGCACCCCTCCTGACCAAATAAACATACGATACATATGTTACAAATTGTCAGAAGTACCATACATGAAGCACGTTAAAATTTGGAGAGTAACAATGTTAAAGCAAATATGATACTATAATGTAAAAATAACATTAAAAACAAAATTGTTGATACACAACAAAGAAAATAATAATAAAAGCAATTTATGAGTGATCAGAGAGAAAAAAATGTTTTGTCGAAACCTGTTTCATCTCTCTATTTGTAGATTAAGTTGACTTTTTTGTAGAGTTGAGCATTATTGTCATTCAAACGTCCTCAATGCAATAATGGCATTCAGATGGCCGAGTTTTTTCATGACGTTCGCTAGATTTGTAGAAATTGTGACAAAACCCGAACTGTTCCAAACTCCCTTCTCGGGAACAAACAAGGACAACACATTTTTAAAAATGCCTTGTGTACGATTTCGTTTTTGTTTTTAATTCGGTTAGGGTAGGTGTTGGTTTGCTGTCTTTTCTGTAAAGTTCAATTAACTAAAAGCTTTCGTCTTCAGCCGGTCGATCATACAACATTCGCAACCCTACGCTCGCAACATTAGCTCTCTTGTCCTGCCGCTGCGTGCGCCTGGTCTTGGGGCTGTTGGAACAGGTGGATGCGAGCTGTTCCCTCGCAAGCTATTTCGCAGCATTTAGCCAAGGCATTTAGCAGACGATTAACTGTAGAAGATTTTTCCAGTTCGTTATGAATGACAGACGCAATTTTGCAATGAGATCAGGAAACTATAGACTTACTACACTCAAAACTATCACTACGACGCAATTAATCTTTAGCACATAGCAAAAACTCGAAGGAAAACTAATTCGCTATCTCTCGTAGGGAACAGCTAGAGAGTTCAGCTTCCCTGGTGGGAAGTGGGACCATCAGGATCGTTTACCTTCGCGCGTGGTCGGAAATACTCGCCGTCAGGCACTAGAGGGTGGAACTACGAGGGTAGGTGAAGTAAACAAACGTCCAGTCAGGGTGAAAGTTTTCTTCGGCGTGTTGATTTTGGGAGAAAGAAGTGTTCTTATTATGTTAATATAGATAATAAAAATAGCTTCAATGGGCGATAAGTAGGAGGGAACAGCCTGTTCCCTCTGTTCCATGGAGGGACCGCCACTGTCAGGCACTCTGTAGAGGGTTTTCCCATTAGGGTGACAAAGCAAAGCTTGTAACAGTCAATGGCTGAACACGTGAACAGCCTTGTTCATTACTAATACATAGGTTGGTTCTGACTGGCAAGAACTTAATGTTATAGGAATGCCTTTTCTGGAATTACAATTATTTTCGTCATAATATTTTCTTCGCAAATTTTAAGATAATACGTTTAGAACACTGGTTTGCACGTCAATTTCTCCAATATAAGAGGTGATACGGTATAAAAAGGTACGGGGAGTTTTTAAATTCCCTGCAGTAAATGACAGTTTTCTTTAGTTAATATATATATATTGCAAATTTTTGTATTTAGCCTACTTTTACGTCGCTTTTCCGTCACTTTGTTCAACCGCAACGATGAGAACGCATGGTTAACTTATTACGTATGTTCTCTAACATCACATTTCTTCCCACCTTTGGCTAATCGCTACAAGCCGTATTCGAAGTTGGGGTGCAGGAGGACATCCCCCCCCCCACACACACACTACCACCACCACCAACAAGCACAATTGTAAGTATCACTCAACCTGCCACGATACGGGACGAACTTTTTCTTCTGTCCCACCTCATTTCGAAAACATTCACTTATCCCATCTCCTTTTATGAGACCGATGGAAAATGTCTCGTCTCGTGAGCAACACTAACATTAACAATAGAATCATCCCCCTAGCTGTCCCCAAAGTCTCGAGCAAACATCCTCCCATGTAACAATTTCCAGTTCAATGAAATGTCATTCACAAGGAAACAGTCATGCCCAGGTCGAGAGTCAAACCTGGAACATGCGACTTCCTCAGATAAATCATGAATTTTGTGTATAATAATTACAACGCCAGTTCATTCCCGGTAATTCTGGATCTGCAGTTTGGTTTGCATATATAAGCAGGATAATATTCAGTTTTCGAAGGCTCGTACCGTCGAAACGAGGAGTAATATATATATGTTAAGAAAGTTTTTTTTGTATTTATAATGATAAGCCTTTGCATACGTTGTGGGAATATAATCAAAATGTCCATCAGCTATTCATTGATTTAAAAAAAGCATATGATTCGGTCAAAAGAGATAAATTATATAATATATTAGTAGAGTTTGGAATACCTAAGAAGCTTGTTAGTATGATAAAAATATGCACCAGTGAAACAGAAAGTAAAATTCGTGTGGGTATTAATATGTCTGACAAATTTACAATTCATGATGGGTTAAAACAAGGAGATGCATTATCTCCATTGCTCTTTAATTTTGCCTTAGAATATGCTGTAATGAAGGTAAAAGAAACTAAAGAAGGACTAAAATTAAATGGCGTGACTCAGTTGCTAGCTTATGCAGATGATGTAGACTTACTGGGGGATGATGTGAATGCAATTAAGAATAATGCTAAAATATTTTTCAAAACTGCTAAAGAGATAGGTTTGGAAGTTAACAAAGAGAAAACTAAATATATGCTTACAGGCCGAAACCAAGTGTTAGGTAATAATCAAAATCTAATTATTGATAACAACTCATTTGAACCAGTTTCCAAATTCAAATACTTAGGAGTAATATTAACAAATGAAAATTATATTAAATAGGAAATAAAAAGTAGGCTTAATTCAGGAAATGCATGTTACTTCTCTCTTCATAAACTTTTGTCTTCTCGTTTAATATCTAAGAAACTAAAAGTTAAAATAATTTTGCCTGTAGTATTATATGGATGTGAAACTTGGTCCCTTACATTAAAAGAGGAACATAAATTGAGAGTATTTGAAAATAAGATCCTTAGGAAAATCTTTGGACCTAAAAGGGATGAGGAGACAGGTGAGTGGAGAAGGTTACATAATTTAGAACTACATAATTTGTATTCATGTCCAGATATTATTAGAATAATTAAATCAAGAAGACTTAGGTGGGCAGGCCATGTGGCACGAATGGGAGAGGAAAGAGGAGTTTACAGGATTCTTGTTGGGAAACCTGATGGTAAGAGACCTATAGGAAGGCCAAGACGAAGATGGAGGGACAACGTTGAGATGGACCTAAGGGAAATCGGTAGGGATGGAAAAGAGTATATAGAACTTGCTCAAGATAGGGAAAGATGGAAGGTCTGTGTTGCTGCAGCCATGAACCTTCGGGTTTAAGAAGGCTAGGGAGTTAGTTAGTTTGTTACGTTGTTAATTCTATATATTTTTTCGAGACTTGAGACGAGAACGAGAATGTCCCTCCCAAACCGAGACGGATATTTATAAATCGAGACGAGACTGTCAATGAGACATTTACAAATAAACACGAGACAGACATTTACAACTCTCAGCGAGAACGAGACCAAGGCTGCCATGTCTCGTCTCGATAGGATCCTTAGTGGTGAAGTTGTGAACCAACCAATTAATGCGTTCGGGGTAACGAGATGAGGTGGCTTTTTTCGCAGTACAAAATTCAAACTATATCGTACCATTTAAGTATGGGATATTGTTATACACATGGGCGTATATATAGTTCACGGGGGAGGGGGCGGATGGATCAACTTTTGGTATGATTAGCGTTGCTTTATTTCGTAAGTGAAAATCCAGGACACTGCTGGCCGGAAGCTTGTTGGGGAGCAGGGGGGGCTCGACCCGACAAAGTTGTATGTATGTAGTCACGAAGTCACGCTAATATTGATACCTTTCTGTTCATCTTGTGTCACTGCTTTTTTAAAAACCAAATAACTTTAAGATGACTCGAGGGGAAAAAAAATAACTGATTTGACAGTCTCAATGCAGTTCCTTATCGCAGAAATTCCGAAACTATCAGAAAATTGCAGACATTTCGTCTGCAGTCCCATCTGGTGTGTGGAATTACGTAATTTCCGTCCCATCCGTATCCCGTCCTACGGCTCTAATTTAAGAAAATAAAATAAGTCCGAAGAAATTTTTATGAACAAGCGGATAGAATAGGTCACTGGTAATTTTACTGAACCAAAGGGGTGGTACCGTTGAACCCTCCCTTAAATACGCCCTTGGTTATACACATTATTTCCTTGTAATAATTATACATAAACTAAATATTAATATGTACTGTGCAACTGATGTAATCTTCTCAGTGTATTTTCTCTTAAGAAGAAGAATCTGAAAAATCTTATTTTGCACTACATAGGTTACGGTAAATTT
Organism: Lepisma saccharinum; assembly: GCF_977018435.1. NCBI lineage: Eukaryota > Metazoa > Arthropoda > Insecta > Zygentoma > Lepismatidae > Lepisma > Lepisma saccharinum. The sequence goes on along the minus strand of NC_139247.1, from coordinate 50,735,621 downwards.
CGATAAATATAAGTTTAAAATGTATATATTTTTGAAAGTTTGGTCAGCAACCAATTTTACAAGCAATATTTTTTAGCATGACCTGAGAACACGCACGCAGCAGAACCCTTTCATTTATCTTGCACGTGAGCAGCAGGGATATTCATGGATGAATGATCATTACAAAGCATAGCTTTCCTTTCCACTATCGCTCCTTCTTCCATTATTTAAATCTGTACAGATTTGTAAAACTGCTGCATGTGTTCGCTCACCGTGGGCTACCCACAGTAAACTGGACGCTCGAAGCAGACGACAAACGAGCTCTCTGTAAGTAGTGACGTATTAACATGGCGGAGGCGTGTTTTCAGCGCAACGCTAGCCTCGCAACTTTGGAAGTCTCGTTTCTGCCTTAAACTGGACGCAGAGAAACGCGAGAACTTGCAGGGTCCATTTTTCCAGTGTGTAGTTTTTAAAATTGTTGTAAATAAAATTGAGTTGAAATGTTCATTGTTCTCAGGTATCTATGCATCGTTTTCAGACAGACCCGATATTGAAAGATCAGTGGATTTAGGCAGTAAAGTGAAAATATTGGACACAAATACGAGGCAGTAGGGTCTGGACTCGGCACTCCATCAAATCAAATGAAAATATTTTACGTCTTTCGAAAATTATAATTCTGTAACGCACATTTGTTGATTATATTTAAAAGTTGGAACTATTTATAATATTATAACGCATTTTCCTTTTGGTTGTTGATAAGTAAGCACTCTCTCAGTCGACCCCCTCCTCCCCCTCTAGAAATTGGCATCATTCATTTCAAGTTGCAAAGAAGCAGAAAGTTTCTTATTCGTATTGTTAATAACTGAAATAAAGTTAACTTGGTTAGTATTCGAACAGAGAAATCAATGTAAAATATGCATTAGATCGAAAAAATGCAGGAACCATGATATTTTTCATATTCTACCATCTGATTCAAAGAATAAATGGTTCCACAGTTTTCAGAATTCGAAATATTATAATTTTAGATGAAGGCAAACAATATAAACTTTGTGAGTATTTTTTCTAACTTCTAGAGTCCTTTCTTGAACCACACTTTCAAAAGTTAATAACAAAATACAAATGATACAACAACTGTTTAATTCAGTATACTAACTATGAAATCAGTGGCGTATACTGAGTTCAAGATCTGGGCTATCTCACTAAGTCACGTGGTCCTAGGCTATGAATAGAAATAAATTTACCAACTTATAAGAAATCAGGTTGCCAACTCATAGGAAATCAGGTTGCCACATCATAGGAAGTCAGGTTGCCAACTCATAGGCAATCAGGTTGCCAACTCATAGGAAATCAGGTTGCCAACTCATAAGAAATCAGGTTGCCAACTCATAAGAAATCACGTTGCTAACTCATAAGAAATCAGGTTGCCAACTCATAGGAAATCAAGTTGAAAACTCATAGGAAAACAGGTTGCCAACTCATAGGAAATCACGTTGCCAACTCATAAGAAATCACGTTGCCAACTCATAAGAAATCACGTTGCCAATTCATAAGTAATCACGTTGCCAACTCCAGAATCAGCACGCTGATATGAATTTCTGGTCGATTTTTTTTATTTTATTCTCTAGACTTGAGGCTTCGCAGGTAGCCTAGCTAGCCTAGAATATACGCTCCTGTATGAAATGTAAAGGTATTAATGGAAAATAGTTCTGCTGGATATTCACTCGCCTTGTGGATCGAATAGCATGATAATAATAAACAACAACAATAATAATTAAATTCGAATAAAATGTATTTAATTAGGTATTATTAGTGTATAACAATATTTTTAATCGTAGTTATTATTATAATTTATTATTATGTATTTTACTGTTGAGATCGAAGTATTTCAATGTTTATAATTAATGTAAGTTGCATTTCAACCTGGAGAAGTTTTTTCAAAAGCGAAACTGATGGTAGAGGATCAACCATGGATCAACATTGCCTTGGAAAATATTAAGTTAGTATTGTCCCTTATATCTGCATCCAAACGATCCAGGAAATTGCCAATCTTTTCTAGGTACCTTTGTTTCTCTACATCACTCAAAAAAGAATTCAATTTTACATTGAAAAATTCGCCAAACCGGAAGTTCTTTCCCCGCCATCAATGTTAGAATTGTCTGATCGATCATTTTTTGTTTACTCAGGAATATCCCCCATATCAAGGTAACTTAATATACTATAAGGTAGCGCCATCCGAAAATTGCCGATCATGCACGAACGCGTGACGTCATGTGGGAGGATCGGTTATGCTCGGTGCCCCTTCGGTTATGTTCGTTCGGGGCTGGGCAGAAGCAAACGGCCGCTATCATTTCTATGCGAGTTTCAGAGAGGGAAAGTGTTTCATTACTTTCAGGGGTAAATATTAATTATCATACCTCGGGATGGTATTGAGGTATTTCTTTAATGATTAATAACATAATTAAAACATGCTACTTTTAAAAGAGGGGGAAATTGCACATGCAAAAGTATTGTAAAAATTCATTTTTCTGAAACATGATCGATATATTACAAAGAAGGTTGTCCGTGTTCTAATTAGAATTTCAGAATTCATCATTTCATAAATCGTATTATGATTTTAATAAGAAACGTTGCATGCTAAAGAAGAATTGCATAGTGAAAGAGTTACAAAGAAAGAATTGATAGACAGATTTGGTTTATTTTTGCTTTTATGTCTTTTTTTAAATATGAAAGGAAAACCCATAAGAGGTATTCCCCCCCACCTTCGATCTCTTTCTTTGTTTCCACAAGCCGGCTTCCTTGGCGTAGTGGTTAACACATCGCACTTCAACGCCAGAGATTTGGGTTCGAATCCTGGCTTGGGCATGGATGTTTGTGAGTGTTCATTCATCATTTCATCACTCATCCCTATCTTCGCAAATTAGCCAAAAGTGGCACAAGAAGCTAAGTAAAATGAAGCAAATCAATCAATCAATATTTGTTTTCACATATACTATCACATTTACTAAATTCTCAATTTTCCCATTAAGGACAAATCAATATCTTGCCCGATTGGATTCGAATCCGGGACCCTGGCGTCGAAGCGCGATGTGCTAAGCACTACGCCAAGGAGATCGACAGAGTCCTCCGAGGTACTACGGGCTCATAGAACGTCACAGGAGTACTATCGGATTATAAATTATGGATATTAGAGTTTGGATAATAAATAAATAAATTATATAATATATAATCTATAAATAAAAAACACCCGTTCTTTATTTATAGAATCTCAAAGAGAGCGATAGTTTGCCAAACTAAAAAATAATCCTATCTTGTTCTCACGATAATAAAAATAGAAGGCATAATAAAAAAAATTGGTAACTATAGATTGACACAGAATTGAATAAGCTGAATTTTGATGTAACTCGTTTTTATGTGGTTCTACTGATTAACTTTTAATTGGAGTCCAAACTTGAAATATCCGTAATTTCTAATCCGATAGTAGTCCGGTATAATCTATTTACAACATTTAACACAACTCAGTACAAATGCCTAATATTTAGTTTTCTGACTAAATATTTCCTTCTTATTCATTCAGAACGTTGCAATCATTTCCAGGAACATTTCAAATTTTACATAACATCAGAAAGTATTAAAATTATACTGATATACTTAAAATCCAATCTTTACCATTCACCATAATGTAACTTTATTTTTGAAGTTATCAAATGAAAGAAGCAATATACAATCTAGATAAAATTTTACTCTGCATTTGATACGTACTCTAAATTCGAAAGAATTTCCAACCTTCTTCATATATTTATTTACTCCTACAATAATTTTCGTACGGATCAAAGTTCCACAAGCAAAAATTTTTTGAAAAGTTTTATGTGGAGGAAGAATGATGAAATAGTGTGTAAGATAGTAGTTTCAGACTTTGAAAACGCAATTCCAGTTTGTAATTTGCAGATATTTTTAATTTCTCTGGTTCAAATTTGGCTGCAAGTTATCGTTGTCATAGTTCTAAAAAGTATTTTTTCGTATTAAGAACTTTACATACAAACGCGTGCAGAAGACGAGCCAAAGTGTACAAGTACTAATTTAACTAAGTTAACCTACTCGAAATACTTGATGAGTACTAGGAACATCAAACTTGAATGTCTTAACCTACTAATTCAAGCCTATAGAAATAGATTTTTGATCACACGGTAAATGAAACGCTTTGAGAATATCGATGAAAATATCTTAGTTTAATTAAACAATAAAGGAGAAAAATTACATGAACTTCACAATGATTGACCGTGCAATTGTACGAATCATTATTCGTTAAAGAACTTTGTCCGCAGATTTTCTATTTCCATTTCCATGTGTCTGAGTTGTATAACCGGAAAATATACTCCAAGGCTGATATGCGACACACATTTATACATTAACGAAGTAACTTGCATTACACTAATCTTAGATCTTGCTCTTTTTGACAGAAATGTACTACAAGAAATAATGTAACATCCATTGGTTTATATTGAGTACAAGGGTACAAAATTATTCACAATATATTTGTGAAATACCAAAATTGAACAAAGTTGCAAACATTTTAATGATGGGTGTAATATTCACTTATGCAATATTTACCATCGTGCATACAACGCTATGTAACTCGAATTGAAGATGTACTAAGTGAAGTTCATTTCGAATAGCGTGAAAGTTAGTACACGATCTTCGAAATGCCCATTTCCGACAACGTTTTTCACAATAATATGAACATAGAAATCACAATCAACATCGGTCTGTGTTAAATGAAATTGTTAATAATTATAAATCCGACTTACATAAAATGTACTTAACAAATCAGTTAGGCTCACTACGTACTTCGCACTAGTTGAACACAGTTTCAAAATATTGATGACAACTCTTGTAGTACTGTCGGTTAGGTTACGTTCTAGATTTTGAACTTTTTTATTTGGTTAAAGCGGTTGAAAGAAGTTGTTTGTAATCTTTAATTTATTTGCTTCATTATGCAGATGTGTATTTCTCCTTTGTAATAGATCGAATATGTTTTCCAACAACGAAACATTGCTTGCAGTTTGTGTATATACCAACGTCTATGTATTTTTCACTTTTTTGGCAGCATAGTCTTTAGCCTGTTTAGGGCACGTTTCCTTATTGAGTGTCTTTCGTAGCGTACAGATCTGCAAACCTTATCAGCACGTCCTACAAGCGAAGCATATTGTGAAGATAAGTGTTTAGGAGAACTACACCATTTCCTCAATTATTTGGTACTAAAGTAATTGGATGTAATTTTAGCGATGGCACTGCAGTTGGTTTCAGCACGTTCTTTGGTGGAAAATACAGAAATTCTGCTTTTAGATCTCGCACATAGTCTTCTTCACAATAATTGGCACTGCACACTTGCATTTTTTACATTTCGTCTACAAGCATGAATCCATTGTTTACTTACGCAATTATCGACTGGAAATCTATGATATTTTATGTCATTTCCTTTAGTTTTCTGGTTATAGTTTTCATAGCTTGCTACAGCACAATTAGACATGATTGCAGTCTACAAATACAAAAATACAATAAAAATAAATCGAACGTTACAAAATCAACAACCTGCTTGCACCAAACTTACTGCACATAGCAACGAGCACCGTCAAACCCGATCCTCCCAGATGACGTAATGCATACGTACTTCACATAGCAACGAGCACCCCCTGCCCCCATATAAAATCTCGCAACTAAATCGAGAACAGCAATTCAAGAGAGTTTTTGCTTACCTTGTCACATACTATTAATTTTGATCACATATTATAAAAAGTTGAATCTGGTCTGTTCAACGGTTGCCATGTTTCTCAGCTCAAATCTTCACTCAATTCTTTTTAAAATAGGGTTTCGCAATGAACTTTGATATTTATATGAAATGGCTAATAGAATCCTTGTCTTGCATGATTTTACATGCATTTTTCTATTCTGTAATTTGGGTATCAGATCAGCTTGATGAAGTTAGCGTACTTGCTCCCTGAGTGATGTGCTTCTGGATACTCAACACTCCTAGGGGTACAAATCGTATATGGGAAAATATCCATATCTGAAATTTTTCTTTAAAAAAAAAATTGCGAAGGTTCCTAATTTTCCGACGGAATAAGTCACATATGATGCCAAAACCACAGCTAAAATCAACAGATGAATAATTTATTCACCGAATATATGCAGTTATCATTTCCTACATCTCGCTGCAAAGGTGGACGAATAACGCAATCTCATTTGCATAGAACAAGATGCCGTGTTGATAGCCAAACGTTAATAACTAGCGTGTGAGAATTGTGCGTTTATTTTTGAGTTTATTAATATCAATAAAATAAAAATGAGCCGAAGGAGACCACATGAAGACGATGATGGTTATGGTAAGTTTTGTGTCAAGTAAATAAAATGCATGTGCCCATCGGTGGAGGGAAACTTCTAGCCTGTCAAATCTGCGATGACTTTTCCACCCTTGTACTTATTGGATAACAATTTCGTGCAGAATATTACTTTTACATTCTACAAATAAATATAGATTTAACTGCTCTCTGAAATTTTGAAATACAACATTGAAATTGCACTAGTTTATAAATTAACATTTCGGTAACCACCAAACGTCTCTAATTCCCTTATTTTCGTATTTTTCACATTGAAACTTACATATTCTGCATTCGTAAGGATTCTTCTATTTCGCGTTTCGTTTTTTGCAGGCAAATAATCTCAATTTTCGAAATATGGAGTATTTTTATTTTCTTCGCTTTTGCTTGCGTTACACGCGATATGGCGGAGAAATCTTGACTAGCGTAGTCCATGATCAGTGGTTATGCAGTGTTGCGACCTTCTTCATAGCAAAATATCTAGGTACTAGTATGGAGAATACGTAAGTATGAATGTGGAAAATACGAAAATAAGGGAATTAGAGACGTTTGGTGGTTACTGAAATTTTAATGATATGGATAACAACATAGGCCTTTAGCCTAAAAATAAACTTCAGTCTGCTGACGTCAGAACGCAAGGTAGCAAGAGTGTTGTGCGATAAGTGATTGAAATAAAACAAAGCAACTGAAACCATTGGCGCGTGGATAGGTTAGTAGGGCCACGCAAAGGTTTCAATAGTGAAAAAGATAGCCCCACGAACCATTGGCGCGTGGATAGGTTAGTAGGGCCACGCAAAGGTTTCAATAGTTAAAAATATAGCCCCACGAACGATTGGCGCGTGGATAGGTTAGTAGGGCCACGCAAAGGTTTCAATAGTTAAAAATATAGCCCCACGAACCATTGGCGCGTGGATAGGTTAGTAGGGCCACGCAAAGGTTTCAATAGTGAAAAAGATAGCCCCACGAACCATTGGCGCGTGGATAGGTTAGTAGGGCCACGCAAAGGTTTCAATAGTTAAAAATATAGCCCCACGAACCATTGGCGCGTGGATAGGTTAGTAGGGCCACGCAAAGGTTTCAATAGTTAAAAATATAGCCCCACGAACGATTGGCGCGTGGATAGGTTAGTAGGGCCACGCAAAGGTTTCAATAGTGAAAAAGATAGCCGCACGAACCATTCGCGCTAGCCCCACGAACGATTGGCGCGTGGATAGGTTAGTAGGGCCACGCAAAGGTTTCAATAGTTAAAAATATAGCCCCACGAACCATTGGCGCTAGCCCCATGAACCATTGGCGCGTGGATAGGTTAGTAGGGCCATGCAAAGGTTTCAATAGTTAAAAATATAGCCCCACGAACCATTGGCGCGTGGATAGGTTAGTAGGGCCACGCAAAGGTTTCAATAGTTAAAAATATAGCCCCACGAACCATTGGCGCGTGGATAGGTTAGTAGGGCCACGCAAAGGTTTCAATAGTGAAAAAGATAGCCGCACGAACCATTGGCGCTAGCCCCACGAACGATTGGCGCGTGGATAGGTTAGTAGGGCCACGCAAAGGTTTCAATAGTTAAAAATATAACCCCACGAACCATTGGCGCTAGCCCCACGAACCATTGGCGCGTGGATAGGTTAGTAGGGCCACGCAAAGGTTTCAATAGTTAAAAATATAGCCCCACGAACCATTGGCGCTAGCCCCACAAACCACTGGCGCGTGGATAGGTTAGTAGGGCCACGCAAAGGTTTCAATAGTGAAAAAGATAGCCCCACGAACCATTGGCGCTAGTCACAAGAACCATTGGCGCGTGGATAGGTTAGTAGGGCCACGCAAAGGTTTCAATAGTTAAAAATATAGCCCCACGAACCATTGGCGCGTGGATAGGTTAGTAGGGCCACGCAAAGGTTTCAATAGTGAAAAAGATAGCCCCACGAACCATTGGCGCTAGTCCCACGAACCATTGGCGCGTGGATAGGTTAGTAGGGCCACGCAAAGGTTTCAATAGTTAAAAATATAGCCCCACGAACCATTACCGCGTGGATAGGATAGTAGGGCCACGCAAAGGTTTCAATAGTGAAAAAGAGCCCCATGAACCATTCACAGATAGCCCCACGAACCATTCACGGATAGCCCCACGAACCATACATAAGTAGCCCACGAACCATTCATAAATAGCCTTAGAGATACTGGGCGAAAGGGGGGGGTTATCACCCCCATCAACCTCACATTGAGCACGCCACTGATCCTGTGCACGTTATGTTGTCGCAAGTTCGTAATCAGAAATGATGAACAGTAACTCGCGTTTATTTACGTTCTAGAACTGTTACACAGTTACAAAACCGCGCGTTTGGAAACACTGACCGGTTGTTACGTCATGAGACGCTCGCAAATATTTGGTTCACGTAGTAGACGGACATCAAGGGAACAGCTTTCATGCATCGGAGCGACATTAATGTCGAAAATTACATGATTTATCGGCAAAAAAAATTCAACGAGTTGAAAGCAAACTTCCAAGACCTTCCTAAAGTATAAATAAACGCATTTCGGTAAGTAATTTCTCCTGTAAAATTGAAAAAAGACGTTTTGGGGAAACGTAAATTTTACCGTTTATAATATATGAATCAGTTTTACCAAAGTTCAACTTGCTGTTTTAGTGTAGATAGATAATGTTATTTCTTGGTCTGAAAACAGGGTTAAGAATAGTGAATTAGCACCCATTAATACCGCTTCGTGTTTTACTTTGTTTGTTTGGAAGTTTGACTACTGAGGATATGTGCTAGAAGTAAATCAGGATGAGGAATGTTACAGGCAGTGCCGGAACTACAAACCCCCTTCCCCCCACAACATGTTACCAAAGGTCCCCCTCTACTTATGTATGCATGTGTGTTGTACATAAAATACACATCAAAGCTTTTGCTGTTATTCCATCTCTTGTATACACGTGCCTCTACACACACATGCCTTTTGCCTTCTAACCAAGAAGGGATCCGGGTTCGATACACGGTGGAGGCACGTAGGGGTTAGGATCACACATTAAACTCTATGTGCAGTCCCGACTAGAGTCTGGACTGGACATAAAAGTGGACTTAAAGACACAAACATTTAAAAATCTCAATGTGCATGAGTTCAAATGGCACAATGCCCAAATGCCTCTCTTTCTCTCCCCCCCCCCTCTGACTTTCTCTCACTATAATATATCATGAGAGGGGAGGAATGGAAGCATTGTCAGGCATCTGGCCTTAGGTGAAAAATCTAAGATGCTACAGTAACACACGTAAGAAACAGAATTATAGCAGTGGATAAGTCTTGAACGCTGGTCAGATTTGTATTGCACTCCTCATACAAAAGTTGTACAAATTCATACAAAGATAAAACCAGTAAGTCACTTTAGAGAGCTGTTTGTAGAGAGGACAATTCAACTGGGAACGACAGACCACTGCTAACACACTACTGTATGCAGATGATAATACTTTATTTAATGCTTGCTCTGACTTCAACACACTTAAATCCATATCTGATAAAACCCTGTATCAATCTTCTTTGTGGTTCAGAGATAATGGTTTTTGCTGAATGAAACACATGTAACCCTAACACATGTTTTTTAGTCTTCGAGACACCCGATGGATAATAGCTCAGAAAATGTGAAATTTCTAGGTATTGTCATTGATAATAAATTATCATGGGAGCCACATATTAAATACATAACTGCCAAGCTCTCCAGGGTTATGTATTTGTTAAGTAACATAAACAGTCATGTACCTGAAGATTAAGTAAGATCAGTATACTTTGCTTTCTTTCAAAGCATTGTTTCATATGGAATATTACCTTGGGGGAACTGCAGTTATGTACAGGAAATTTTGATATTGCAGAAAAGAATCTGTGAGATTATTACCAACTCACACATATTAGTTCATTGTAAGCCACTGTTCATTAAGTTAAAATTTATGATTGTGATATATCTATATATTTATACTGTGTTGTTATATGTAAAGAAAAATTTGCCACAACTACAAAGTAGACAAGATGTACATTACTGTACTACAGAGCATTCCCTGACATTCGCTACGAGACTCTGCGGCAAGCTGCCCGGCATCAGCGCTTGTCTTCCCGGTGAATGGGTCAGCGACAGTTGCTAGAGTTGGCTATTAAAATTACAGTTTTCATTGTGTACTAACCTTGACTACAGAAGGTGTTGAAAATGATGTCCCTCTGATGCAACACATTCCTGGCATCTCTGAAGGAAATTGGCATTTACACGTGCAAGTTCGTCTACTGTAATTCTCCCGATTTTTCGTACAATACTCTCTTTTAACTTACGGATGATGTGTGGATTGTCTTTGTATAAACAAAACTGTATGCCTTATGCCTAGTTAGTTGCTACACCATTGTACTCAACTCATGAATTTCTTGAAATTAGAAATATTGTATTTTAGTGTAACCTAAAAAGAAAACAATCATAAAAGGGGTTATAATTTTATATTATTTTATAATATATTTCAAATGTATTTTGTTTCTTGACGTTGTCTATTGCTGTACAAGCTTAATGACAATAAAATATTATGGTAACAGTTTTGTATATCGGAAACACATTTCTTCATTTTTACAGAAGAAACTACTTACGGAAATGAGTTTTTCTGAGGTTTACAACGTTCGTCGAGGTATTTTCTTTCACCGTGGAATATATTTGACCAGGAAATCATGTACTTTTGGAGATAAATATCTCACCGACACACAATTGCCATTGTTTTCATTTGCCTCGCGTACCTAAACCGGATGCAGCATACGTTTCATGACGTAACCACCTGTCAGTGTTTCCAACCCCCTTTTTTTTCATTATGCTTGCCTAACCTAACCTAACCTTATCGGAAATGGTTCGTGGGGATATATGTCAGCTACCCGTGCATAATGTACAATTTCCACCGGTGACGAACACGATAGTAGGTTGGAAACACTGCATACCCACAATTTGAGTCAAGATGTAGCCACCATATTGTTTGTTATGGAAGCAAGGAAAGGAATCAAAGAAATCACTCTATATGTGAAAAATTGTGTTTGTTTTCATGTAAAAAACATAATGGCACCTTGAACTATGTTCTGCAATACACAATTGGTAAGTACAAACCATGCGAAACTGAAAATATCCGATTTTAATGTGTTTTCGATATACTAAACTGTTACCGATATTATTATTATTATTATCAATTTCTGTCTCATAATATTTCTGTAATTGTTTTGCGTTGGGCTGTGTATGCAGTGGTGGTTAGATATTCAAATTAGGCTTGGTGGCCCCCAAAGTAAATACTAATTTCCTTCCTTTAGTGGGTTTTTCGTTCCTTGCTTCACTGTGTTGGAATTCTAGTCAATTGGATTGTTACAACGAGAAGTGTAAGTGACTCTACTCACAGTTTCAATTAGTAGCCCAGCAGGCCAGTACCACATGAACCCATGGTTAGAAATAAATTACTATTTAATTTGTTTTATGGAGCATTAAACAGAAGTTCCTAACCTAACAAGTATTCCATGTTAGGCGATTTAAAAAAAAACAACATCAAATCCTTTCACCGTACAATGTTTAGGTGGTCTTTGCTTCTTTTACTCTGCAGTGCATACATTGGACTTAAAGCAAAAAATGAATGCACTAGGCAAATTACTACAGTTACTATTTTACTTACACATACTTTAGTACGAATCCTATATTGTATGCATGGCAAGGGCCCCCTAAAATATTGATCAACCCTAGGCCTCTCTGCTCTGTGGGGTTTTGCAGTTTATCGATCCGGCACTGGTTGTAGCAGTTAGAATATATTCCAAATCACAGTGTTTTTGCCCACGAGACATTACATTTTCATATGCAAATTTTATGTTTTGTCACTCATTGTCTGTAATACATAAAGGCGATTCCATTAAACGTGCAACAAAAAATATCACATTCTCAAATGTGACATGTTTCAGTTGTTTAATTCAGATATCATCATGACACACATAAGAAACTATTTCTGTACATTTCCGTAAGCACCTACTGAACAAACTTACTGATTAGTCACTGCACCTTTTTTTTTTCCTCCGGAGTTTTTCCATCCTGTTCATATATGCCTTGCCGAGTAGGTTCTTGCAAATGATAACATCACTAAACTTAGCACTTCTAACATAACAGAAATGTCAATAATTGCTGTCAGTGTTGAATCCAGCACTCCAGAACTGACAATGTATGATGCTGTTTTTGGCTTGTGTCGAGTGCTATATTCTCTTGTGTAATTCCTTCAGATTAAGATAGCAGAGGTACATTACTTCACCATAATAACATCTCTGAGAGCTAAAAACTAAAAAATATTTTCGTTTGAAATTTTTGACTCAAATTTCCCACCGATTCCGGGCTCCGCCCCTGGTGTAATTGACCTACCGCCCCCAACCGCTAACGTGGCCCCGTGTCCGCTTCGGCTCCCCGGCTTTTTCTATTCACCTTTTTTTTCACCTTCCCGATGTTAGACAATACTACAGGAACTTATTATGGTAAGTAGTTTCTTCTGTAGAAATGAAGAAATCTGTCCGAAGGATAGTAAACTAGTACCCAGAAAACTTTCATAAACAACATGATCTTGGTAAATCTTGTGAAATTTTCCACATTCTAGCAGAGATATCAAGGCCACCGAAAATTTTGTGGTAATCATGTGCAATTGTACAAGGTGTACAACTTTGCTTTCGCAGTTTTTCGCCAAAAATATGACGCTGGAATGAAAAACATTGCTTACCCAGGCATTATTCAAAGTATTGTCCATTGCTGGCCACTACTTTCTCCCATCTTTTGGGCAGCGTACGAATGCCGCGTCTAAAAAATTGTTCATCTTTGGAGGCGATCCACGAATCGATCCACTTTTTGACTTCTTTATAAGATCGGAAGTGTTGGTCAGCCAGTTCATGAGCCATTGATCTAAACAGGTGATAATCAGAGGGAGCGATGTCTGGAGAATAAGGCGGGTGGGGTAGGACGTCCCATCTTAATGTTTCCAAGTACGTTTTCACCACTTTGGCAATGTGGGGTCGTGCGTTGTCATGCTGAATCATACCCATGGCTTTCAGACGTTTTGAAATGGCTTGCTGTGTCACTCCCAATGATCGTGCCAATTCTTCTTGAGTTTGACGCGAGTCTTCACTCAGCAATGTCTCCAATTCTGCATCTTCGAAAACTTTCTGTTTTCCACCACTATGCCGGTCTTCGACGTTAAAGTCACTGTTCTTGACAGAGGTCCAAGCTAACTGTGTGACGTCTGCGATTTGCTTCTTTCGACCGCTACTTCCTGTTGTTGCCACCTGTCGGAAAACGGCGGAAGCAAAGTTGTACACCTTGTAATATACATACAAATATATTCTGTAGAATGAAGAATCTGAAAGCACAGTTGTTCAAGAACAAATAAATGCCAAGGAAAATATCTTATTACACATACATTCTCCAACTGCAAAGCTCAAGGGTAACAATCTCAGATTTATTTTTAAATAAAATGATAAAAAATCTTGCCTTCATTTCACTTGATATCAAGAAAAGATAATAATTTGGATAAGAAGAAATATCAAAACAGTGAGTTAAAATCCTGCAATGCTTTCACTTTCAAAATAAGAAGTGGTAAATTACTTGAATAGCAAGAGCTTGATCTAAGAGTGTTGAGACTACTCCTTGAAGAATGCAACAATGGAAATAACATTGTCTGCAGGCATTTCATTTCCCTTTATTACTTTATAGCTTTGAAGCATACCAACATAATAGTAAGCAAACAGTACCATTTTTCCAAACCATTGTGAAACATACGTAGATTTTTCAGTGAAAAATGCAGGTTTTACCAGGTCTTGAACCCAGGTGTCTGGCATACCGTACCATTTCTCTACCACAGAGCTACCGAGCTGGCCTGGCTTTGCCCAATTTTTCGCTGCTGCTGTTTTTACCTGTGTGGAATCGTCTCTGCTAGTGCTACCGCAACGGGATCTGTTGTCTTTAAAAAACTGTAGACATTGACGTTGCCTGGTTCCTTCCAGTGTAGAGATGCCAATTCTTTAAATTAGGGATGTGTCGAAGCTGAAAATTTACCGAAACCGATGTACTCACCGATAATTTTTGGAACCGATATCGATGCCGATATTTAACCGATTCCAATATATAAGATTATTCAACAGAAATGGGATGTTATTTTCAGCATGACAAAAATACATTTGCTATGTACATTTCTATTGCATATCATATGTATATACATATATATTCTCAAGAGATGCGAATGTACATTTGCATCCAAAAAGTGGTTATGTGAACCTATAAGAAGAACATAGATTCTCAAGAGATTTAACATTAGTACACAAGCAGTTTTTTGAAATGCAAAACAAATTCCTTTTCTTAATGTTGTAAATTTAATGCTGGCAGATTAAACTTCAGACACATGGGTTTTGGAAGCACTTCTGGAAGTAACCTACTTCTTCTCTTATTGCAAATCTGTCCTTCAACACTGAACACTCGTTCATTGAATACTGATGCAGCAGTTATCCCAAGTATTTTCTTGCCACTTGCTTCCGGTTTGGATACTCATTTTTGAATTTCCAATACAACAGTGGATCCTGGTCACGAGGAATAGTTCATTCAGCAACGTACTGTTTTATTTCTGATTTTGAGGTAGGTTGATCCTCTCAATGAGAGTTTGCAATAATTTTATTACAAAAACTCTACAATGATGAAGAATCATAAAATAATTTTCAACAAATCTTACAAAACTAAAATATAAAACTTATTAGAAGGTAAAACTCTAGTATTATCTGTACCGGTTTAAATATCGGATCTTTGCCGATGCCGATATGTCAATTTCTGCCTATTTTTATACATCTGTAATCGGCTTCGGCACATCCCTACTGTAAATTTAAAGAATTGTGATATATAATATTGAAAGGAACAGTGGTAATGAAAAACGCAGTCTTCAAGATTGTGTAATCGTGGAGAAAATGTAAGAAATATGAGGACTGTTCATACAATGGGCAGTAGCTATTGTAATGACCAAAATTATACTTTTGTAAATGTATTACTGTGATTACAACTTACTATCTAACCTTTTTCTTTTTTCTTTTTTAATATCTTCTGATACTGTCACCATCTTGCAAGAAAAGGTTCTCACAGTCCACTGTTTATAAGATAAAACCATCATTGTAATCTCAATAAATACATTTTTGTGTGTAAAGTAAAAGATGAGCTGCTAATATAACTTTTTATTATTATTATTATTCCACAGATCGTACATACCGCAAGAGACGAAGGGTGTCTGAAAATCAAGAAATTGAGGATCGACTTGAATCCTTGATATTGAGAGTTGGAGAAAAGGTATTGTTGTCAAATAAATTTTTAACAAACTAAGTTCACTAAACAGTCACCACTTGATTTACAAGGCAAGTGTACTTTAGGAAGAAACATACTTCTCAGGTTAATCATGTACAGTTCAGGAATTTCACAAATGTTTGCTAGAGCCTCGTATATGAGTGGTAAATTATACTCACTGGGTCCACTACATCCTCAGTGATTGGTAGAATTTTTAATGGGTTGTCTTAAAAAATAAAAATAGGAACTGCTTCATAAACGGGTAGTATTATGAAAATAAAAAAATAAAAACAAACAAATCACACTGACTGTGTTTGAGTAAAAATCACGTAAAATTTAACTTTATGCGGGAGTCAAGGTGTTAGACTGCCTTGTAGGAGAGGCCAGTTCGATGCCAAGAGACAGGATGATCTGAGGTTGGAATTCTCTTCCATAGAGTTGTTCTGGGCCTCATGCAATCTCTAATCAGTGGGTACCTGAAGCCCCCTGTGTGTGTGTGTGTGGGGGGGGGGGGGTAATGATAGCCAAGATGAAGAATGTGTCTTCATTGCATGGTATAGTGTACCTCTTTACCTTTTTAATGCAAATAGTTTTAATTATGCATGGGCCCTAAAATTATTTTTAAGATTGCGCTCTTTATTTACATATTCTTTGTATTATATATGTCAACTCTAGTTATTAGAAAAATATGTGGTTTATCAACAGCTGCTTACACACTACAGTTTACTCAGTTTTTAAAGGCACATTCTCCCCATTTGCTTACACACCCTCAAACTTTGATTAATTAATTCAGTCATTACTTCTGGTATTTAGGGCAGATGTTCCCTAAGTGTGCACTGCAGTGCCTCGGCACCGTGGCTGGCTTGCAGGAACACTGCAATATTTTTTCAAATATATTTACTGAAATGACGCTTATTCCAAATATGTACTTATTTAGTACTTTTTACACATAAAATGTTTCAGAATTTGAAATGTGTGTTTATATTTTAACTTCAAGCAAGATAACCGCACTAACTAAGCATTGCAAGTGTTACATAGTCGTATGTTCTGACTTGGGTGCTGCAGAAAAATCGTAAAACCCTAAAGGCACCGTGAAACGAAATAGTTTGAGAACCACTGATTTAGGGGATGGATGTTCCGATATGAATGAGAATATTGTAGACATGGTAAAAAATTAATAATATGTGTGCTGAACATGAAAGTTTTTACTTGAAGATTTTGATAATTGCATTTCTTTTATTCCAGAGCACATCATCACTGGAGAGCAACCTGGAAGGCTTGGCGAGTGTCCTGGAAGCAGACTTGGCAAGTTTTCGGAGCAAAATCTTGCGGATTCTGGCAGATTGTGCCACTAAAATGCCTGAAAAATGCACCATTTACACAACACTGGTCGGTTTGCTGAATGCTAAGAATTATAATTTTGGAGGCGAGGTATGGGTAATCCATTTTCTCCTTTCAGTAGTCATTTTTCAGGATTGGGTGGGAGTGAGCCAAGTTAAGAATTATTTTCCGGCTTATCATTGTGGGAGTGGTATGAATTTCAGCTTCACCTTTTAAAAAATACAATAATATTTTGTTAGCAGATTAATCTGTACTCAACCATATTGCTCGTGTTGTGTTGGTTTATGAGAAGAATTCCTGATAATTTTGATGATTCAGTATTGCTATGGAATAAAGTAGTATACAAATCTGACATGTATATAAAGCTATAAATCATGTGCCTTGATTTTTCAGTGCACATTTCTGTATATGCAAAATGGTGTAAAACTTTATTCTAGACATGTTAACTCATAGAATGTACTGTGTCCATGAACTATTGATTGTCTTTGCCAAATCTGTGATGAGGTTATCTCTTGCATAGTGTTTTTGTTTTGCAACTTCTTATTTATTATAAACTCATTGAATGTACCATTAAATAATAAATGCAGAGCAATTTGTACTTTCTTCCTGTTTTACAGCTGAGATATTTTGCTTGTAAGTTACTAACTCAGTTTTTCAAGGTATTTATAATCAGTGTTTAAATAGTGTAAATTCCCAAGATCAGTAGGAAGTGTTTTAGTTTTTTATGTGAATTATGTTTTTTTTATGCATAATGAAAGCTATATGCGAAATGTTTTTGCTTTAAATAATAATATTTTTACCTGTTTTGTTATTTAGTTTATAAATTATTTCTTTATATTATTATTTTAGTTTGTTGAGGTGATGGTGAGGAATTTCAAGGAAGCGCTAAAGGCGTGTAAGTGGGACAATGCACGTTATGCACTGAGGTTCCTTGCTGATCTTGTAAATTGCCATGTCATAGCTGCTGGATCCCTTCTTCAGCTGCTTGACAACATGGTGGACGCTGCTTTAGAGGATGGCATCCCACAGGTAAAGCATTCCCTGAAGTACCTCATAGATAGTTTTGTATGTAAAGAGCTCGCTACGGTATAGTGTCCTTACCTGATCTCTCTTCTTTATGAAACCACAAAGTGTGCCATGGTTGACAGTGTTGCCACATCTTTTCTCCCTTCTCGTCTATCAGGAGTCAGCCTTTCTCTGGGTATGGTCACTGCATCGCCCAGCGGCAAGTGTATGACGGAGGAATGAAGACAAGAATGTTAAAAAACAAAGGGACTGAACCTAATCTTTCACCACACTCAAAAAACGCTCAAAGGAGCAAGAGAAGAACGTCCACTTGTGCCACCCTCCCTGTAATGTTTTAAGGGCAGGAGCGGAAGTGACAAGACCTTTGGCAACTCCCAACTAGCCATCCTTTGTTTGTGTGCACTATACCCCTAGATTTATGGCTGTGGTTTTCTCTTGGATTGGGGAAATTAAGGATATCATACCTTGGCAAAGCTTGTAGGATTCTGTGATATTGATTTGTCACGATTGAAGTTCATTATTATTTGAATATTGATATCTGTTTGATATATAGAGTATGAAAAATATCGACAGAACCAACAACAACATTGATACAACTAGATTTCTTTCTTTCTGAATTTTGAATTGTGTGAACAGAGAATTGTCTTGGTGGGTGAAGCAAAAACAGATTCTTGCAACCCAATGGAGTGGAGTGGTTCGCTTTGCAGTGTGTCATTTTCAGTCAGCCGTGCCTCCTTATCGAGAAACTAAAAATGAGCAAGAATGTATGATGCTGTTGCATTTATCATGTACAAGTCAAGTTCAAGGTTGTTGATAAGGGGCTCATCAACTCATCATTCACAATAATATCTGTACCGTCGATATTTTTTGTTATTGATGTTATTGAACTTATGCTTTTGCTTACTTATATAACTTTTTCTATGCATAAGTACATTTCTGGTATCATTCCTTTTTTTCATTTTAGTGCCTATTTTACACATTATAAATGTCTTTTTGCCTGCCTATTTTAACGAAAATAAATGCCTGAACTTCCAGGCTCTAGTGATGGTGTTATCTTAACACATACCATACCTCAAGGACAGACTGTTAATTTGCAGTATTACTGTTCATTTTTGGAACATAACCTGCGACCTGCGTTGCAAAAGAAGAGGCGAGCCCGCCATCATTTTGCAGGACAATGTAGCACAACCTGTGGCTAATTTGTTAGCTCGATGGGGCTGGCAGATGCTCTACCATCCCCCATACTCTCCTGACTTAATCCTCTGAGACTTTTGATTTGATCCCTAAGATGAAGGACGTTCGCTTCTGAATTGTTCCAGAGATTCTTCAGGGTGCTCAATTTGAAGCATCAACAGAACACGCTGTGCTATAGGTATACTACGACTTCCACATCACTGGCAATGGCTTGTACACAATGCTGGTGACTACATCGAAGGGCTGAAAAGTTTCACAGATGTATCTCTTTTGTATAATTTGTAAATACATAGTTACCACTATTAAATCTCCAACCCACATACATAGAAATCATCATTAGGATGATTATACTCGAATTGTAAATGTAATGTAAATAGAATTATATTTTTTGTAGGTGCGTAAAGACTGGTATGTGTTCGCAGTCCTTGCCACATTACCATGGGTCGGCAGAGAGCTTTATGAGAAGAAGGAGCAAGGCTTGGAAAGGCTGCTTGTAACAATTGGTGTTTTCCTACAGAAGAGAACCAAGCATCATCATGCAGCTTTGAAAGTGTGGAGTTCAGACACACCACACAAGCAGGAAGAGGTAAGAATTACATGTGATTAGGTCTATGTGAAAGTGTTGTTTATGAAATTAGAACTTATCAGCATCATCTCTGCCATAATCATTAGGGTTCATATTTCTGTGACTTAAAATCTTAAATCAACATACACACACTTCACTGGTCTAGTCGGTAGAGCATCTGATTTCCATAGGTGAGTGTCCACCATAAAGTGGCTCTGTGGCTCACCCAGCCTCAAATCAATTGGTACCTGGGGGGGGGGGGGTGGTAAAGACTGCCAGAGCATGGTACTCATCACATCACCTCCAAAATGGCTGACATCGAGAATGTGTGGAGAACTTTACCTTTACCTTTACAAGCACACACACCCTAGTTACAAAAATATGACCTGAAGAATTGAAAATATTACTAACAGTTACATATGCCTCTTAGTAAGCATTGGTCTTTTTCTTCAGTATAGTGCCTTTTACAATCTATTGTTGACCATACAAAGACATAAAATATAAACCGAATAAACATGTTTGAGCGAACAAAGGGGTTTGGTGGGGGCACTGTAACATTCATTGTTTCACAGCATATTCCTGGCAAGTTCCATTATCTCCCTTCACTTAATATGTTTCTAAGAAGAAAAGGAGAGAGGCAAACACACATTTCCTTTACATTATTAGCACAAACATAGTTTTACGAAATATATCTGGGTTTAAAACACCCTACATTTACTTTTATACCATGGTTGGGCCAAACTAACATTTAAAAATAAAATGTGGTAAAAATATGCATTTACAGTGGAACCCTGATTTTACATTCCCCAGTTTTACATTTTCCTGCATTATACATTCAATATTTATGGTCCCAATAGAGCAAAATGCCATAAAATGTTCCTAGATTTTACATCTTCCCAAGTTTTAAGTTCTTTCACCTTAGTCCCCTGTAAAACGTAACAGCTAGGTTTCACTGTATATGACCAATAAAACAAGCATCACCATCAGGGAACAGATTTATATGTACCAACAAAGTGTTAGATATCTAAATATATGTTTAGAATTAAATATGGACTTGCAATTGTTAAAATTTATAATTTCCATTAACCAAGCAGCTCACCTATCTAAATAAAATGTATTACATTTATATGGCATAATTCTAATGCAAAATGTGCATTATGTTTCATTACCGAAACAATGATTAAGGAGGCTTACATGACATTAATTGTAGTGCAAAATTCAAATACAAAGTGGGGTTTATTTTTTGTTACCAAATCAACGGATTTCCAAAGTTTTCTTAAGTGCTGAAACATAAATCTTCTCCTGTAGTTTCTGAAGACAGATTTATATTGACTGAAACCGTATGCGTTCAATATCACATGAAGTATATTTAAAATAAGAAATGGATTTCACTGCGGAGTTTGCATTTGCATTCTCTATTGTTGACAAGAATGTTAGAACATATGCATTGACTATTGTTATGATTTAAAATAAACCGAGAGTACAAAACAAACAGAATACAGATGACTTAAACCCTTTGGTATTTAACACAAGAAGAGAAAATGTAGTAATTTCACTGATATGGAATATATGTCTGAAAATATTTGAAAATTTAAATGTATAAATATCTAAAATATGTGGTGAAAGGTAATATATGAAAAGAAAAAGAGCATTTTTTTGAGGTAACATACTCCAATTTGCAAAGATAATACAAAATAACATTGAGTTTAGCATCACGTGAAGATATGTATTTATATGTAAATCTGACCCCTGATCACATTCACAGATGCTAGAAATGTGTTTGAATTAACTTCGGCATGGGAAAAACAGACCAGAATAAATATGTAACATCTCAAAAATTATAGTCCTACTAATCCTTTTTGATGTATACTTTCAGTACCTCGACTGTCTGTGGGCCCAAATCAAAAAGTTGAAGCAGGACAACTGGGCTGAAAAGCACATTCCAAGGCCATATCTGGCATTTGACAGCATCCTGTGTGAAGCTCTGCAACACAACCTACCCACCATCCTACCACCTCCTCACCATGACAGCTATCAGTATCCGATGCCATGGGTGGTGTTCAGGATGTTTGACTATACCGATTGCCCGGAGGTAAGTTTCAAACTCAAGCACCATAATTGTAGTGGATGTACATTTTGAAAATTTGTGCGTTTACTCACTAAATATATTCACAGTATAAAAAGTATGAAAAACTTACGTGAGTGAGTATGAAAGTCGTAAAACTCCTTGCAGACGACGAAAATCCTGAAGAAGCAAAGCGTAGCTTCGCAAAACGTCGTCTGCAAGGAGTTTTACAACTTTTATACTCACACGTAAGTTTTTCATACTTTTTATACTGTGAAATTGTAGTGGAGGAAAGGAAGGGAAAGCAGGAATTTTTTGCGAATATATTATTGGGTAGGAAACATTAGGAACCAGTAGTGCACTATTGTAGTGTATCGCATGGTGTATCAAATTGGTCCACCGACCTCCCACTCCCCTTGGAAGTTTGTTTATTTCAAGTTACAAAAAAACGGAACCCTTGTTATAGAAATAAAGTGTGATTTGTTTTCAAAATTCCAAAATTAGAGTTTTGTGTGAAGGGGTTACACATCAGCTTTTTTCTTGAACAAGATGTGTAAAATATTTTAACAAAAATGAAGTAACTATGCATTTCAGTACACTAACTCTATGGGAAGGGGGGGGGGGGAGAGTTGATTAAAGTTGTGCAAATATTCACTTATCTATTGGATTGAGTAGCAAAGTCTCCCTAAGGATGTAATGTTAATAATAATAATAATAATAATAATAATACACTTTGAATAAAATAGGTTTTTCAAAATGTCAGCTACATGCTTGGTGTGTACTTCTCTGATGGTGTGATTATTGTATTTGATGTGTTTGGGAGTGAATTTGGATTCTCATCTTAGTAATATTAATTACATGATATAAATAGACATACATCCCATATTAGGGAATAGGTAGATTCATTGATATCAGCTGATGTAACCATGTAAGCTTACTTGTAAACTTATCCATAACTCAACCAATCAATTACTGTTCTGCATTGTAAAATTTGTATGTGCTTTGTGTGCCATTAAGCTTTAATTTCATGTACCATGGTTTTGGAAAGTAGAATTTTAAGTCTGATGCTTGTTTATTTAACATTTCTTTTCTGCCCATTCATGTTAATATCAGCAATGAGGACAAATGGCAAATTGATGAAATTGATGAAGGAGCAATGAATGCAGTGAACTTTCCATGCCTTACGTAGGATTTGAACATAAGGACCTCTTGCTTTGTTGCATGCTTTGTTATATATATATAAAAAAAAAGTGGTTATGCATACCTTTAAATAACAGGTGCGGCAGTGAAACAGGCGATTTTGAAACCTCCACCAGAGATACAAATTTATTCACAGCCATTGCAATTTGTGATGAATGTTTCTGAACAATGTGCACATCTTGCACAGACATGTCACGGCACAAAATGTCCATCACTTGAAAATGACATCACGCAGGTGGCTCCCATTTTCCGTCACACACATGCAAAGTCTTTTACGGAAGTTCGACATCACATCTTGCAGGATTGGCACTGGAATTCGATTAACTTCCTCCCGAATGCGATCCTTCAGATCCTGGATGGTGTGTGGTGGGTCACAACGAAAGATCTCAGGTTTCAAATAACCCCAAAGGAAGAAATCACAAGCCGAAAGGTCAGGGGATCTTGGAGGCCAGGAAATGTCCCAGTTCTTAGAGATGAGATGACCAGGAAAGATGTTCTGTAGCACATTAATATAAATCCGCGAGGTATGGCATGTGGCCCCGTCTTGTTGGAAGAATGTATTTTTAGTTACAGGAAGATCAGCAAGCTGTGGCACTAGGAAATGGTTCAACATGTGAGCATAACGTTCTGTATTCACAGTCACAGCATTGCCGCGAACATCTTCAAAAAAATAAGGCCCGATGATTCCAAATGATGATAAGCCGCACCACACTACCACTTTCTGACTGTGAAGTGGCTTTTCATGAAGCATTTGAGGATTTTCATGTGACCAGTATCTAAAGTTTTGCTTGTTAACAAAGCCTGGCACATAAAAATTGGCCTCATCGCTCATGATCAGATTGTTGCACAGGTCAGGGTTTTTGTTCATGAGTTCCAACAATTCCCTGCAAAAGCATAGTCTCTTTGGGTGGTCGTCAGCATTCAGTTTTTGCACTATCTGCATTTTGTATGGGTGGTATTGCAGTTCCTTGTTCAATATTTGACGTTCACTGCGATCCGATATGTCAAGGTGCAGGGCATGCTTGCGTGCAGAATGCCTGGGACTTCAACTGAAGGCTTCTTCCACTCTTGCAACATTCTCTGGTGTGCATACGCATTTTGCACTTCCACCCCTCTTTCTAACCATATCACCCATTTCCTCAAAGTTCTGTACCCACAATTTGATAGCATGCGACGAAGGGACTGGGGCATGACGTGCGAGATGGAAATGGTCAAGAAATACACGCTGCGCAGTCACGTAGCTGTCGTTGTTTTTGTAAAACGACTTCACGGTAAAAGCGAGTTGTTCACTGGTCTATGACGCCATGACTGAACACCGATATCAGTGTCAATTGCCAAGTTTTGTTGTCCAGATGACACCACTCCCGTTTTCTGATTCCTTACGTAACTTGTTATTTCCAGGGTTGCCAAATCGCCCGTTTCACTGCCGCACCTGTTATAAACCACTTAAAATAAGTACATTATATTATTTTGCTTTGCTAACTGCCTTAACATAGATGCTGGTCAATTTGCTAAGGCAAAACTCATCATATTGGCAAAAGAGGAAAGGTCTTGCCGTACTTCAACAGAACTTACAATTACTTCTAGTTGTGTCAGGTGACGAAGCACAATCTTACCTGGCCTGGGCATTTCTTTGTAATATCCTGCACGAAATTTATTGTAATCATCATTCATCCTCGTTATTGAAGGTAAAGTTCCCCATTCATATACCACTGTGCAATGAAGGCACATTTAGGGGATGTGAGGTAGGGCCTACACACAGTGACGGTGCCAACGTGAAATAAATAGGGGTTTACGGATTTCGGAGTCTAATTCTTGGAGGGCTAACAAATGCCAGCTAAAAGTGATTTACTTAATACTTTATTGCGGTATAATTTAACCAGTGACACATTTTACAGTCAGGTCCAAAGGTAAATTACTGAGATGTTGCATTTTCTTCCATCATATACAAAATTCTGACCCAGCCAGAGGCAGAAACTGCAACGGATGATGATGATATGCAAGAGTACTTTAGGCACGAATCTTTTATGCCAAATAAAATACAATGGTTATATTGTTTTCTCTTCCTAAGCCATTATTTAGTGGAAAAATATCAGACTTACTATTCGTATGAATAGTACAAAATACACCATAAAACTACATTCATTATGAACTTGCTGGATATACGTATAAATACTACACGTAACACTATTTCTATGTAAAGAGCATGAGTACTTTTTTGGTTAAATGAGAAAATGAACCTTAGCAAGAAACTATGATAAGATACGTCTGTTTGTACGAGCAGCACAACCTTGTTTAAATCCAAAGATTTTGCAAGCTCTTTCTCAAAAGACAGAATAGATATAGCACTCAACCTCTTCTTGCCAGTTTGATTACGAATGTAACACTTGACTTGTGGCAAGCAGCCGTTGATGGGGGATATGCACATGTCAATATCACAAAGCTTATAATTTTCGTAAAAGGCAATTTTAAAAGTTTCAACCATTGCAAGCAACTGCTGACTGAAGGGTTCTTATTTTGAGTGAGTTCCTTTCTTCCTCATAGTGTGCCATAACTAAACTGTCCAAATCACAACAGAAGGGAGGGCCTCCTCGATGGTGCAGTGGTAGCATCGTCGCCTTGTAATCAAGGGGTCCTGGGTTCGATATCCGGTGGAGGAACATAGTGGTTCGGATACCACTTTAAACTGTAGGTCCAGTCCTGATTAGCCTTACTGTGCATAAAGTGAACTTGAAACACCAAGTCAATCAATCAATCACAACAGAAGGGAGCAGAGAAAGATTGCAGATTTTCGTGCTTCAGAAAAGCAACACTAACTTATAGGTCTCGCCCAACAACTTGAGCTCTGGGGAAAGTGGAAATCCGAGGGGGCCATATGGGTTTTGTCAAGAAAAAGGCAGGCTGGTGGAGCAAAATTCCAATGTTGCCATCTACAGATGTAAACAATTAACTGGTCATTCAGTTTAGATGTAGATTTGCATAATTCGGAAAAAGGGGTTCTGCATTGCGAAGCCAAGCAAGAAATGTGGGAAAAGCCTCGTTTAAGATACTCGCGGATACCCATGGGGGTCAATCCATATGAAGTCATACAACATGGTTGCTTGACCATTTTTAAAAAAGTTTATTTTTTGTGTGGTGTGAGCCTCATATGTTGAACACGATTCCGATGACCGCCATCAGTTGCAGTTCGCGGCCTTTCATTCCATTCTCTCACATAGCTGAGATTTCTTCAGGCGGGGTTTTCTTTAAGAGCATGATAAACTCAAGATCGCACAGTACTGATGTCTACACATTCATCCCCATAAAATGCCTTCAGTCGCAGATGTATGTCAATTTGTAGCACATTTTCTGTGGTTAGAAACTCGATCACGGCACGCTACTTCAGGCACTCCACTGACATTGCATGGTTACATGCTGCCATTTTCCTCGCTATAGTTCAGCACCCTCTGGCGATAGAAGTTTGAAACCTTTAATGGAGAAGCGGGAAAGTCTTATCAGTGCAATGTATGGTTACTCAAAATCCAAAATGCGTTTACAAGGTAACAAAGAAAATAAAAACACAGGAAGCTTTACTTCTCAGCATGCCCTCGTATATATACACTTTATTGTAGAGCCATTTCAGGATTGTAATGTTGTTCATTGACATTCCAAATTACAATTTACAAAATTTTAACATAAAGTGTTAATAAAAAATGAAATTAGGCATACCATATTTAATACAAAATATTGAATTTTTCACGAATTTTGTATCTCTTAAACCAATTAAATCTCAAACTCAAAATTTTTACTGAAGTTACATATCATGGAGTACTGTATTGTGTACAAATTTCAGATTTTTAAACAACTGCCCACCATAGATATTTAACCCTGAACTTGGAATTTTTTAACAAAGAGTACATGTTTATGACCCTGTAGAAAAAGAAATATTAAAGTCTAAAGCTTCAAATAATTTTGACATACTCTATTTGTACACAGGTACTTGCACAAAAAAAATTCAAGTGTCAAACAAACTGCCTTCCCCTAAAAAAAAATGTCCGAAAATGTCATTTTGAGGTATTAAAATACACAATTTTGACCTTAAAATTTATTATGAAGGAATAATATTTAGAAAATTACACAGAAATATAATTGTAGCCTATAATGTGCTTAACATCACAGATTTTGTCTCATTGTCGTAGGACTTACCAGAGCTGAGATAAAAAAGTTGCCGCTGATGCTTACGAATGGAGAAAATGACGCGTGCCATGATAAAAGAATGCCCGCCATCTTCAAATCGGTGATAGTAAAAATGAAATAACAGTGGTTCTGAACTGTCAACATATGAGGCTCACAACACACAAAAAAATAAACTTTTTTAAAAATGGTCAAGCAACCATGTTGTATGACTTCATATGGATTTACCCGTGGGGGAGTGGTTAGCACAGCATGCCACGATGCGAGGAGCCCCGGGTTTGAATTCCAGCCTGTAGATGGTAGTGTTTTTGTGCGTGTCCTTTCATCAATATCATCATATCGTCACTCATCGTCATTCTTTGCGATTAGCCAAAATTGGCAGGAAAGCGTAGTAAAATGAACCAAATGAATGAATCCAATTTGGATAAAGGGGTTATTAATTCATTGATTGATTTTTATTTATTTTACTTTGCTTTTCTTCCACTTTTGGCTAATCGCGAAGGTGAGGATGACTGATGATAAGATGAAACTGATGAAGGAACAATCACAATGAACACCCATGCCCCGGGCCGGGATTCAAACCCGGGACCTATGACGTCAAAGTGCACTGTGCTAACCACTCCGCCACAAACCGTAAAAAGGGGTTATTAGAAGGTTTGTGAGAGATTCTTACGTTGTGGGTGGACAATACTGTACCTACACCTATCAAAGAAGTTGCAAGGAAAAATCAATTTTTGATTTCGGGTCACATTATGCAAATGTTTACTTGATCTTTGTTTTCCTTATTATAGAACTGAATCCAATAGGAGGTTTTGATGGAGAAACCAGATATTATTGTTGTGTGTGCCGATTTCTTTAGAGATATTCATGACTGCCCAAACACTGAAAGAGCCGTGTACTATTTAGACCAAAACTTACATAAACGAACATCATACGGTGCCAAAACGTGGCAGTGTGACAAAGACATTGTAAGGCCTCTACCACCAAGTGGAAGAGAGGAAGGAGAGGTTTCTAATGGCAACCATCGACGCAGAACAGTTTCCTGTGCCCTTTCGCAAGTAAAATATTAGGAGCCCTTAGTGAAGTAAATATATATATATATACACACACATATACATATATATATATATCGAGAAGAGACGTATATACGCATTGATGATGTCAGAGTGATGGACAGACATTTTAACCCAATAACTTCCATTATGAAAAGCAGGGAGGAAATGGGGGGGAAGAGGAGCTTGCATCATTGCGTACAAAGCAAATATGGCTGTAATAGGTTAGAAGGTCAATTAAAAGAACGTAGTGTATATACAGCTTTGCTAAGAAATTCTCTTGGTTATCACAGGCATTCTGGTAACATATATTGAGAATAGCAAGAAATTAGTGCAGTTGCAAAGACTGCTTTTGAAGGGCGGAGAACTCATTATGAGGGTTGTCACTGCCTCCGCGGTCAACTCGAATGCTTTCTTCCCAGAGCTCAAGTTGTGGCATGAGACCTGTAATAAAGTAGGCACCAATAAACAACACCGCCCTTGAATAGATAGTGTGTTAATGATACCATTTCTCTGTAATGATATATATTAGGAATGGGCTGATATGAAATTTCGGCCGATACCGATAAATTACCGATATTAAATTTACCGATACCTATAACCGATATTCTACAGATCTGATATACAATTAAGGTTCATTGACCTCCTTCATAAATTGTTTTAATGTGACTGCAGTGCAAGAGAAGTTGCATATTTAGACATTTACTTTTTTAGAGATTAGAGCATAGAGATTATCCATAAAAATTACAACAAAATGGCAGAATTTTGCACTAATTTATCAGATATTTATTGATATATCGGATCGGTAAAATAATCGGTAATTTTACCAATAAACCGATACACCTATATCGGCTGATACCAATAGAGTACCGATTAATCGGTCCCATCCCTAATATATATTATGTTTAGAATTCAGAACTTAGGGCTAAAAATGGAGAGGATGTGGAATTGTTGTCCACTTAGGAGGTGCCACTCTCAAGGAACAAACGTATTTTCACTACAAATTCACCTCTGCTAGGAGACAAATACATTGACATAAAATCAATGAATATAGTAGCAACTCCTGCACTGGGCATTTTGATTAGTGAAAATAACAGCTGAAGATTATAATTTTATTTCAGAATATATTATAACACCATTAAGCCTTGTTTCCATGATTATGAAAAACTAAATATGCATATTTAGTTTTTCAGAATATGTTATGTATAAATACTGATGATGTGCTTTAAAGATAGATTTTCCTGCACATAATCAAATTTGGCTGTGGATGTTTGTGGGTGTCCATTCATCATTCATCCACCTTCTTTTGCATATTAGCCAAAAGTGGCACAAGAAGCGAAGGAAAATAAAGGAAGTCAACAACAATTGTTTTCGACTGCAGTTGCCTGATGCAGTGTTTACATTATAACCACTGTAAATGGACGAATTACATGTAAAAGGTAGTAAGCAATTGACAAGTTGTACAAAAAGATAAAAAAACAAGTCTTTTTCTGTGTTGAATTGTATTTTTACTTATTTTTTGTAGGGTCCCATATTGCCTGGAGCACATTCCATTGAACGGTTCCTAATAGAAGAGCACTTGCACCAAATCATAGAAATGCATTATTTGGAACGCAAGGATTGGTGAGTCATCCTTATTCTTCCAAGCAAATATGTTTTAGTTAGTTTTACATATGTTTCTTTGGTCATTCTAACGGTGGCATAGCGCAGTCTTCTGTACCCCACCCTCCCACCATGCAAACGTTTATTATTATTATTATTTAGACTAATCTGCTTACTGTTGCTTTAAATCTACTAGTACTTTTGATAAATTTATTGACCTGATACGGCTTGTCAGGTCTGGGTTTTAAGTATCAGCAAACCAGTCACTCGCAAGTCTTAAGTTAGCTAAGCAGAAAATAAACAATAGATTTAACAAAGTTGGAAATAAACAACAAATAAGGAGGACCGTTACTGACAATTTTTTAGCCTTATGTTTAAAAAAATACTAGTTTTTCTTGTATGTACGCATTGCTTGCATTGTAGAATTATTTTCCTGTAGTTTACGGTTATTGCAAAGCATAAGAAAACAGTTTTTTGTTGTGACGTTTCAGGAGAACACACGCTCCCTTCATCAGACATTTATTTTCATTTTGACTAAAGATACACTTATAACAATGGTTAGCAATTTTTTAAACAAAAAGAATCCGTTATATAATTTTTATCTGAAATAAAAATAAAACAGACTGCTTCTTTTCACAGTTAAGTTGCTATATTACAACAATGTAACATTGACAACATCCAATATATAACGGATTCTTTTTGTTTAAAAAATTGCTAACCATTGTTATAACTGTATCTTTAGTCAAAATGAAATTAATGTCTGATGAAGGGAGTGTGTGTTCTCCTGAAACGTCACAACGAAAAACTGTTTTCTTATGCTTGTAATAACCGTAAACTACAGGAAAATAATTAAAAAAAATACTCCTAGTATCCAATTTTACAACAGATGGTTATCTTAAACGTCAAGGATGATTTTTAATTACACTTCCGTAATGTCAACTTTTCTCCTTTCTTCCTCTTCAACCCACAGTCAATCTCTGAGAGAAGAAAGTTTGGGGGGGAGGGTGTTATGGTGGGTGGAGGAACTCACCTCCAAGACAACTAGGTTCATCACTTTGTTGCCGAAATTTACTTGTACTTGTCCATCCACTTCCAATTTAAGCCTTGGTCTCACATGTTTGTACTGCATCCTTTTTTGCGATGCCGAAGTCTATTGTCAACTTTGTGCTTGGAACTGGAGTCAGATTTTTTTTTAACCCTTGCAAAGCCATTGCAATATTTGGCAATATAAATATTGCAATTGGTTTAATATTCTCACACAACAATATGTCCTCCAATGGCATGCTGACCCTTACCAGCCTAGTAACAGCTCTTGATTCAACATTAAAGAATGTTGAACTTACTGTTTTGGTTTCACCATTGCCATTAGTATTACACAATCTTTCTTCGGAACCAAACACCTGTTCCACTTGTGACTAATCTCGGTCTGATCTAAAGTAATCAGTCATAACCCCCCCCCCCCACACACACACACAGATATATACATATATATAAATACACAGGAATAGGATCAGAAAAGGTGCCAGAAGGGCGGATAAATACAAATGATGAAGGAGACAGTAAACACTTACCACACGAAGAGAAATAGTTCAATATTTTGCAATATATATCGCATTTTCAAAGTACAAGGTGGTTATAATTAAAGTGACGGTGTTCAGAGTGGTACAGCACGGGCTGTAATGAGAGTAGCAGTCTGAAACTTCGTAGATATGCTAATGAAGCAATGCGCTCGCGAATTATGCAAAAAAAAAAAAAAAAAAAAAAATAGTTCCAATTCTCGCCACCAGGGTAAAAAATGGCGCTGTAAGCAGTCAAAATGTGGTATAGTTACAGGAAAAAGGCAGGAAAGATCAAACACATGAGAACAATGGCTCTGGCATGTTTATTAGGAACTATGGTTACAAGAACTGTTCAATATGGCCTCCCAATTCAGCAACATGCTGCATTCGTAACACGGCATGGTCGACGGTTGCTCGCAGCATGTCTGGTGAAATCTGAGCGACATGTCGTTGTATGCTAGCCTTCAGATCAGGCAGAGACCGGACATGTCCCTGATAGACACGATCTTTTAAATATCCCCACAGCCAGAAGTCACATGGATTAAGGTCGGGGGATCTGGAAGGCCAATCATCTGGAAACTGCCTGGAGATGATGCGGTCATTAGTGAAGGTTTCTCGCAGCAAATCTTTCACGTGGCGAGCGACATGTGGTGTTGCCCCATCTTGCATGAAAATGGTGGTGTGTTCACAGTTCCGTTCTTGCAAAGCTGGAATCACGTGTTGCACAAGGAGGTCCCTATAACGTGCAGATGTCACTGTACACCTAACAGGCCCTCGAGGTGTCATCTCCTCAAAGAAAAACATACCAAGAATGAAGGAGCTAGTGAACACACACCATGCAGTTACGTAAACTGAGTGCAATGGTTGTTCCTGCACAACATGTGGACGAGTGGAACCCCATATGCGACAGTTCTGAGTATTCACTGTACCGACCAGAGTAAAATGCGCCTCGTCAGTCCACAGAATATTCCCCGGCCACATGTCATCCACTTCCATGCGTTCCAAAAACCGATGGGCAAACTCACGGCGTTGTGGAATATCTTGGGGTTTCAATTGGTGCACAATTTGAATCTTGTAGGGATACCAGTGTAAAATGCACCGCAATACCTTGCGAACTGTTGACCAGGGGAGTGACAATTCACGTGCCACAGCTCTAGCACTGGTTGCAGAAGTTGAGGCATGTGCTGCACGGTCAGCTACAGCTACAGCAACTTCGTCCACAACTTCCACGGGGATGGGCCGCCTTCCTCTCCCTGGTGCAACACCCAATTCACCTGTTTCCTCGAATTTCTTCATCATCTTCTTCAGCCCATTAATTGACATGGGCCCTCTTCTCAGCCCTTTCTGTTGGCGATATTTCCGCAGTGCATCGTTACTATTGCTCCCATTCTGGTAAAACAACTTCACTAGCAGTGCACGGTCTTTCTTCGCAATAGCCATTGCTTTTTACACGGGAAAAATCAAACTTTTAATGTTCGGCGAACATTCACATCACTAAAGGAAAAAAAAAGCAACAAGCGTCACCAACAACAACCAGGGAGCTCACACAATGGTTAGGCAATGTCACCGACTTTGACGTCAGAGTTACGGAAAATTCCACGTTTTGACTGCTTACAGCGCCATTTTTTACCCTGGTGGCGAGAATTGGAACTATTTTTTTTTTTTTTTTTTTTTTTTGCATAATTCGCAAGCGCATTGCTTCATTATCATATCTACGAAGTTTCAGACTGCTACTCTCATTACAGCCCGTGCTGTACCACTCTGAACACCGTCACTTTAATTATAACCACCTGGTAGAAGGTAGATAGATCGGCTTCACGTAGAGTAGAGGCACAGAATACTGACCGTAGCGTCACTACGGTCAGTGTTGCCAGAAACAGTTGATAGAGAACAAAAAGTAAACCAGTGTTTACTGTAAGGTGGATGGCTGGTTTTGGAGAGGAGAGGAAAGGGTTACTGGTTGGCTAGGTTGAATCCAGGGGGTATAGTGGCGTGCATGCCTGCTAAATAGGCCCTTTGCCATCGCCTGCGGAAAGATGTGTCAGAGTGGGGGGGAGTAAAAGATGGATGATGGCAACACGGAAAGGGTTATTGAAGGTGGTGTTATGGCTGTTGGTGTGGATGGCAGTGTTTACTGTATCCTTCATCATTTGTATGTATATAAATACATATGTGAAATATGTGGGGCCCTTAGTGAAAGAAATGTTGAGAAAGCCAGAGGGCTGTGAAGGATATTAAACAGTTGTCCCCTTCCAAGCCAAAAGAGGTAGGGAAGGGGGGGGGGGTCCAATTGAAAGTTTCGTCCTTAAGTCTGGTAAATTGTTTATGTATCATCAGAAGGAATAAATGTTTTCAGGGAGGGGGAAATATGTGAAAGAAAAGACAAATAAAGAAGTGAAAGGTGACGGAAGTAAAAAGGAAGCAAAAGGGATAGACAGGTTGTGAAAAGCAAAAGGGGCATTCCTGCATTAAATGTGTGACATTCACAGATAA
This sequence comes from Lepisma saccharinum, assembly GCF_977018435.1. Lineage (NCBI taxonomy): Eukaryota > Metazoa > Arthropoda > Insecta > Zygentoma > Lepismatidae > Lepisma > Lepisma saccharinum. The sequence continues at coordinate 50,701,666 of NC_139247.1, read as the reverse complement.
TATGCAAGGTTCTTGGCATGCAATTTGATTAAAATATTCACCTCCCCGATGGCGCAGTGGTAGCGTCGTCGCCTTGTAATCAAAGGGTCCCGGGTTCGATACCCGGTGGAGGCACATAGTGGTTCGGATCCCACTTTAATCAGTAGGTCCAGTCCCGATTAGCCTTACTGTGCATAAAGTGGACTTAAAACACCAGCTCAATCAATCAATGATTAAAATATTCGTAATGAACTGATTTAATACAATTATGAAGTACCGCATTTGCTCCCCCCTTTTTTAAACACTTTTTCTGGGAAAAAGCTTTGTGACTGAATATGATAATCAATTTACAGTATTTCAAATATAAAGTAATATATAGGTCTACTTTCAACAAATAACTTACATAATCTAACTAGGAAAGAATACATTTTAATCTCTTTCGTTAAAATCCAGAGATTAGAAAGCTAAATGAAGAATCACTTGAAACCTCATCTAAATCAGAATTGAAGGTAATCCAAAACTGAGGATCAGCATACAATAGATTTTCCAGACCTATTTTTGAAGAAAGAAAGTGCATCTCATATGCCGACCAATACGGTACTTTGTTGTGTCTGTTAAGAAATGAACAAAAAGAAAACTTTAGTATGATAGCCAGGCGCGGCTCGTGCATTATTTACCCGGGGGTTCACTGAAGTCATGTGACATATATTCAGTTTCCGCCAAATTGACTTCCTTCGCCTAACAAAAGGATGGGGGAGGGCTTAAAAGATTTGTCCAGAATGTTTTCATCTGGGAGCATAAGGTTTTGTATTAGGGGTGTGCGAATAAATTTAGGGCTGAAACTACAATAAATTGTGCCTTTATGAAAAAAGTTGAGTTTTGTTGGAATGTGATGGACGTCCTCAAGTAGGGGCAAGTAATATATTTTTCCCCAGGAGGAGCAAAAAACACTCCTTCAGTCTGAACTTACTGCAACGCTTTTATAATAATTACCAAAAATTACTGTGACTGAAATTAAATTATATGCGTGTAATATATAATTTTTGGTTTACATTCGATTTCCATGGGGGGCGGCCCCCTTTTCCCCTTCCGGACGTCCATGCCGACTAATCAGAACTGGTCCTACATTTATTAAAGGGAAATGGCAACTAATGGTATGTGCATTATAGAAATCAAACCTGAGACCCTTTTCATTGATACGCGACAGCTTTGTTCAAATTTGAGGCTGGTCGACCAGCACACGCTTTTTTTCAGTGGACAAGGAAGTTTGTTTAAGTTAATTATGTACATTTCTATCGGTCATTTCTTACCTGCGCGGACAACAACGCGTACACTGCATCAAATGACATAACCTAAAGTCGTTTTCACGTTCAGAAGACACAATTGGCTCTTATGGGCAATGCTTTTCTTATGGGAGTTACGAGCGCGCTGTTGTGAAATTTCTGGATTTACAAATTTAGCTTAAGTAAAATCAGTACCTGTAGTTTTGCAGGAAATTTTGTAGAGAATACGATGGTGAACACAAAAAACTGGTAACTTGCTTACATAATTTTAGATAAATTAAAAATGCAAATTTTCTGTGAAAACACAATTTTTACATTGTTTTCATTCCTAACGTTGAAACATGCTGTAAAATTGAAGCATTCATTATTAAAAAAATTGACACTGTTTTTTAATTGTCATAGGTGATGGTGGTACTCAGAATTTATCAATACTTTAAAGCAGGGACCTGTAACGTAACCCAACTTGTAACGCTGTCAAGTTACGAACGGAACTATCGATATGCGTTACAATGGCATTGGCGTTCCACACAGTACCGGACAGATTGGACCTACCTACAACCTGGGTAAATTAGGCGTACCGTTACTCAACGACCCATTCGCTTCAGGTACTGAGTGGAACGGGTCTCGGATGGAACGGGTACGATCGTACCCGTACATACTGTACCTGAACGGTGGCTACCGGGTACGAAATGGAACCACAAGTAGGTAACCGGTACTGAAGCACAATGACCAGCGCTTGTTATTAAAATACCGGTACGTGGATAGAAATGGATGAAGCGGGTAACATTTGTAACAGGAACTTACAGTACGTATCATAACAGTTTACTGTCAATCAACATTCCACAGCAGCAAATGGAATACCGATAAATATACACTTCTTTGTTTAAAACTAATTATAATAACTTTAGAAAAAAGTAATTCGTAATCTTTCTGGATTTTATTTATCCGAAAAATATGTATAAAAGCTATCTAGTTTATCTTTCATTAATTTGTTAATAATGGCATCAGCTATGCAAAAATTTTGAAGACCGTCACTCTGGCAAACTATTAACAATAGAAACAATTAGTTTCAACAAGCTCATGTATATTATACTAATTACAACGACCTGCGCAGAAGGTCGATATTCGTCATTCAGGCAACCTGTTACTAGGAGGCATGTGCAGTAGGTCCCATTACTTTTAAAATAGGTAGAGAAGTGAAATTGAGTTTGAAGGTAGATTATGCTAATTAGAGCACGGCTAAATCAACATGATTGTGGAAAACCGGAAGTTGATGGACGCCATATTGAAAAATGTTACTTCTTAAGATAGAGGAGTGAAACTCGGTTCAACGATAGCTTATACTAATTAAAGCATGGCAAATAAACATGATTGTGGAAAACCGGAAGTTGATGGACGCCATATTGAAAAATGTTACTTCTTAAGATAGAGAAGTAAAATTCGGCTTGAAGGTAGCTTATGGGAATTAGAGCATGGCAAATCAACGTGATTCCGGAAAACCGGAAGTTGATGGACGCCATATTGAAAAATGTTACTTCTTAAGATAGAGAAGTGAAATTCGGCTTGAAGGTAGCTTATGGGAATTAGAGCATGGCAAATCAACGTGATTCCGGAAAACCGGAAGTTGGTGGACGCCATATTGAAAAATGTTACTTCTTAAGATAGAGAAGTAAAATTCGGCTTGAAGGTAGCTTATGGGAATTAGAGCATGGCAAATCAACGTGATTCCGGAAAACCGGAAGTTGATGGACGCCATATTGAAAAATGTTACTTCTTAAGATAGAGAAGTGAAATTCGGCTTGAGGGTAGCTTATGGCAATTAGAGCATGGCAAATCAACGTGATTCCGGAAAACCGGAAGTTGGTGGACGCCATATTGAAAAATGTTACTTCTTAAGATAGAGAAGTGAAATTCGGCTTGAAGGTAGCTTATGGAAATTAGAGCATGGCAAATCAACGTGATTCCGGAAAACCGGAAGTTGGTGGACGCCATATTGAAAAATGTTACTTCTTAAGATAGAGAAGTAAAATTCGGCTTGAAGGTAGCTTATGGGAATTAGAGCATGGCAAATCAACATGATTGCGGAAAACCGGAAGTTGGTGGACGCCATATTGAAAAATGTTACTTCTTAAGATAGAGAAGTGAAATTCGGCTTGAAGGTAGCTTATGGGAATTAGAGCATGGCAAATCAACATGATTGCGGAAAACCTGAAGTTGGTGGACGCCATATTGAAAAATGTTAATTCTTAAGATAGAGGAGTGAAATTTGGTTTTATGATACTATGGATATTACTGCATTGGAAATCAACATGATTAGGGAAAACCGGACGTTAACGGAAAAATTTACTTTAATATTCCTCTTTCCTTTGGTGATTGCTTATGTTAATTAGAACATGGTCAATTTATATGATATTATAAAACCGAAAGTCGATGGACGGCATAATGAAAAATGCAATTTATTAAGATGAAGAAGTGAAATTCGATTAGATTATTGCGCTTACTAATTCGAACATGGACAATGCATATGCTGTCTGTAAAACTGGAAGTTGATAGACGGCATGTTGAAAAAGAAATACATTTGAGTGTCGATTTAGTTTTTATTAATTAAAAATTAAATATGAATTCCATCAAACTCAGGTTTTCCAGAATCATGTTCATTTGTCATGCTCTAATTCCCATAAGCTACCATCAAACCAAATTTCACTCCTCTGTCTTAAGAAGTAACGTTTTTCAATATGGCGTCCACCAAATTCCGGTTTTCCACAATCATGTTGATTTAACATGCACTAATTAGCAAGATCTACCACCAAATCGAATTTCACTTCTCTAACTTAAGAAGTAACGTTTTTCAATATGGCGTCCATGAACTTCCGGTTATCCACAATCATGTCAATTTGCCATGCTCTAATTCACATAAGCTACCGTCAAACCGAATTTCACTTCTCTATCTTAAGAAGTAACATATTTCAATATGGCGTCCATCAACTTCCGGTTTTCCACAATCATGTTGATTTAACATGCACTAATTAGCAAGATCTACCACCAAATCGAATTTCACTTCTCTATCTTAAGAAGTAACATTTTTCAATATGGCGTCCATCGACTTCAGGTTTTCCGGAATCACGTTGATTTGCCATGCTCTAATTCCCATAAGCTACCTTCAAGCCGAATTTCACTTCTCTATCTTAAGAAGTAACATTTTTCAATATGGCGTCCACCAACTTCCGGTTTTCCACAATCATGTTGATTTGCCATACACGAATTAACATATGCTACCACCAAATCGAATTTCTCTTCTCTATCTTAAGATGTAACATATTTCAATATGGCGTCTATCAACTTCCGGTTTTCCACAATCATGTTGATTTAACATGCACTAATTAGCAAGATCGACCACCAAACCGAATTTCACTTCTCTATCATAAGAAGTAACATTTTTCAATATGGCGTCCACCAACTTCCGGTTTTCCACAATCATGTTGATTTGCCATACACGAATTAGCATATGCTACCGTCAAACCGAATTTCACGTCTCTTTCTTAAGAAGTAACATATTTCAATATGGCGTCCATCAACTTCCGGTTTTCCACAATCATGTTGATTTAACATGCACTAATTAGCAAGATCTACCACCAAATCGAATTTCTCTTCTCTATCTTAAGAAGTAACGTTTTTCAATATGGCGTCCATGAACTTCCGGTTTTCCACAATCATGTCAATTTTCCATGCTTTAATTCACATAAGCTACCGTCAAACCGAATTTCACTTCTATATCTTAAGAAGTAACATTTTTCAATATGGCGTCCATCAACTTCCGGTTTTCCACAATTATGTTGATTTAACATGCACTAATTAGCAAGATCTACCAGCAAACCGAATTTCACTTCTCTATCTTAAGAAGTGACTTTTTTCAATATGGCGTCTAATTTCCAGTTTTACCAAAATAATTTTGATTGACAATGCCAGGTCAACCCGAATTTCAGATCTGTAACTTAGATGGTAACATTACTCAATATGGCGTACATTAACTTTCCCTTTTTTCCACATGTATTATTAGTTGGTAATATTCTAATTACATAAACTATCATCATGTCGAACTTTCAATATCTTGCTTGAAAATATTTTTTTTAAATATGTTCACCTTGCACCCAATATTACGTGTATTGGTTATATAAAAGTAACATTATTAATAACAAATCTCACGATTCCATATTTATTTATATATATACAATTTATATTTTATTGCCTACAACCTCAATTAATATTAGTTCTTATCGATTTTTCAAGAATTCAACTTTGAAAGTTTTAAAATGAAGAGTTACGTGACATATATTTTCTGATCCATTCGATACCCATTTGATTTGCTGAAAATAGGTTTTGTTACAATTGTACCCGATCCTAAAGTTCAGATATACCCATCATGAATTTGTACCGGTATTATTCTAAGGAGAGGTACGTACAGTAACGGAACCGGCATTCAGATAAGGAACAAGTTCCATGCTTTCTGGTACGGGTATTTTAACGTTCCACTCTGTGTACCCAAAGCTGTCGTCCCCGAAGCACTCTCGGGTACGAACGGAACGGTATAGCAGAAGCGTTACTGTTCGCCTTACCAAGAGGTTCTGGTATTTTCCTTGGAACGGTCCACAGCACTTGGGCCGGTACGCGGTACCCGGTACGGAAATAACGCGTAACGGTGACAAATACCAATGAATTGCGTTACGTTACAGGTCCCTGCTTTAAAGCATATTTGCATTTAGAAATATTCAAATAAAGTATGTGGAGATTTTTTATATTCGTGCAGTAGAAAATGTCGTCGCTGGCCATTTTTTGTTCTGTAATTCCAAGTAAAAACTTCCAGCGACAAAGTTGTGGATAAAATAATGAAATTATTTTTTATAACCACTCAAAGGTTCCCAGAAATATTACTTCCATGCATTTGGAGTTTCTTTTTAACCCGAACCACGTGCGAAGTAAGGAGACGTTGTCTGGCCATCTTGAGCTGGCTCACCGCAGCATTCCGGTTAATCACCACCAAGTTTTCGAGATGTTATTTTATTTTCATTCAGTAAAAATATTAACTTCATGCAGTTTGTTATAATAGAATTGAAATTACTGAAATTTAATAATTGACAATTATTTCCAATGCTGCTGTTGTGAGCAACATTAGTGCTGTCGCAAATACACGTTGTTTTTGTTTACATTACTGTCGACATTAATACTGAAATGAAGATCACCTTTCAGTTTCCAACGTACACATACATTCATAGACACCATATTAACCTTTGAAAGGCTTTCCAACACGTGACAAAATATGGGGCTTCAAGATAGAAATATGACATGCCTTGCTTGAGTCATTCACGTCTTATCAGTTCACGTGGGCCATAACTCATTTGTTTGTTTGCATTGCAACTTGAATCTAACACATGTGCCAGGTTCACCTTACTTGAGTGAGAGATCTGCTTTGGTCTCTTTAGACTTTTTCCTTCTCTCGAAAAAGTGTTTTCAGTTGTGTGAGCTCTCAGTGATTTTTACTTTTTTAAGTTATTTCTGAAGTGTCATATTCGTGCATTACACTCGCGTGTGTAGTGATCACAATGGATCATAGTAAAAAGGGTAACTGTAACGTTCACAGTATAATATTAATATTAATAATTACATATAATTATCATTATATATACAAAATATGTAACACCTTCATTGTGAAGGAAGGTCATCATTTCCCGGCGACATGAGCTATCGCTGTATTGGCAACACTGTGCGGTTTCTCCATAAGCGCCGTTGTGTCTTCTGAACGTGAAAACGACCATAGGTAAAGTCCATCCCTCGCTTCACTCGCAGCATCACTTAATACTTTCCAACAAGTATCCAAGCACTTCAAAAACTAACAAACTTGAGACGATTGACACCGAGCGACAGCGAGTCACGTCTTCGCGCCATTTTTTCTCTTTCGCGAACCCGAAGTGTTTCCACCTTTAAGGAAAAACCTCTGAATGCATGCACGAGCTATTTTGGTAATGTATCTCCTTTATTTTAATTCATCGCATCTAATTCCAGCTTTTGTTTCCACTCATCCATCTCTGCCACAATCTTGCATTTATTCCAAGAAGTTCGGTGCAAAAATGATACAACGAGAATATTGAATATGTAATGTGTGCGCTTCAAACTTGAACCGCACACAGCAACACTGGAAGGGAGGAAGCAGCGAGATCGGAGCCTTGTCCCGCGCCTTCTGCGAGAGAACGAACTGCGCATGACCGTTGGGTGGAGACATAGGTTCTGCAATCTCATCTTCCATGTATTTTGTCCTATACCCTCCTCGAGCTTCTGCTCCCGCACGAAGCTTTCACAATGGCAAGAGCTGTCCTGTGGGGGTTCAACTGAGGGTCTGTATCAGGGCGGTCGATTCGCGGTTTCTTCTTCTCAGCAAAAGAGTTCGCCGTATTACGGGCACAAATACATGACTTATTGTGTAGAATTTTTAGCGAAATAATGTGGAAAAGTAAAGACATTGTTTATTGTTCATTCTCAAGGTGATTATCGTATATTACTGGGGGTTCACTGATCCTGTGCGCTATAGGGCCAACCGCGCCTGATGATAGCATAGCCTGATTGCCTGAAAAGCCTTGACATGTGTGATGCTTTAAAAATCTAGCAAAGTTTGGCTTCATTTGTCCATGAAGGATGTAGGCTACAGATGTTAATAATTCTCGTTGGTAAAATATGAAAATCATATACCCATTCACAAACATTTAAACATTAATGCAATTAAAAATTGAAAACCATAATTTCCAAATTGATTCATTTTGTTATTTTTATGAATTAGGAACACTTATTGTGGAATACCCCCAAAGATGACACAAAATAATCAATACTGAAATAAAAGACGTGTGAGAGGTGGAAGAAGGAAATAGAAATGTAGAAGGGAGAGGTGGGGGGAAGGAGAAGGAAATGAGGGGAAAAGATAAATATAAGGAAATCATCAGGTAGAGAGGCAATAAATATAACAGGGTGTCTACCAAGAAAAAGTCAAGAAACAACAGGTAGGTCAAGAAAGTCAAGAAATTATGCTTGTGGTCAAGAATTTTTGTTAGTTTTTACTGTGTAGAGAATTTACATTGTTATATACTTGCACTAGGATTTGATAAAATTGAATATTTGGAAATCGAAAATTGTATTGATTTGTGGTTAAGATTTGTTCATTTTGTTTCTTAAGAATTACATTCTTGTACGCGTGATGTTTTGTAAAAATATTAAAGTAATGTGGCCATTTCCCATCCAGAATGAAGTCTGAAGCATTACTTTTTCCATGCAATTAGTAATTAAAGCAAGTCTAAATCTCTTATTAAAGTACAGCAGTTTTCATCCTGACCGACTTTGTGGTAGGGCTTTTTTATTGAATAAAAGATATACAGTACTTTCTTAATTTGCAACTACCTAAGTAAGGGGCAATTAAATAGATGTTAAAAAAGGAAGGAAGGTCAAGAAAAAGTCATGAATTTTGGATTTGTTATTTTGGTAGACACCCTGTATAATCACAAACACAGAGATACAAAGACTGAGAAGAAGAGATCAAAAACTAGAAAGAGATGGAAAAAGAAGGACACGGACTTTAGTTTTAAATTGGTGACCTCGATATTAATCATACCTAATTAAGGACTGTCTTTTAGATATGCAAAAATGATACAAAATTAAGGAGTAGATAAGGAAAATTGTGGGGGGGGGCTCTTTCCCCTGCATTCCACACTTGTGGAGCTTTTAAACAAGGGTTGCAGTTGATATTTTTGGCAAGCAAGTGAAGTCTGTGGTTTATTTTAGAAATATACTATTTAAGAAAGAAAGATAGTGAAATACATAATTGCAGTTGCATCGATTATCTTCCTCACAGTTACTAAGAAAACTTCCTGAGAGGTAGCCAACATAGAAAGTATGTGTAGTGTGTTCACAGCCTTAACATGAGCAGTTGCAGCTTCAGTATGAAACTATTGACATAATCTTTAGTTTAAATTGATGTATGAGAGCATGCAAAGGATGATTTACATATCTTAATATAAGCTAACAATGTTTAAAATTCTTTATTAAGTTTTATCGTAGAACACCAGTCACAAATATTTTGGTGTAACTAATGCTAATTCTCACCACAGACTATAAATGTTTTGTTATTTGAATATTTCATTTTGTTTATCTTCCATACAGTGCAGCACATCTTCTTAATTTCCCATACAAACACAAAATTCCTTTGGACTACATGATAGTGGAAGTGATATTTTCAGAGCTTTTCCACATGCCAGCTCCTCGGTTCCTGGAAATCTGTTATGGATCAGTATTAATTGAGCTGTGTAAATTGCAACCCAGTACTATGCCTCAGGTGAGTTAATATAGCATATCATATTGTTGCATGAATTTAAAATTTTTGTCATCCATTTTACTTGTCGCCTATGACAGCATTGTAACACAATGTAAACAAAAACTTCTTGTTTCTGTGGGGAACTGTGATCAAGTATGTCATTCTATCACATTTCACATTGAACTTTGTCAAAGATTGAACTCTGCCCAAGGTGGCAGATGCTGAAGGACGTTTAGATGTACCATTACATGTAATGATTTCTCAGATTTTCCATTGCCATTACAGTAACCCATTTTGGTCATACACTTTCTATTTCCTGGTAACATACTGCTTTTGATAAATTTTGAAGTCAATATAATGTCTATATTAATATGTAAATTAATGTTGTATTATTATTACATGAATAGGTACAGAGACTGTTTAAGAATAGAGATATAACCACACATATTCATTATCTAGCTTATGTGTAGTTAATATCTTAAAAATTTGTACAAAAACAACTGCCTGCCAAGGAAAGTTATGTCAGATAGAGAACTGAATATTTATTCAACAACAAAAAGATGATGTTTGACACATATTACGTATTATAAGTGGTAGTATATATAAATTTTCTTTGGTACTGTCATTCAAGGCTGTATGATCCCAATATAATCCTTGCCTTCCAGTAAGTTCGGAGGAAATATATAATTGATACCTACAAAAATTGCTAAATAAGTATATTTTCATTATTTAATTTTTAGTATACTTGGTAAGTCTTTCAGTGGAGAGGGGCCTGAATCCTCCCTAAATACGTCCATGGCTTTTAACTATCTCTCTTCTCTTGCCTTCAGGTGAACAAATTTCTTTTTGTTGGGGATGGGGATAGAACATATGACAGACCTGTGATATTCCTACAAATCCAGTGTGCTAACCAACTACTCTGCAGTGCTCCTGTAGGATTTGTAAGGTGCGGGGGGGAGTTGCCATGGAGAGAAGATTTGCTCTTTCAAAGCATAGTATTGGAATAACTATAGTTAAAAGCACTAGACAGTGGGATAATGTCCAATTAAAATTACATGCTACTGTAGTATGATTGTCACTAATATTCAGAGAATTATTACTTAGTTATTGTCATTGGGTGGGAGGAGAGCGTACAAACAAACAAAAACACCCTTGCGTTACCCTTAGTTACTACAGTAAAAGTTGTGGGAATCCAAGATGACATATCCAATTTAATAGTAACATTCACTGCATTATTTTGTAATGTCCAACAGTAGTTATGTGAATTTTTAAGAACAATAGAAAAGGTTATTATCAGCTCCTGCAGATATATATACACATAATCCTAAATAAATGAAAGACTTGTAATGTACGTGGGTTGGAGATTTAATAGTGGCAACTATTTATTTTATAAATGATAAAAAAGAGATACCTCTGTGAAACTTTTACAGCCCTTTGATGTAGTCACCAGCATTGTGGACAACACGTTGCCAGCGATGTGGAAGTCGTAGTATACCTGTAGCAGCACCTGTTCTGTTGATGGTTTGAATGGAGTGGTCTATTGCCTGAAGAATCTCAGGAACAGTTAAGAAGCGAATGCCACGAAGTGGTTCCTTCATTTTAGGGATCAAATCAGTCACAGGGGCTTAAGTCTGGAGTATGGGGGATGGTAGAGCATCTGCCAGCCCCATCGAGCTAACAAATCAGCCACAGGTTGCACTACATGCACCCGAGCATTGTCCTGCAAAATGATGGGAAGATTCAGCAGAAAGTGTCGCCTCTTCTTTTGCAATGCAGGTCACAGGCAAGGCAGATTCCCTGCACATTTCATGAAGACCTTGATGACACTGTCGTGCTGTACCGCTACGGGCACATTCAATCTTTATCCAACTCCGCTGTTCCTGCTTTGGAAACATTGTTGTAACTACACAACTTTAGACCGCCAACTCCAATGATACTCTGTTCCTCTCATCACGCTTGCTCCTAGTCCATTTACTGGGAGGTACGTTAGGTATCATGCTAACAGGTTGTATAAGCGAGAAGCACCGGCTTCATTTCATGGCAGATATACAGCGGTGTTGCCACTATTAAATCTCCAACCCACGTATGAATTCTCATTGTTTCTTTCCTACATACTAAAATTCATTGTTTCATGACTACATTTGATGAGCTAATGAAGATTACATTTATTGATTTATTTTTGTTCTTTAAAGGTTTTGGCACAAGCTACTGAGCTGCTGTATGGCAGGATTGATACAATGAATACATCATGTTTTGATAGGTGAGTTGAAATTTACTATGGTTGCCTGTAGGATCGACTAGAATTGAGAGTGTATGTGAAATAAATTGGAATATGTGTTATGTATTGGAATATTGGTTTTACATTTTGCGGATAGTGAATGTGAATCAATATGCCACTTACTGGCACACTATCAGTCCAGTGCCTTCCCGATGGTGTAATGGTTACATAATTGCCTTGTAATCAAGAGGTCTCGATTTTGAAACCAGGTGGAAGCACTAGATGATTCAAATCCCACTTTAGGGCCCTCTCGATGGCACGGTGGTAGCGTCGTTGCCTTGTAATCAAGGGGTCCCGGGTTCGATACCCAGTGGAGGTACATAGTAGTTCGAATCCCACTTTAAAGTGTAGGTCCAGTCCCGAGTAGCCTTACTGTGCATGATTCCACTTTAAACTGTAGTTCCAGTCCCGATTAACCTATGTGTGCTTAAGTGAACCTAGGGCTTGGCTGGACCTTTGCCCAACGCCAGGGCAGCTTTTTTCGAATTTTCCTCTCTCTTCGATAAACCGCTATGATATTCCAAAATCTGAAAAATTACAGCTGCTTGGAATTCCTTCAAGAGCACATACATTAATATTCATGTGTTTGCTTTCGCTATTGTCTAAATATTATAAATAGTTTAATAGACTTACGTAGCCATGAAACTATTGATAATATCTAGGCAACAGCGGAGGAAACCACATGAAGATTCACATGATCTTGAAGAAATTCTAAGCTGCTGTAATTTTTCAGACTTTGGAATATCATAGCGGTTTTTTGAAAGTAAAGGAAAATTCTGAAAAGAGCTGCCCTGACATCGGCCAAAAGTCCAGCCGAGCCTTAAATCTCAATAACTATTTCTGTCCATAAAGATACAGTAATTCCCCCCCCCCTTTTTCATGAACCAAATTTGTTTGTGGTGTCACAAGCTCCGAGATCGAAGTTGTTTCTGAGAGGTAGTGTTTTGTTTTGCACTAGAGGAAAAAGGAGACACACTACTTATGCAGTGTCCATCCTTTTTTCTGTGCTCCTTTTTTAAAATTCTTTGCTGACGATGTTAATGGAAAATTGTGTAATTATCAAATCATTCTCACATTTGTTCAGGGCAGTTTAACAGCAATGTTGTTTTCTTTTCAGATTTGTGAACTGGTTTTCATATCATTTAAGCAACTTCCAGTTCAGGTGGAGCTGGGAAGACTGGGGCAGTTGTTTGCAGATGGACGTGGAGCACCCTCGGCCCAAGTTCATCCACGAGGTGCTTCTCAAGGCACTGAGGTAGTGTTCTCTTCCAACTATTTTGCATTATGTTGACCCCTGTAGCCTTAGTTGCACATTCTAGTGTGTTTGAAAGGTTGCACAACACTGACTTCAATCACTAATAATCTAACTAACTAACTCCCTAGCCTTCTTAAACCCGAAGGTTCATGGCTGCAGCAACACAGGCCTTCCATCTTTCCCTATCCACTAATAATCAGGGAGTGGATTTATATGTAAATACATATTTATATGTGAAGCTGAAATCAGTTATATTTTGTATTATCTTTGAGCATGATGGTATGTAGACTTGAAAAATTCAGTTTTTATTTTCCATATTTGTATGTGTGTTTGGTTTTGGATCATATTTTATATAATTTAGTTAATTTTACAGATTATTTCCATATTTTAGAACATTTCTCAACATATACTCATATTTGCACAATAACACGTGTGACCGAAAGAATTGGGTGAATTTCTTGTGAATAACTGACAAATTTGACTTGCGATATTGAACATAGTTTTAGTCAATATAAATCCAATCTTGAGAGACAATAGAAGGAAATTCACGTTTGAAAACTTACAACAAAATTTTGTTACTCATTGTTTTGTAAACAATAAATGAAAACACATTTTGTGTTGTTTTACAATTAATGTCAATGTAAGTGTACTGTATTTTATGTAGCTCATGTAGTGTTTTGTATTATTAAAGAGGTAAATTTTTTACAATTTTAAGTCCATATTTTGGTGAAAATAACTGCACATTTTTACTACATATAAATCCGCAGGCAGGCAGCTTTCGAACCTAAGCAACAAGTGACACGTGCCAAATGGGTTTCAGACAGAAGTGACATGAACTCTAGTGTGTATAAAATAACTCACTGTTCTTCAGCACTTGAGTGGAAATTGTTAGCTGGGAGGATGTTTGGTCGAGCCTTAGGATTAACTGGGGGATGCTGCTATGGTTTAACATGGTGACAGTACCCCTTCCCCCAACATCTCCCTTCCTTTCGAGCACTGTTGATATTGAGAAAATGGTCCAGTGTAAGTGACAATCAACATGAGCAGCGTACCGTATCACTTCTTTATGAAATGTTTCATTTATTTCTGCAGGTTTGCTGTGGGTCTGAAATCTGTCTTAGAGATTTTTACATGTGATTCACTGCTCATCCATTCAGATATTTTAAAACACTTTTGTTTGCCAGTTTACTTCACACAGGAAATTCTAGAAATTAAGGCCTCAAGTCAGAATCAATTTATTTTTCCAGAAAACCAATTTTGGTGGAGGAAAAAAGTACACAAAATTATCTGTCATAATTGGCAGTTTTGTGATTGTTCCCTGTAGTTTGCAACCAATATGGATTATTTTTAGAGCACTTCATGGATTTATAGAAAGTTATTTTTTGGGTGGGGTTAAAAAAATGACATTTTAGTGTTTGCACGTCCCCATGGCATTTTAAGGAAGGGTAAATTAGTACCAGAAGAAATCAGACTTAACCTTCCTTTCTGCAAAGGGAGAAATCAACAGTACCTCCCATAATGCACATACACTGACACTGACTTGAACAGTCAAACTCTTGTTTGCATGTAACTGATAAAGACCTCTATGTACAGGTGTGGATTAATGATATACTCATTTAAGGATCAGATATTTTTTTGTTAGCTGCTGTTCACTAGGTTCATTAAAAGTTTGCAGTTAGTTTTAAATGTCATCTCTTGATTTTTAGACACACAGGACACTATTTACTCATGATAATTGATGATAGTTTCAGATTGAAACGGTCTGCCACGAGCAAGCACCAGCATTCATCTCCGTTGTCTCAAGTTTACCCATAATGCTAACTTCTTATCAGTCGTAGAACATGGACTCCAAAATAAACTCAGGGCTTGCTGGGTGTGTGTTGCACATTGTAAGGCCTACCTAAGATTAAGCCAGAGCGATACAGTGAGTACACCATGGTTTCCTGTAACATATCAAATTTTATTCATCAACAAGGTTTAGAAAGAAACTTAGACCATTACAGAAAAGTGGAGAGTGGAATTCCCTTTCTGGTGTTTGGTCTCTCGCCGTAGTGGAGCACACCTTCTCCTCTATGGTGCTTGGACTCTCGCCTAAGCGGAGAGCACCTTCTCTCGCCCGAGGGTGGAGCGGAATTAATTTGCCAGCCAGGCTTTTGCCTTTATATAGGGACGGCAATGCTAGCGTAAGCAAGCGGAGAAAAATAAACTATTAAAAGTATATTCTTAACGTAAGTTTAAGTTTAATTAGAGGTTGAACTCATTTTTAACTTTATACAATTCTTAGATTCTTAGAAAGGTCATAAAAATAGAGGTGCGACTCGTACAATTTGTGACTAGACGGGTTCGTTACAAGATGTGTCAGGGTAATTGATCAATGTTAGTTTTCAAAGTAGGTAATCACTATTTAGTATTTACTATTATGCTAATTAGCAATTTATAAGGCCTTATGATCAAGAAATCCTGGGTGAAGGCACATTTCACCATAGGTTGGATTGCACTTCAAGTGGTTGGTCCAGTCCTAATGTGGGTTTGATACCTGCTAGAGGCACATAGTGGTTTGGATCCCACTGGATCTGCAGGCCCAGTCCTGATTAGCCTTTCTGTACATGAAGTGGACTTTAAAACTAACTCAAACAAATTATAATTAGTTTTAGACATCTGAAATGGTACTTCTGAATTAATTGGTGATTTATATTGTTTTGGAGGACTAGGGGATGATCATATAATTCTATATACTAAAGGGAGTAACCTTATGTACAACATATAATAATCCTGTTGTTGTGTAATCAAGGGTTCAGATCCCACTTTACAGGTCCAGTTCTGATTAATCTATCTGAGCATAACAAACAATAGTGCAACAGCCCCTGAGGGTCAAGTCCTACCGACCAACTGCCAGTGTCACTCGCCTCAGCAGAGGTGGTCATCCAACTAGTTATGGGATGACGTGTGTATGCATGGCAAACCATCAGTCATATGTTTTCCATTCATACAGGGTTGCTACGTGTCTGGAAAACAGGGAATTGTCAGGGAATTCTTCCTCCATCTGTCTATGCTCCTGCATGGTACTGAAGATGTCGCAGCAAATCAACAACTTTATCATCCAGGTCACTTTGATTGAAGTTTGATGATTGCAGAAATAGTATGAACTTTTGTTTTTAAATTGAATTTTGTTGCTTATCTGGTTTTACTTTGTTTGACTTACAGATTGTCTTACCACCAACGAATAAGGGATATAATGCCTGAAGCTTATGAAGGGCTGATTCCACCAAAGCCAGAGCCAAAGTACAAATATTCTGCTGAAGGAGCAGGTAGGTTGTTATTTAATCACTGATTTTTAACTTATACTCTGAGCAACGAGAGTTTAGAGCTGCCAGCAAATGTTGTCACTCTTGTAGAAAAATGGTGTGTTGACTCTTGGACCAATTGAGGAAGTGTAATTGTTTTTTCCAATTAATTTTGAAGGACCACTGCTTTCCTTAACAAAGATTATGGCATCTGGATGGAGATGATAAGAGTGGCACTGCTTTGTTTGTTCCCAGGTGGCAGTAGTTCCAATTTCTTCCATCTAACAGTGCTGGTGGGTGTTTCTTGGCTTGAGTTGTCTGCTGTGCTTAAATCACTGAAGGAAGCACATTTTTTCTCAAACGATGCTATTTTTTGGTGTTTGTTACTTATCACAGCACTTACTGCATTTACGCGTGTATAATTTGTGTGCATGTATAGTGCAGTGGGCACCCAGGTTTTTGATGGGGAAAAGCAACAAACAATTATGTATCGTATATAATATGCAGTACAATTCAGGTTCAAGATATGGCTTTCTTAGGCACAAGTCGTAAAGCTGTTACTATGCTGATCAAGAGCAAATGACATCATACCTATTCAATGAATCCCCTGTTGCTATATGGGCCAAGAGGAGAGTATTGTCTAGTGTACATAATGAGTCATCAACCCACGCCACCTCCCCCCACTGTGTTTAGCATCCCAAAGCTTATACTTCTGTAACCACCTTGCTTATTCTATAGTAGAAAAAAGGGAGATCAAAATTATGTTATGGATTTGCAGTGCTCAGGAAGTTGTTTTCTATTTCTCACCTGACAAATATCGCTAATACACATCCCGTGTGATGGGAGGTGCATTCTCGAATTCTACCGCTTTCGGTGTCTCAAAAGGTTCTGTTACAAAGTGAAAAGTCATGGGAAATGGCCATTTCACTTTTATAGTTTTTTTGTTTTTTTTTAAAAAAAATATTATTGCTATAGAAATCCAACCTGGTAATTTGTAATTGCACCTGTAGATATATACGTGTTATGCACAGTGACATAGTAAAAACTTTTATGTTCGCTGTCCAAGTTATTCCGTGCATAATATGCACCACAATTTTTGGGAGCAAGACTTTTGAAAAAAGTGCACATTATACAAGAGTAAATACAGTTTTACCCTATTCTCGGCATTGAATATCACCTTTTTTAAACACTATATAACTGTTGACGGGTTTTTCACTTAAGGAATTGTGGGGTCACCTCACTGTTTTCTGCACGCTTTGACGAATGGGATCTCGATCTGCTGGACACATGATCCTTGCATCCTTCAT
Source organism: Lepisma saccharinum (assembly GCF_977018435.1). Lineage (NCBI taxonomy): Eukaryota > Metazoa > Arthropoda > Insecta > Zygentoma > Lepismatidae > Lepisma > Lepisma saccharinum. The sequence continues at coordinate 50,683,933 of NC_139247.1, read as the reverse complement.
TCGGTTGACTTGCCAAAGAGGCTGTTTATGTTGATGATGATGATGATGAATTAAAACTTTTGGGTGCATCAACACATTTGGCCATTTTGCACCCTTCAATGTATAAAAAAAGTGTTCCCCTGTGCTTAGCACCACGCCATGAAAGTCATATAGGGGGTGTGGGGGTAACGCCCCACACTTTCTTGATCCGGTCGTGAGTGGGGGTGATGTGATCAACATCATGCCCCTGACCACCTTTACCCCCCAGAGTTCCCCCCAGGTACCCATGTTATTTGATGCTGCGTGCGCTTCCAACGTTAGAAAAGTTCCTGGATTTGAACCGGCTGGGGATCGAACCTGGGACTTTGAGCATGGTAGTCAGACGCGTTACCGACTGAGCCACCACGGCCACCTATCAATGTATACGGGGAAATATCCCGTTATCTAAAATTCTTACCTGAGAGTTAAAAAAAGGGGGTGCACAAAGCCTCTTGAGGGGGAAAAAGTGGTTTATGATCAAGGGTAAAGCAACAATATCCATGCTTAGACCGTCCCTAGGAGCTGAAAACTCTAACTCTGTTCTTTCACTATTACTCACTAACTGTACAATATTTGAAAATGGAAAGCTAATGAGATCCAGAGTTATGTTAAATTTAGGTTAGGTAATACATGATAACATATTTTATAGATTAATTCCCATAATTCAAAAGTAAAAGTCTAACAGAAATGAAAATTTAATGTAAACACAATATTGCTGGAATTAACGTACATGAAACTGACATTTACATTCCCACATTCTCATTTCTTAGAAATATATTGCCACTTAACTGCAGGCTGATTATTAATAATAAATATGTAAAATTATAATATTTTTGGGCCACTGAAAGTTTAACCTTTCGCATACACATATACATAAGGCCATATGACACTTGCTCAAACAACAAAATTTATGGTAACACTGTTTAGCCTTGTTTCCATGTTAATAAAACATTAAAATGCTGACCAAGGCATAATTTATTGTATAAAAATATACACTGAAAATGTAACGTTTCCATCCTCTAACAGGGTCTTCTTCAAACAAAGATTCACAATTAGTGTACATTTTTATATAATAAATTTTGCATTGGTCAGCATTTTAATGTTTTATTAACAAAATTTATGTCAATTGGCAAATAGCAGGAAGCAGGTTTCCCACAAAAAGTATCTGATGCCATGTAGGATCTATCGGCATCAAATCTGGTGGTGCTAATCCAAGTCCAAATTTGCCATCTTAGCCTTCAAATAATCACCAGCTACTCAACCCAATGGGATTCCCAGTCACCTATATGTGCTAGTGTCACTTTGGAGTGCAGAACAACCACGTATTGTACATATACGCGCACCCCAATATGAGCCACATGTTATGTGAATGTGAAGTGTTTTAGTATATGCATGTCCCTGAACAGAAGTTGACAAGCTATTTATGATGTCTGATTGATGAGGAATTTAAGTACCAGTCGCGATTAACCTAAACTTTGATCTGCACTCCATTATTTTACTTTACTTTTATTTTACTCCTGCATTGGCACCACTGCACTCCCAAGTGTAAGTAAGAAGCACCTCTCCCACAGTAAGTAGCATCCTGCAAATTGGGATCCTAGTAAACGTTTGGTTCAACGTTTGACTTCGTTCATGCTAAATGAGCATAAACGAACTGTAGCAGGAACCATCATAATGGAACTGGTCCATGAGGATGTAAAAAAGACTAGAGCTGAGCCGATACCACCATTTGCCGATACCCTGACCGATACCCACCGATACCTGTATAATTCCAGTACAAAATAACAAACGCTAGTTACCGAGTCATACTAACTCGTCACATCACTAGGCACGTATCTAGAAATATATAATTTGGGGAGCCAGTCCGAGCCAAGTATTTCACAAATATAATAATAAAATTGTTTCCATTTAAAAAGTTAATATAATTATTTGTAATACGTAATTTGAAAATGAATTAATTAGTACTTAATTTCTCCAATGCGTATGGAGTATTGTTGTATGTAACCACAGTCTAAGAAATGGAGGAAAGGCAATGTTAATACTTATTTTGTTCTTTCTATCTTGACTAAAAAATATTGTTATTACATAAATAGTAAAAACACGCTATAAAATAAGAGATAAAACAGCAAATATTCATCATCTAGCTTTCATGTAGTTAAAACCGCTAAAATTTGTGTAAAAACAACAGTCCTGGCAAGGAAATTTGTTGCAAAGAAGTAAAAAAAAAATGAATATTTATTGAATAACAAAAATAATGATGGTACGTCCATTTGATGAAAAGTAAAGTTCCTGATAAATATTTTAGTAGTGGTGTACATAAATCTTTAGAGGGGCCTCTCCGATGGTGTTGCCGTCGCCTTGTAATCAATAGATCGCAGGTTCGATACTCAGTGGAGGCACATAGTGGTTCGGGTCCCACTTTAACATATAGGTCCAGTCCCGATTAGTTTATCTTTTAGTACTGTCATTGAAAATTATTGATTGATTAATTTGCTTTATTTTACTTCGCTTTTTGTGCCACTTTTGGCTAATTTACGAAGATGGGGATGAGTGATGATGTGATGAAATTGATGAATGGACACTCACAAACATCCATGCCCAAACCCAAAACCCCTGGCATCGTAGCACAATGTGCTAACCACTCCACCAATGGAACCGGCTTTCGGCGGAAATAAATAGCCATCATTGGCCGATACCGGCAGTCACACGAAAGACAGAAGTGAAGAGGATAAGTGTATATTGCTGAACCCCGCAGCTACCTGATCTGGCATTTGTGTGGCAGGGTGTTAAAAACATCCATCTATCTTACCACCACGAGTTTCAAGCAAGAATTGGCAACGAATGGTTTATTTCCCACAGCGTTAACTAAGCAGTCACATGCCTTCATAGTCCCATTTGGGTTCATCTTTCACTTGCCCATGCCTTTGATCTTGCCATCTGCTATCCAGGAGGGTGGGGGTTTATGATCCAGTGTTTCTAGGAAAATCTATGGAACTTCTTGTCCTGGTCTTCCAATCTGTCACAAGGAAGGATGAACGAACTTTTAGAAAGGACAAATGTTGAGACGAGCTGTTGCCTTTGCCTACTCTTCTATTGCCACTGAAAATCTTTGGTATCGGATGGTATCGGTAAAAGAAAATCAACCGATACATACATTGATACATACGATTTTTTGTCGAATATCGTCATCCGACAAAGTATCTCACTACAACATGGGACAGAAATTGCATGGACTGCAACATCCAACAAAAATCACATGCATAAACAAGAAGAACTTTAGACTGCAAATATGCTGCTGGAATTTCGTTACTCTTCTGGCTCACTTCACTTTATTTAATGTAGCAGTGCTTACAAAGGTTTTCTTTAATCATCCTGACGTATTACTGGTTTCACACAAGTTAACATACCTTTATAATGACATTGCAGTATTCTTAGATATCAAGAAGAATCCAACCAAATGGGATATACAGTATATTGAATACTATCACGAAAAAGTGAAACATAAACTGCATTGGTGAACGTTATAAAAATTGGCAAGTGCATGCTTCCAATCTCAAATTTACTGCAACACTAGTATTGCAATGAAATTAACGCCACTCTCTGTCCTGTCTGCTAAACTCATGAGAGATGGTCATTAATCTCTCACTGAGTAAGGTTAATGTCCAATATTATGAAATAAAATACTAATAATAAATGCGTAATTATTTTAATATCATATCATTCAATCATAAAAGCAAATCACTTTCTTCAAGAATTGACTTTTCTCTGCCAGCTCTGCTAAATTTTCACTTTCCATCTACTGATTTATACGAGGGGTGGCCAGAAAGTAATTTCCAATTAGTAGGGACATTGATTTTTCGCAAACGCGAAAACCGTGAAAAATGCTAATTGCTGCGAAGTTATGTTTAGGAATATGCAGTGATGTCTGGGCACATTTTTCGCCTGTTCTAAATATCGAAATAATGCGAATTGTTGGCGTTTCTAGCGATTGTTCGATTGTTTTTAAAAAATGTCCTAAAACAATGAAATATTCCATGAAATCCAACATCTTGACTTTTCTAGGCCATGTTTGTATACATAGAACATGCAAGTCTTCCAACATTTTACTCAAGAGTAAACTATAGAGTTATACGTACATGATATAATTCCGACAGCCACATTAAATCATGTATTTCCCACGATTTTTTCAACTTCTATCAAAACCATTTGCATCAGAGAGCAAAGTGGCAGGGTTCTAACAGGAGATCGAGTGCGTATCTACCGTCACACGGGAGTTGTATTTGTCGCACGAGATATGTTTTGAATTACCAAGCTAAGTGCGTACATTCGGCATTTGTCAAGCGAGTAATAATGGAGCTCAGTCGTTAGGGCATCTGACTACTATGGGAGAGACCCGGGTTCGATCCCCTGTGGGGAGAACCGGGATATTTTTCACCTACTCAAACTGCTCCGGCACCCACCCAGCATCATATGAACCTGGTACCTTGAGGAAACTTTGAGGTATAAAGGAGCCAGGAGCTTGGTGCTGATCACATCACCCCCTACCTTTAGCCGTGATCAAGAAAGTGTGGGGTCCTAAGTCCACACCCCTACTATACAACTTCATGGAAAAGTGCAGGGGAACACTTTACTTCCTCAAAAATCTGTTCCAACATATCAAACTGTCACGAAAATACGTAGACCATGTGACCTACAATTTAAAATAATAGTTTAAAAGCAGAATGGAGTATTACGTTTTGGTATATTTGGCAGATAAATTTTCTAAAACAAAATCGCGAATTTTGGGAAACGTAACACTAACAAGTCAAAAAAGATAATGCCAATTTTTGGTTCCATAATATATAGGTATCTGTCACGTGAGATTCATTGACTTAAATTTTTTGGGTGCGTCGCCACTTATGGTCATTATGCACCCTTCAGTATATACGGAGAAAATTCCATTATCTAAAATCCTTACCTTAAAATTAAAAAAGGGGTATGGAAAATAACTTTCCCAAAATTACCTTCAAGATATCAAACTCTCACGAAGAGGCGTAAGCCATGTCACTTACAATTTGAAACAGTAGTTTGAAAACACCATGAAGGTATAATTGCAGATATTTGCCAGAAAATGCACTGAAATGAAAATGTGAATTCTTGGAAAAATAACACTGTATAGTAAAAAATAAAAAATAAGAAAATACATCAATTTAAAAAAAATAACAAAATATCAAGGTCCCTTCCGATTAGGCATAAATAAAACAAGAATAGCCAGTTGTAATTTATTGCATTAGTAACAGTGAGTCCTATCCTAATTTTCGGCATAATCACCACCGTTGTTCTGGCATTTGTCATAGCATGGCACTAAATTTTGTATGCCCATGGTATATGTGTCTGACAGCAAAGACTGGAACTATCTCTACCGCAGTGTAGCTGTTAAATGAATCTGCCCTGCCAGAAACCTCTTCAGTTAAACAAAGAGATGAAAGTCTGTAGGCCTACTTTCAAGGCCAGGGCTAACAGGGATTGGTCCAAGATCTCTCACCTGAAGTGATGCAAAGGGCCCGTGTGTACTCAGCTGTATGGGGTTGTGCACATTCGACTGGCCTTCCGTGAATTGTCTGCATCATCGTCTGAACATACTATCACTCACGACGTCTGGTCTGCACACCTCACACGATTGCTGGTGGCTCTGTGCCAAATTCTGAGGCTACATCACAGTCGGTGGGAGACTGTATGAGAGCTGCAATCTTTAACCTAGAACTGTCCTAAAACGGCTGCATTGCAACTGTACCAGATTACAGCTACATGCCACTTCTTCCTGCCTGCATGTGTGTGGGTCGCTCTTCGACCACTAGTGCTGCGTATAGGCACCATTGGAGCTTTTTTCAGGATGCCCCTCGTATATGAACTTTCAGAAGCTTTTATTATTAGTGTTTTCCTGTTTTAATGTGTGGTTAGCTAAATCAGGTACCTATACAATGCATTCTATAAATTCCTTGCGTTAAATTTCTAATACCTACATACCCCTTTCGTCAGCAATAATGGTATAACTGCATGTTGTCAGTTTCACAGTACTTCACTTGGATATACTGTACTGAAGCAGAAATCCCATTGATAATGTAAGGAAATATGACACTTTATTTTCTTTGATTCAATTGTTTCACTTATATGCAAGAGTTAAGTTGTTTGCTTTACAGAGAAGCTTTATGCATTGAAAAATGAGTCTGCACTCACGGTTCTTGCAAGCAGAGGGTTCCAAACCTCAGTGGAAATATCAACATATAATACCGAGAATGTATAAGGAGACTGATAAATTACAAATTGTATTTCTTAATCAATCACTCTTCACCCTTATCTCATTTAGTCGTAACTTTAAAATTAATCAAGTATTTCATTTTAAACTTACTGCATATGACAAAATTCCGTAATCCTTCCCTAGCTTGTGAATTGTAATAATTTTCCAAATTCACTATTTTGCAGTTTGAATTAAAATGATCATAGAGAATAGAGAAATTAAGTCAATTTCATAGAAGATAATGTTGGTACTTAACAAATCCATACCTGGATCTGTAGGAGTTTATTATTTCCATATGCAAAAACATCGATTTAGTTTAGTTTGTAATTGTCAGGGAAAAATGTAAATTTTGTCCTGGAAAACCTGGAAAAGTCAGGGAATTTCATTTCTGCTTGTTTGTAGCCACCCTGACCCAGGCAACTGTAAGACTTTTAGGCGGTATAAAAGCTGTTTATGATGATGACGCTTCTAAATGCTTTCTATCTCTACAGTAAGTACACTGTTAACAAAAAAGATGAACTTTTCTGAGTTTAAATAACTTATCATAATAAAGTTACTGTCCTTGAAAGCAACCAGACTGGAGGTTTTACCAGATTCTACAAGAGAAACCTATCACTTACCAGGCTGGGACAAAAGGGAAGAACTCTTCACAAAAAATGTCTAATGTGAGAGACATGGCAAGAGAAACGACTATTTATAACTGTGTTTGCTACCCAAATAAACGTGGACTGTGTTTGAATCCATGCTTTTACAATTACCACAAACTAAAGTAAAAAAATGTAACGATTTTGTGAAGTGTGGTTTCAAAGTAATATGTATGTACAAGGTAACCAAGAAAGTTCTTGCCGTTCTAGAGCAGTGATAAACAAAGAGCAATACAGTGGATGGTACATACCTTTAGGTTTCGAAGTAATCTCCATCAGCATCCAACACCTTTTGCCAACGTTCCTGCAGCTGCACAATACCCTGGTGATAAAACTCGGCAGGCTTGGATGCAAAGAAGTCCGTGAGTGCGTTCCGCAGGTCTCCCTCATTTGTAAAGGATCTCCCACGGAGGTGGTTGTCGAGGGAATGAAACAGGTTGTAATCTGTTGGTGCAAGGTCCGGTGAATATGGTGGATGGCACAGTGTCTCCCAGCCAAGTTGCTGAAGGGTCTCCCAGCCAAGTTGCTGAAGGGTCTCCCGGGTCCTCTTTGCCACATGTGGCTTGGCAATGTCGTGCAGGAACAGCACACTCTTGCGATTACCAATGCCGGCTCATTCTTCCGCAATGCACGGTGCACCATTTGCAACTGCTGAGAGTAGAGGTCAGCAGTTTCGGTCTGACCAGGTGGAAGGAGCTTGTAATGCACCACTTGCCGACAATTCCAACCCACTTTTCATCACCAGTGAGAAAGCGATCAAATATGGGTGTATTCGGGGCCGAGTGAGCAAGGACAAACAGGCTGTCACTCGTTGTTCCTTGTTGGCTGCCGACAATGTGTGGGGTACCCACTTGCTTAACTTGTATGACTACCCTATCCCTTTGTAGGTGCAGTCTGACTGTTTCAGCTGAAACATGGAACCTTTCTGCAAGTTCATCACACGTTAGACCAATGTCCTCCTCGATGGCTGCTTTCAGGGCCTCATCATCCAACACATGCGGTCGTCCACTGCGAGGTTCATCCGAAAGGCTCACATCTCCCGAACGGAATTTCTGGAACCAATGCCTGGCAGTGCGTTCGTTCACGGCATTCTCCCCAAATGCCTGGCAAATGCGGCGACTTGATGCGGCATCTAACAGGCTCACTTTAAAGTCGTACACCAAACATATGCGAACAAGCTGCTTCGATACCTCCATTTCTCTTCGACACTGGTCGAACTATGACTGCTGTGTGTGCGCAACGTGCCTGTATTACTGACAGTCGATGGTCAGACTAACTCCCGATTGCTTGGCAGGCACGTGCATCATTTCGTTTCCTCTCTGTGAGCGCATGATTAATGGGACGTCAAAAACGGCAAGAACATTTTTAGTTACCTTGTCGTAAAAACAGATATGTTTTTACACATACTGTGTTTTAAGTATGTGTAATATTGGACTGTGCTTAAGTAAGTGTAGTGTTATGTATTTGCTTGTACGTGTGTAAGGGCAAAGATATGTATGTGTGTGTGTGAGTGTGTGTGTGTCCGTATCTATAGGTTAGATTACCTTTCTTATATGTAATTTCTCTTTGTATTTTTTATTTCTCTGTAATTTTTTATATATTTTTTTTCTTCCTTTTTTTTCAAAATTTTAATTATTTCATATTCAATTTTTTTGTAAACATGGTCAAGTGGAAGAAAAGGCTCCACAGCCTTAACTTCGCCATGTAAAAGAAGACGAAATAAATAAATAAAAGAAGACGAAATAAATAAATAAATATGTCATAAATATTTTGTTATAATCATAGAGCATTCATGTTATAACTTAATAAAAGTGTAAAAATGTATTTGGCCCTCCTTGATTGCATCGTTGCCTTGTAATCAAGGGGTAACAGGTTTCATACTCGATGGAGGCACATGGTAGTTTGGATCCCACTTAAAACTGTAGGTCCAGTCCTGATTAGCCTATCTGTGCAAGTGAGCTCAAAACAAAACTCACTCAAATCCAATAAAAATATATTTGTATTACACTGTTTAATGAATTGTAATGAAAAATTTATATCACGTTTCTTCCAAATTTCACTCGCCATATATTCTTCTTATTCGGTTCACATAACCACTTTTTATAGATGGAAAATAATGTAACACAGTTATTTTCAGTGGTTTCGTTCTGGTTTCCGAGAACTTTTTCAAGCTACACCAGGATATACATACAACTACACAACCTCACATGGCTGGTCAGTCTACACTTCTGAGGAAGGAATAACTGTCTCTCCTTATTTTCTCCTAGGTAAACTGGTTTTTCCACCTTGCAGGTGTCATAGCTGGCTGTTTCTCCCCCTCTTCTCCATACTGTAACCTACTCTTGATGTCTTCCCTCCCCTCCTCCTCCTGGAGCCACTGACCTTCCCTTTCACCTTCAACTCCTCTGGCAAGTTGAAATCTTCCATTTTTGTGAAGAAAATTGAAGGTGGATTTCCAATGTTCCCTTTATTTTTGTTCATTTTCTCTCCCCTGTTTATGCAGAAACAAAGCACACATGAAAGGAGAGGAAGAGGGGGAGAAACAGCACATAGAGAGGTGAAATGGGTGGAACTGATAAAAAAGCATGTGGAAAGTAAAAGGGTTAAGTTTCCTGAGCCACCTTCAATTTTCTTGGAAGTCGGGAGTTTTTCAACAAAATCAAGAAATGTGGAATATCTCGAAAATGGACCCCCTTGGTAAAAGGCACTTTAGGGTTAAATTTGTTGCAAATTTACTGACTGTACTATCCTGCCTTCAAAGGAATATAAGTCAAGTTTGAGGTAACTCTGTATATCATGAAACTGAGCGTAGAATCTGTGGAGAATTTCTCTTGGAAAAATTAGAATTATAATTAAAATTTTCATGTGATGTTTGAGAAACTACAGTATTTCATTTCCTCAGCATATCATTTGGTAATATTTGTTTGACTGTGCTGCACAGCTCCACGTTTGTTCATTTACTATTACTTAAGTTTTTATTAAATTGTTTGTCAATCATAAGGTAGTACACATGAAAATGACCAACATGTTATTTGTATTATTTATTATTCATAAAATTATAAGACAATTTCCCATAAATAGTCAACGAAAAACTGTTCTTCTTGTATTGTTTTTTTGTACACACTTGTTGAATTGTAACATACATTACATTGAACTATTCTAATTTCATGAAGACTCTGTGGTTGTTTGTTCCTCTGTTGTGTTTGCTGTCTTAAGTATTTTATGACTTCGAGCATGGTTCACAAGGGTCATGGTGATGTGCTCCAATTTGGTTGTGGCAGTTGATGCGACAGTTGGGATAGAAGTGGATGTGGGATTTTGGATCGTCACTTGTTCTGTTGTTGTCTTAAATGGGCTAATTGTTGAAGGAAATGTATTTTCAAATAAAGTAGTGGAGAAGAGTAGAGAACCAGTAGTGCCATTCGATATTACTGTAGAAGGGAAGTGAGTGTTGGATGGTGGAATCGTTGAAATTGTATCATAGTCCTTTTGTGTGGTAATGGTTGATGTTGGGTTGTAAGTTGAAGTGTATAATGTTGTAGGGTTGGTGAAGTGGGTTGTGTATTGTGTAGGGGTTGTCATTGTTGCTGCAGGCGTTAAACTTGTAACTTCCGCAAATGCTTTTGTGTCCAACAAGGGGGCTGGTACCGTGATGTCAGATCTCATAACTGGGCCTGCTTGAGAATCGTGATGTACCTTTGTGGAATTTGTAGATAAATTAGCAGCATCGGGTGCAGCCTGAGCTGCATTTTTCATTGCAGCTGCCACGTATGGAATATTTGCATCATCGTCATTCTCCGAAGGAGGAAGCTGTTCGTTGATGGAGTTCGGGTATGGAGATGCAGCCGGCGTTTTGCTTGATGTAGTTTTGAGCGAGGATGGAGTAGGCGAAGCTTCTAGTTGGGTTGGTTTTTCACCAGGTGCGCTAATTAGTGACAGGATGTTGGGTCTCTCCCTGGGAGAGAGAGCTGCGATTGGCATCAGTGTCACGTATGTAATGGAAGGTCGTCGAGGTTGATGGTGAAAGACTGGGTCTGGTTCTGAGAAATGGTGGTACCGCATTGACGGTCTGAAGCCTGGTGATCTGTGAGGAATGTCAGAGTAATAGATGGGGCGTAAACTGGGAACGAATGTTGGAGGTGGTCCTGGGGTGTCTACTGCGGGACTGGTGAGCTGATTCGTGAAGGATGGTGGCCTTTTCTTTCTGAGATATGACTCCAAAACTTCTCGATAGATGGCAAGAAAACGGGGGTCATATTCTGGACCGGAATACACAGGAACACCTTTGTAATGATTGCCAGGACCGGGGTCGTAGAAACCTGGAGGTGGTGAGGGTTGACCATAGTCTTGAAAATCTGGAGGTTTGTGCGGGGTGTCTGTAAAATGATGCGGGGTATCTGGGAAGTGTTGTGACTGAAAAGGAGCATGTTGAGTTAGAGGAGGTGCATGCTGTGTAAAGAAGGGAGGCGTGTCTGGCTGCTCATGGATAGGGGGTGCCATGGGGGAATTTGCAGCAGGAAGAACACTGAAGTGTAATTCAAAACGTGGAAAACCAAATCCAGGTCCACTGTGTCTTATTTTCCGTACAGACCAGAGTGCTACAAAACCGTCATGTGGAGAAGGAACTCCACACACGCAGTTGCTTTGAGGGTTTATGTGAGAAGCTTCCGGTAACTTCGAGAATATTGATCTCTTCCTGTTTTGATCAAGAATGCGGAATTCAAATCCGTTACCTTTGCGAACAAGCACTCCCTTTGCTACAGTGCTGATGTCTCGAGGAAGGCCGAATACTCTCGAGTCCGCATTTGAAGTGTCTTCTTTCGAAATGGACGTCATTGCTGGCGAAACAAATTGAGCCTCGGTCAACTTTTCCCAGAGATCCTTATCGGTCATGTCCTTAAGGGAGACACTGAGTTGTCCACGATGAATGCCTCCATTCCTCCTCATACTTTGAAACACAGCTTTGCGAAGAATGTGTTCCCACTTTGAAGGAATCTTCGATCGAAGCATTCGTGGCTGAACTAATGATTCTGGAAGATAAACATGGTGCCTGGTAATACCAGATGGAGTCGAATGTTGCGAAGCGGTTGCACTAATGGGGAGCCAGTTGCGTGGCTCGAGTGTATTTTTGGCTCCTGTGTCCGATACAGACTTCTTAGTCCTGTCCACACGAAACACAAGGCCTGGTTGTTCCCTCTCCTGGTTTCTGTCTTCCTCTAATGGAAGAATAAGTCTAAACATCCCCACTGTGGAGTTCCTGATTTGGGATTCGGATAGTTTTTCGTCTTGTGCATCATCACGTCGCGTAGGAAATGCAAATCTCCCTGCCCGCAAGTTTTCCAAGAGGCAGCAAGGGGGTATGTCTCCCATCACAAAACCTTGCATTCTGTCCCTCATGCAGCTGCCTTGCATCCACAACATTGGAGCCATCTGAAATAAAGACAATAGCTGTGAGGTACTTGTAATATTACATATAATGTAATATGTATGGTTGTATGCAGTGGTTCACCATACTAGTGTTCCGTAACTGAAAATAAAAACAAATAATTTTTTATGTCAACAATGCAGATATAGATAAATATTTACAAACAACAATCATACATAATTATATATTTTTAGTAGCTGTTATCATTAAGGCTCGATTGGGCCTTTAGCCAACACCAACGAAGTAGTTTTCAAAATTTCCTCTCTTTTCGGAAAAAAAAAAAACCTATGATATTCCAAATCCTGAAAAATTACATGTCCTTAAGATTCCTTCCTGAGCTTTCACATGAATCTTTGTGTAGTTTGCTTTTGCTGTTGTCTACATACGAGGGTGTACCCAAAAGAAACCGGAATAACGCTGCGCTGGGTGGAGCTTCCATAGTACGAATTTTTCCCACTAGGCAAGCGTCGAGCAACTCATTGTGAGTTCAGTGCACCCAGTGGCTTCGCCGGGGAAGGTTGTCTCTGGTCACGGTGATTTTTTCGTAAAAGCAGTTTTGCTCGCACCTTGTTTTTTGTGATGGCTGATGTAAGAGAACAACGTGTGGCTGCAAAATTTTGTTTCCTGCTCTGGAAAAAATCCGCAGAAACGGTTGTGATGTTGAACACAGCTTACCAGGATAGCGCTATGGGGAAAACTCAAGTGTACGAGTGGTTTTCTCACTTCAAGAAAGGTAACATGTCGATTGATGACAAACCCCATTCTGGACGTCTTGTCAACTTCCAGAACGGATGAAAATGTCGATAAAATTCGTGAACTTTTGCTCGAAGATCGACGACGGACCATTGAATAGCTGAGGAAGTTATCTGGACTATCTTGGAGCTTGGTTCAGCAAATTTTAAAGGAAGATTTGGGAAGATTTGTGCCTCGGAATCTGAGTGACCAGCACAAAGAGCCATCTCAGTGTGCAAGTTTTTGGCAAAAAACAGCATGACTCTCTTGCCCCATGCCACTTACTCACCTGACCTCGCTCCGTGCGACATTTTTTTTCGTTTCCCCAAATGAAGAGGAACATGAAGGGACAACGATTTGAGGACGTAGAAGAGGTGAAGAAAAAAACGAGGAAGAAGCTGTCAGCCATCACAACAGATGAGTTTAAAAAATGTTTCCAAGAATGGAATCACAGATTGGACAAATGTATTAAGTGTCATGGAGAGTACTTTGAAGGTAATAAGGTTGTTTAGTAAAAAAGAAAAAAAAAAAACATGGCTTTTAAAAAAAATTCTGGTTTCTTTTGGGTACACACTCGTATTTGTAATTGTTTAATGGGCTTACGTAGTAACAAAACTATTGTGATTATCTACAGAACAAAAATGATCATTGCGGTCACATCATATTTATGTGCACTAAAAATATGCAGGCAAGTATGCCATAAAAACTAAACAATATGCATTAAAATGTGTAAAATAGAAATAAACTTGAAGTACTTATGAAGACAATTCTACCTGCCTTAATTTTGGTTATATAAGCATGGCTATTTGTTTCAAAGAGAGCTGTTTATAAGCCAGATATTTGTGACACAAGATGGAAAGAAAGGAGTTTTGAAATAGAAATATATAGATGGCAGATAAGATGAAATAATATAAATAAATATTTGGAAAGTAGTGCAAGTCAAAATATGATAAAAAGATGAAAATTATGTGGATAGATAATGGATGGAAAGGAAAATAGAAGTGTTTTCTATCATTCACCAAGTTAAAGGTGTGCATAATAAAGTACTGAATCAAAGAAAATTCAGGAACCCCAGAAGCACAGTTCAGTATAGCCTTTGCCTTCATTGTTACTATCCTTCCAAGGAAGAAATTGTTGAATTTTCTGCTGCATAACATAATATGTACATTGCAAAATCATGTAGTAATTTAAACGAAGAGATTAGTGTTATTTTGATAACTTTATGTAGGTATTAAAATAAATGCATACCTACAGTAAACATATACTCATAAGATACAAAAAAGTGATTGGGAGAAATGGTGTGAATGCTATAGTCACCTTTCAGCAAGGTAACCAGAGAGTATACTGGGGTTGGACAAAAATATGGAAACACCTTGAACAAGTGTTCTTGGCTTGCCAGTCAGGTTAAATTGGCATTAGCTTCCAATGTTTCGAGCGCATACATTGCTCTCATCATCATGGAATGTACTCTATGTGATCAAAAGTATCTGGACACACCGTGAAACGTGTGTTTATCATAGATGGCTACACAGTACTGCCATCTACCACGTAGAACACATAGTCAGCGAACTCAGTAGTCTGCAGACAGTGTGAGACAGCAGTATGGGATGGTCTGAGGAACTCACAGACTTTCAACGTGGTCAGTTGGTTGGGTGCCACGTGTGTAGGAAGTCTGTGTGTGAGATTGCCACCCTCCTAAACATCCCTCTGTCCACTGTTTCCGATGTTATAGTGAAGGGATGTGTACAACCCAAAAGCATGCAGGCCAACCTCCCATGTTGACCTCCAGAGACCATTGAAGAGGGTCGTACAGCATTATCGTCAATCATCCATCGCCACCATCACACAGGAAATCTGAACTGCATCAGGATCTACTCCAAGCACCATTACTGTTTGGCGCAAGGTGTGGCAACTTGGTTTCCATAGCGGAACATCTGCCCATAAGTCAAACATCACACAGACAAATGCCAAACACCGCCTCGTGTGGTGCAAGGAGCGTCGAAACTGGACCATAGAACAGTGGAAAACAGTTGTGTGGAGTGATGAATCACAGTACACAATGTGGCGATCCGATCTACCAGCCTGTGTAGTGCCGACAGTGAAATTCGGAGGTGGCGGGGTTACAGTGTGGTCATGTTTCTCCTGGAGGGGGCTTGGCCCTCTTGTTGCTTTACATGGCAATGTCATGGCACAAGCTTACGTTGACATTTTAACAGCTTTCATGCTGCCTACCGTCTCAGACCAGTGCGGGGATGACCATTGTGTCTTTCAACACGACCGAGCACCCGTCCATACTGCAGGGCTTGTGGAGAAGTGGTTTGACGACAACAACATCCCACTAATGGACTGGCCTGCGCAGAGTCCTGATTTGAATCCCATACAACATCTCTGGTATGTTTTGGAATGCCGACTTCGTGCTAGACTACACCGATCCACATCAATACCTCCTCTCATTTTGGAGCTCTGCGAGGAATGGGCAGCCATTCCTCACGAAACCTTCCGGCACCTGATTGAAAGTATGCCTGTGAGAGTGAACGCTGTCATCAAGGCTAAGGGTGGGCCCACACTGTATTGACTGTCAGTGTTCCCAATGGAGGGTTGCCCAAACTTGTACTTTATTTTGAGGTAGGTGTCCGGATACTTCTGATCACATAGAGTATAATTTGGAGACTGGTGTAAGATTAAATACATGACTATGATAATGCAGAGCTTGGATGCTGTCTTCTCATTGGTTCACTCAAAGGAGTTCCAGGTCATCTTTGACTGAACAGAGTAGGAGCTTGATCTTCAATGGTGGTCTGTGGACAGTCTTCACCCCATGCCTTGCAAGATTTCTGCTCGATTTACCAGAGGTGTGTGTGACGAAAGGTAAAACTGGCATTCCTCTCCTGAGTTGCAACAGATAGCGGGGCTGTGTGGTGCAGAATCAGCCCTTGTAAGTGCCTCATCTCTATGTTCGATAGCTCTGGGTTGTGAAGAAGAATGGTAGCCAGATGAAATTGATGAAATGACTGTAGGGACTATATATATTCGCTCCGTGACTTTCACAGCCATTGTTGTCTAATTTGTGGTCAAAATCCCCTTTAATGTTTGTCGCACTCTGTCACTCAGTTTACACTTTCTTCCCTGATTGTGTTTCTCCAGTGTTTCTCCAGTAACGTTTTTCCAGATACACTATAACCCATCATGATCTTGTATGCAGTACCTCTCAATACTCCGAACTATCTAATTTGGTCACGGACACACCAGCTAGGCAGGCACAAAACAATTTAGCTCTGCAAGCTCAGACACAATTTACTGTCAGCTACACAGCACAATGTCTACAGAGCAACTTCAGCCTCCTATAGATTCATGGGTTTCTATCCTACAGATTAAACAAACCCATGTTGCACCACATCCAATTTCAGGAGGCAAACATGCATCAACATGCTATAAGATCGACCACAAGGAAAAGAATCTTCGGTCAAAAGCGTTCGCGCATCTTCCCTGCCGTTGTCGGTGCTCGGGTCAGTGTTGCCAGGTCAGACTTAAAGAAATCGGGAGATTGTTCCTTGGGAAACAAGAAGTGCTAAATTTCTGATGATATAATAGTAGCGGATGAACGACGTTCTCGTGGGTAGCATGGGCGTGCGCACTGGTGGGCTAGGGGGCTATTGCCCCTTAATCTTGGACGTCCGCAATTTTTTCCAGGAAGGGGGAAGCAAAGTATATTTATCAGTGGGTAAACTAGGCATATTACCCAGTAATGGTGTTGCCCCCTCAGAAAACACCACTTGAGTTTGATATTATCACATACCTGCATCCCCTTCGTGGTTCCATAGCAACAGTTTAATAAGGAAATCGCCTGAGAAATCAATAGGCCTGGCAACACTGACATGGACCGCGTGAAGGCTCCTCCCCCTTGCCCTTCCCCCATACCCGCGAGCGCGATGCTGTTCTGAGCAGGATTTTTTCCCTGTGGTCCCACTACAGCGCCTTGAACAACGTAGTGTGGAAAACGGCACGGTTCTGGCCTCTCTGGCTGGTTCCACTCGAATATGATACCGCTAGAGGCGCTGGTGTTGGTCTCGGTGCATGGTATTCGTCTGCTTATAATGGAAGTAAATGGAGTTTTCGCTGCAGCGTCTGATTCTTTGACATGAAGCATTTCTATGAATGTGATAATTGCTATGATATTTGGTACAGTGGTCGCGAAGACATTAACCATCATTCTCGACAGTCTACCACGTCCTGTTATCGTTATACTTTCATTAATACGGGAGAAAAAATACGCGTTGAATGCTCTTAGTAACTAAATTTTTGTGTATGAATTAGGTTCATTATCATCATCATCATCATCATCATTTGTTTTAAATATATACACACTGAAGCATTTGTATTTTTGGTCTTATTTCTTCCGATTTAAACTAATTGCGGCGATGATGGTAATGATAATTGCATAAAACGATAAATGGAAAACCCATCGACATGAGTGTAAGGAAACTTTCAGACCAATGGGACAAGCGACACGGGATGTTCACACTAATGTTACTAGTGACACATACAGTTGCGGTGATTGGGTTTCAAAACCGGGGACCGAGGTGCCAAAACCGGGGGGGGGGGGGGGGCAAAGACAGTATTTTATTGCGCATGAGGGTCCAAACAGCAGACGACACGTTCATATGACGTATTCGCGTGCTACTTGTTACTTCGGTTATAAATAGCCGTGTTTGTCCTGTTGTTATACCAATATTAATGTTTGTTTAGTTGGTACACTCCTCTTCACATAAAGTGACACATACTTCAACTGTCCAACCTTATGAAATGTTCCACTTTATGTGAACAGGAATGTACAAGAGTTGTAAACATCTCCACTTTGTCACTGACTCATTCAATTACATAAGATATAATGTCCTCCACCTCCTCCCCTTGTTGCTTAGAAATTTTGTGGGTTTGAAAATGCTTCATCTTTTGTTTAGGGGTATAATAGTGTTTATTAACGGCAGTTATACTGAATTTCTAAGTGAGAAGATATTAGACGCACACCTATGAAGGTGTATGTTCGATATACACTATCTGATTAGAGTATCCGGACACTCGTAAAGTGACGTGTACTAGAGGTGCCTATGACCTGACCAACATATATAAAATAAAAGCAGGGGGCTCTGCGTTGTTTAGTGAGAAGTATGAGCAGAATGGGCAACTCAAGGGAGCTCTGTGACTTTGAACGTGGTCTAGGTATCGGTTGCCACATGAGCAGTAAATCGATCGGAGACATTTCAGCCCTTCTCAATGTCCCCAAGTGAACTGTTAGTAACGTGATTGTGAAATGAAAACGTGAAGGCAAAACCACGGTCGGATAGACCACGTGTAATGACAGAAAAGGACCACCGTTCGTTGAAGAAAATGGTTCGCGAAAATCGCCAGTCATCGTGTGAAAACATCACCCAGGATTTTCACAGTGCTACTGATTGTCCAACCAGCACGAGACTGTGCGCCGAGAATTGAAACAAATGGGTTTCCATTGTCGAGCAGCTGCCCACAAGTCAACCATTACTGCTGTAAATGCTAAACGTCGCCTACAGTGATGTAAAGAACGACGCAACTGGACTGTGGACGACTGGAAACATGTGGTTTGGAGTGACGAATCACGCTTTACCATGTTGCAGTCTGATGGGAAGGGTTGGGTGTGGCGAATGCCTGTAGAACGATATCTGCCAGAATGTGTAGTGCCAACAGTGAAATTTGGAGAGTTTTTTTCATGGAACGGAATGGACCCCCTCGTAAAACTGAACGCAAATCTAAATGCGAAAAGGTACAAAGGCATTATGACCAATTCGGCGATGACGATTGCCTGTATCAGCATGACGAAGCTCCCTGTCATAAAATGGCCTGTGAGGGAATGGTTTGCAGACAATAACATTACAGAAATGAATTGGCCGGCCAAGAGCCCTAACTTGAAACCCATCGAAACACCTTTGGGATAAATTAGAACGCTGGGTTCGCTCCACCACAACGACTCACATTGCGACCTGCTTTGGCTACAGCAATTCAGAAGCAATGGACTGCCATTTCCCCGGAGACGTTCTGATACCTGATTGAAAGTCTCCACCGCAGAGTTAGAGCTATCATCGCAGTAAAGGGTGGACTCTTTTCGTATTAATGTCAGTTACTGGAACTTGTGGTATAAGGTACGTCTGATGACAGTTTAGAGTATGTGTCCGCTTGTCCGGATACTTTTGATCAGATAGTGTATATTGCATTACATCATGGCATTCCAAAACAGTAGTTGTAACGTTACAACTTCGTTCCGCGGTCCACGGCGTGGAACTATCTGAAGAAAATCCAAGTGCGTTTCGGACGTGGAAGTAACGAAGGAACAAGGCGGGGCCCAGGCAGTCATAAGAGCATTATGGAGGAACCCAACCTTGAAGTGCATTCGCTGTGAACACGCTCTAAACACTAACATTGTTTGGTGCATCCGCTGACCCGAATTATTGAACAATTAACAGTTAATAATCACAACATACTTTTAGAGTTGAAGATAACGCTTTACAGGACAACAATGCGCACAGGATGTCTACCGTGGCTGTGAATGCGGTTCAGCATGAGAGGTGCAGAAAAATTGTGACGGCATTGTTAATTGCATGCTCTCAGATGCATTATGTTGCTTGGAAGAGAAAGCCTAATTTGTTGACGCGCGCCGTCATTTATTAAATAAGAGTTACGAGTGTCATCGTTAAATAACAGTGAAGAGGCTCACAGAACAGGTTTTCATTGTTGGCTTGCCAACATCTTTGATTCAATTGTTAGCTTCCAGACGAGATAGGGTAAAAGTTGGTAAATCTTTCTCTCCTCGTGTTTTGAGATAGATTAACCGCATTAACATATGTAGGAATTCTAGCGTTCATGGCGACAAGTGTACTCCGGTTACCAGCTAGGTTAAGTCGCCGTTAGCGTCAAACGCTTGGAGCTCATTCATTGCTCTCATTTTTCCCTGAAACGCACGAAACGTTGCGCTAACTCAGACTTAACCTGGCCGGTAACCCGAGAACATTAACATATATTGTGCCCTTTGCTTGTGTTATCAAAGTTTACAATCTCGTAGGCGAAGGTTTTCTGTTTCGAATCCTCGCCTGTTGCTCTTTGTTGACTCTTCATCAGTTGAATGTAATCACTAAGGCCCGGGACTTTATGTCATATAAAACTAAAATATGTATGTAATTGTGTCATATAAATTGGAAACTATGTCATGAAAAATTACAGATATGTCAGGAAAATGCAGAAATATTCCCAGTAAAGCCAAAAATGTGCACAACAGTAGTCTCGAATTTCTCCCATACCCGATAGAGTAGAGTAGGGCCTGTAATGTACCTAATGTTATTTTTACTTTTGACTGATTTTTGTGAAAAGCGAAAAAGGCAAAGAAATGAGAACGAAACTTCTTTACTTTCCGTGCAACAATGGGAGAGAACATTTTGCCTCAGTCAAGTTTGCATGGCTATCAATTGTCGGCGGGATAAAAAAGTGGGTTATTATATTGTTCTGTACTAAGAAAGGACGGCACCTTTCTTCTTCCGTAATTTCCATATCCTGCCATCGACAATATCAACTATCCGTTGTGCTAACGCCACGAAGAAAAAATTATGAAATAACCGATTATGTGCGAGAGAAGTACGAAATTATACAGAAATATGTCTTATTACAACAAAATTGAAGAAATATGTTGTAAAAACGCGAAATTGGTGAAATATGTCAAAATATGCTTTGTCAAGTTTGTCTATTTCGGCTGATTTTCATCCGATATGTAAAGATCTCACCCCAATAATAGATCCGAAGCCAATTGAAAAATATGTTATAACAAAGTCCCGGGCCCTAGTAATCATCATTCGCCGACCTCATTGGCGGAGTGGGTAGCACAGCCCGCTACGACGCCAGGGGTCCCAGTTTCGAATCCCGGGCTTTGTGTTTTCTGAGAGTGTTCCTACATCAATTTCATCATATCACCCATCCTTGTGGTCGCTGTTAGCCCCAAGTGACAGAAAAGCGACGTAAAATAACTTAATTCAATCAATGTAAGCATCGAATCATCCTCATCGTTGCGATTATCTTAAGGAGACCAAGAGCACATGGAATACCGCGGCAAATTATTTTGTTTTCGTCTCATGATTAAAATACATAAGAACAATTGATTAGAAATTGTGAATAAAATTATTCATTTCAATAAGAGAATGATGGTGTTTCTGTTGACACTATCCTTGAAGACCCAGTAAAATGGGTGTGTCTAAACACTTATACACAGCGTTTTAGGACCACGTGTCATAGTGAGATAGGACAGGTCTTAGACTCTGCATTATGCCATAGCGCATGTCAAAAAACCCATAACAAAGAAAGACAGCCCAAACCGGTTTGCGTCTGCAGTTTTGAGTTGGATCTTGTACCTCTGAAATGTGGCCCTCCCGGGATTCATGTCAAGGAACTCTTGATTACATATAGCGGCAGATTCCATATCATGACCGAGAATGAAGTCCCCCTTTTCTCCACCAAACCAACGCTTGTATCAACAACAGATCTTTAATTTCAGGGAATAGTTTCCAGACCTTGGGCCGGCGTCAGCAGTTTTCAAAAATACCCCCGCTTTCGAAAATCCACTATATTCAAAATTCTAACGAAATAAAGTCGTCTTTGAATTTCTTCCAGTGAAACTTCGTATGGTTTGCTTTCATTGTTTCCAGACATTCGCAATAGTTTCGTGGCTAAGTAAGCCTATTTTTCGTCACCGATATCTAGACAATAGCGAAAGCAAGCAAATTGATGTGAATGCTTTGGCGTAAACTGTAAACAAATATAATTTTTGAGAAAGGAGAGAAGTTTTCCCAAACGGCTAGGCCAAAGATCCCCAGTGCTTCACTTCGATACGGAGTGTAAGACTTGCAGTTGCATCAAGGATTCGATTCCAAAACCCCGAAGTTTTCATCATATCATCACTCATCCTCTTCGTCGTGATTAGCCAGAAATTTCAAAAAGCGACGCTATAACAAAATTCAAGGCTCCTTTAGTGGATTTAGTGCTAGCATCTTTATGTGCGAAGTGAGAAAGTGACATTGTAGTGGAATATAACCTTGGTTAGCAACACTGAGAGTCCAGAATTCTATCAGCAGACGCAGACAGCATTTATCCAAGCACTGGCCATACAACCGCCTGAAAAAATCATAATTATAGTAAAAGGAATATGAAAAAATCAAATAATCTAGGTTCGATCCCTGATTGAGCAACAGCTCTCAAATAACGTTTCCGGTAGTTATGATAGAAGTAATCTGATGTGCAATTTACTGGCCTTGCAGTTTCGCTACTGCTCTTAAATGCGGTAACGGTGTTGCACCGTTAATTACTTCAGTCGATATAAGCAAATCTTCTTCGTCTGTCGATGTAAGGAAGAGTTATCAAGGAAAAACCTTCGACAGAAAGACAACGTTTAAGTGCAATACCTTAACAAAAAGCTTCCGGGATTTTGTATTTCCTTAGTATTTCGACTTCCTGTCATCTTCATACACGTCAAGTTCAGACAGAACTTCGCATTTGTAAGGAAGGGGCTCCGGGTTCGATTTCTAGTGAAGCACATTGCATAGCGGTTCATATACCTCTTTCAACTGTAGGTCCGGTTCCGATGGATTTAACCGAACATAAAGTAGACTTAAAACAAGCTTTGAAAATAAAGTAGACTTAAAACAAGCTTTGGATGCAAGTATTTTGTATGCACCCTACAGTTGTAACATCATCAAATATCAGAGTCAGTATTATTTAAGTATCGGCCATTTTTTTATGTGCTGTTGATTTAGTGTTTTTATTTTTTTATTATTTGTCGATATTACCGTGTTTTGAAAATTATTTTGTTATTCATTAATTCAGTATTCTCATTCTAAATTATTCCTTATTTCGTGATTTTTATTGCAATATTTTCCCCACTGTATTCCGTATGTACAGTCACGGACTCTGTTGGATTGTAATGATTGACTAAAAGTCAATGGGGTTGTTACAATCCAGAAAAGTGTTCGTGACTGTACAAGTAAGAAACAAGGAAACCGAATATAACAACATGTTGTCTCTCATCTCTTTATGGTGATGTGATAAGTCACATTTTCTCAATTCCTCTTAATGTGTTCCTTCAGTGTTTCTTGCACAAACGGCAATTTTTATGACACCCACAGTGAAATTAAGTGCGAAAGTAAACAAAAACTTTTACATGATAAAACCATACACACCGCTGAAAAGCTGGGAGGGTTTATGTCTTGAAGACGACGCTCAGAAGATGGCCATTTCTCCTCAAACATTCCTGCAGTCGACAAGAGACATCCTGCATAGCTCGACGTAACCTGTCCACAAGAATCTGAGCGATTCTTCAGTTGTAGCAGATGTAGTCGGAAGGATCCGTGAGAAAATCCTCATCAACCCACCCATCTTTTCAGCGGTGTGTAATTATGTAATGGCATCCTCTACACTACTCATTTCCATGATTGCCGGATCCTGTGGCCGAGTGGTTAGCACATCGCGCTACGACGCCAAGGGTCCCGGGTTCGAATCCCGCTCGGTTGTTTGTGAATGTCCATTCATCAATTTCATCATTTCATCACCCATCTCCATCTTCGCAAATTAGTCAAGAGGCACAAGACGCGAAGTAAATAAACTAAATCAATCATTTCCATGATTAAATCTCTTGCAACTATTTATTCTCTTCTCTAACCCTCTATTTCAAAATTTGTCGTCTTTCTGAGTCACCCTCTATTTTGAATTTATTTACATTTTTAACCAGTCGTCAACGAATTAGTTTCTTCCTTTATAAATATCTGATATGCTGTATATAAAAGTAACAAATTATTCCTTGATTCATATTTAAATATATATGTATATATATTTTTAAATCATTAGAGATTCACTTTTATATGTAGTATCATATAATAATTGAACGGCCCGGAAAACGCAGAACATGGTAAGTGACATTTTGGCCCTTACTGAATTACAATGTAAAAAGCCATCCTTCAATTTTCACGTGTAGTTGCCATGTCATGCATTTTGCATTGGACTCAATGAACTCTTCTGAAATTGGTAAACACAACACGAAAACAGATTATCTACATTTTAACTTCCAATAACCTTTCTGCTTAACAAACTCAACAATGACCAGAAGGTCACCATATTTTACTCCCGAGCCCTTCAATTCTTCCTCCCCAACGGTCTCCAACGATTTCACACCCCGAATGCAAGTATCCAAGGGTAATAACAAGAATCACTTACCGCAAACAGGACAACGATGACGGTTGTCATGTTGGCCGAGGAAAGTCCTGCTTCATCCGTTGAAGATCCTCGCTACGAGTCCACCGGACTAAACACTTAGTTGCGTATCCTTCCTTTACTCGAAGAACATTGCAACGAAGCACCTCACCGTGTTCGCTCCAACCCTCGTGAAGGGGGGGGGGGTCAGTGTACCACCAGGCCAGGGCCTTTTGCCACTCTCTCGGAACGGCGCGTCTGGAGTGTCCTAGTTGCTCGCCGCGAATGCTTGCGAGGTTGCTTCTCTCCCAAGATCATGGTCCAGCGGGTTTCCTCAGCTTCCGACTCTGCTTTTGTGCGCGCTCCCTGGCGTCGACTCGACTTCCGGTTGCATTTCTCCTCCGTGTTTCCATGCACTCGCTTTCTATGCATGCGTTTATCTTGCGCGTTCTTTTACTTCTCTCCCATTCATTTCTTTTTTTCGGCTCTTTCCCTTTGATATCACGAGATGGTACCGATAATTTCACTTCTTTCCTCTTTGTACGTCAAACGTTGCTTCCGTAATGTAAAAGTTACATTTGGAAGATTGTGGGTTTTAAGGTTTGGCCGATGCCGTCTCCTTAAAAGCCGCTATGATGTTCCGATAAATTACATGTGCTTAGAATGCCTTCTAGACACGCACATGCGCTTTGCTTTCTGTGTTGTCTAGATATTATCAATAGTTTCATAGACTAACGTAGAAACGAAACTATTGAGAACAACTATGCAACGGCGAGAGGAAACCACATGAAGATTCACGTGAATGCTCTAAAAGGAACCCAAAGCAGATGTAATTTTTCAGTTTTTGGAATCTCAAAGCGTTTATTCGAAACGAGAGGAAGATTTGGAAACATTTTTCTTTTGAGACGCCCAAAGGTCCAGCCTAGTCTTAAGCAGGACCTTTTCCTTCCACAAAAATAGGTCCTGGGTACAATTCTTCTCTACCACAAAGGAACTATCACGACTTTTTCGGCAGCCTCACTGATTAGAGCAGTGTTTATCAACCGCCGGGCCGTGCGATATCACATAACTCAAGTAGGGCCACACCAAAAGATATTTCGTAATTACCGTTTTTAAGCATCGTTTTAAAAGTTGTTCAAAGACAAAAATGGTAATCGGGGGTCGTTTGCATTAACAACTCCCCCCCCTGAGTTCTTTACTGCTTTCATTTGAAAATTTAGATTTTCTCTAAATTTGCAGAGGGACTGTTGCCCCATCAGTACCCCCTGCGTACGCCAGTGTGGCGGTGAGAGGTTCATTAGATCCGGTGGTTGACAACCAATTTAATTTTGATTTTATATTTGTCAACAAGCCTAGACACGATCTGACTATTACTCTTCATGATTACGCCATAATTTATTTAATTTCAAAGGTACATATTATTTAATGCTTGAGGTTTTAAAAACTGATAAATCTTTGGGATTGGCTGGGGCCGGGCGCTCGTCGACTTTTTGAACAAGTTTTTACCGGCCCTCGATCTCACGCAGATGGAGAACCAGGTTCAGAGGTTTCTCGAACATACTGAGTCACGGTAAAATTGCGACCTTAGATTACCCCCCGCCCGGGAATCGAACCCGGTTTTCGCACGTGGAAGTTAGACGCCCTACCGCCTATACTACCACGGCTCCAATGTATATAAATGTACTTGTGAGTAAGATATGTAAATATAGGTACTTTAAAATGCACGTTTTCAGCCTCAATTGGACATTTCCCTTATTTAATCCCAAAAATGTTAACGGAGGGAAAACCATGCAATTAAATTATTTTCCTGGTCTTATTAATACGTAAATCCATATATTTTGTTTATAGTATTTAAAAACAAAACCCTGGAGGCACATAGTGGTTCGGATCCCGCTTTAAACTGTAGGCCCAGTCCTGATTAGCCTATCTGTGCATAAAGTGGACGTGAAACAAAGATCTCAAGAAGTAAATCCATTAGTGACGACTGTTAGTATGTGTCTCGAGTTTGCATACATTGAGAATAAAATTTGTTTTTCGAGTGTTGTTAGCGTCGAAAGGAGGCGTCAAACAAACACTTTATTAAGAAAAGTTGTTTACCTGGTTCATTCGGTGGCGCGCTGTATATGTTGTATAAACTGAACTGTGGGGGTGGAGAGCTGATGGGGTTCCAAAAATTTTAAGAAAATCAAAATTTTATAATAAAAGTAGTAAAGAACTGGGAAAACCAAAGTTTTATTGCACAACCACCTTAAAATGACCGGACTACCATTTTCGTCTTTGAACAACTTTTAAAACGAAAGTTAGCATAACCCGTGGAGTAACAGCTTCTAAGGGCCAGTGCGTATACGTAGAGGAAGATTATTTCCGCAGCATCTTTGGCTGTTATTCATTTGAAACTTCGGAACGAGTCACAACTCTCGAAGCAGCCAATCAACCAAGCGAGCCGCTGACGTCATCTCAACCCAGAACCTATCGCTAAGCCCCTTGCTCAAGCTCTGCACATCCACTAGGCTCGCTAGACAGACTCGCTCAGTCTGCTGGAGATGTTCCGAAAGTAATTGGACTCTACCTACCGATTGCCGGCCTTAGTCCCACATGCCTCAGCAGAGGTGGGCGATCATCCAACCAGGTACGGGGTGACGTGTGGTCAGCACGACGAACCCTCAGTCGTTGTTGTAGTTTTTCTATGACCGGGTTACGATACTCATTCGTAGCTCCCCAATTTCCTCACGAATGGACACTGTCCGAAATCTGAGGAGAAAAGTTATGCTTCCCCCAAGGAGACTCGAACCTACGCCCTTCCTGTAGCCAGAGCAAAAAGCTTGCACCTTAAATCGCACGGTCACGGTGCGGGACTTTGAAACGAAACTTACAAATGGTTAATTATCTAATATTTTATAGTGTGTAACGCCCACCCCCTAGAACGAAGCTATGTAATATTCATCTTTACAATTCCACCCCCAGGCCCGTAGACAGGCAGGGGCCAGGGGGTGCTCGGCCCCCCCTGGCACTGCCGCCAGCCCCATTGACATTAGGTAAAACTATTTTGTATTCTAATTTGTTTGAGGCGTAGAGTGAAAATGTAGACAAGAGTATATTATTTTGTTCATAACTTCGTTCGTTCATCTTGTTTATGAGCAGAAGTCTAAGCAGCGGCAAGTGTTTAGAGAATTCTCTAGACTTTAGAAAGTTCTTTCATAGGGGGGCTTTTTTATCTGTGCTTTCACTGCCCCTGTTGCAGCCGCTCGTTTGAAAGAAATCTGTGACTTTGATGTCATCTTTAGGTAAAACTATTTTGTATTCTAATTTGTTTGAGGCGAAGAGTGAAAATGTTGACAAGAGTATATTATTTTTTTCTTAACTTCGGACTGTTCAAACGAGCGGCTGCAACAGGGGCAGTGAAAGTACAGATAAAAAAGGCCCCCTATGAAAGAACTTTCTAAAGTCATCCACATTACTTCCGCATCTGCGTCAAATGTCAACAGATCCCAAGTTTTATTGCTTTGGCTGGGAGTGGAATGTATGGTAGGCACTATGATTGAAGTGAAAATTGCACATTTTAATATGTATGATATAAATATCTGTATCATCAAAAATAATATGGAGTGTGTATTAAGGTATCAGTAGCAGTCATTAGCACTTCAAGAGATGTTTTAAAAGATATAGAAAAAAAATGTAGTATTTTGTATGGTATTTCTAAATTTTATATTTTAAATTAATTTAATGACCCCGACACTCATAATTTACCTTCATTTAATACTATTAAACTTTTGAAAACTGGACTTGGTTTACAAAGCCCCCCCTGATAACCCTTCAGCCCCCCCTGGAGGTCAGTTCTAGCTACGGGCCTGCCCCCATCCGAAAAATAATCCAGCGTACCAACCCTTAGCCAGGGAGGGCTCAGTCAAATCGGCACTGCCGTCTGCCACCTTGACAATAGGTAAAACTATCTTGTATAATTTGTTTGCAGTGAAGAGTGAAAATGTAGACAGTAGATACAATTTTGCTCACAACTTGGTGAAGGATAAATTCACAGAACATGAACAGTAGCTATTTCATTCGTTCATCTTGTGTATAATCTGAAGTCTAAGTAGCTGCAAGTATAGAATTCAGAAAGTGCTTTCGTAGGGAAGCTTCTTTACCTATACCTTCGCTGTCCCTGTTGCGGCCTCCCGTTTGGACAGAAATATGTGACTTTGACGTCATCATCCATATTCCTTTCACATCTGCGTCAAAGGTCAACAGCTCCCAAGTTTTTGGAACGAAGGGGAGTTTATTGCTTCTGGCGGGATTGTAATGTACGGAAGGCACTATGATTGAATATTGTGCACTTTTCTTGCATGATATAAATATCTGCATCATCAAAAGTAGTAAGCTATGGAGTGTGTAGTAACGGATAATGTCAGTAGCAGTCAATTAACACTTCAAGAGATGTTTTAGAAGCTACAGAAAAAAATGGCACTTTTTTGTTCTCACGACGATAAAAAATAGAAGGCATACTGGAGAGAAATTAGCATAGATTAACGCAGAATTGAATAAACTAAATTTTGATGTAACTCGTTTGTATGTAGGTCTACTGGTTAATTTTTAATTGGAGTCGAAACTCGAGTATCCATAATTTTTAATCCGTCAGTAGTGATCCCCCGCTGGCCAGTTGCGTGAAATACCAAGAATTCCATTGGGGGAAGCCTTTTGAGGATCTTCCTGCGAGAAGACATTGATAGCATCTCTCGCCCCTGACTAAGATATACTAACCGGGTGCCTTCATTGCAGGATGGCCTTAGAGACGAGAGAAAGTTTTTTCCAGAGGACGCTTCGGTGCGTGCTTTCATGACCTCTGACAGCGGATGACATGAAACGCTCTTTTGTTTCTTTTTCAACGTGCCGCCCTTAAGAACACTCTCTTTATTTGTACATTGTTCGCCGGGATACGCGGGGATTATTGTTTAATTGTGATATATATGAAAACGTTGCATTTCTACTGCTTATATTGTGTTCTGCATGCTTGCTGTGAAGAAATAACACCTCTTAACTCCATGAATATAGTTGTTAAAGTGGATTGTAAATGACGTTAGTATCAGGTTTTCCCAGAGTGCACTCTTTCGAGCATCCACCTGTTACAGGTTAAGAATGCTCCTCTATCATTTCATAGGGTCCTCTTATATCTTCTTATGTGTACCTTCAATTTTCCTTTTGTGGTACAGAGTGGTGTGAATGTTTTTGGTATCCCTGCAGAACAGTTTACAAAGTTACCGATCCAGAAGCTGTGCTATGTTCCTGCCACACATAATTTGTGTGGGATTTGCATGTTCTGTGTGGGATTATTGTCTCTCTCTGCTGGGCCTTTTTTGTTAAATCAGTGGTCATATTGCACTTCCATTATTGTTTTATTAGTCTGTGGACATTCATGTGTCCATACACATACTACTCACCATACATCCACATTATAGTTACTTGTGTCAACCATCTGAAGGCAGAGAACAGGATTAATTCGTTCCACTGTGATAACCATCTGGGGGTATCAAGACATTCGGACCACCCTGTATATTACTGAATGCTGCTTTTATCCTAACACTGTCATTCTCAGAAACTACTAAACCTACAAGTATGACTTTTATACACTATTAGACTATCCTAGTTACAGGTACGTATCATACTTGATTTGTTGTTTTAAGTCCACTTTATGCACAGTAAGGCTAATCGGGACTGGACCTACAGTTTAAAGTGGAATCCAAACCACTATGTGCCTCCACCGGGTATAGAAACCGGGACCCCTTGATTACAAGGCATCGACGGGGAGGCCTACATATCATACGTATACATATATTCCAGGAGGGGTCCGAGAAGGTAAAATTCCATCTCGGATATAAGAATTGTAATAATGACGTTTACAGTTCATAGGTTGATCAATATGTCCCTTAATAATAATAATAATAATAAGAATTATTATTGTTATTACATGAACAGGTAAAAGATGATGTAAGAATGGAGATAAAACCACGTATTCATTATCAAGTTTGTGTAGTTATGATCACTAAAATTTACATGAAAACAACTGTCCTACCAAAGAGGTTAAAGTAATGTTTATTATTATATATTAATGTCCTACCCGAATAGGCTGTTAGGTTCATCTGATGAAAAGTAAAGTCCCTGATCAGTGTTCTCATGTGCATTAGTATTGGCAGTGGTACGCATAAATTTTCTCAAGCGCTGTCAACACAAAGCTGTATAATCGTACTTGTAAAATAGTATTTTGCTTAAGCCCGTATCACACGGTACTGGATTTCTAGTACGAATGCCCTAGTTGGCCCTGAACTGACTTTCTAGGTAGAAATCATGGCCGCCTGGCTTTCTGCTTGACTGGTTTGGAGGAATAGGACAAACAGTAGAGAGATGACGTGCAGTGCATTCGTGTTCAGTTCATTAAGATTTAGGTATTTATGCAAAGCGATGAGATTGTACGTAACAAATATGATTAGCTGAAAATGAAAATTCTTATTATTACAAGTGTATTAATAAATATGACTACTTTTTTTTTTTTTTAATGGATCCTGCGAATCTCAAATATGAATAATGCAAACCCGAGTTAAAAAGCTTGTTCGGTACGCATTGGTTACCATTTTTTTTTTCGAGCCAATCTCTAGTTCATACTTTTCCCTTTTTAATAGAAGTACAAAGCAGTAATTCTCCTACAACATTCTTCAAATTGCTCGTCCACCTTTCAGCCGGCTTTAGACGAAAGCATAAATGCTACGTAAATGCTTCCAAAAATCTTATAACAGATAGTACTTTTCAGTTTTACCAAAGCATTTCATGGATCATTTCGGTTAGCTGTATTGACGTACAGCACGAAAGGCACATCGAGTTACACCGTCTATGGTGAGTGCACGGTGTTTACAATTGAAAAAGCTAAAATATTCTTCCATACGTGTACAGTAAACGTTGTAAAGTATGTATTTTATCAGCGCCATTCTTCTCTATCTAAAACCATTTAATACGAAGCAATATTCATCTCGGTTGAATCGTTATCGTATTTTAAAAGTGTGAAGTGATACGTTGTTTACATCTCACGCGGCCGCCATTATGGGAACAAAAGACTGTCGACAAGTACGGTGTAACAAGTATCGTGTGAGGCGAAAACTAGCAAATGGGTAGTCAGTCCAGCGTCAACTAAAGCATTCCTACTGGAATTCCAGTTCCGTGTGATAGGGGCTTTATTTAATTTTGGGCTTGGTATGTCGTTGGGGGAATGGGGAGTCCGCACCCCCTGATCAGAGAATAAATCATGTTTCGTCTACAGGATTCCTCATTATGGGCTGCCAAGGTCTTCCAGCAGACCCCAGATCACCTATACCGCGTTTGTTAGAACCTGTCCCGTTTCCCGCGCTAGCGATCGCTCGACAGTTTCGGTGCCAATGAGAAACGAGGAAAAAAACGTCTGCTAAGTAGCGAGGAGCGAATGGAAGCCAGAAGAGGTGCGCTTACGTAGACGCTGTTGCGACGTTGCGTATTTTAATTGGCTGCCTGGCTTTGACTTTCCCCAGCACGGAGAAAAGCCAGCGACCAGCTAGCGCGGGAACCGGGACAGGTTGTAACAAACGCGGTATAGTGGCGGGAACTGTACCAATATAAAGCTTCTCTGGCCTATAGTAACAATTTGAGATGTGTGGGAGTTTTCTAAAGTAGTTTGCGTGTGCTTCTCAACAGTTTATATCACGTTATTTATGAATGCCTCAGTTGTTGAGTGTATACATAAACATCATTCTCATTTCGTTATTGTCTGTGTCGTCATTGTTAAATTGATTGAGGTTAAATTCGATTAAATTAATTATTGGAGAGCAAGTGAGCAGAAAGGCGAAAGGTTACATTTGAATACAAGAGCTATCAAATGACGGCGAACATTAACTATGAGAGGCAACCGCAAGTAACATAGAAAATATCGAATTTGATTGTTTTTGACTGACTTAACACCCAAAGAAAAGAAAAACGAGAATACTATGATACATTCTGCACTTGTAAAACCTAGACTCATGCAGTCCGCGAGTTTTAAGTATTAGGAACGCATTTTACTAGGGTTTAGTGTTTAGAAACGTTGAAATAGGCCTGAAATAAATAAATAAATAAATAAAATAGTCGCATGCTAATCTCGTGGGAATATTGATGAAAGTTTTGCCATTTTTATCCGCCGAAAACCCGCAGAAGATCTTCCCGTGTGTGGTTAGAGATTCCAAACTTACTAAAGCTGTGTGTGTGTGTGTGTGTGGGGGGGGGTTACAGTGCCATGAATTTATTTGGTTTATTTTACTTCACTTTAGTGCCAATTTTGGCTAATTTGCGAAGATAGGGATGAGTGATGATTTGATGAATGGACGCTCACAGACATCAGTGCCCAGGCCAGGATTCAAACCCGTAAATCCTGGTGTCTAAGTGCGATGCGCTAACCACTCCGCCACGGGCCTTGACCGTTTTAAGAATGGGAATATCTAAATTTGTAACTTTGAATAAACCAGGTAATTATGCAGAATTTCCATTGGGTATTTTGAAGAGAGGTCTGATCAGTTTAAACCCTAAGAAAGGCTCCGGTTTGCACCAAACTGATTTTAAATTTGACTTCAATTCACATTATTAGGAGACGTCGAAAAATCTTGGATTTTTATAGAGCGCTGTGGATAAATCACTTTTTTAAGCTGCCATTTCTCTTTTGATATCCATATGAAGAATTTTCAAGGGAGGGTCTCCACAGTGCCCGATCTACAAATCTTGCTCCCCCCCTCAAAAATAATCCCCACCCCCTCTACCTACCTACCTGCCTTTACACCCACACACATATGATATATATGCATGCACATATATCATGTGTGTGTGTGTGTAATTCTTGATCTCATGTTAACAAAGTCACATATAACGGCCTAGAGGGTGATTCAAAGTCTCTTAACACCAACCTATAAAAAGTGAAGGATTTAGACTCAGTACAATTGATCATGATAGAAACAGGTTACACTCAGGGGGACCCCTCGAGCCATGAAATATTTTAATGCGAACCTATAAGAGATTACAAATATAACATGGACGATTTTTAAAATTTTGCAAAAATTTCAATTTTCTTCTTTTATAAAAGAATGGGTTGTTTCTGGAGAGAGAGACAGACTCCAGAAGTCTGCTGTCTACAATATTTAGTAATTTTAGTTTTATAACCATTTATGCAAAGTTACTAAATGTTCCAATTTGGTCGCGACAGTTCACCATTTTTACTCCCTGTTCTGACCTTTTTCTTTACTGCAGTCTTGATGAGAAAATGTCCTTATTTTTTGGTTAATTCACATTCAGACATGTTCATTATAAGGATCATTCCATAACGTTAGTGGTCACATTAAGGGTACGAATTCCCATGGCGGAGGGGGGATCTCTCACCTTCCCCCCAAAAGATCTTGTTCTATTAAGATTTTCTGCCCATTAAAAATTTCTGAGGGTAAGAGTTTGTGTTATAACAACAAAGATAAGCAATTAGTTTTGACTTCAAACATACTTTACTAAGACGAATATCATAAAAACATACAAAAAAGAAAGAACAAAGAATGATGTCTGTCTGTGTGTGAATGTTGCATACATCTCTTGTTCTCTCTCTCTTTCTCTCGGGCTGGTAACAGCATGGAGTTAGAACGTACTTCTACAGTCATAGATAAGATTTTAAAATTATTTCAAATTAGACTAGTAAAGAATGGAACCATAACTGCAAAGGAGGTTGTCATTGTCACCTTAGGCCCCTGGGACACAGAAATTAGACCGACCTGTTATTTCTCACCTATCATCGGGAATAGAAATTAGCACTTACAAGTTAATTTAATAGGAAGCTAATGTCTTATTAAAGTCTCTCATTTTTTGTCCCTCCACCTAGTTAGTTTTCTTTAATTTGCAATCGAGCTTGCAGATTTGGACAATAACACACACTGCTTGAATGAAGATAATGTGGGATGCACAACCGAAGCGACTGCCCTTTTATTAGCCACATTTCTTGAATGCTAAGTTTTCATTTCATCAGATTCGACGGAAAAGAGTAGGTACATAAAATTTCTTCATTGTCTAAGTTTGCCAGCTACATCTAGGTATGGGGGTGCAAATTCGGTGCAGGGGTGTGTGGAAATCTATTCTCGTCCTGGGCGCTGAAATCTCTAGCAACAACTCTGATAAGGAAATATTTCCTTTCGAGAGTCCATTAATTGATTTACACCATTATAGAACATAACACAATAAAAGTATGAAAATTTAATTATTATTATTAATAAAGAGCAATAATTAAATATAATCTCACACTTATTAAAACATTTCACATATCTTCTAATTTCTTGACATTTTGAACCAGTTGTTAAAGGAATTAATTTGCTTAGTTTATAAATGTAGCAAATTAATTTGTTTATATATGTTTATATTAATTATGATGATATTAAGTAATTACTTAATAATTGACATATATTTCATGACTATATATATATATATATATATATATATATATATAGTCATGAAATATATGTCAATTATATATATATATATATATATATATATATGTATAATCATCGCCACGGTTTCGGGCTTGGCTCCACCTCAAAAAAAATCCTGGGTACGGGCCTGACCACAATGGTGTGTTCCACGCGGACTTCTGCATATTGGTGGCCGCGATATTGAATTCAACTCAAAATTTTTAAATGGGAAAGGGGTGACATTGTTTTGTCACACTGGGAAAATGATACATTTGTTACAATCATGCAATCGTAACTTTATCCTGATTAAAGATAGGTCGAAGAAACCTTCACCATCTAAGGTCGGATTTTTTGTCCCACCATAAAGCGGCACCCAGCATCAAATCAAATGGTCCCTTTGGTTAAAAAAGCGGCCGCAGCTTGGTACTGATCACATCACCTCCAAGATGTCCGACATCGAAAATATGTGGGACCCTCCCCCCACATACCTTAAGTGTGCCTTAATGGCACGGTGCTATATGCACAGGGAATTTTAATATATTGTATTCGTTTCTGCACTCCTGAGTAACTACGTTTATTTATTGCATACACACATACGAACCCTCTAGTATGCCAATGGCTGAGGGCCCCCCTAAAGGCTTGCTTGTCTCCGCCCCCCAGTGGCGTACGCAAGGGGGGGTTACCGGGTTTAATCCCCCCCTTGAGCTTTTCAAATATTATGCAAAATGTTGTAGAAAAAATTAAAAATGGCTAATTTATCACAGTCAAAGATCTGCGACAGTGATAATTATCATAATTTGAATTATTATTCCAATGCAGCATGGAGAAAAACAACATTCCGAACACAATCTAAGCGGCCACAAAGTTCAATTTTGCAATTCTTTTGCAAAAAGTCGCACAGTCTCTCGCGAGAATTGTGAAAATTCCTTGCTTCGTCGCACTGTGCCGACGTTATTGCAAACGTTCTTCCCGGTACTGATTTTGCATCCCTTTGTGAACTCTCAAGTGATGCTGAGTCTACATCCACATCATTAAATAATGTTGAAGAAGTGCTTTGTGAATCACCTAGAAGTGATAAACGTGTTGGAATGTCTATAAACTTACTTTTGAACGAAAACATAGACTCAGTGGAATTTAACATGTATAATCGCGCCTCATCATCATCCTGGGTGAGTTCCATAGGTAAAGGTATTGTAAATTTCCCCGTGCATATAGCACCGTGCCATGAAGGCACATGTAGTGGTGTGCTGGGGCCCACACATTCTCGATCTCGGCCATTTTGCAGGGATGTGATCAGCACCATGCTCCAGCAGCCTTTATCCCCCAGGGTTGCTCTCAGGTACCCATTGATATGAGGCTGGGTGCGGAGACAAGGCTGGATAAATTCCAACCCATTCCGGGAATCGAACCCAGAACCCAGATCTCCCACCGCGGACCCTTGAATGAGTTTCATATTTTGATAATGTCAATAAATTTAATATATTTGCTTGTTTTTATGGAATTTCTTCACACTTAGAATGTCTCACCTATCATATACAAATAACAGTTGACTAGACAATTATTTCGTAACAAAGAAACAAAAAAAATGTAATTTTGTTCTATTGCTTTCATAAATATATTTATGAAGATCTCTACTACTTAATAATAGTAGTGATATATAAGTAGTAACAGAAGTTGCATTAGTAGTAGTAATTAAACTAATTTAATTAATTGTAAGTATTATTAATTAATTATTATTATTAATTAATTAAAGTATAATAAAACAATGGTAATGTGAATTTGTAGAAAGTTTTCGAAATACCCCCCCCCCCCTTGATGAAATCCTGCGTACGCTACTGCCGCCCCCCTCCCCGCGCACTGCGGGGTTTTGCGGCTTGTAGATCCGGCACTGGGTCTGCAGATAACATCACTTGAAGATCAGTTGCAGGAGAAATTACGTGACATTTGGGTAGTATGGATAAATCTTCTGCGTGCTGAATATGCATGTGGGCAATGTAGCCGAGATCGAGAATATATGAAGCCTTGGCGTAGTATCTTCTGAACTGAGCAGAGACCTTTACCCTTGCGGGAGACGAGAGTTCGCAGCTTTTGTCGGAGTAACTAGCGCGTGATGAGGAAGTGGCACAGCCACACACAAGTTCACGCTTTCTGTGTCCCCGTCGCTTCTCTCGTCGTGTTTGCGCGATGCTTTTTGTACATCTTTTTTTTTTCTTCGGCCGACGACGGTAGATTTCATACCTCAGGAGTGCTTGGTCGAAATTAGATTTTTTCGTTCTTTTCAACCGACCTCCGGTTGCACCTGTTAGCACAGCACGCTTCGACGTCAGAGGTCCCGGGTTCGAATCCAGACCTGAGCATATTTGTTATAAGTGAGTGTACCTTCATCATATCATCGCTCATCCTCATCTTCGCGATTAGCCAAAAATGACAGAAATTGGAAGTACAATAAAACAAATCAATATCTACTCTTCTGACAAAATGCTTTCCCGCTCTGTGTATTTTTTTCTGAGTTTGCGTAGTAATATTTTTAAGTAGCTACTGCTTCAGCACAATTCATCCGAGTATCATGGTTCATACGTCTCTCTCTTCAGAATAGAACAGGCTTTCAAATGGTACCACGCACATGTGTACATCAAGTATGAGGAAGGGGAAATCGGGGATAATGCGGGAAATTTCCCTCCGAAAAATCCCTTTTGGTAACTTTCGAGCCCCCTCGACCGGCCCTGGATATAGATACCCGATTATAATCTACCTTGAAAAATACTATGGTCTATACGTAATGTGTCCGCCAAGTTTCATTGCAATATCTTCAATGGGTATGAGGGAAAAATATTTCGCAATCCTGTTTGACAATACTATTAGATACCAGTGGCGGCGATTGAGTTCCAAAACGGGGGGGCAAAGACAGTATATTTCCCTTTGTAGATAATATTTACCATAGTGTGGGGGCAAAAGTGTTAAAAAGTTGGGGGCTACTGCACTCCATCGCCCCCCCCCCCCTAATCGCCGCACTGTCAGCATAACACAAAAACCGTTTACTTTCCTCTGAACTACTACTTCTCTTTCTTCTTCTTTGTCGGCACTGAAAATCGTGACTAAATAAAAGGTCGTTGTTTCTTCAATAGCAAAACATATGTTTCACCAACAAAGAACGCATTATTCCGTTCAACACGGGTTACTTCAGTCAGAGATGCTCGCGGGCGTAGTATTACGGCCAACACAGAATAAGCTATAGTGACCAAGGGCGTAATATTACGCCGAATGCAGGGAAGGCGTCTTGAGTTTTTGTTTTATGTCAATTTTGTTCTCAGACAGGCCAATTGGTCAGTGTTCACCACTCTCTTCAAAAGAGGGGTAACAGCAGCTTCAAAACACCAACCCACCTCTTCATATTTCAAGTATGTGTGTGTATGTATGCATGTCACTTTATCGTTCTTTTCACACTCGCTATGTTGGCAACAATCGTCAATATCCCCTTGGTATCTAGTGTTCGCAGCAGCCACCGGGTATCGAACCCGGGATCTCGTGATTATAAGGCGACGACGACATCGGTGAAGCACTCGTTATTTTTTAGTGGCCAGCGCATTGTGTAAGATAGCAGGGTGATCGTGAATGCCGGCTTTAGCTTTTTCTTTTTCCAGTCAACTTGTGAATGCGGGTTCATTTCTTGCTCTCTGATTGGCTGTTGGAAGTTACGGTGCTCTGTGAGAATATCTTATTTGTGCTGTACGTTAGGTTAGGTTAGATTAGATTAGAAAGCAGCAAATTTGCGCTGAAAATAGGAAATAAGATATTCTGACAATCAGAGCACCGTAACTTTCCAACAGCCAACCAGAGAGCAAGAAATGAACCCGCATTCACAAGTTGACTGGGAAATCGCTGCCGGCTTCCTGTGGCTGAGTTGTTAGCACATTGCGCTGCGAAAGGCAGGCGTCCTTGGTTCGTACCCCTGTTAAGATATACGTATGTGTCATTTACCTTTTCCCATATTTATTTCATCAATTCATAATCAATCCTCGTCGTTGCGATTAACAAAAAGTGTTACAGCTTCAAAAAAAATTAAAACAGATTGAAATAGAATATCGTAAGTAATTTGGGACAACAGTGCAAAGGAAATGGTACAGTATAAGTTGGGCTGACTTTCGTGGCGGAGTGATTAGCACAGTGTGCTACGACTCCAATAGTCCCGGGTTCGAATCCAGACCTGGACATTGGTGTTCTTTGTGTTCCTTCATTTCATCACTTCGTCATTGTCGCGATTAAACAAAAGCGGCAAAAGGCGACGCTAAGTAACGGATATAAACATTTTAAAAATCAAAACAATATAAATTAAAATTTGAAAAGGATGTTATAAGATTCTGAGAGAGCTAAGCCCTGCGTCAGGTCAACCTTGCAGCAGGTTTTAGCATATGTAGATCCAAACGTGCGCGCAAGAATATAGTTCCACTGAGACGGGTTATATTCCGACACAACTGCATACTTGCAAGAAAACAGTTATTTAATTTGTAATATACAGACAAAATAATACATTGATTAGCAGGTATGGACTTAATTGGTTGCAATCACTGTGCAGACGAACTTAGAACCGCAGATTCGCCAACTCGAATCTGTAATGCGTTGAAGAGACATTGAAACTTTAGAGCGAGTCGAGCGAGACTGAATGCGTTGCAGAGCGCGTGAAATCGCTGATACCAGTGTTGCACCTCCCACTATTTTAACCCTATGTTTATTGTAGAGCGCCGAGAATGGCTGAATCTCCTGTTCAGCGCGCGGTTTTACCCGAATGTTATTTTGGGCTTCATCCGAAAGGAAATGTTCTTCAAAGTCAAGCAAGTTGTTTTAAATGCATAATCCTCCTTGCGGCAACAAGATCAAAGTAAAACAGGGCGTGAGGTGATTTGCCGTCAATGTGCACACGAATTGTATCACGGGTGTTGAATGATTTGCGGTTTGAGTTTAGCAAGAGGAAACGATTGTTTGTTGTTTGACGACAAAAGAATCTCCGCGGTATTAAAATATATCGCAGTGAGAAGAAACATGTTTA
The DNA here is from genome assembly GCF_977018435.1 of Lepisma saccharinum. NCBI lineage: Eukaryota > Metazoa > Arthropoda > Insecta > Zygentoma > Lepismatidae > Lepisma > Lepisma saccharinum. The sequence goes on along the minus strand of NC_139247.1, from coordinate 50,644,071 downwards.
TTATTTGGACGAGACGTCCTTCAACTCGGTGAGTGGGGGAAGGGGGAATAAACCATGGAAGGATACCACCATGCAAAACCACCGCCAGGGCTGAAGAAACCGACGATGAGGGGAAGGGGGAGGCTTATTGTTTCACCCACTGGCGGCAATGAAAGCTTTGTTGAAGGCGCATATTTACTGTTCCGCGCAAAGAAAGGGAAGGGTGATTATCAGCAACAAATAGACAGACCAAGATTTGAATCCTGGTTTAGTGAAGTGATTCATAAATTGAAACCAGAGTAATAGCGACAGACAATGCACCTGATTGTATATATCACCAATAACAAATCATGCTTTTTTGGTGGTACAACTTGAAGTGCGTGTGTCTTACAGTAACGGATGTATTGCGAACGAAGCAACCAAGTTTTTCATAAATCTATTTCTTTCTAAACCAAAAACAATAATTTGTCATTAAATTCAAGAGGGGCCTATCGTTGTTTACTTTTATCTTTGTTTATTTTTATTTTTGCGTGCTCGAAATATACACACATGCTCTCATGTTTAGAAGTTGTTTCGCTCTTATATTAATGACACATTTATTAAATAATATATGCGCAGAAAGTACTTTTAAAATGTTATGTTTCAGGAGACAAAGAGAAGCAAAAATACAATCCACTTGACATGCATGCGGGTTTTGATGTGTTGTGCGGTTGGCAATACTGTAGATTTTCTCAGTGTCTCCGATGTAAGCAGCTCGGCGGTTGAGGAAAGACTGGCACGGAAGATTCTGAGCTCAGTTCTCGCGCGGATTGATACATAAAACCTGCTGCAAGGTTAACCTGACGCTTGGCTTAGAACTTCGAAAAAGAATTGGAATGCAAGTTTAATGCTATTACCAGATCCCTCTTACATACGATTTCCCGTACGTTGCCGTTTTCAACATTCGATTTTTTCACGTCAATAAGTAAATAGTAAATCCAACATCGCCATGTTGCATAAGTATGTAATACTGGCTCACCGTAGAGAAAATTATACCGAATCATGCACATTCGTTTTGGGGAAAATGATGTTATCTCACAATAAGGCTGTGGGCGGGTGTTTGTTCAAGCTCTCATATGTAAGCGAAGCCACGAAGCAGAAACTTTGCCGACGGAGAAAGCAAAAATGGAATCGAAATGCCATCGGAGTAAAGCTGTACAAAACGTTAAGCAATACCATTGTTCGGAGTGTTCCGAACAAGAGTCCATTGTCCGTTAGTCAAATGCTGTCATTTCCATGTCCACCCGTCATGTGGTAGCAATGTTTAGTAGGAAGTTGTTGCAAGCATGCGCACGTTTTCTCCACCTCGCTCTGTTTCTTTCGAGAAGACTTCCAAAGTGGCTAACAGGTGATAACGATCTACCCAACATTTTCATCCTTGTATGTGAAGAGGTTGGTTAGCGCTCTTAACTTTGGTGCGATCGGGTTCGATCCGTGCTGGAAACTCCTAAATTTCGATGTATTGTGTTGATGCATAAGTTCGTAGCGCTTTTCACTGTGGCAAAGGTTTCTATTGCATACTCGCTTGAGGTGAACGAAACAGAAACTAATCAGTACAGTAGAATAGGTAAGACAAGAAACTCCTCGCGGCCTCACGCCCAAGCCATACGTAGGGGAAGGACGCACAGAAGCAGGGTTGGCAGTGCATACGGGTCAAATGTCTACGCAGAACGAGAACACAAGAAAACTAAGCAAGACGATCTGAGTGGTATGGTGGTAAACATACAACTGAATGACCGCGTTCTGCTAAGATGGAATCAATTTTGAACATCTTCAAACGGGGTTTGTTAATTTTCACCAAGGAATACAATTCTGGTGTGCGTCAAAGGGGGTGTTGTTTTGAACGAGCCACTGAATGAATCATAATGTCTTTTCGGGAGGAGGAAGAAGTCGCAGGATTTATTTGTACGTTATGGCATGAGGCGTTGTCAACAACAACAACACTGTTTCGTGTCAAATTTGTGGTATTAATCGCCAAAAGATTTTCCAGATTTGAACATTAACCTCCAGCATGTACAACAATTACACGTTGCCCTTTAGACACCGGTGCTTTGACGGCAGCCGCGGTTCCATCCACCCAAGCTTCTTTCTTTGTTGTCGAGCTGTGAAAATAAGTCCGTCAACGTAAACAATGGGTCGTCCTTGTGGATGAAAGATTTTTATGGCTTTGAGGTACGATGAACGTAAACTTCTTATTTCGTCCTTTTCTATAAGCAATTGTCTATTATTTTCTGCTTTTCCCACTTAAACTCTAGGTCACGTATTATCTTCCGCACACACCAGACACTGCCTTGGAACTCTATTCTTTGTTTCAAAACCCTTCGGATACCTTCCCCGTCCGTAAGGTGAAATTCGTGCACAACACGCCTAACAACACACTTATCGAACTCGTCTATATGACTTTTGATTTTTCGGCGAGATCGTGTTCTATGGGGCGTATGAAAGTGTTTCTTCAACGTAGTGCATGCTTTAATTTCTATTAGTACAATTCTTCTCACACTGCTGAAGGAAACACCACATGCGCGAGCCACCCTCCTTTGCAACTGGTTTTCGGACATACGAACTCCCACCTGGTCTTTCATAAATGCATTGACATTATATACAATTTCTCGCCCTTGGCTGTGGATTACTTTCCGTCCACCGAGTTTACTTGCTTTCTCTGAACTGCAAGCTTCCATGCTAGCAAGTACACTGCACACAAAACAAACACACACTTTAAATGAAGACAGGCAAGTCGATCGCATTGTTTCTCGGTGCTCACACAACATTAAGACGTTCGGCAACCCTGCCTGTGTGCACGATAGGGGAAGTTAGCGCATGCGCTTGCCGCGTTTCCGATCCAGCACATCGGTGGGAGAGTTTCTTGTCTCACCTCTTCTACTGTAATATATTCTCCTCTGACTGTCTGCCAACATTGGGACACTGACAGTTCCACGCCTGAATAAATCAGCTGATTTGGAGTTAAAAAAGCCGTCAAGCCAAATTTGAAGATCATTTTCGTCATCAAAGAATTTTCCTTCAAAATGGTAAAGGTGGAAATCCGAGGGTGCAAGGTCAGGGGAGTAAGGAGGATGTTAGACAAACTGTCAACCAACCTCCTGGATAGTAGCTTTTGTCATGTTAGCATAGTGTGGGCGTGCATTATTGTGTTGAAGCAGCACTAGATGCAGTCCTCCTGGCCGTTTTTCTTTAATTGAAGCTGCTATGCATCTGAGTTGTTGGCAGTGAAGGTCAGCAGTGATGTAACATTCATGGGAAGCAATTTGTAATACATGATGCCTTCTTTGTTCCACCAGATACGTAACATTACATTATGTGGGCATTAGCTTTTGTACAGGGAGTTGCTTTTTTGTTAGGCAAAACCAACTTTTTTTCTTACTTATGCAAATGCCCTTCGAGAATGGTCTCCCAGTTCAGTCTTGCACTTTGACTGCAGTGCCTGCCAAATACGGTCAGTAGATAAAACTAAGAAAACATTGTTTTTCATACATTTTAAACTCTTATTTTTTAACATAGAAATCACATAGCATTTTTAAAAGTTCTTACATTTACATTTCGACACAATGGAAGAACTACAACCAACACACCTTGTTGACTTTCGAGTTCCCTGATTTCCAACAAATGAACAACAAGCCAGCAAGTGTGCATTGAATCTCACCATGTACCTGTTCACAATCACAACAATGCCACTTCAAATGAGGAACGATAAACAAACTCCTAACACTGCAGTGTTGCCATACCAAAAACAAACTCCACGAACTTGTATTGCGAGGACAAATGGGAAACTATCATACTTCAAGAGAACTAGGCTGGTTCAGGGCAGGAAAGCCAAATAGGAGGAGAAAGCAAATGGCTGCTTGCTAGTTCTTCACAAGGTACCACGGGAAAATGATTCAGGCATATACCAGAAATTTCCAGATGGAGATGTCACAGCTGTAGCAGAGTGGTTAGCAGTGGCGGCGATTGGGTTCCAAAACTAGGGGGACAAAGACAGTATATTTCCTTTTGTATATAAGGTTTAGGTGTGGGGGCAAAAGTGGTGAAGTCCCCCTCGCCCCCCCCCCCTTCCCCTAATCAACGCCACTGGTGGTTAGCATAACACACTTCAAAACCAGGCATCATAGGTTTGAATCGTAAGACAGACATGCTTCTCTGTGTTCTCTCATGTGTTTCAATTCACTATTCGTCCTCATCGTTGCGATTAAACTAGAGAAGTAGAAAAGTGACATAAAGTAATGACACAGCTCGCACCAAACTTTTGTGTTGTGGGTGCACCATTGGGAGACTACAGATTTGGGTTGGTTATATCTTATTTTTTTAAAGAAATGATAATAAACATTACCTGCAGTAGCTGGCACTGGGCCTAGTCTTGATTAGCCCATCTGAGTGTAAAACAAACTTATTGAGTAGAAATAATAATAATTAAGTTTATGTTAACGTATGGCATCATGAAAGACTGGTCCTGCATAGTGCATTCGATTTTGGGAAAGTTTTACACCATCTAATATAGGTGAAAGAGAATTGTAGGTACATTCATAAATTATACCATATCTTTTCATTTGTTTTGATTTTTAGGCTTTACAGACTGGTCTTCTCATATTTCAGGTTCTCTCCCTGGAACAACTGCTGCACATCAGCTTGCTGTTTCCATCCGACAGAAGTGCACTCCAGAAGAGGTCCTTACCATACTTAAGGATCTTCCCAACCCAAATCCGGAAGATGAAACAGATGCCAGATTCAACCCATTGAAGATTGATGTTTTCGTTCAAACACTGCTTAATTTAGGGTCTAAGAGCTTTTCACATTCATTTGCCGCAATTTCAAAATTCCATTATGTTTTTAAGGTATGTATGAATAGAATTAATAGAAAGTTAGAAAATTAAGCAACAGTGTTGTTCGATGGTTACCACATTTGAAATGAAATCTTTTTTGGTGTGTAGAAGATAACATTTTGCAATTTTGCTCTTTGGTCACATGCAAATATCCAACTCTCATTGCCAATGAGATCAGCCTTGCCAAAGAGGAATGGATCTTTCCGATGACTGTTCAAGTAATTCATTCTCATATGCTCATAATTACTGTCATTTTAACCTTAACTTGAGTACATTCAAAATTGTCTCTCTCTTAACTGAAGTACACAGGACTGGGCACCACTTTTTCCTTCCTACCTGGAGGCCTCCCCGATTGTGCAGTGGTAGTATCATTGCCTTTTAATCTAGGGGTCCTGGGCTCGATTTTTTTTGGATTTAGTTTTCATGTGCTTTGTAGAATTTTTGTCAGATTTATTCATATTTTAACCTATTGAGTCCCATGTATCTCGATCGAGATACCCAAAAGTAACCCTCACGGTCCCAAGTATCTCGATCGAGATACCGTGTGTCAGGTTGTAGTTTTTACGTTATAACTTTTCTATTTTTGGCTAGAATTTCGATTTTTTTTTATATTGTTCCTAACACATGTATTTAACAGAAATGTTTCTTGCACCTTTTTTTTCTTCATGAAAATGGAGGTGAAAAGGCGGGAAAAGGGACTTCTCTTTTGCGTCTCTTTTCAAGAGAAAAGATAAATTTCAAACATTTCAACAATGTTTTAAAATAATTTGGGGGGGGTTCTCCCTTCCCCCTCCATATATACGCCAAATTTGCACAAATTTTGCATTTTGACATTTGTTTTCGGGGGGAAACACAATTTTTTTTAAGAAAAGTATTTTTGAGGGGATTTCCCCCCCTTTCCCCTCCATATGTACGCTGAATGTGCATAAATTATATATCGTCTGAATCTGTGATTCATTCTGCGTACAACGGTATATAGTTCATATCTCCAGGGCAAATAGTCTCTGAGCTAAAGTCATTTCAAGGTACCGCTGCATTTTGAAGCTTGAATCAGTGGCATGCCCACCATTCCTTTTGGGGGTACAACTCAAGTTACATTGGTCATACGACAATGATGCAAATATTTTTCTGTTTCTTACATGCCAGCGATAATTTCTATGTGCATTTTGAACTTTTCATATCCTTTTATTCGGGGTTGCGTGAGGGGGGACCTTTTTTTTAAAAGTATTTTCAGGGGATTTCCCCCTTTCCCCCTCCATATGTACGCCGAATGTGCATAAATTATATATCGTCTGAATCTCTGGTTCATTCCGCGTACAATGGTATATCACTCATCTCTCTAGGGCAATTAGTCTCCGATCTACACTTATTTAATTGAAACTCTGCATTTTGCTCAAAATCGGCTCGGGACCGAGAGGCTTACATGTGAAAATGGCCTTGGGACTCAAAAGGTTAATGTATTTGAATGATTTGTTTACTGGTATTTTTTTTAAATAATAAAAGACTCATTATATACACAGTTCCATTTAAATGAAAGATTCTAGATGCTTTTCTAATGACTGCTTGGTTTTAAATCTTCAGGTTCTGGCCGATTCAGAAGAACCGCAAATTTGCATTCTGAGAAACATGTTTGAATTGTGGCACACTCATCAACAGGTAAGTCTTCATTACTTTGTTGTATTCAGATATATATATTTATACCCACATCAAATATTTATAATCTTGGTTGGCTTTTCCTGGGAGTTTTTTGGGGGGTATTAACTGTGAAACAAGGACTATATCAGTTACATTTTGATCTTTACACAGGCAGTATTTCAAGTGTTTCTTGCCATTTGAAGTTAGATGATATCTAGAGAAAACATTGATAGATTTCTGTAATTTTAACTGGTCATAGGATAAGGTTCAATAACAAGAAATTTAATGATGTACGTTATCAGAATTCATACACAGAATATTTATTATTTTGTTTTACAGTTGGACAAAAATATTATTAGTCGTACGTGCTGTAAATATTAGATTTCTGATCAGGTCATTATTTATTTGCCGAAGAACTGTATTCATAAATCTGCCATGAAGGTAGATGGTAGAAATTTGATTTCATGTCCTGTGAAATATTCCAGAATTTACACAATAAATAATAATATTAAAATATTGGCAGAGATGTGTTCTCTACAGGTGGCTCTTGTATTATATATGGTCTGTTCATTTTGCTTTTCTCAAATGTGATTTTTTAATATCATATTCTGTGTATATTTTATTGTTACGATAGAGAATGAAATATAACAGTTGGGCTGAAAAGTTCGTAGGCTAACATAGTAAAAAATATTTTTTTGACAAAATTCGATTTTATTATTCAATATAGTTGCCTTTGAGGGCGATACAACGATTATAGCGGTCATACAATTTTTCGATGCCATTTTTATAGTACGATTTCTCTTTAGCCTCAAAATAGGCCTCAGTTTCGGCGATTACCTCTTCATCAGTGCTAAATTTCTTTCCAGCGAGCATTCTTTTAAGGTCTGCAAACAGGAAAAAGTCACTGGGGGCCAGATCTGGAGAATATGGTGGATAGGGAAGCAATTCGTAGTCTAATTCATATAATTTTGCCATCGTTTTCATTGATTTGTGACACGGTGCATTGTCTTGATGAAACAGCACTTTTTTCTTCTTCAAATGGGGCCGTTTTTTCGTGATTTCATCCTTTAAACGCTCCAACAACGCTATGTAATAATCGCTGTTGATGGTCTGGCCCCTTTTTGAGGTAATCGATGAATATAATACCATGCGCATCCCAGAATACTGATGCCATAACCTTGCCAGCCGACTGTTGCGTCTTTCCACGCTTTGGATTCGGTTCATCACGTGCAGTCCACTCGGCTGACTGTCGATTGGACTCTGGAGTGTAGTTATGGAGCCATGTTTCATCCATTGTAATATATCGACGGAAAAATTCGTGTTTATTATGGTTGAATATCGCTAAACATTGCTCCGAATCATCAAAACGTTGTTGCTTTTGATCGATTGTGAGCACGCGCGACACCCATTTTGCACACAGCTTTCGCATGTTCAAATATTCATGCACAATATGTCCAACACGTTCCTTTGATATTTTTAAAGTCTCAGCTATCTCGATCAACTTCACTTTACGATCATTTAAAATTATTTTGTGGACTTTTTTGATGTTTTCGTCGGTAACAGCCTCTTTGGGGCGTCCACTGCGTGCATCGTCTTCGATGCTCATTTCGCCTCGTTTAAATTTAGCAAACCACTTCTCAACGGTTGATTTTCCTGGTGCAGAGTCCGAATAATGTTTATCAAGCCAAGCCTTGGCTTCAACAGTATTTTTTTTTGCCAAAAAGCAATGCTTTATTAACACACAAAATTCCTTTTTTATCCATTTTTTCACAATAACAAAAGCTGCTTCACTCACAATGCTATATCTCACGAACTAATTATCCGGCAGCTGTGAAATTTATACACGTATCTTTTGAAGGTTAGTACTAAGTAAAAATCACATGGATTTAATTCTAGTAACGCCATCTATGAGTCAGCCTATGAACTTTTCAGCCCAACTGTTATATATATATATATATAAAGATTTTATTTAAGATGACATTATTTTCCAGATGATGTGCGTTCTAATAGATAAAATGCTGAAAACTCAAATCATAGAATGTTCTGCAGTAGCCAACTGGATTTTTTCGAAGGAAATGACAGGGGAATTTACTAAGTAAGTATAGAACAAAAAGCGATATAAAATTGATACATGTTATTAGGCTGGAAATTTGAACTCTCAGAACTAAAGGAAGTGTTCGTTATTAGAAATGAGTCATGGTATGCAAGGCACGTGCGAGGATGTTGCTGAAGAAAGTGTGGTATGCAATGCCAGGGTCTCACGTTCAAATCTTGACTGAGCTACAGTTTTTCATTTGGTTTTCCAAACTTGCATTTGAATAGTGTATTTTCGAGATCCCCAAAGAGAGAAAAGGCTTTTTGTTGTGTGTGTGTGTGTGTGTGTGTGTGTAAAGTATATGTAGTGCCCTTGAAGACATGTCAATGTTGCACAATGTATACATGTGCAACTTAACCCCTTAATTAGACGTAAGCAAGTTACTAATTTTTATCCACGAAACTTATTTGTAGAGGTTCTATTAATTTCGATGGCCTCTGCCACTATCTGCTTGGGAACTCGTTGCTTCACTGCTAGGTTGGGTTGGGTTCAGCTGCTGCTAGGAGTGCAAGTGTTGCCAGTTCTTATGTCTAATTATTATCAACTGCATCTTTTATTCCCCAAACTTGAATAAGTGTGGATGGGGTGTATACATGCCCAGAAGTTGAGAACATAACACTCACGTTAAGTGAGATTATGTTAGCTGTAGTAAAAACAAAAACAGTAGAAGAATAAAGAGAATGTAAGTTAAACATAAGAAACATTGCTGTTGTGCAGTGTAGTTCGAGCATAATAGAAAACCGAAATATGACTCGAAAACAAATTTGTGTGATGCAAACATTGAGTTGCACTTGTTTGAAGTTTTGTTTCAAGTCCACTTTATGCACATATAAGCTAATCGGGACTGGACCTACAGTTTTAAGAGGGATCCGAACCACTGTGCAATCGAACCTGGGAACTCTTGATTACAAGGTGACGACGTTACCACTATGCTATCGGAACCCGATTTGTGCTTGTTCTTGAAATCTGAAAGCAAAGTAAGTGAATCTGAATCAGAAAAGGAGATGAAGAAGAGAGTGATGGGACTGCATTTTGCTAAAAACCTCCATTTTTCCAGTAGTGACTTGCTCAGAAAATTTCACACTTATGGGAAATTGAACTTGTGTTACAATCATGGGCGGTTATTCCATGGAATGAAGGGTATGAGTCATTCCCTTACAAAGTAGAACACACGCTAATTTATTAACAGTGTTTTTGTTGTCAATTAATTTTTACAGTTTCATTCAAACTATTCTTGCGTAGTCACATATCTTCTTCTAAGGGGTGTTGTAAAAGTCACGAGAGGTTTTGCCTCGTCCATGTGTCGCTCACCCTCAGCATATTTCGGGACACTTTGGGGAAAAGGAGCCCTCTGCATTCTTCGTAGATTTTTGGCATAGGGAACGTACGACCAGTACTCATTCCAGGCTCACAGTTTCTTACAAGTTAAATGTGCCTAAAAATATTTGTATTGTAATATTTTCTCTTCGTTTACAACAGATTTTGTGTTGTGAGTTATCCCAGTAAATTTCATGTGCATTATTCCTGGAATTTGTATGAAAAACGTATGTTTAAAAATCATACCAAATCACTGCGCTTCAATTGGCTTGAAGGGAATGAATCAGTATAACTCATTCTGGGTCTTGCGTCAGGTAGCTAATGGTGTGGAAAAGAGGTTAGGATAGTGCTGGAAACACTCTTCATCCAGGGCCTGAGATCGAGAAGTTCTGAATGCCTGATTTAGACTACCGAGTGTAATAAAGAAAAAAACGTGTTCATATTAATTCAGACCAATGTGGAATAATAGGTTGGTTGGAGAAGCGCATTAAAACTCTACTGTTGGCTTTGCGTCCTATTTTCAAATGCATTTTGCTTTTAAGTCCACTTCATGTACAGATAGGCTAATCGGGACTGGACCTATAGTTAAAAGTGGTAACCGAATCACTATGTCTCTCCATTGGGTATCGTATCGAACTCGAGACCCCTTCATTACAAGGTGACGATGTTACCACTATAACATCCTAGATGTCCTATCTTCAAATGAAGAGGGTGTGTGGAGCAGTTCAGGTTTCGATGACATGAACAATTTACTTAAACGCATTCCAAACTCACATCCACACTGAAAACCTGCTGAAAACACTTGAAACTATGAGAATATACTTGCAACAAGGGCAACAGCAGAAACTGGAGATCAGGAATCAAAATGAGAAGTTAAAGTTTTTACAATTAGTTAATAAAAAGAATGCCGAAAAAGTTTTTCTGAAGACACTTTATATTCTTTGAAATTAACCCTCGACTACAGTTGTGACGTCCCACGGAGTGTTCCTTTTGCTTGTTACCCCGCCAGTAGTTTTGACCTTGAGGCTACCACTCTTTCAGTACCTTCCTCAACTTCAGTTTGCTGTGAAAGGGTGAAGGGAAAGGTTGCATTATCTGCTTCTGTGTTCTATTTATATACTGCGGTCCAGCGGACGTCACGACTGTGTTTGAGGGTTAAAATCACCGATGATTTATTACGATCAATAGACAAGAGAATTGCAGATTTTTTATTTGTGGCTTATACTGAATAGAGGGACCCGTGGTTTTGAAGAATGAATGTTAAACAATAACTAAGGATTAAATTCACGTTGATCAGCTGTGTGTAAATACTCAGTTAAGAGATATCTTGGATTGGTGTATTTGTTTTGCTTAAAATCACAATATAAACAAAATATTTTTTTGAGGGAAGTTAAAAAATAATGTTTCGCTCTCAAAACTACGTAATTGTGTTCAGTGAACAACAAAGCATAAGACATGATTAAATTCACATCATTTAAAATACAGTGCTCAAAAAAAGTTTTGCATATTATGATTGCATGCAGTTTGAGTCGCGATATCCCCAAAAGGTATACAATGTTCATTATGTGAGCAATGCCCGAGACAGAAATCGACATAATGCCCCAAGTGAGTTCGATATTCAGCAGATAGAGGGTAGTATTTGCCACATGATCCCTGAGCAGATTTGAAAGCAACCCGATGGGAAGCATTGTCCGTGTCTTATCCGCACTTGTGAGTTGGAAACTGGACAGAGAGTGGGTGGAAAATGAAGGGTAACATGCCTCGAGCAACCGTTTCTGCTACAGATTGGATTCGAATTGTAATGCTGCTGCAAGAGACGTCGCTGCATTGTTGGAGTGAGAGAAGGTGATGTCTCTCGGGTATGGAAGAAGTTCAGGGAGTCACAATCAGTTGCTGATCGACCAAGGACATGGAGGCCATGCAAAACAACACGCAGGGAAGATCGCTACATGGTGATTTCGGCACGTCATAGACCCACTGCAACTGCTACCAGTTTGTGCCAAGATCTACGGAGGGCCTCAGGAGAGAATGTTTCCAATCAGACAGTGCGGAATCGACTTCATGAGGAAGGATTGACGTCAAGAAGACTCATACCCAAGGTTCCTCTTAATCCACACCATAAGAGAGACAGTGTAAGGTAGGCAACAATGCACAGTGAATGGAGTCAGGAACAGTGGGAGCGCACGCTCTTTACAGACGAGGTCACCATCAGTTTGCGCCCGTTAAGCAAAAGCATAAGGGGTTTGGAGACGATTAGATGAGAGATTGAACGAACCCTTCATCCAGGAACGTCACCAGCAGCAGGGGTGCTCGATCATGTTTTGGGGTGGAATCATGTTTGGTCGACGTACGCCCCTAATTCCTCTCCAGTGTCACGTGACTGGTCTGATGTACAGAAACGCTATTCTCGAACCTGTGGTAGCAGGTTTCTCTACAACTGTGGGCGATGGCTTCACGCTGGTGGATGATAACGCTCGACCACATCGAACCAGAGTGGTTCAAGAGTTTCTTGATATGCATGGCTTTCGACGCATGGTGTGGCCTGCATATTCTCCAGACATGAACTGTGTGGAACATGCATGGGGACATCTGAAGCGAGCAATTGCCAGCCGCGAAAATCCTCCTGTGAACAAGGTGCAATTGCGGGAGGCTGCCATTCAATAGTGGGACAGTCTTCCTCAGGAGAAGTTGAATGCTCTTATCCTGAGCATGCCCCGTCGTGTTCAAGCAGGTCTTCAGGCTCGAAGTGGCTATACATGGTACTGAACTCCCATCTGTTGATTCCAAGCATGCCTGCGAGCCATAGGTACATGGTATTGCACTGCCTTTCTTTTGTGTTTCGCATCCCACATTTTCAATCTTGTGCTTGTGGTGTGATTCTGGTATGATTTTGTTTCTTCTGCATGGCTGCACTGTTTTCTTTCTGTCTGTATGTCTCCCCTGTACTCTTGAATATGATTCCATGTATCTAGTACAATAAAATGACCACAAACCCTGAATATGCAAAACTTTTTTTGAGCACTGTATGTCTTGATATATTTATATTCCTTTTTTTCATAGAGGTCCTGTGGACCGCACGACTGTGTTAGTGCCCAAAATGTTCACGACTGTGGTTAAGGGTTAAGTTTATTGTCAACATTTAGACTTCGCTCATCTCAGAAGTGAACTAAGTGTTGATTATTCCTCAGATGAATATATCTAGAAGGGATTACAATAACTTTGTTTTATTTTAAGAAAAGTGCTTCGTCTGTGTTTGCTTTCTTTCAAGTTACGGGTGTTAATTGTTTTCAATTCCGGTGTCTAGTGCTAGTGTCTTTTTCAGTACTTAGCCGAATAGTTACTGCAGAAATACCCAAGGGCAGCATTTGAGAAGAAGCTGAAAACTGGAATGAAAATAAAGATGAATTCTACACTCTAGTGATAGAAGAATTCATAAAGGAGAGATAATAACAATAACAATGCTTATTTTAATTTATTTGGCATGTGCTTCCCTTGCTGTAAAAATCACCGACCGTCCCAGGTTACAATATGTATTATCACCAGCTTGGTGGCTGAGCACAGGCTGTTTTTGTGAGTGTACCTTCATCAATACCATCTAATCATCACTCATCCTCATCATCCGAATTAGCCAAAAGTAGCACAAAAGCAACACTAAATAACACATTTAAAAAAATACAAATATGCATTATTTTTCATTCTTCTTTTCATTTTGGCATCTCCTGGCATTTCAGAATGGTTAGTGCACTTTAAATCTGAACTACAGTATTGGTCAAATTATTGGACTCATTGTAAAAAAAGAAGCACATTTCCTTGTTTGAAAGTGTTGTAACTAATTATATTTGATGATTGTTCTAACTTTTTATGGGACAAAACTGTCAGTTTTGATATAATCTTGTTTCCCACAATTCTTTTTGTTACTGTGTCCCAAGAAAAAATGGCAGCATGATTCTTTGCATATTCGCAAAAATGCCTGGAGGAATATGTACATTGTTTACCATGTTATTTATGCTATTTTTTGGTTATAACAAGAAAATAATATTAATTCTGGTTGTTGTAAGGTGTTCTTTATTTGTATCTTCGGAGGAACATGTACATAGTGCAGCAATTTGAAATCGAGACTGGTGCTATAAAAAATAAACAAGTGTTCACAGAAATTAACTTACCTGAGATCATTTAAAGTATGACCCTCCTGCATCCACACATTGTTGCTCTCTGCCTTCCAGTGCATGGAAGGATTTATGGAATTAGTTTTGTGTAATGCTGTTTGAAATCATTGTCATGGCCTTCTTGATTGTTGGTACATCATCAAAATAGGAACATTTCAGTGCAGCTCTCAGTTTAGGAAATAGAAAATAATCACACAGAGCCAGATCCGGTGAATTAGCTAGGTGTGACAACACATAGATTGCTTTTCGAGTTAAAAAATCCTTCACAATCAGAGCCTTGTGACTTGGAGAATTGTCATGAAGCAGACGCCAGCTGCCATCAACCCAATACTTGAACCTCAGGTGTGTTATTCTTTGTACAAACGTTTCAGTATCTGAAGATAAAATCCAGCAGTAACAGTCTGTCTGTTATTTCGATCTTCAGTAATGATTGTCGTCACTTTCTCAACAAATTGCGGTGTTCTCACTGTCCTTGCTGCACGTGGATGTTCATCGTCTTCAATTCACTTTCGCCCTCCAATGAAATGCCTGTGCCATTCGAATACATGCCTATGGGATAAACAATTGTCCCCATACACTTGGTGCAACATGTGAAATGTTTCCTTAGCAGTCTTACCCATGTGTGCACAAAGCATGATGTTTGGTTTTTGTTCCACGTTGAAATCACAATGCACTTTCACAACATGTGCCCACACTCAACAGTGCCACATGCAACAATGTCGCTCAAGATCCTCGATCTCTGCACTGATTATTCGTGAGATACCCCTCATTTGTTCGCACCACAGAACAGTTGCACAGTGGCGGAACCTACCGAGGAAAAAAAAAAGTCTCGATTTCAAATTGCCGCACTGTGTAATTTCATAAACCACGTGGTTGAAGTTTAGGAAAAAGAGTGAATGGGAATTGTACACAAACAATGATTAAAATAAGTTAAAAAAGAGCCAAAGGTGGTCATACGAAGTACTGTCAGTACTTGAAGTGTGTATAACAATGCAATATGTATCACAAAACATTAAATCTGTCAAAATTCTCTACATAAAGTGAGTTCATAATTGGGAAAAGAGAGACGCGGTAGTATATAAATATGGAGAAACTAGTACTCACTTTTATCCGCGAAGCTTTTTTTTTCTTCTTTTTCGATTAATTTCAGTGGCCACTGCCACCATCCTCGGTGGAACTTGCTGTACTGTTGCTTGGCATGCATCTTTTGTTTGTATTTCTCTGGGTGCTGCTAGGTGCGCTGTTGTTAACTGTGCATCTGGGTTTGTGTCGTCTGCTATTTCCGGGCGATAATTGTTGTAGTAGGGGAATCCAAGTGTGATGCGCTTGACCGCTATCGATGTTTAGCTCGTAGTAGGCAAGAGCATCACACTTGGATTCCCCTACTACAACAGTTATCGCCCGGAAATAGCACAAACCCAGATGCACAGTTAACAACAGCGCACCTAGCGGCAGCCAGAGAACTACAAACAAAAGATGCATGCCAAGCAACAGTACAGCAAGTTCCACCGAGGATGGTGGCAGTGGCCACTGAAATTAATCGAAAAAGAAGAAAAAACAGCTTCGCGGATAAAAGTGAACACTAGTTTCTCCGTATTTATAAAGTGAGTTAATCTGTGTTTCATTTTTTCAACTTATGAGTCCAATAATATGGCCAATACTGTAAGGTATGGGAGTAACAATCCTGATAGATATGCATGTATTTCAATTGAAAACACTGGGGGGAAAAAGTATATATACAGGTATACCTGTGTATATACAGGTAATGGACAAAATAATATGAACACCTTGGTTTGCAAAGGCCTATATACGCCGTCGTGGAAAAGGAACAACACTCAGCAGAGATTTCAACCATCTAGTGGCGATGAAAGCAAACATATCAGTCTATCAGAAGCTGGTGTGAGAGTTGCATGCGAGCAGTCAGCTATCCGTCAAATGCAGGTATGTCCGACCTTTCAGACTTCAAAAGAGGCATGATCATAGGAGCCCGCCTGGCTGGAGCATCTGTGACAAAAACAGCTACACTTGTTGGTGTAGCACGGAGCACAGTGTCAACTGTTCTGACAGCCTACAGACAACATGGAAAGACAACGTCTGCAAAGGAGAATAGTGGGCGAAAAACAAAGTTATCCAACAGGGATCGACGTGTGTTGAAGCGAATAGTGACTCGAAAGCACAAGACAACACTGTCCCAGATAACCGCAGAGATGAACAATCACCTCCAGGACACTGTATCAACGAAAACCATTCAAAGGGAGCTGCATTCTGTGAACATTCATGGCAGAGTTGCCATCCCCAAACTGTTGGTGACTCCACGTAATGCAGTGACACGAAGAAGGTGGTGCCAAGAGCAAAAGAATTGGACACAGCAGCAATGGGAACATGTGATATGGTCAGACGAATCATCTTTCACATTATTTCAGACTACAGGACATGTTTATGTGTAGAGAACTCCTGCTGAAGCATTTGATATTGACTGCTTAGTGCCTAACGTGAAACATGGTGGGGGGTCTGTGATGGTTTGGGGGGCTATGGAATGGTGTTAGCCCATTTGTCGTCCTGCGTGGGAGAATCAACGCAGAGAAGTACTGCACCATCCTGGGTGACCACCTCCATCCCATGGTTCAGACTTTGTTTCCCGATGCATGCCCCATCTTCCAAGATGATAACGCCCCTATTCACACTGCTAGGTGCGTTGATGCATGGTTTGATGAGCACAGTGATGAGGTAGAACATCTCATCTGGTGTCCACAGTCCCCCGATCTTAACATCATTGAGCCTTTGTGGGGTATTTTGGAGGCCAAAGTGTGTAATCGGTTTCCACCTCCAATGACACTTTCGGAACTTGAGACTGTTTTGTGCGAGGAGTGGCTACGTATTCCAGTTAACACTGTACAGGACCTTTATTTGTCTATCCCACGTAGGATACAAGCTGTAATTCAGGCAGGGGGGGCCCAACCCCCTACTAATACAAGTTTTCTGCAATTGCATTGGTGTTCATATTATTTTGTCCATTACCTGTATTATATTAATGTGTATTTTTATGCAGACACCCCTGCACTAGACAAAGTGTTTGAATGATTTTGTTTTCCTAACCATTTACTATTTTCATTAGGTTATATATTTGGGAGATCCTTCACTTAACTATTAGGAAGATGAATA
This sequence comes from Lepisma saccharinum, assembly GCF_977018435.1. Lineage (NCBI taxonomy): Eukaryota > Metazoa > Arthropoda > Insecta > Zygentoma > Lepismatidae > Lepisma > Lepisma saccharinum. The sequence continues at coordinate 50,626,846 of NC_139247.1, read as the reverse complement.
AGCACGTTGGGAGACTAACTCGTGAGTTGAATGATGCAAGAGAGAGGCTGCGAAGAGCAGAGAGTGACAGTTCAGAATCTGATGAAGAAAGGGAAGGCGGAAATACTTCTCAGAAGTCCGAGGACCGTGAGAAACCTTCCGAGGAAATGGTGGAGAGGATGGAGGAACGGTTGGAGGCAGCTCAGGCTGATCAGAAGAACCTTTTTCTTATCATCTTTCAGGTACATGTTATGTAAGGTTTGGACTTCTCAGTAAGCCATTTCTTGAATGACATATTTTTTATTGATGCTATCTGATTTCAGACAAAGCATTCAGAGTTCCCCTTAGGAAGATTTCAGACTGAAGTGACTTAGGACACGTCACGTGTCACTTGGAAGGTAACCCTTAGTAATCAATGCAACCTTTTTAAACCAGATGAACATGAAAAGCTGCACATGTCGCTTGTTGCTCAGACTGGGCCATTTTCTGATCGACGTACATTGTGTTTCCTCAGACTGTTTGCACATGCGTGGTAAAACATTTGCTTATTCACTGAAGGGGCCCATGTTGTTTGTCATCTTCTGCTTCGGTCTGAAAGCTCCTTTATGTAAAAAGATTGTTTCTCTAGAAAGAGAGACTTTCTAGATGTTCCCAATCCTTTCCAGACAGGAGACCTGAGAAACTTTACACGACTGACGAAGGTACCTGCAGGCATTGGAAGCAAGGGGGGAGAGGGAGGATGTATCTCACCCCACTAATAATCTAGAAATGACAATCTTCACCTTTTTCCACTTGCATGTGTGCTTACCATTTGTGTGTTACCAAGTATCTTTCCCAAATAATAATGCAAAGGTAAATGCACCTATGGTTACAGGATGCAGGGGAGCTTTAGGACAGAAGTGACAAGTGGCACACATATCACTTGAAAATGAACCATCAGAAGCAGTGGCTTAGCAACATGTCGCGAGGCCCTGGGCAAGATTTGAATACGAGGCCCCATCGATTCCTTAAATTTGAAATCTCAATGTGAATCGATATAAAATCTTCAGGGATATGTCAGCAATTTATTACATTTAAATAATAATAATAAACTACTGACGAAAATGATATTTAATAACTTCCGTCACCCTAAAAACGTATTTCTCTCTTTTCCGGGAGTTGAAATATGAAGCTGTAGGACCATGGAGACTATCTCCAACCCCTCGAACTATGAAATATTAAATGGGAAGATGAAAAAACCTATGAATATAACATTTATGATTTTCAGATTATGCAAGATTTTCAATTTCATCCTTGCATGTATGAATGGCTTCTTTAGTGAGAGAGGCAGGCTCCAGAAGTCTGTAGTCTGCAATATTTTGCAATTTTAGTTTTAATACCATAGATGCAAGTCTACATTACGGATGGCCAAACGGATCCGGATTCGAAAAATCTGGATCCAAAAGTTACGGACCTGGAACCAGATCTGAAAGTTTCGGATCCTGATCCGGGAGTTTGGTATCTCAATCCCATTATAATATTACCGCACCTTAAAAGGTATTATGATCTTCGATTACAAAGGAATTTTTCATTAGTTAGTCCTTGAAGATTTTTTTTTCAAGTGTTGCTCCTAAAATACTTTGCTACGCATCGACTAACACACTCGTGCACAAAAATAACCTTACTTGTTTAACATAAAATGTCAGAGGTGATTTTGTAAATGCCATTAAAACGAATATGTATTCATTCGAATGTATTGGAAATGGAAACGCACATAAATGTGAGACATTCCATTCCAGGATGAAACCTTTAACACATTTAACAAGATAGAAATGTTATACAAAAATTATACAATTGTTCTACAGTTACAGTTTTACAAATTAAAATAAAACATTATAATATATGCAGTGTTATATAATTACAAAGTGTAAGACTAACAAGGGAGGTTATCTAAGTGTCCCCCTCCGATTTCCATGAAATTTGGCAGGTGTATAGAGGGGCACTATGCCCCCTGTTTCTTCCTATGCCATATTTACGTGGTTTCGGGGTCAGATCCCCACTTCAATATGTTATAAACATATTCTTACTTTCCAAAGAAGCGCTCATGTGGGATGGCAAAACGGATCCGGATCTGGCCATCCCTAGTCTACATGACATCCAGATTTAGTCAGGACAGTCCATTCTTTTTAATCCCTGTCCAGACTTCTTCCAAACTACAGTCATATTGCGAAAATGTTTCATTTTTTTTTTCACGGGGATGGGGTGAACTCACATTTATGTTCTTCATTTTAATAAACAATGCTGATACGTATAATTTATATAATTATCATGGCTCTTCAATGGTGCTGGTACAATATTTTTTTTAAAAATGAAAACATTGTTAATTTGTGGATATCACAGTGCTATTCGAATATTTCTGTATGCTGTGTTACAACCTTTGTCTGTAAGCGTCTGTGTTACTGATTGTTGCATCTGGGGGGGATTGGGTGGGTCAAGGCAAGCATTTAAATGCCTCACACTTGCTTTGTGGCAGTTGCAGGTGCTTTATTGTTAACTTATACAGTTATAATCGAGAATGCAAGGTCAAGAGAAATAAGAAATGACAAGACTGCTTTTTATTCAAAAAAAGAATAAATTGGTAAAAATGTCCAACAAGTTATCGTGAATTTTTGCATAAATATTTCACATGAGAAATACGACCATAATTTTTACTTTTTTCGGGGCCCCCTTAGTCTTAGAGCCCACCTGCCTGAATGTTACGTCCCTGATTTGATGTATTCATTCAAATTATAATGTTTAACTAGAATTTAGGAACTGATCAGAAGTAAATGAAACTGTTCGTACTGGATGGACACAAATGTCCATCGGACTGGGATGTTCTCTCAATAGCATGTATTGTGTTGCCTCAGTGTTTGTCTTGCATGAGCAATTACAGACTGAAAGGACTCATGTCACTTGGGTGTGAAACCCTTGTGTCATATGTTACTTGTCACTTCAGTCTGAAAGTTCCCTAAAAATGAGACGATCTCACAACTTATTGTCTAATATTGAAAAAATATTGAACTTTTGTTAAGTCAAAGTGCAGTCTTGACCCATTTACTGATATTCTAGGCCCATAAGCATGTTTGTTTTGTGTAGTTTCATAACTTCTGTGACTGATTACATGATTGTTCCAGTCAAAAAAAAAATACTTTTCTTCTTCCTGCAGAGATTTATTATGATTTTATCGGAGCATCTTGTTCGCTGTGACACAGATGGAAAGGACTTTAACACTTTCTGGTACAGGTGGACTATTGGCAGGTTGCAGCAAGTCTTTCTCGCAGTAAGTAAAGAGTATTGCACATTTATGTAGCACCAATTGAATTTCTAAGGTAGATACACATTACTTTATAGTTTTGTGACAATTATAGTGTAATGCAATAACATGTATATAAAAAAAAGAATTCTTGCTATTATTATCAATGCTTAACTGCATATCGGGCTAGGAATAAAGAATTCAATTCAGCAGTTCTCTTTTTCTCGCAGAACTTTGTCAATTAAATTTAACCTTCTATGGGCAGATTTGTATATCTCCCAGCACCACGTGGCAGCAATTAATGTGCCATTTCTTGAAAACTACACACAATATTTCCTTTCTGTCTTTTTGTTCGTTACTATACAAGGTCTGTCCCAAACGTAATGAGACTAATTCTGGGAAAATCATTTTAATACAACTATGTTGAAATACACTTAATATTCTTCAAAGCAGGACCCTTGAGTATCATATATAAATATATTAATAACATACGTTTGCGAGTATCTATGTAACTTCTGCGATGTTCCTCAGGCTGCTCACGTTTCGGTTATGTATAAATCATAACCACGTCGACCTCTCCATGGGTACAGGATATAGGATTGGTAAAAGGTGTGTGGTTAAAAAACAATAAAAATCTGTAATGGATTTTAGATTGCAGTTGCGTCCCGAAACGTCGCAGAAGTTACGTAGATACTCGCTAAACGTAAGTTATTAATATATTTATATTAAAATTGTAAGTAATTCGCACAATTTTCATCATGAACTTGAGTATCAATACAGTGGTTCCAGCATTGCTGCCACTCTTCATAGCAGCACAGGAAGTTTTGGCCAGAGATGACTTTCAGAGCAATGGTCGCGGCTGCTTGTACCCTTTCAATAGTCCCAAAACGATGTTCTTTCAGACCGAATTTGAGCCTCGGGAACAAAAAGAATTCGTTCGGGGCAGGTACTGGATGTACGGTTGGTGGGGAAGCGTTGCCATGATTTTCATAATAGTTTTTCTTGTATGTACGTATTGCTTGCATTCTAGAATTATTTCTCTTGTAGTCTACGGAACAGTGTTGTTTATTCCCCTCAACATGAATAAAACACAGTTTTTCGTTGCGACATTTTAGGAGAACAAACACTCCCTTCATCAGACATTTATTTTTAGTTTGACTAAAAGATCTTTCTCATTAAGACAGTGTTGTAAAGTTAAATTTATTCTCATTTACGAAGTTTATTGAAACTGTTATTGTATTCCACAGCATCACGAGCAAGTAGAGAAATACAGCTCTACGTTGGAAACACTGTTGTTTACTCAAGATCTGGATCCACACATTCTGGAAGTGTTCCACCAATTTGTGTCACTCAAAGCATAACAGGAGTTTGCAAGAAATTACTTCAAGGTGACAGTTTTTTTTTATTCTATAGACAAAGACTCGAAGAACCATGTATAAAATATAGTAGATACAAAGGACTGGTAATTAGGTGTTTAGTTTGCTGTTTTGGAGAAAGTGGGCTTCTGTGAATCTACAGAGTGCTATTAATTTATGTGTGCATGTAAGCCATTTTCATAGTTTTCATCTTAAGTTTTTAACATATTGGATGGTATGTTTCAGAAGTATTAGACACTCAATAAACATATAATCTGTTTTTGCATTTCTTTAATTTTCCATTGTTTTACACCTTGAGTGTTTTCACTTTTCAGGTGGTTTATTTTACCCATAGCACTAATCTTAAATCAGTATACATATGATGGATGGGGTGTATTAACTGGTAAAATTACTGAATTTTATGAATTCAATGCTCTGGATTATCATTCATCACTTTTAAAATAAAAATCTAGACCATTCCATGGTATCATTTGCTAGTCAACTACACTTGTTATTAAAGAAAATTTCTTGAGCATTCAAAATAAATGAACAAGCATTTTATATAGCATGTTTTGCATCAAGGTGTTTCAAGAAAAAATGGAAATTAGTTTCATTACCAAATCCAGCAAATACAAAACCCCTTGATTCTCTGAGAACCCCTAACGTGTACGAATAGTCTGTAATAGAGACTATTACACCCACTTTGATATTGTTTTTATGAATGTGTTACCCTGGTATTGTAAAATAAATTAATATGAATCATCGTTTCTGCAAGGCAAAATCCATCTGTTATACATCAATTCATTGCATGAGAACCAGAGGAATGTTACTCCAAAAGTGCGGTTTTCAGTTTTGTTTAAATACTCTGCTCTGAAGGGCTCTAGTTGGAGTCAGAACAACATATCCCCACTTCTAATCCTTAGCAGTAAGGTGGAGTCTTATTTATTGTTGATAATTCATGCCACCTAACAACCAGATACGTTGCTTTAGAACATATCACATTAACATGTATGGAACACAATACAGGGTTTGTCCGGAAAGTAATGGAGACTGGGTCAGGAAATAAAATTTATTGATCCAATTGGTACAACTTGTGAAAATTAAAATAGCCAAGTACTTTCCTTGGCTATCGACACACCGCTGCCAGCGCGATTTCCACGCAGCATACGCCTCCTGGAAATCAGCTTCCGACAACCCCCTCAGAACACAAGTTGTTGCTGCTTTGGCCAAAACGCAAACTTCTTTTGAGCTTGGGGAATAGAAAAAAGTCCGCTGGGCTCATGTCTGGACTGCACGTTGGCTGCGGGAATGCAGATTCTAGCCAGTAATGACGTCACAACGAAGTGTGACTCGGCACATTATCGTGATGGAGCTTCCAGCATTTGGCAATCTCCGGTCGGACCCGATTGACTCTGTCTGGCAGGCGTTTGAGGACTTCCACGTAGTAAGCGGCGTTGACAGTCTTCCCTTGAGGCAGAAATTCTTTGTGTATCACCCCTTTCTTGTCATAGAAGACAATGAGCATTGTCTTGATCCTGGACTTGGACATCCTTGCCTTTTTGGGTCTCGGGGACTCCTTGTTGTGCCACTCTGAACTTTCTTGAAATCTCCATGCCAACGGAAAACCTGGGCTCTTGCTTGGTCCTGGTAGGCCTCCTTAATCATGACGAATGTCTCTGCGGCAGTTTTTCCAAGCTTGAAACAAAATTTAATGGTGTATAGTTGCTGAAGCGAACGCTGTGTTTTGAGCTTCCAAAAAATCTCGACGTCGTTTTTAAACATGGTTCACGTGATAAGCGACCCTTACTCTACCAGAGCTCGGAAGCGACTGATCAGAGTAGCATTGGTTAGCTAAAACCCCTCCCCCCCACCACCACCAATTCCACTGTTGACGACTGGAGCGGCGTGCGATGGCCAGTCTCATTACTTTCCAGACAAACCCTGTAACGTCAAGTAACACTTGCAAACAGTATTGTTTCCAAAGATTCTGAAATCTGTTCTCTCTGCTAGCACAGCAACTTTTTAATAACTCGTTATTTAATAGTTTCATTTGAAAATTTAGTTTGGGATGGCCAGTAACAATTGATGGATTGTGCCTTATTAAAAGAAACCAATAAACATAGAAATATTGGATTGGTATTTATCTCTAATTTTTAGTTATATGGAAATCAATATATTGCACACATTAACGTTTAAAGATTTATTCACAAAACTTGGCATTGAATCCATAAACAACACAGTACATATGAAAAATATATATATATATGTATTTAAAAAATAATGTAATCTTTCCTACAGCAAAACTACATTACAAAATTTGAATGTTTTTGAAATCAACTCCGATACCTGAGGCTCAACTGAGCTACAGTTTTGTTCAGACCCTATTTGGAACCATGTGCTTTGATCATAGCCAGGACATCTTCCACATCATCTGTGGAACCTAAGAACACCGGGGACCTCTGGTGGATTTTCTCTGGCACTATGTCAAGAATTGGGATGCTTCCATTCGAGGCCAAACCACCTGCTTGAGTTATTATGTATGCCATTGGGTTGCACTCGTACAGAAGCCTCAACTGAAAAAGAAAATGGGTGCATTGCTTTCTCTTTCTTGAGCAAAGTTTACTGTAAATAAATAAGTACTGGGTAGTTGTTAATTAAGTTGCCCTACTCTGAGCCCTCTGGAGTCCATTTGAAGCATCAGATTGCTGTGAAACTTTGTATAGAGTAGGCAAAACGTGTGGCATGCACTCAAAAGCTCAGTAGTGCACGTATAACTGTAATTTGTCTGTGGTAGTGGGTCCTCAAATATGGACCATGAAGTGAAAGTGGTAGTGGGTCCTCAAATATGGACCATGAAGTGAAAGTGGTAGTGGGTCCTCAAATATGGACCGTGAAGTGAAAGTGGTAGTGGGTCCTCAAATATGGACCGTGAAGTGAAAGTGGTAGTGGGTCCTCAAATATGGACCGTGAAGTGAAAGTGGTAGTGAGTCCTCAAATGTGAACCGTGAAGTGAAAGAGACTGAAATTGAAGTAAACATAGTCATCATCTCCATGTTAACATGTAGTTTAGTCTACTTACCAATACAGTGACACATGAAAATGAAATAGATGAGTGTGGGCTGAAACTACAGAGGTGGATATTTTACATATACAGTATGTGTCTACAATTATTGCCACTTTAAAATGATATTCCATTGTATACGCTAGCGTAGCAGGCTCGAGGGTGCGGAGACTTGAACAAGTATGATGAGCAAGTGAAAGTAGCCCCGTGCAGTAGTCTAGTATAGAGACCATGGGGAAGCGAATGCTGATGAAAAAAATGAATTTTTCATCACCAGGTGGAAATGTGACACCGAAATAACAACAACCAGAAGTTGGACATGCAAAACTTTATCTTTAGTTTATGTCAGTACAAGTGTTCAAGATGCATGATGTCAAAGGCCCGCAGCACGGAGTTATTCTTGTCGCAAACCATCTCGGTGAAGGTTTAATATAAGTGTCTTATGGGCAGCCGCACACCAGACGAAACATTTGACTTGAGTCAACTTGCAATCCTGCATCGCATCATGTCAGATCCAGTGTGCGGCTGACCAAAGTGAATGACCCTTTGGAAGCATAAGACAGTGAGATCACCAGTAACACAAAGCATTCACTGTGCACCTGATTTTATTGCCATGTTTCCACCTGGTAGTGAAAATTTGAACTACTTTGTTACTCGGTGGTCTCTATAGACACTGTACAAAGTTTCACCACAATCCCATGCTTCAAACGGGCTCCAGAGAGTTCTGAGTGCGGAACTTGAATTATAACCACCTGGTACAATCATGTGCAAAGGTATTGGTGGATAAAGATTATCTTCTATAGTGGTACAGGAGAGGGTACAGTACAACATTCACATCCATCGGTTTTCTACCAATCTTGGATGGAAGAATCAAAGAGTGATGGTTGAACAAGTGGTCGATATGCTGCCTGGTTTTCCTTACAAAAACAGGCTACCTTTTATCAGTAACTCTATCCTTATCTCGATGCTGGATGAACACCTGAAATCTGTGTCTAGCCAAGGATGGACTAGCCTATGCAGAAACTCAGTTTCATAAAATATTTCATGGAATAGAAGTGGATGATCAAAATTTTTCCCAGTGCAGGAATAATGAGCTAGTTTGAGAAAACACATTCTAGCCAAACACTGCAACCTACCGATATATAAGTATATATGCAGCATAAAATACATCATGTAGGTGAAGTTCCGCATTTCCATGTTTTCTGATTAATTTTGATAGAGAAATTTGGAAAACCAATAGAAATACAGAACTTCACCTACACAATAGTTAGACCTCAGTTACTAAATTAACCATAAAAAGTAATTGACTTATGAACCTCATTGTATACTCACTTTTCCCTGAGGAGCATCTTTTGTTGCAGGATACATGAAAATCCCTCCATACTTCAACGTTCTGTGCACATCAGCTACCATGGATCCCACATATCTGGCTCCATACGGTTTCCCTACCTACAGAAAAAAAATATCAACCCTGTGTAAATATACTGTGAAATGCTGGTATTACATTTTCCCCTCACTTTTAAGTTCTTCATCCATCAGCACATGAGAACTGGTACTCGTTACAGTAACTTATCATCAGAAAGAATTACTTCAAATATATTCATCAATACCAAACTGCAATTTTCATCAAGATTGTGCAGCAAACATGTACAGAGGATACCAATTTTATGTTCCCCATTTTCCCGCATTATACATTCAGTCTTCATCGTCCCAAGAGAGGAAAATGCTATAAAATTTTCCCCGATTTTAAATTTTCCTGCATTTTAAGTTCTTTCACCCCTGAAAAACATAAAATTGTGATTAAATTAGATTTATTTTAAGATTTTGATAGTATGTGAACATTGTTAGAATGATAGTGTAGTTGCAAAGTAATTCTTATATTCTAACAAATTTTCTGAACAGTTTTTAAATTTACACAATTAGAATAACCTTAGCATGATTTATATGACCAGTGCTGTAAATGTGCATTATAATTGGATCAACCTGTAGTACCACCTAGTACGAAGAAATCACTTATATTGAACAATTATTATAATTATTTTTCCTCCTGTATAATCAACATACCTTAGGATTCTTCTTGCTCTCAACATATTCCTTCACAGCATTATCCCAGGCATATGCGTAGCCTTCATTGATGCTGTAGATTTTGCCTCTTTGAGGAATCTTCATCAAAGGGTCTGTCAGAACAAACTCGCCAATTTGCTGCAAAAGAGGTTATATATAATAGCACTGTAATTTAAAACTTACACAGCAAGCAATTGTGGTTGACTGGTTTTAACAATTTTTTTTCTGAGCCAAAGTTTTTTTTTCCTGTCTTCACATTTTCATCACAAATTTAGAGGATAAAAACAAAGTTTATTATTCGCACATTAATAGCAATAGTTTTGTACAGATTGAAAATGATAAACCTGAAATAATATCGCAACCAAACTGTAATGTGCATGGGAAGGTGTGCAGGCCTTGCCTCCTACGTGTCTTTATGGCAGGGGATACACAAAGATTTACCTTTCCATAATTACTAATTATTTGATTTTTATTATTTCACCTATTCAATTTTATGTCAGGAAATTAAACTCCCCCTGGAGAAATTTCTGGGTAAGCATATGATGGACATATTACACACACATAAAGTAACTACACCCATGGTGCAACAGCTTGTGACGACCAGGGCCTACCTACCGACTGCCAGCCTCACATGCCTCAGCACAGGTAGGAGATTATCAAACTAGTTACGGGGTGATGTGTGGTCAGCACAACGAACCCCAAGTCCTAGTCGTAGGTTTCCATGACCGTGTTACGCTACTCCCCAATGTCAATGGTGGGTGGCCACTCCCATACACTGGCCGAAATCTCAGGGGAAAAGTAGTTGTGTTTTCCCCAGGAGACTCTTAACCGGTGCACGTGCCGTAGCCCAAGCCCAAGTCCTGGTACCTTAAACCACATGGCCAAGGTGCGGAACTTATATATATATATATACTTGAGCAATTGAAGTGTCGAGATTTTCTACATGAAGGTAGAAGAGTCCTAAATTAAAACACGAAAATAAAAATATGTGAACATTACACTGTATCAATTTCTATGATCTTGGCAGGGCTATACTTTCCTATGTAAAAGACTGAATGCCAGTTTTTTAAAAACTTTTTCATGTGTTGTATATCTAATATTTGATCTTGAGCTTTTTAGTTTGCATGGAGGTGAGGTTCTATCACAAATGCGCATATACAGAAAGAAAAGCATATCAAATAGCTTAGAAATAAACTTACAGGATCCAGTGTGAATCCATTTACACCTTGACCACTTGAAAGCACCATCATAGTCGCACTTCCGTACAGGGCATATCCTGCAGCAACAATTTTATTGCCAGGCTGCAATGCATCCTCAATTCCTGGAGCTCCTGAACTGTTCTTCCTACATGGTACATAAAGATCATGTAATATAATATGCTGTTTCCCTGCAAATCCAAGCTAGGCAATGTTTTAACTTCAGAATGAACAAACATTACACGGTCACACATTTACATGCTACTGAAATAAGGCTAAATCTAGAAGCAGTGACTTTATTCCATGCTTTCAATAGTCTTACTCTTTAAGCAACTTAACAAAGCTTGGAAAGTGCAAGGGAGATTGCATATTCCAAGCAGCAATATAAATTTCTGTCAGGTTTTCTCTGAAAGGTGAGAGATTATAGAGATTAGAAACCAACTGACAGTTTACTTGAGCATCTAGCTGAATATTGTCATATCTTAAGCAGCCTCATTTTTTCAGCATTCCACTTGAGAAAATGTTAGCAATCATTAGAACAAGCTCGAGCCAAATAAAATCACAGGTGATCTGCCAAGAAGCCATGGATGTGGAGGCAATATGATCAGCACCATGCTCAGACTGCCTTTACCCCCACCACCTATTTTATTAGAGGCTGGATGAACCCCAGAGCTGCTGTATGTAGGGACATGGTGTAAAAAAATCAGCTACTCTTGGTATCAAGCCAGTCTCTCATGTGGCAAAGTCTTAAATTTGTCGAGTTTAAATGTTAACCGGGAAGAAATGAAATGAAGGGATGACTACATTTTATTAGCATGTCTAAAGCAGCTACAATAATACAGAAATATGTTTCATGGCACTAACTGTCAAAACATCAGAATTATACACTTACACACATGCTTCCGTGAACTTTGTCAGCAGCATGCAGATATTCCTATATTTTAATAATGACTAGAAATTTCAAGGAAATAAATTGAGAGTTTAAACAGTGTCCTAACATTTTACCAAAAAACACGATACAAATTAAAATAACTGTCTGCCTTGAACACAATTAAATTTGTTAGGTTTCACTAAGGACTGCCTTACAAGTTTTACACTTAATATGTTTATGTTTTGAATATATTTAGTACATAATTTTATTGCCTCATTTTAATGAAATAAGATATAATATAATAAATATATGAACAAATTTTTCATGTGTAATCTAAAACATATTACAATACTGGGAATATATTAATATCAGAAAATGTTGGTTCAAACTGAACCCGTTTAAGCCCACTGGGTTGTTAACAAACACTGTGAACCAGCAATATGAGTGGATTCTTTTCCAGAGTCCAGGTATTCCAGCAATTTTGCAAAATTTAGAAATTTCAAATATTCTGCATCAAATTTTAGTGGTTTTCATGACTAACAACAGTTGTTTTACTATTCTGATTGTCTCGCAATTGAATTTATGGATATATTTTAAGCAGAGGTAGACAAAACTAAAAATAATTCAGGTACCAGTCCCTCTTTCACAAGAGCAATCATTTTTTTTTTCAAATATTGGCTAAGAAAACCATGATTCCAACAAAGATAAGCTATGAAATGTGATCTTAAAACATTTAATCATTTATTAATCAATACAAGATTGAATTAAAAGTAATTAATTCTTGTGCTGGAGTGCTTCTTAAAGAAGGCTCTACCAGTAACATCAAAAATAACTATGCAGTACATTGTAATATATGGCCTACTCTACCTTATCCCTGCAGATTTTAAAATTCAGCTAGCAACAGTGCAGAAATTTACAATGGCATGCTCATGTTTCCGATTTAATGATACACAAGAATTTAAAAACACGTTATTTAAAAAAACAAGGTACTGGAAATTTCCATAAGTGAACTCGAAATATTAGAAAAAAATAATTTTAGAACTGAATTTAAAAATTCAATCATCAGGTGAAAAGTTTCAGGCACCATGGCTACTGGGCACCCGGCATTTTTCTACAAATAAGGTTCATGAAAATTCCATGCATATATGTTGTTTGCATTCCTGGATAGTCTATTATACGAGGGTCACTATTTATATTTTGAGCCTAACAATGAAAAAACAGGAATTTGGCATTGAAAACTGCTTTATTGTTTTTCGAAGTATTCTCCTTTATGGTCAATACACTTTTGCATTCGTTCGAACCATTTGTCAAAGCAGTTTTTCCAATCTTCTTGAGACACCTCCATAATATGGTTTTTGAACGCATCAACGGCGTCTTCCGCCGATGAAAATCGTTGTCCACGCAATTTATTACTTGACATTCGGGAACAAGAAGAAGTCATTGGGTGCCAAATCAGGACTGTACGATGGATGACCAATCAATTCGATTTTTTGATTCATAAAGTCGGTTGTTAGACGAGATGTGTGACAGCTGGCATTGTCTTGATGATGAATGATCCGACGGCGTTTGTTTGTTTTCCGTATTTGACCGAAGACCTCTGGCAAACAAATTGTTGTGTACCATTCAGAGTTGACCGTTCTACGTTCCTCTAAAGGCACAGTTGCCACGACCAGTTTTCCCGAAAAAAACAGGCGACCATTTGTTTCGATGTGCTTCGAGCACGAACAACTTTTGTTGGATTGGGTTCATCTTGAAACACCCATACAGTCGACTGCTGTTTACGTTCCGGCTCATATGCATATATCCATGATTCATCACCTGTTACAATCTTATATACGTCTTTTGAAGCACCACGATTGTATTTATTGAGCATTTGTTTGCACCAATTGACGCGAGCGTCTTTTTGAGTTTTTGTCAAATTGTGTGGGATCCAACGAGAACATACCTTTCTCACAGTTAAATGATCATGTAATATTTTATATATGCTGGTGGAACTAATGCCTATGGTTGCCTCAACCTCACAGTATGTCACATGACGATCTTGCAGTATTAGGTTTTGCACAGCATCAATGTTTTCTTGAACAACAACTGATTTTGGACGACCTTCGCGAATCTCGTCGGTGAGCGAACGGCGGCCACGATTAAATTCGTTATACCAGCGTTTCACAGTGGCAAAGGATGGGGCTTCATCGCCAAATGTGGAAGTAAGTTGATCGATGCACTCTTGTCTTGATAATCCACGTCGAAAATCGTAAAAAATCATCGCACGAAAATGTTCACGAGTTAATTCCATTTTATTGTTGTCGCACAATCTCCAAGGCAACATAAACAACACAAATGAAGCTATTGACAAAACATTTGAAGTACGTTATGGTCAATAATGCCAGACGATTCCGTGCAAACGTCAAATCGCGCCTAACTTCAATCAGTGTTGCCAAGGTTCAAAATATAAATAGTGACCCTCGTATTATATTTTTATGTATTATTGTAATGGATTGATTTGCACGAGTACACTACCATCTAATGTCAAATCAAAATAACAAAAGGAAAAACTGTGCCTTTTTGAATGATTGAATAAGCGTTTCAATAAAATTATTACATGTACTGTTTGCAACTATGAAAGCAATATGTCACTATAAAATGCAAGTCATGAAAGGTTTCAATTTCCTCTTCTGCCATGCATCAGCTTGTTATGCTACCATACTTCAGCCTTCCCATTGATACATTGAATGTATGCGCTACAAAGAGTCAGCTAAACAAAGCAACTATAGCAATGCATGTGCACTACCTACAGCTTCTGTGCTTACTTACTGCACTCCAATAGCTGATAAGAGACAGGCAGAAACATCTTCCGACTATAGCATACATCAGAGTACTCCATTGTCAATCCTGTAAACTATTGTTCATGTCATCAGTGGTAATTAAATAAAGACTACGTGGACTTACTATCTATTGTTTCACACCGTTGCTTAAAGTTTGCCGATGCTGTTTACACTTACCAATCCAAATGAAACTGACCTTTTTATATACTTGTAGAGTCAGGAGTGCATTACCATTGTTAGTGAAAACATAATGCAAAACGTACTGAAAAAGGACATTGTATGTTGCTACTTTATTTTTATCATCTTTCTTTCTACCAAAGGAATATAAATTACATTTTGTGTGTTTAAGTCCAATATATGCACTTTAAAGGCTAATTGGGACTGGACCTACACAATATATACATGCATTGTATTTTACTGTATTATTGTATTAAGGGCTGAGCCCTTATATATATATATATATATATATATATATATATATATATATATATATATATATATATATATATATATATATATATATATATATATATATATATATATATATATATATATATATATGTATGTATATATGTATAAAGCAAAGAAGGAGAAAGGAAACAACTTAATCACTTCCGTTCCATAAAGTTCACCTGGATCCACTTCCCCAGTCAGATCACCTTCTTGGATGTGGACGTGCACACCAAGGGAGGACATCTGAAAACCTCTATCCACATAAAACCCACCAACCATATGCAATACTTACACTTCTCCAGCTCCCACCCGTTCCACACCAAAAAAGCCATTCCATTCTCCCTGGCCCTCAGGGGACAGCGCCTCAACACTTCACCCACCTCCCGCCAGAATTATAAGCTCCGCCTACATGAAGCCCTGGTCAACCGTGGATATCCCTCCACCCTGGTCACTAAACAAATATCGCGAGCTGTCTCACACCACTACCACCAAGAAACCTGCCGCCACCAACCCACCTGCACGTATCACCCAATATCATCCCCACCTCAAGAAAAATGGCCCCCAATCTCCAAAACATCCTGGTCCACAACACTCCTTCACCACACAACCAACATCCCCCTGTCTATAAATTTTTCATTGTCTGGTGAGTGTTTCCTTTCTCCTTCTTTGCTTTTTATTTAGCCCTTTTGGCCCTCCTTTCTTTTATCCATATATATATATAATATAGCATTTGTTATTTTAAATTGGAATTATACAAGTATTGGTATCGGTGACACAAATTGACATTTCTGATATTACAGCATGTAAGTACAAACATCTGTGTAAGTACAAACATCTGATTCATGGATGAAATAAATCTATTCTACTCTATTCTTTAAAATGGGATCTGAACCGGGTATCGAATGCAAGACCCTCTTAATTACAAGACAACAACGTTACCACTACACCATCAGGGGAGATGCAAATTATATTAATTTAAAGGCGTATTAATGATGCCATAATATAATTTCTCTCCTGACGATACAAATGTTTGATTTATTTTACTTCCCATTTCTTCCACATTTGGGTAATCGCAAAGATGAGGATGAGTGATGGTATGATGAAATTGTGAAGGGACACTTACAAAGAACATGCGGGATTCAAACATGGAAACCCTGGTGTTGTAGCATGCTGTGCTAACCATGAAGATCGGCTACAAAATGTTGTACAACTATTAATAACACTAGCGAAAAGCACAAAACCCAGACAGACCCATTTGAGACATTTTCACAGTCTACCTGGCCATAATTAGCCTAGTGAGTCTGTGGATGCTAAGTATATTTGACAGGAGACAAGCTAGCTGGACTACCCAAGGCACAAAACACTTATTTACATAAATGCACACTTCCTTCCATAGTACAGTTAAATCTGAGTAGCTATGAGTAAAGTGATTGTCTGAATTCCAACAGATTTATTTAATCAATTTCTGAAGTCCTTTCACAGTTTCTGTTAACTATTTGCAAGATGTGGTAGCATTGGACAAACAGATGCTAACTAGGCAAATGTAAATATACTGCTGAAGGCAATTGACTTTCCTTGGTATCGGGAACTTGTTGGGTTTGAAAATGTAGTATGTTCCATAACTTACTCATGGTATTTCTGCTTGCCTACTTGGAAGAAAAATAATTTCAAGGGGAGGAAAATCTTGTTTGATTTAGTTTTGTTTAAAGTCCACTTTCTGCACATATAGGCTAATTGGGACTGAACAGTGTGTTTAAAGTGGGATCCGAACTACTATCGAACCTGGGACCCCTTGATTGCAAGGTATCCATTGGGAAGGCACAAACAGGGAAATCTTGTTTCCATAAACATGGCAACTGAATCATTTGAAGCTCTACACGCCAGTAATTTGTCCCTGTCCTGCATATACTGAGGTATTAAATTAACCTTAACCCATCCAATACCCTTCACTAAACTGTCTTACTTGAGAGGTACATAATTTTCTATGAGGAACATTTTGTTGAAAACTCTGCCCTACAGTACTATTCAATACCCAATCAGACAAGATAATTTCAAAAAAATATATTCCAGTCATTTTTTAAAAATTATCATCTTACCTTAAAATAGCGAATATGGATCCAATAGAAACAAGGCAATCTATATTTGAGGACCCATCCAAAGGATCAAAGCATACAATGTACTTCCCCTGCCTTTCAGTCTCAACCTTAAATAAAAAAAAAATGATGAAAGTATAAACAACATATCAAAAATGCTATCTGCTACAATAGAGAGTCATTTACAGTTGCAATCTTCTCAAAACTTAATAATAGCTTTATATTGATGAAATAATTATGTACAAAAAGTACTGAATCATGAAAAACATGCAAACACACAAAATAGATGAGAGGATGATTAACATTAACCTGCAAGTAATGTCCAATGTGTTGTTTGATGTAACATCACTATGTTTAATTCATTGAAATTCGTTCACGATCGTCTGTCTATATATCAACATCAACAATTAACATACACCATGGAATCTTAATACAATTATGAACACACATACGAGGTTTGTTCAAAAAAAGACCGATCTTTTTTAATAGCCCGCCAACGGTTGCAGATGGCGTGATCCGGCTCCCGTGCACACCAGCAGCATATCTTGGTAAGATATTGCCTTTTACTGGGTTCCGATCTATGCCTTAGTTGTCGAGTAGCAGCCGATTGAGTGAGGTCGTGCACAAGTGGCTCGTCTGATTAGTGACAAAGCAACAATGAAAGAGTTGGAGGAAATTTTGCGTAAAACTTCGGAAAACTTTTACGGAAACATTCCAAATGCTTAACCAAGCATACTGGGAAGACTGCATGAGCCGAACGAAGTGCTATGATTGGTTTAAGCGCTTTAAGGAGGTCAGGAGTTCGATTCCTGAAGATCCAAGGGTTGGATGACCTTCCACGTCAACAGACAACCAAAATGTTGAGATTGTTCGGGCTGTGATTCGTGAAAATCGTCGTTCAACTGTCCGTGAGGTTGCTGAAGAAGTTGGCATAAGTGTAGGATACTGCAATAAAATCCTGACTGAAAAACTTGACATGCATCTCGTCAGTGCAAAATTCGTTCAGAGCTTGTTGACAGATGACTAGAAGCAGAACAGAGTTCAAATCTCAAATTTCGATGACTATTACCATTTGGCATGGGACGGCCAAGTTGTTTAACTTTTAATTTAATATCGTATAGTACCTTGGAAAACAGCGTATGTAATAATGCTCTAATCTGACTCATCTTTACTAACTACCCTTCCTTTCACACACCATCGGACAATTTCACTTCACTAAAAAGAAAAGCAAAGATCAATTAGAGACACCGAGTCGAACTCTGTATTCTCGCCTTGCTTTGTTTATAATTTGCAACCCCAGCACGGCAGACAGTACATCAACAATCGGTGTTACTAACAACTGAAATATGATTATCTGTTAAATGTACTGAGGATCTACAATTTTTAGAATTCAATGCAAGAACTTGAATTATCTCTCCAAGTGAAATTCTTATACTGATAGATTTTCCGTGTGATTTTTTAAAAATATTAAAGTAAAAAATCCCGTGGTTATGTGAATTCCCTTTGATAATTAGACAATTCCTTTTTACAGAAAATGTCTTCAACATTGTCAACGTCAGTTGCAACACGTGTGTGTCTGTGTGTGTGAGAGCAAGGGATATATCTTTTCTTGAGGAAGAAATCGATAACAAAAAGTCTGGATGGCTCTTTAGACGCATCTATCTAAATGGTTATATAAATTTGGGGAAAATATTACGTTCGTTCTTGCCAAGTAGGCAGGAAAGTATATTTCTCGCAAATACTTCTCTAATGAGTATTACAAATTGCCCAGGATTAGTCACTTCTCTATGAAGTTTGCAACTATGTCAACACAATGCAAAAGCTCTCGCATCATGCCAGCTGAAAATGGGCACGGCTGGTTGTCTTATGGCTACCACCTTCTTTCCAGTTTCCTGCGGAGACTTTTTCATGCCTCCGCGCATGCCTCTGCGCAAGGGCCACACTGTGTTGGCCCAGAGCAAGTGAGAGAACAGCTGGGGATGCGGCGCAACGATTGAGAAGGCCGTGAGCTCGAACGCTTACGAGATTCGAATCATCTTGTTTGTAAATGTATTCATTTAACTATATTATGTCGAAGCAAGTGCTTTTTTCTTTTTATGAGGGCAGAGCCATGGCACAGCGGCTCTCCCCTTAGAGCCGCTGCTGCTTTGAAGGGGATAGTGGCTGAAAGTGTGTATCATGAGCAATAAAGCAAGAACAGCAAAAGTTTGGCCTTTTTTTTAACACACCTCTTATATCAGGGCATGAAATTTCAAGTTTGAAGTCAGTCGCCGGACTAAAATCTTTGGTCGCCACTATTTTATATTGAAAAATAATAAGAATATGAGCAATTATTAAAAAGTTAGGAATTAATGTTTGTGTAGCGCTGTCGTTCTGCACTGAAGTACCACTTATCAATCGCAGCTGCTGGGTCAAACTCTGACAGGGAGGATGGGGGGGGGGGGTCCGTTTACGAAAACTCTGAGCAAATCATCCAGTGTCTCAGTCTTCAGAGAGTTCCTGTAAGTAGTGTTGAGTCTGTTGTGACAGCTGAAACCTCCCTCACATGAGGCTGTGCTCACTGGTAGAACAGCACAAAATGTCAAAATCTGGAGCAAATTGGGGAATCTTGCTGAACACTCGGCACTGTGGATCTTCTCCAGCGTCTGATTCAAAGCTGGAGAAGAAAACAAAAGTTTGTATTCTGTCCATTCTGCTGACAGAACATCCGTTTTCTCATTATAAAGGCTCGGGTTCAAGTATATGTAGAGCTTCTTTATTTCTTCTATCCCAAACTGAAGAATATTTTTTTTGGGAGGCCAACCCAAGGTGTCGAAAACATGCAGAGATGCAATCGCATCTGTTGACATAGACGGCAATGTTTCTGTGATGTACACCTTCGCATTGTTAATTAAGTTTCCTCTAACAGTCTGAAACTCTTGCACATCCCTGATCTTCCCTGAAATGGATACATGGTACAAGAAATCTTGTTCGCTTGGTCCAACATTAGATTCCAGGTCAGCCAAAACTGAAATACAGTGTTCAATTCTTACTTTCAGAGATGAAATCAAAATATTCTTATTTTGTATGCCACGCTCAAAGGGTTCAATTGCCCGTAGAAAACCAAAAGGAAGTACAGAAGCTTAAATTTAAATTGCTTCAAACTTTTCAGCAAATCCTTAGCTTCAGCGCCATCATTGTCTCTTCTATGGGCCACCTGTTCAAGATGGGTCACAACAGCTTTCCATAATTGCAAGAGAGCCCTTATTGCACGTTCTTTGCTGGCTAACCACCTAATAGTGTGGATATCACTCAGTTTTAGAATTTCTTCTATAACTTCTGCCGTTTCTCTCAAGAGGTGAAGTCTTGAAGCATGTTTGACACACATTTGAAACAACGAAATTTTAGTCGCCAGCCCAAAACATTTGGTCGCCAATGGCGACCTGGCGACCGGAAATTTCGCGCCCTGTCTTATATGCTAATGAATATCTCTAATTTTTCCAATTTATTACATGCATACATTTCAATACATTGTGGTGCAATTGGCAAGTATGTGACAATAACCAGTTTAGACAATATATCTCCAATAAAAATCTTAAACCCACCTCAATAACATTGTCATTCTCCTCACTGACCAGTAGGCATGTAGTAAAAGAAGATCGAAGCATATTTATGAAAAGATCATTCGACAATACATCCAGCTTCTTCACATCTTCCCCTTGAACATTTGTTGAACCAGCCAATCCATACCTGAAAAATAAAGCAAAGAATTAAGATAAGTCCTGAACAGCAGCGGTGCCAGAATTAATCATCTAGGGGTGCTGAGGGGGTGCGATGCTGAAAATAAAGAAAACCTGAAACACTCATACAACCTTTCAAAACTGGGGGAGCAAGGTGCCAAAATGGGGGGCAGGGGGGGCAAGGATTGTTTACTTTCCCTTGGTAGATAAGGTTTAGCAAAGTGCGTGGGCAAAAATAGCAAAAAGAGTAACAGCAGGGGGCAACTGCACCCCTAATCGCCACCTCTGATTAACATAAATTACTGACTGAAATGAAATTATGTGTGTGAAGTGTATAACTTTAGATTGACATCCATTTTCCAGGTTGGCCGTGCCCCCTTGCCCTCCCCCTGGACGTCCATGATGATATGTATTAAGTCTTCTACTCCAAGAAAGTGGTCATATAGTGCCAACATTCACATACACATTGCAGTTTTATTGAACTAACTAACTCTCTAGCCTTCTTAAACCCAAAGGTTCATGTCTGCAGCAACACAGGCCTTCCATCTTTCCCTATCTTGAGCAAGTTCTATATACTCTTTTTTATCCCTACCGATTTCCCTTAGGTCCATCTCAACGTTGTCCCTTCATCTTCGTCTTGGCCTTCCTACAGGTCTCTTACCATCAGGTTTCCAACAAGAATCCTGTAAACTCCTCTTTCCTCTCCCATTCGTGCCACGTAGCCTGCCCACCTAAGTCTTCTTGATTTAATTATTCTAATAATATCTGGACATGAATACAAATTATGTAGTTCTAAATTATGTAACCTTCTACACTCACCTGTCTCCTCATCCCTTTTAGGTCCAAATATTTTCCTAACAATCTTATTTTCAAATACTCTCAATTTATGTTCCTCTTTCAATGTAAGGGACCAAGTTTCACATCCATATAATACTACAGGCAAAATTACTGTTTTGTATATTTTAACTTTTAGTTAACTATTAGTCTTATTGAACTATGCAGTGAAATACCAAATTAAATTATCCTTGCCTTTAAAAACAATTTTTTAACCAATGGTGGTACAAAATACATAGTACTTAAATCTGTACCTGCAGTCTGCCACTTCAGGACAAAACATGAAGTGCAGAGCAACTTCTTTTTCGTTAAAATCCCTTCTGCCGCACTATCCCAACGAACCGTATAATTAATCGTGAACATTGGGATTCTTGCTAACATTTTTTGAAAAAGCCTGAAATTGTGCGTTTACTAGACATGTTACATAGAACGTATCTTAAATCATCTACTTTAACATTATTGATAGAGCACTTATTTCTGGGGAATAAGAAGCCGTCAGATGGTGTTTTACTGTGTACTGAGCTAAACAAATAAGAGTAGAAGGATAAAGGTAGGTGGCTGAGGGATGCGCCAGCACTTACCTCTGCTTCCTGGCGACGGCACTGGCTGCTACTATCAAATGATCTACCAACTGATTATAACTGAAATAAGGCCTGGTGACAGGGCACCCTTCGCTTAAATAGTAGCCAGTTCCGCTGTACTTTGCAACCTCCGTTTCCTGTGGAATTCTCCTCTGCAAGTTGGGAGTATTCGAGCAGATGGAGGAAACCGGATGTCAAGAACACCAGTAAGCAGACGTTCTACACCCGCATCCCTAGCCATTAACAAGAAAACTACTCTTCATGTTACAACTCGCATTAAATTCAATTTCCCAAGCACAATCTGGTGATATCTTGAAAGCAGCTGAAAATTTTGCTTCAGTGCGAGGAAGACCAAGCAGGCGGAAAACGTTTATCAACAATGCAAAAAAGAATATTAAAAAAAACAACATAACTCACATTAAGCTATAGGCAATTTAAAAAACCAAGCAGACCACTTGAAGAAACAAAAGAAGAAATATTCAAAACAACAATAGTGACACAATTTTTTTAAAAAAATGGACGCTGATCTTTATAGAGGCTGCCGCCAGTACAGGAAAGTATGTACAATTTATCAGAATCTCTTTCAGTGCTTGCCGTTAATATTAATAATAACGGTCTTACTTCAGTACCTAACATTAGCTACTCAATATGACGACATGAGTAATACGACACTCTAAAGGGTTAGCATTTTCAGCTGAACGTAGGGGGTGCTGAAGGGGGTGCAGAAGAAAATTAAGGGGTGCGCCCCTGGTCCTGAAGCTTTCCCAATGACAAAGAGTAGGGAGATTCTTGCATGTTTATGCTTTCACCACTATATTCTGAGCCTAGACACAGATGTATGTATTTAAGAGGGCGGTGGAGTTTGGCGAAGGTCGCCGTGGAAAGCGCTTAAATTTAACATGGGCTTTTTTGCATTTTGTTGAATATAACGTTTTAGGACAAAAATTTGCCGGAAAACACGCAGTGGATGTGAACTTACTTTATGAAACTTTAAGTACATGACACATTTATGCAATTTCAGTTCGATAAATATGCACAAATACCATTATTTTTTTTCAAATTCCCATAAGGAAATACGTAAATAAGCACAGAATGGTTATAGGATTTGTGGGTAGCACCAACGAAAATGGCCATTATGATGCATACTAACGTAATGCTCAATCCTTTTATGACTAAGCCAGGGAGGGCTTTTCTTTCAAAAGTCACTTGCACAGCCCAAAATGATTGTTTAAAAATGTCATGTATTATCGACGGCGAAAGATACGGCCGCTTCAGCCGAATTTCATTCATCATAGTTCGCCACTTGGCCACTAGATGTCTCTGTTCGAAAATTGCCCCAGGCTGAAGGGAGGGCTGTTTCGCGCGGGTGTTTGAATCCTCTGCACAGCTGGGTTCCGTCCCCTCGTCAGAAGGTCCCGTAGCTGTCACAGCTTGATTTATTGCCTCTTTCCCAGGCAAGAAACCAAGAAAGCAGGAAGGCCATGAGTTTGTGTATTTTTGAGTGTAGAGAAGCAGAGCATATTTACCGTGAATTGGAACCAGTGACACAGTAACTTTATCTCGATTCCTACCGCGAAGAACGTATTCAGGGGGGTCCAGGAGTCCCAACCTCCCCGCGAAAGACTTACCAAGTACAAAAATTAAATAATGAGATCATAAAATAACTTCAATTAAGTAATGAAAATAAGGTTGTTGTTTAGTCGCAATTTGTTTATTTCCGCAAAAATATTGGAAAGCAATACGACTTTGAATGACAGTACCAAAGAAGATTTATGCAAGAATTATTACTACTTATAATAACATGCAAAATATTACCAGGCATTTTACTTTCGTCAACTGGATCTAACATCATTTTTTCATACTCAATAAATATTATATTCTTTATCTATTTGACATTAATTTCCTTGCCAGGGCAGTTTCTATTTATTTACAAATTTTGCCGACCTTAACTACACGTAAGCTAGATAATGAATACGTGATGTTATACTGTATCACTGTTGTTATATCGCCTTCTTATCTATTAATGTAATAAAAATAGATTAATTATTTTAATATAATTATACTTATTTTAATTTAACATTATTAATATTATTATTTTGAGACATTACGTTAGGACGCCCCTCCGAAATATATATCTCGATACGTGCCTGGTGTTCGATTTGAATGAAATGTAGAAAAGGCGGGGAGGGTGGTAGCGCTTCCTCTTTTTACATTTCGATAGTTTTACCTCACATGTAGTACTTTGTGAGTCAACGATGCAGGTAGGAAATACGTGTACACACACACACACACACACATAATTGATGATTCGCAAAGGAACTTCGTTAAATTCCCATGCTTGTTCCGCTCACAAATCACATCCTCTCCAAATTACAATAGCCTACTATCGTTGTTGCTTACACAAACATTTGTTTTTGGAGTGGAAGGATCATGAAAAGGTCTACTGTTTCTTTGCAAATCTTCAATTAATCTAAAATTTAGTATAAAAACATAGTTTTGGCTGACTTGCTAACTTGAGATTTAAAGACAAATTATTAATTTGAATTCTTCATTAACAATAACAAAAGTGACATAAAATGTAGAAGGACAAGACTCCTGGCTTGATTGAGAATTACATTAGAGATGTACAGGTTAGGAAAGGGGAGGGAGAATTCCGTAATGTCAAAAGGTCCCGAGTTTGGTACCTGGTGGACGCCCAATAGTTCAATCCCACTATAAATGTAGGTCCAGTCCCGATTAGCCTATCTATACATAAAGAAGACTTACAGAAACTCAAACTCAAGATACTCAAACGACCGGCATAGGGTTGACGGCGCTTGGTACAGTGAGAGAGCTCCCCTTTGCCAAATTAAAATTAGGAAACAAAAACTCATCTTCAGAGGTTCCCTCACTTTTTCGCCCTTAGATGGCAGCTGCTGATAAGGGATGAGCATCCCCCCCCCCAAAAAAATAAAATTCTGCCTACGGGCCTGCTGTCCTGCATCGTGACCGTCCGGTCCAAGGCGTCATGCTTTGGGCTCTCCAGCTACGGGACGCGCGCAGGTTCGAGTCTCCTGGAAGAAGCGTAACAACTTTTCTCCTGATATTTCGGCCAGTCAAACTCGCAGCCCGCGAGCCGCATGTAGGCCCCAGCATCTGTTAATGCGGCCCGCCTTGGCCCCACTTAACACTCCATGCTTGAAATTATCTATACATTTGTAGTTATCGCGTTTTCTCTTTTCTCGTGATACAAGACCAGACTCATCCAAACTTGAACACATTGACCAATTTTCCCTACACAGGTATACACTCCATTATAGAGTAGGTGTTGTGTCAACTAAGCAAGCTGATGGACATGTTACTTCTGAAGTACGAAAATATCTTGCCAGCTGGGGGAGGGCAGCGTGCATACTTTCTGTCGCCTATGAGTCTGTTTCTTGATTTTCAAGGATTTACCTGGAAGAAAAGTCAGTTTCTGTAAAAGTTTCAGGGAACCATATGGCTGCCCAAACTTCGTGGGAGTAAGAAAAGGACTATAGACGAGGAATGTAGATTTTTCAAGTGAAATGCTTACTTTTGTTGTGAAGTGAATAGTGAAAAGCGTAGAAAATTTGTACCCTGATAAAGTTTATTCATTCAGAAGTATTTCTATATCACGAAATAAATTTGCCAACCTCTGTGGAGGAATGGTTAGCACAGCCCGTTGCGACACCAGAGGTTGCGGGTTCGAATCCTGGCCTGAGCATGGGTGTTCTTTGTATGTGTCTCTTCATCAATTTCATCATACATTTACTCATCCTCATCGTCGCCATTAGCCAAACGTGGCAGAAAAGCAACGCTAATAAAAAAATATTAAAAAATCAGAAATACAGTTGAGGAGAGGATTGATAACTTAGTCAACGAACAATTGAAAGCAGAAATTGTTCGTGTTGTTGCCTTTTCGCTCACAATATGTGAAATTACGAACGTCTGCGAGCTAGCTGGGTTAGCTCCCTTCATTCGTGGATGCGATTCTCATCTCGATATGACAGTAAAACTACTTGAATGATTCCTCCCAGTGACACAAGGGCTGATATTTTGAAGGAAGTGGAGGTCATTTTGCAAAGTTACAGTCTTCCGTTATATTAAAACTTTTTTAATAAAGTTATAATTTGTCCTTCTCAACTTCTCAGGAATACCATGAATGGCAGGAATATTTGTCCACAGTAAAAATACTACGTGATGAATTTGGAAACAGGTTTCAAGACTTCAGAGGGTGCGAAGGGCAATATTCTTGTTCTGCTCTGCTCCCTTTTCTTTTGATGATGCGTGTGCAAGTCCTGCCTTCGAATGGAACTTATTGAATTGCAGTGCAACTCGTATTGAAAAATAAATGTCGCGAGGTGGGCTATCCTTGATTTTTCTCATATCTCCCATAGGAGTATCCTCGAATAAACTATTTTGCTGAAGAAATTTTATTAATTTTGGTTTTACTTGCCTTGGTGAAAAGTTGTTTTCCATAATGGAAGATTAATGAAACAGCCGAGCCGAATGATCAAGAATGACTGACAAAATATTTGTTGTTTGCATTAAGAGTTTCATGCTCACAAAAAACTTATTGCAGACTTTTGAGAAGCTTGTTAAAAAAAACTGTCAAATCTGTGCGAAACGAAACTATAATTGCACACAAACAGTTTCTTGCAAAAAGTTTTTCACAATTGTAACCAATTTATACTCGAAAGTAACATGTAAAATACTATAACCATGAAAAAATATGGGGGGAGGTCTATATATAATTTACATATCGATGCTGCAATAACAATCACTGGAATCCGGCACCGTTGGGTCGAACCACTTAGTTCTGGACTTCAAGGTGTTGGGGTTCTAGATGTGTGACCCGGATAGTTTTGACATTATCGTTATGCGGCCCTACTCACGAATTGAGTTTGACATGGCTGGTCTTTAGGACCTGTTGAGGAGATTGGGGTAACCTTCAACAACGGCTGGGGGGTTCGTCGTGCTGACCACACTTCACCCTGTAACTGGTTGGTGTATTAGTGAGGCCGGCCCTTGTGAGTGAGTGAGTGAGTAGGCCCTTGCCTTCACGGGCTGTTGCGCCACAGGTTTACTTACATATATTGGCGTAAGGTGTGGGCTCACAGCGGCTCGACCTCTCCTCGAAATTCTGTCAATTTATTTTGACCAATTCACTGGGGATTTTTTAAGAGTGCTTTGTAACACGTATAGTGCTCATCTCGAAGATCATACTATTGTTAGTTGGACTGAAATTTCAGTTTGAAACCAATCAATCGAATCCAGGCCTGGGCATGGGGGGGGGGGGGTGTTCTTTCATCAATTTCATATCATCACTCATTCCCTCCCATCTTCGCGAATAGTAAGAAGTGGCAGAAAGGCGAAGTAAAATAGACCAAACAGATCAACCTTGGCCCAGTATATCTGCTGTGAACTCAACAATGAGAACTGCACGAAGGGACTTGGAAGATTATAAGAAAGGAAACTGTGGCCGAGCGCGCTCAGCAGTTGCCCGATGGTCTGACCATGGAAGGTTCCACGTTCCAGCCGTGGCATCAGCCTGGACATGAGTGTTAGAGTGTAAAAGAGAGAGAGAGAGATAGAGAGTGAGAGTGAGTGAGTGAGTGAGTGAGTGAGTGAGTGAGTGCGTGCGTGCGTGCGTGTCTTCATTCATCTTCCTCGTCGCTAATTGTCAAATGTGACAGAAGCAGAAAATAAAATACAAATACAGACGTGTCAAACGTGTAATTTTCAACTACGAAAATGTATAATTAGAAACATATGCAGAGGATAAACACTGTATGAAATTAACAATATATTATTCACGCAACATGGTATATTTCCTCTGCTTTACATACATATAAAATTTAATACACTAAAGCATGCACGAAATATCCATTTCTCATTGAAGCACAGGAACTTAGTGCTAGCTGTCAACGACAGAGCTATTGCTTGTTATTTATTCAGTTTATTTTCTCTTTAGGAAAAAAGTTCCCATACCTTCATAAGCATGGGAGTCCGGAAGGGAGGGCAAGAGGGGCCATGTCCCCCCTACGGGAGAATGAATGTCCACATAATAATTATATATATATATTTCACAGATAATTTAATTTCCATCACAGTAATTTATGTTACTCATTATAATTGTGTTTAAGGAGCGTGATAATTTCAGACTGAAATAATGTTTTTTGAGCGGGCATCATTATCATGGGGAAAATCTGCCTTCTTTGCCCCACCCCCGCCCTGGAAAAGATCCTGCGGACGTCCATGTTCATAAGATA
The DNA here is from genome assembly GCF_977018435.1 of Lepisma saccharinum. Classification (NCBI taxonomy): domain Eukaryota; kingdom Metazoa; phylum Arthropoda; class Insecta; order Zygentoma; family Lepismatidae; genus Lepisma; species Lepisma saccharinum. The sequence continues at coordinate 50,598,272 of NC_139247.1, read as the reverse complement.
GTTTACTGTGGTGTAAAAAGGATTTTAAAATCGTCGCTATTAGTCAAAAGTGACGGGAAAGCGACGCTAAATAACAAAAATCAACTCAAATCAGTAAAGAAGATTTATGTCGAGTTAACAGCTATTGAAATATACTGTAAAATATATTCACTCATGATAGTTCATTTGTAAATATGTATCTACATTTCTTTCCTTAGCACGAACTATTATAAGTGTTATTCTCACTACGAAAACAGTGTTAGTGATGCCTCTGCAATGATTGCTCCATCTACACTGCAGAATATGCCTAGAGCATTGCAGCATTCAAAACAGAATGGTAAAGTTTTGTTCTACTGTTTCACAAAAATGGATCGGAAATTTATAATCATATAGCCTATCATATATATAATGAGCTGCTGCAGGCTGAACTTTGCCAGTTAATAAAGAATTTATAATAATAATATATCGAGGTCCAATCTGGCCTCAGTTCCTCGAATGTAACATATCTTGTCTGGTTTTATATGTATGTATAACATATATATAAGAGGTCTTACAGAATACAAATAATTATATGTATATATAGAATTGTGCACAAATGGTGCTGCAAAGCCAATTGATTTGTGGGGAAAATGCAGTACTTTCCCTGGAGATGTTTCGTTTCCAGTTTGAGGATCTTGCCTCAGGCATTTACTCCCCGTTCGCTCTCTGGCCTTTGAACTCTCAGCAGGAAACCCAACGCCAGTGTCCGACCCTTGTCACCACTCCATCATTAGCTTCAGCCTTTCTCAGACAAAGAAAGGGAGTCATTTTCAAGTCAGATAAGTTGGAAACAGGTCTATTTCTTTGGTCTTGGAATAAGGTGCAAACCCATTATCATTACCGTATAGTTTACTATTTTCACTTCACGCACATGCGTGTTTAAAATTTTTGGAAATATATGAACAATTCTGAATATTCTTGTTCTACGGGAAGAATTAGTGTGTAATCATATTTCACTTGGGAGTGAGATTATTCATCTCTTGTTCATTCACGCAATGGCTCCATTGTCATCGAGACACAAGAAGGGAAATCCGAAAAATGAGTTGAGATTATCAGTGCAAAGAAGAAAGAGGAAGCTATCCGCTGGATTGAAGAGATACGTTGAAGAAAAAAGGTAAGATTAATTTTTTATTACATCTTTTGTTACATTATGTGTGTGACACACACACACAGAGATATATATATATACAGGGGTAGAAAAACTAATACATACTAATTCCGGCGCCTGACCTTTTTCCGCAGGTTTTTTGTTATTTATTTCTTATTTTATTTATTTATTTATTTTCTTGCAAATATGATCTAAGAAAGCCATAATTTCAACTAAGATAAAACTGAACATTTTGAAATGTGATCTTAAAACATTTAATGTATCAATTATTTCAAGTTTGGATTAAAAGTATTTAATTCTTGTGCCAGAGTGGCGTTTCTGAAGAAGACTCAACTGGTAACATTCATTCTTTGTATTTTGCACAATTCTTGTTAATTGATGAATTTTGTTAATTATGAATGTGTACATATTAATCTTCGTCATACGTTTGCTGCATTTTGCACAACCACCACAAATGCTTTGTTTCATTATTTAAATTTTTAATATTTTAAGAGCTCTATACATAAAATTTTACCGAATTCCATTTGAATTTAGTAAATCCAAATAATAAATAATAGGACGTTCAAGTTGAAAATAATGAGACACGAAATTTAGTAAGTTCAAATAATGGGGCTGTGAGCAATTGGAATTACATATAACGTGGGGGGTAGGGATTAGTTATTTAAAGTAATAGTGAGGTAAGGGGATTACCAATTGAAAGTAAAAGGTGGGATAAACAATTGAAAGTAATGGAGATGTGCGTATTATCAATTGAAAGTAATGGAGACGTGCGTATTATCAATTGAAAGTAATGGAGACGTGCGTATTATCAATTGAAAGTATTGGTAGGGTGGGGATTATCAATTGAAAGTAATGGGGAGGTGGGTATTATCAATTGAAATTAATGGGGAGGTGGGTATTATCAATTTAAATAATGGGGAGGTGGGTATTATCAATTGAAATAATGGGGAGGTGGGTATTATCAATTGAAAGTAATGGGGAGGTGGGTATTATAAATTGAAATAATGGGGAGGTGGGTATTATCAATTGAAAGTAATGGGGAGGTGGGTATTATCAATTTAAATAATGGGGAGGTGGGTATTATCAATTGAAATAATGGGGAGGTGGGTATTATCAATTGAAATAATGGGGAGGTGGGTATTATCAATTGAAATAATGGGGAGGTGGGTATTATCAATTGAAATTAATGGGGAGGTGGGTATTATCAATTGAAATTAATGGGGAGGTGGGTATTATCAATTGAAATAATGGGGAGGTGGGTATTATCAATTGAAATAATGGGGAGGTGGGTATTATCAATTGAAATAATGGGGAGGTGGATATTATCAATTGAAAGTAATGGAGAGGTGCGTATTATCAATTGAAAGTAATGGGGAGGTGGGTATTATCAATTGAAAGTAATGGTAGGGTGGGGAATATCAATTGAAAGTAATGGGGAGGTGGGTATTATCAATTGAAAGTAATGGTAGGGTGGGGATATCAATTGAAAGTAATGAGGAGGTGGGCATTATCAATTGAAATTAATGGGGAGGTGGGTATTATCAATTGAAATAATGGGGAGGTGGGTATTATCAATTGAAATAAAGGGGAGGTGGGTATTATCAATTGAAAGTAATGGAGAGGTGCGTATTATCAATTGAAAGTAATGGGGAGGTGGGTATTATCAATTGAAAGTAATGGTAGGGTGGGGATTATCAATTGAAAGTAATGGGGAGGTGGGTATTATCAATTGAAATAATGGGGAGGTGGGTATTATCAATTGAAAGTAATGGGGAGGTGGGTATTATCAATTGAAAGTAATGGTGAGGTGCATATTATCAATTGAAATTAATGGTAGGGTGGGGATTATAAGTTGCCAGGGCACGGATGTTCTTTGCGAGTATCCCTTCATCAATTCCATGTAATCACCATTTTATGTCGTGATTAGCCAAAAGTGACAGAAAGCGACGAAAAATAATCAACCAATCAATCAACGTATCTACACTCTCGATGGTGTTACATTTCAATTGTTCGGTTTCCAGTAAACATTCCATCTTGACGTCATCCGTAAGACTGCCATTGTGACCGTAATACTTGTAGTTATTTCGGAGCAAGATGACCAGATATGATACGTGACTTATCCTGAGGGGTGCGAAAGCCAAAGCTAAAAACTATACACAGTCCATAATTACCATAGCATCAGGTCTTACAAGATATATACATACAGGTGAGTCACTATTCTGTGACATCATCAGTAATAGGTCTTAATATTAAATAACACAAAAATCACGCAGCAAATTAAAGGTATTACGAATAACATTAAAAATATTTCTAGAATTGGAAAGAGCAATAAACATTTGTGCAACGACAAAGGAAATTAACAACAATAAATATTAGTTCGAGGGGAAGCACGTGTCATAATGATACAAAATGATAACATGTAGAAAGTTTCAAATACGTTTGAGCTGTTTTTAAGATGGGTAATACATAAAGTGTAAGTTCAATGTTTACCTATTCGTTACCTTACATCATTGCTACTACTGTAGTTGTACATTTTGTTCCATTGGTTTGTCTTTCGCCACTTCTGATTATCCCTAGGTCATTCCACATATCCAAGACTTTTTCCTTTAAATTCGAAATAGTCTCGCTCCCGTCCATCTCGAATTATTATCAGCACTGTTCGTAGTAGTTAAAATAATAACTGTTACTATTGTTTGTGCTTATTACTATTAGATACAAATTTTGTATCAACACGAAACCCCCCTACAAAAAAAAAGAAAGTAAATGGCGACTAGTATGCCTCTGCCTTGTTATCACTGGTATGCTATACATTTACACAGCGTACTTTCAATTAGTTATTCTTACTTGATTCGTCGTTACTTTCAACTGATAATCTCTACCACCTTCTTTACTCTCAATTTATAATCTCAACCGCACAAAGAGAAATTCTACATAATTATAGCAGCCACTGTAATCAACAAAATTTATTCAGTCCAAATCTCATTTGTGAAGGTCCTGACTGTCTGCTGTGGCCAGCCAGCAGTGAATATTTTGCCAGTGGAGAAATCTTGAAAGAAGCCGAAACCAGAATGAAATGAAACAGGTGGTGCCCTTTCGCAGCGGTCACGAAGGGGAGGGGGTGGTGAAGGCAGGGGGGAAACATGGTGGCAAGTCTTTCCACCATGGGGGGGAGGTCCTCTGCCCTCCGGCCTGTGCTCTTCCTCTAGTTTAGGACACAACAGAGAAAAATTGCTAGTTCACTGATATGTCGCTAGGTGTCTCTGTATCGCATCGGGCCAGGAAACTACTTTCATGCCAACCTCCAGCCCACTCTTAACAGTACTTGGAAAAATGTTTCTTGTTATTTTGAAATGAGAACTATAACTGTAAGTCAGTTAACTTTTCCACTTTTCTGTTCATTTCAATAGTAATGAAAAACTAAGTGGCCCCCACACCACTCATTATCATTGCAATTAGAAAAAAACACATAAAATGAAATATTAATTAAAATATATGTTCAAGAGTGAAACTGGATTTTGAAAAATTGCTGGTTACTGGCATCTCTATAGAATTTTGCATGTGTGGTTGAAATTCCATCTAATCTCAGTTCTCAAAGTTCAAGACAAAATTATGAACACAAAGATTGGCAGGCAGCCTGGTTCAAGGGTCAATGTTTATCGAGAAAAGTTTCTCAAGCCAGTATATTATCTCTTCATAACTATTTAAGGACAGCGATTGTTTAAACCTGACCCCTACCCCCTTGTTCCTTAGTCATTACTGTGGTTATCCTAGTTTGAAATACTTCATTTAGTAATCACATAAAGACAAACATCTATTACAGGCTATGATTTTACTAAATTTTGTCAAGTACAAATATAGTATGTAAAAAATTTGTAAAATTATTTTAATAACATAACATAAAAAATACAAATGGTGTATGTCTCCTACACATTGCTTTTGGTGTCTGTTATTAAATACAACATCGAAGTTTTGTTAGTGGCAAATTGCATGCAAAATGGACCCAAGTTCCTCTTGTTTTATTGCAATTTCATCATGCTACATATCCACTTTCTACATAGTTTGATTTCGATTTACGTCTGTTAACACACATTGTCTTAGCGATTACTTACTGCATGTTAACTTGACACTGGTTTTTCTTTCGTAGCTAGGTTAGGTGGGTCACTTCTCTTAGCATTAAAATAATATCCCTAAATACGTTCTAAAAAAAAGGTTCTAAATTACTTCTACATTCAATCCCACTATAGGTCTTTTCATTTCTTATGGCAGGCACTCTACAAGCTGGCAAGGGAAGTGTGGATCTGGGAAGAGACCAATCCAGTGCGATAAGAAACGCAGCAGCCTGTAGAATGAGGTGCACGTAGTACTTATTCTGTGGAATATTCCCCGCTCGCCACTTCCCTTGCCAGCTTGTAGAGCACCCACCGTAAGAACTGAAAAGACCTATAGTCTATGATACTTACTATCTAGCAATGGAGAATGCATTTTCCATGAGTCGGTACAGTTGATTTTATGTTCCTACTCCCTCTATGCAAATAGTAGTTTATATCAAGGATAGTGAGAAGTACATTTAATTGTAAATCCATGTACAGTATAACTCCTGCCAATAATATTAAAACTAAATCTCGAAAGTGTACTGACCAATGGAATCAAGGGACTCTAAGTTATATTCCCGATGATGGCACGTTGTATTCTGGCCTTAAACCTTGCCAAACTTTTGACACAACCCTTTAAGAGCAAAAGCTTGTAAAGCAACTTTTCATTGAACTGTGTGGTAAAATGTGATGAGCATTATATCGACTTTTAGCATGCTTGCTAAACTAGAGCCTACAACTTCCTTGCAAATAACTTCTCAATTTTCCTCACAATTTCATTGGTTTATTTATTTATTCTGGTAACAGTTCAGTATATCAGAAACACATTTCTTAATTTTTACAGAAGAAACTACTTATGGAAATGAGTTTCTGCAAGCTTTCCAACCTTCGACGAAGTATTTTATTTCATCGTGGAATCTATTTGACCGGGAAATCATGTAGTATTTTTCAAGAGAAATAAGTCACCAACGCACAATTGCCATGCTTTCGCTACGTGAACTGCATGCTGTGTACATTTGATGACGTAAGCCCCTGTCAGTGTTTCCAACCACTTTTTTTTCCCACTATGCTTGCCTAACCGAACCAAACCTAACCATATCAGAAATGGTTCATGGGGCTATCAGTCAGCTACCGTGCATAATGGTTTGCGGAGCTATCCGTCAGCTACCAGTGCATAATGAACAATTTCCACCGGTGACGAACACGATAGTAGGTATTTTTCGGTGAAGATGGTTGGAAACACTGCATAACCACGTGAGTCAAGATGTGGCCGCCATATTGTGTGTTAAGGAAGTGAAGAAAGGAATAAAAAAAAAATCACTATGTGAGAAATTGTTTTTGTTTTTGTGTAAAAAGCATAATAGCACCTTGAACTATGTACCACAATACACAATTGGTAAGTACGAACCATGCGAAACACAAAATACGTATCCGCTTTTAACGTGTTTCCGATATACGGAACTGTTACCATGATTCTTAACTTCTTACCTAAGTATGATGATACAATGTGAATTTTACATCGTCTTTAAAGCTCTTTGGTCAATTGTGACAATAAAAATGAATGCAGAAACACAACCTGGGACTTCTGGCTACACTGACCACTCCATTTGCAGATCAGCATGGATTATGCAAGTCTGCCTGTCACGTCATGCTCTAGGTTCAGTAAGAAATGACACAGTTAGCTTGGTAGTTAATACAGCAATGTATATGCCTACAGCAGAGTAGGCATATATCAGATATGTGTGTCGAGTTCTATTACTGTAAGAAGGCAGGTGACATATGGCCAGTTATCCTTTAATGGAATGTCCCCTGAATTTCAGAAGGTGTTCCATGTCTATCCGTTTCTTGCAACATTTCTATAAAATGGAGAACTAACTCACCACTACAAAGAAATGTGTACATGAAGTGACTCTACCACAATTTGAATCTTTAATTTCTTTCTACAAAAATATATATGATGAAAATTTGACATGGTCTGCAACATGAAGTTCCACATGGTAATTCTAAGGTATTATATGGAGAAGTAAGAGAACCACCTTCCAAAGTTTATTCTTATAAATATGCTACCCATCAACACGTAATTCAAGTAAAGGCTGTAGTATCTATCCCCTGTGTAATGCACCATCGATGAAAGCACATAAGATGTGTGGATGGCTAGACTCTAGTTTACGTCCTTCTTGGTTTGATTTGATTTGGTATTTTAAGTCCACTTTATGCACAGTAAGGCTAACCGGGACTGGACCTACAGTTTTAAGTGGGATCCGAACCACTTGTGCCTCCACCGGGTATCGAACCCGGGACCCCTTGATTACAAGGCAATGACGCTACCACTGCGCCATGGGGGAGGCCCTTTTCGTCCTTCTTGACCGCAGGTACATACTGATTAGAGGCTGGGTGAGCCCCAAAGCTCTATTAAGTAAGGACATTTGACATGGGAAAAACAATTTAATAGAAAGGTTTCCACACTTACAATTTTGCTATTCCGGCCTTTCTTACTGCTGAACTGACTGCTTTAACAGCTGATTGTAAGCTACTCAGTAACTGAGTTAAATCTCCCACTGCCTCTGGAACCTTTTTCTGCTCCGCTAAAACAAAACGCGTTAACGTCATACAGTTTGTATCTATTATCCGTTCCGTGGATGCCATACTGGATTACAATATGCAATAATTCTCTGCACACACTGATTTATTTCGCTGTCGGCTTCAATACCACTTGTCCACGTATGTCCTTTCTGCGTCCTTCGGCCGGTACTCCAGACGACGTCCAATGCTGCTTGCGGTTACAACACAGATCACATTCCCCCTATGTTAAAGTTGGTATCGTTCCAGAGTGCATGCATTCAATTCAAGGTCATCAGCTGATCCACCTGCTCGAGTGGGCGTGCCCCCCCCCCCCCCCCAATGTAGAGCCAACGAGATGTTAGAAGAATATTACAACATTCAATGGAGAGTAGAGAATATTTAAATTTGGTCTTCATTTATTTCCCATGATTTCTTAAAAGTATTGGTTTGTATTCGTGTTGTGGGATTATTCTCCCTGAATATATCCCCCCTTCTTCTCTTACTGCTCCAATTCCTCTGTAGCATAGTAACTGCTGAGCATCGTACAAACAACATACCGTACTGGATACATTGACTGGATTGAGTATAGCTGTCGCCATTTTTACCATCATAAGTCAAATTTGGTACCGAATCTGTTTTGGGAAAAAATAATAATGCATGAAGAGACACGCATTCAATAAAATTCGTGAACGGCATATTTTATATCTTCAGTTTGAGTTAAATATAGCCTGATTTTCTATTGTTTATTTAATAAAGTGCTACATCTGAATATTGTGCTCAGTACATTTGGAAGCATCCGAGCTGTTGTTAGTTGACTGACTGACAGGCTGACTGTTGCTTTCTTGAGCGCATGCCGAGAAACTGGTTGCGCATTCGAATACATGGCTCGATTGGATGGATCGTCTACTATGTGAAAGGAAGGAAACAAGAACAGTGAAAATGCAAACTAAAAAGTTATTGATTACAATTATTTGTAAAACGTTTTTTATAGAAAATATGTAAGGTCGATCGTATTAAGAAATAATTGAGTGGAATAAGGTAGCTTCTAATTCAACATGTCGTGTAGTTACGCCGATGGTTTGTCTCCGTACACAAATAAAGGGAAGCTAGGCTTGGATGAAGTAAGTTTTAGCATCATTTATGAAATTTTTATCATTGTTATTTTTAAAAATTTACTCCTTGTAGATGGAGGAATAACGAAAGCCAGACTATAGTTGAAAATGGGGACATGTAATAGAATGTTGGGTAACAGTAGTATAAGCCGGAGACACATTAAACTCGTTTGTTTTCAAATAAAAATCATTGCTACTTAACCTCATATGCATAGCGGAAGATTTTTCAAGCTGGAAATCACTTTTTTTCATGAAAAAAGCGTTATTTGTAACATTATAATCATTTATTCGTCGTTGCTAATTCGGCGGGCAAATTTTGACTCACGTTGTCTATCGTCAGCTGATATGCAGTGTTTCAAAACTTATGAACCGATAAATGCCGCATAAACTATTAACAAAAGGTTTTTAAGCGAAAATTGAGGCTGAACTCTACTTTACGTCCTTATCTGCATGGTGATTGCTTCTTTGCGTTCGCAGTGCGCGATGGTGCTGCGGCACCCGGCATCTCTTCGGGTAAGTACCTTTTTCTTTTTACACTTTCTGTTCCCGATAGCCCCACTATCCATTCACGGGGTCGAGGTATGCCTACGAGGTTAGGTTAGGCCTGATAGGTTAGGTTCCATTAGCACTCATTTCACCCCTAAATATGTGCTTCATCATCTAAAAAATTCCTCAGTACGTTCAATTGCGCATATCCGGTCAACATCGGTTTTTCTCGATTTACTCCTTCAGGAAATTTTTGCTCGCTTTGGGATTTACGTTGTTGAATTCCTTATAAAATAAGCTTTCCAACGATATATGACACGTATTCCTTAGGAAAAGGACGTAAACTAGAGTCTTACCTTACATTGGAAAAAAAAACCGCTCACACATCATCTTGTCAAACTTCCGCGTGGTGTTTTTGTTACAATGGGAAAAACTTACAAGGTCCATTGATAAGTACAAGCAATTTGATGTTGTTTACTTGGGAGATATAAACATAAATGTTCTAATTGATAATGCTGTAAAGAAATCATTCTGTGATACTCTCAGGTCTTATGATTATTATTATGCTAATGATCAAGTAACTAGAATGAAATCTTGCATTGATAATGTGATCACTAATGTTAACAGAAACATGATATCCTGTGGAACTATTGATCCCTGTTTATCAGACCACAGCGGTCTGTGGCTTATTTTACCAATTTTAATTTATAACACACCCCCCACCTCAAAAACTACAAGTTTTAGATTGCTTGGTGAAACTAACATAAGAAACCTCAGAGATAGCCTTAATGAAATAAATTTCTATGAATTGTTAAGTACCTGTAATAATTTGACTGAAGCATGGAACAAATTTACACATACAATTGTCGATATTTATAATGAGTGCTGTCCAATAAAATACAGAACTATCAGCACTGGTAAGAAGAAAATGAGAACACATCTAACATGGTTCACTCCTAAATTAGCGAACCTTAGAGCTATTATGCTCAGACTACATGATAATGCCAAAAATGGCGAACTATAATGAGATTAAAAAAAAAATTTAGAAAGGAAATAAAATTAGCTAAGCTAAAAGCTAATGAAGAGTACATAGCTAAGGCAAGTAATAAATGCAAAGCTGCCTGGTCAATAATCAAAAAGGAAACAAAGATAACGGACGAAACAAAGTTGCCAAGTATCACACCCAATGAGTTTAATAGTTTCTTTATAAACAATCAAGAACATTTAAACAAAATTCCTGTGAACTATGAAGAAAATGTCAACAATGATCTTAATGGCTATCTTGGTAAGCAAAGTTTCCCACAATTTAATCATATAAATTTTAAGTGGATACAGATTAGTACAGATGAAATTTTAATTATTGTGTCAAAAATGAAAAACTCCTATAGTGAAGATTTTTTCGATCTATCAACATTTATTATAAAGCATATAATTGACATAATAGCACTTCCAATTACATATCTTATTAATGGGACATTAAATGATGGTATTTTTCCTGATAACCTAAAAATATCTATAACAGTCCCTATCCACAAAAAGGGTGACAGAGATAACCCCGGTAACTACCGACCTATATCCCTTGTTCCAGTGTTTTCTAAAATTATAGAGTACTGTGTAAAAAAACAATTGACCCCTTATTTTGAACAGAATTCACTTATTAATGTAGCCCACTTTGGATTCAGATCGGGGTTATCTACTATTAATGCGGTAGAGACGGTCGTAAATGAGATAATTAATGGTTTCGAGTCTGGCTCATATACATGTACAACTTTGATAGATTTAAGTAAGGCCTTTGATACAGTTGCGCATGAAATCTTGCTTAAAAAACTACAGTATTATGGAATAAAGGGTATTGAACTATCCCTTCTTAAGTCTTATCTCACTAATCGACGACAGATAGTAAAATTTAATAATAAGAAATCTGATGAGCTAGACGTTTTGTCTGGTGTCCCCCAAGGATCAGTATTAGGTCCATTTTTGTTTTTAGTTTATATGAATGACCTACCTAATTGCCTACCGTATAAAACAGCTATCTATGCTGATGACACTACCTTTATTACAAATGATCATAGTATACTTAACCTTAGTATCAAAAATAAAGAAATGTTAAATGCTTCCTCTTTATGGTTTAAAACAAATAGCTTGGTGTTAAATACGACAAAAACAGAAACTCACTTTTTCTACTTAAATAACCCACCATGCACCTTAAATAATCAGGATTATGTAAAATTGCTTGGCATATATTTAGATACAAAATTAAGCTGGTCAATTCATACCCAGGAACTATGTAAGAAACTTGCCCGTGTCTTATATCTATTGCGGAAATTAAAAAGGTCTGTAAGTGAAGAAATGATGATCTCTGTGTACTACGCTCTTTTCCATTCACACTTACTGTATGGAAATTTACTATGGGGAAATTCTACAGGTGCAAAGGAAGTCTTTAAATGGCAAAAGAAGGCTATACGTTGTATTAAAGGAGTACAGGATATGGAGTCATGTAGGGAATTCTTTAAGGAATACCGTATTATGACAGTACCCTCTATAAATATTTATCATAGTTTAATGTACATAAAGGAAAACCTCCCCAGTTTTAGGTTGTGTTCTAATGTACATGACTATAATACAAGGCACAATCTGAATATAGAAATGCCATATGCTAGACTATGCAAGACTCAACAAAATTTTAAACATAATGGAATGAGATTATTCAATTTGCTACCAGCTTCTATACGTAATTTAGAAAACAAGCAGTTTGCTAAACACATTAATAATATATTAGTACGATATTGTATATATAGTGTCACGGAATTTGAAGAACACTTCCGTCAGGGCCTGTAAAATGTAAATGTCTACTCATAATGCATCACAGAGCTGTAAAATGGGTTTTTGTACATGACTTGTATTGTAATCAAAATAGAGTACTATTTTCCAATTGCTTTCGCTGTAATAAAACATGTAGTGTAATTTCCAAACTGTATTGTTGAATGTGTAATATTTTAATATGTATTTTTAATTTTCTTTTCTTTTGTAATTTTTTATATTAGTATTTATATACTTATTATGACGAAGTCTATTGCAATCATGTTGTCTAATGACTAATAAAGTATTCTATTCTATTCTATTCTATTCTATTCTATTCTATTCTATTCTACACTGTGAGGGGCTATCGAACGCATGGAACATTTGATTCACGTAGTCGACGGTAATGGTGGCACGAGCTATCGTACAACGGAGATGCATGATTGATGAAAAATTCCTTATTTACAAGCAAAATACGTTGCACGATTCTAAAAATCAATTTCTCCGGCTTCAGAAAGTCCTCAAGAATGCAATTCCATAAGTACTTTCTCGTCTTTTCTCCTGTAAATTTTAAGAAATCCGTCTCCGGCTTATACTACTGTTACCGAATGTTGTTGAAATTGAAATCGATGATATTGTTTGGGAGAACGCATTTAAAGCAAACATTAAATTATCGGAATGACTATTTTCAACAGGTGGTAAAGCTAGCTATCTTTTGAGCTATTTTCATGAGATTTTAAACTGCATGTGCATGATCTACAACCTGGCCTGCTACATGGATGTGTGTATTCTTAACTGTTGATGTGTACGAAGCTGGGGTGTGTGTGCAGGAGACCGGTACTTTTTCTGTATGCCATGGAGTTGGAAAAATACAGCAGGATCACTGGCGTACGCAAAGGGAGGAACTTATGGGGCTACAGCCCCCTCCTGAAGTTTGAAAAATCAACATTTTCAAATAAAAGCAGCGAAGAAGTAGGGAAAAACCAGAGTGGTAAATGCATGCCTCTCAAAAATGACCCATGATTGCCATTTTTAAGAGTGGAAAGTTTTAAAAATACGAAATATCATACGTGTGTATTCCACCCCCCCCCCCCCCCTAAAAGCATCTATGTACTAACCACCTGTACAATTCCAGCCCCTCGTGAAAGAAAAATCCTGAGTACGCCATTGCGCATGGAGTTCTGATATGGACTGGTGCTGCTAATATGTCGCATGAGCATGAAAGGGTATTACGTTCCTAACTTCTTTCGTTGTTAGGTTAGGGAGGTCAGGTTTAGGCTATTAGCATTAAAATTACTTCGGTAAATACTTCCCAACACCTGATCATGTAATTTGTGGTTTTCAGCACTTTCTGCTATTCTCACTACCTGGTGACAGTAGTAGTGACACCTATTTTTAATTTAAAACAACGGTAATATCAGAGACACATTTCTTCATTTTTACAGAAGAAACTACATACGGAAATGAGTTTCTGTAGCATTTTGAAAGTTCGTGGAGGTATTTTCTCACCGTAGAATGATGCACAACAAGAAATAAGCACTTTTGATATAATAAACTTGCATTTTGTGCAAAGCGACAACATTATGCCGTTGTTTCCATTACGTATCTGCAGATGGCGCAAACGTCGAAAGTCACGCGGTCTCGCCAGTGTTTCCAGACGTGCCTTTTTTTACAAGAATTTTTTTTTAACTATGCTTACCTAACCCAACCTAACCTAACCTTGCCGGAAATGGTCCGTGGGGCTATTGTGAATGGTTTTTGGGGCTATCTGTCAATAATTCGTGGGGCTATCGTGAATGGTTTTTGGGGCTATCTGTCAATGGTTCGTGGGGTTATCGTGAATGGTTTTGGGGGCTATCTGTCAGTGGTTGATGGGGCTATCGTGAATGGTTTTTGGGGCTATCCATCAATGGTTTATGATGACATAATGAACACGAAAGTAGGTATTTTTTCAGTTAAGAAGGTTGAAACACTGCATACCCACTCCAAATGGACAAAACACAAGCATGACGCGCGATGATCCACAGCTGTGCGCGCCCTATTGTATGTTCCATAACGGACGAAAGGAACCAAAAGAATTACTCGTAATGTGAAAGATCGATGTTATTTTCGTGTAAAAAGGATAATGGCACCTTCAACTATGTTCCGCAATACATAATTGATAAGTACGAACCATCCAAGCTTATTTCCGTGAAATAAGCGAGATGCCACCTTCAACAATGTTTCTCAATGCAGAATATGTAAGTATGAATGTTCAAATTAAATGTACTAGAAAATTTCAGCCGTTTGTCCAATATAAGAAATTTACCAATTAACATAAAGCCATGTATGCTTGTTATACTATACCTCATTGTTACTAGTTTCTTTACTGAAGTTTTTAATAGGGTATCTTGTGATAGCATTTTGTTTTGTGGATAGAAGTTATTATAGCTGAGCCATAAAGTGAAAATATCTCTTCAGAAATGAGTTGCATTTATTACAACTTGAAATAAATATGTGGCATGTTACTGTTATAGAAAAATACTTTTTTTCATTACAGAAATTTGATAATGAGGAAGTTGTAGCTGACAAGATTGCAATTTTAGCAGAATGGATAAATGAAGCAAAACATGTTGTGGTTCATACAGGAGCAGGCATAAGCACAGCAGCTGGTATTCCAGACTTCAGGTAATCTTTGTAATAACATTTGAGATGTTGGTTTGAAAATGTATTTGTAATGGAAAATTGTATGGGTTTTTCAGGGGGAAGTCAAACAAAATAGAAAGGAAGTATTTCCTAACAAAAATGTGGCCTGTTTATATTATTTACAATGTAGTATGATTGTAGAATCATTAGTTCCAGTGCAGAACTTATCTTAGCATTGATTTTTTTATATCTGCTGTATCAAGAATTTTGAATGTTTAATGTTAATATGGGACAAGTGTATTTTCCCATGATATTGTTGAATCCTTCTCGCATGCTGTTCATTGTAATTTTATATTTTAAAGTTTAAAAGTGTAATTAATTACTATCATAAGTGAAATACCATGCTATCAAAACTGTTAATAATAATAGTTTTTCTTGTATGTACGCATTGCTTGCATGATAGAATTATTTTCCTGTAGTTTACGGTTATTACAAGCATAAGAAAACAGTTTTTCGTTGTGACGTTTCAGGAGAACACACGCTCCTTTCATCAGACATTTATTTTCATTTTGACTAAAGATACAGTTATAACAATGGTTATAAATAAATAATATAATAATAAAAATAAATAAATGAAAATAAATGTCTGATGAAAGGAGCGTGTGTTCTCCTGAAACGTCACAAAGAAAAAACTGTTTTCTTATGCTTGTAATAACCGTAAACTACAGGAAAATAATGTTAATAATAATAATGCCAGCATGGCTCAAAACAAGGGATAGCCTAGAGGCCCAAATTTTATAACCCCTGCCCCCCTCTAGGTACCACTTGAGTTTAAGATAGAAGTAAGAAGAGACAGCAGTCTGACCGTTGCATTACCAACAGATCAAGGCAGAACAATGCACACTATTGAGAAAATAGCTCATTATGAGAGATAAGTGCATATTGTCATGTTGCTTTGATACTTTTTATGTCTGAGGGTTTGTTTCCAAGTGATATATGTCACTTTTAACTTGTCGCGTGTCACTTCGACGTAAGACCTGCCGACCTCCATGGCATAATGATTAGTACATCATGCTACGATGCCAGGGGTCCTGGGGTTGAATCCCGGCATGGGTATTCTTTGTGTGTGTCCATTCATCAATCTCCTAATATCACTCATTCTCATCTTTGAAATTATCCAAAAGTGGCAGAAAAGCTACGTAAAATACACCAAACAACAATCGCAATACCCAAAATGTCCATGTAATTAGACACACACATTTCTATCGTTAAAACAAAATGTTATGAGTTTTATTCTCACCTATAAAAAGGTGCCAGTACAGCATATCGTTTTGTACTGCCAGAAAAAATCCACTGTCTATATAACTACATATTAAAGAGGCTTACTGAATACCCGTTGTGCATGTTCTGCAGAACAGTACTTCCATTTGTGTTGAGTGCTGCTACCAGGTAAAAAACCTGTCAAAGTGGTGTGCTCACTTTGTATTTATTTACGTTTTGTATAATTTTATTTTGCACATCATCATCATCATCCTTTGCCGTTTCCTGCCTCTGACTGGGTCGGCATAGAAGTCAAGCCTCTCCATTTTCTTCTGGCCTTCCACCACTCCTCTCCATCAACATTGTTCCAATCTTGTCCTCTTCTCCTAACACTCTCCTGCTCTTTTCACCGACATCTTGGTCTCCCCCTTGGCCTTATTCCCACTCCTTGTGCATTATAAGCTCTTAGTGGTAGTCTTTCTGCATCCATCCTCTTCATGTGTCCAAACCATCTCATTTGTGCCTGATCTATTCTGTCCTGGAGTTTCACCACCCCCACTGTCTGTCAGATCTCCTCATTCCTTATTCTATCCCTTCTAGTCTTCCCCAATATGCTCCTTAAGGATTTTATCTCCACTGCCTGCACCTTTCTTTTGTCTCTCTCTGTCATTGTCCAAGTCTCTGCTCCATGCATCATTATTGATACATAGTATGTATTATATAATACTTCTTGCCGGCCCCCATGGCAGAGTGGTTAGCACATCGCACTATGACGCCAGGGGTGCCGGGTTTGAATCCTGGCCTGGGCATGGATGTTTGTGAGTGTCCATTCATCAATTTCAGCACTCATTCCCATCTTTGCAAATTAGCCAAAAGTGGCACAAGTAGTGAAGTAAAATAAAGCAAATCAATCAATCAATATATTACCTTCTTGCATTTCATAGGTACATCCCTGTTCCATATTAATCTGTGAACGCTTTGATAGAGTTCACCTCCCATTTGTCCTCTTCTGTTTACCTTCTCATCTATTTTTCCACTTCTCTCAATTATGCTTTCTCTCCACTACCCTCAACTCTTCTGTGTCCATCTTTATTCTTGGTACATTTCTGGCACTGTTTCTTGTTGTTATTAGCACCTCACTCTTTTCTGTGTTGAATTTCATTCCTGCTGTTCTGATTTCCTCATTCCAACTTTGATTTGAATTTGATTTGAATTTAAAATGTTGGGTGCGTCAGCACTAAGGCTATTTTGCACCCGTCACTTTATGCGGGGTCCAGCCCCTTATTGTTACACATAACAACTCTAACGTTGCAGAACTAAAATCATAAAATATTAAAATCTTCTGACTTTCGTTAAAAGCTGAGGCTGTAAAGGAGCACTCAGCACGAATAAGGACAAAACACAGGACAACACGAACAAAATTATTCTGGCCATGGGGCCAGTCGCCAGAGCCTCGTTAGTCTGCAGTCCAAGGTGTACTACGTGGAAGTGAGGTTGACTATTGGGTGCACTATGTGGAAGGAGCACCCCTTACACCCCCTCATTCCAACTGTCAAGCTGTCTCTGTACTTCTTCTTCCCTGTTCCTCCATATTACTAAGTCATCAGCAAACAACAGGACCTTCATCTCTTCCTCTGTCTTCGTCCCCACCATTTTTTGTTGATTACACCCATTGTAATTATGAAGAGCAGTGGGGAAAGAGCACTTCCCTGTTTTAGTCCATTACTTATACTGAACCACTCCATTCTTCCCACTTGTGTCTTCACACAGCTCTGGTTGTTCTTGTATGTGCTCTGTACTCTACACACTATCTCTTCCTCTATTCCTTTCTCTATTAGATCCTTCCAAATCTTTGTTCTGCCCTTGCTGTTGTATGCCTTTTCTATATCTAGGAATGCCATAATCAAATCATTCCATACTCTTAATGCCTTTCCTGTAATTACCTTATGGTGACTAATCAGATCTACTGTTGATCTGCCTCTTCTAAATCCATACTGTTCCTCTCTGTCCATCTCTGTTACTTCTCTTATTCTATTCTCTAATATTTTTTCATACACCTTTGAAGAGTGTCACATTAGTGTTATTCTTCTGTAGTTTTTACATTTCTTTCTGTCACCCTTCTTGAATAGGGGAACTATTAGTCCCTTTGTCGTCCAAGCTCTTGGCACTTCTCTCTCTTGCCACACTGTTTTCACACCAATCACTCCGGCTCCTAATATAATTTCCACATGCACTTCATCTATTCCAGGTGCTCTACCTATCTTCAGTGCCTCCTCCACTTCTTTCCATGTGAGATTAATTTTTCCTTCACTTCTTCAAGTTCATTTCCTTTGTTCACGTTCAGCAATTTCTCGAAATGATTTCTCCACATTCTCCTCATTTCTTCATCCTCTTCTACAATGTTTCCCCTTTCATCCCTTAGCTTACAGCTGTCTCATCTTTCTCTTCTCCTTTCTCTCACTAATCCATACAATGCTTTCTTGTTCCCATCTGCATCTTCTTCTAGCACTTTGGCCCATTCTTTGATCCACTTTCTTCTTCCCTCCTTTATTACTGTTCTTGCCTCTTTCTTCTTTTCCGTGTACTCTTTTCGTGCATTTTGTGATTTAACTTTAAACCATTTTCTAAATGCATGATTTTTGTTTTTCACTGCCTCTCTAGTTCTTTCATTCCACCCTGGTGTTTCTTTCTTTTCTTGCTTGTCCACATACCTTTTCAGCTGCATCTACTAATTCTGTTTTAAATCTTATCCATTCTGTTTCTACTCCTTTGGGTTCATCTCTTGGCACTTTTGTCTGCAATATTTCTTGATACTTCTCTTTTTTCATCTTATCCTTCAATTTCCACTCTCTTATCTTTCTCTCTTGTTCCTCCCTTCTATCTTTTATTTTCAATCCCCTCACATCTCCTACTAGTAACTTGTGGTCTCTGTCTAAGTTCTCACTGGGTTTTTACTCTAATGTTGTTCATTATCATCTTTACTTCCTTGTTTACCAAAATATAATCTATTACAGACTTTTGTTCATTATTCCAACTGTATCTTGTAATCTTATGGCTGTCATATTTCTTCTTAAACCAGGTATTACCTACTAACAGTCCGTCTTTCTTACAAAAGTTCAGTAGCCTCCTTCCTTCCTTCCTCATTTCTCTGTCTCTTCCCACTTGTGCATTAAAATCACCAATCACAATTTGCCATTCCTTTCCTACGTGTTCTTGCAAGTCTTCTTCAAATTCTTCTTTCTCCTCCTTTGTACATCGTGTTTGTGGGGCATACACTTGGATTATTTCTATTACTTTTCCACTTACATTCATTTTTAGTTTTATTATTATGTCATTTACTCTCTCTGCTTCCTCACTTATTCCACTTCTGACCAAAAAATCCAACCCCTCTTCGGTACGTGCCCAGTACAGTTTATAGTCTTTTCTCCTCTTCCTTTCCATTTTGTTTCACTCATTCCAAAGATATCGATCCCTTTTCTCTCCATTAGATCCACAATTTCTTCAGTCCTTCCTGTCAGCGTTCCAAAATTCAATGTCATTATTTGTAGCCTGTGTTGTCTCCAATTTCCAGTCTTGCTTGCTTCTCTATTTACTCGAATATTTATGCTTTCAGCTGTCTGCTAATTGGGTCTGTCACAGCCTACTTTTGGCTGGGTGGTGGGGCTGTCACCTTTGGGTTCTCAGGTACACCCTTGTTTTTCAATTGGGGTTACAACTCCCTTAGCCTTTCTGGATCCCTCCTGGCCCACAAGGCAGTGGGGACAAACACTTTTATGGCGGTGTTTATTCGCCATGGCACAAGGCTGTCGATGGGTATCTGTGGTATATGCTGAGTATTTCCATGCCACTGAACACCCTCCACACCCTGATAGTCTTGCTGCCTCGATCGTGGACTGTTTATTTGGGTTTCCCCTTGTTTGCAGCTCCTCTTCGTATCTAAAAGGGGGGGGGGGTAACTATCTGCCACCTGTGACCCGTCTAGTAGCTGAGGCTTGCACTGCATATGAAAATTTTATTCCAATAATCATAATAAAGTGAGTAGGTTAAGCATGTCAGATTTGTGCTCTTAGTTCGAATGCAGAGTTAATTTCTGAGAACTTCAAAAGTACTTTTCACTCATTTCCTTCCTTATTCTCTTGTACAACTTCTTAAAATCATTACACAATCACAACTCAATCCTCGCTTTCAGAGTGAAGAGGTGAGAAGGTGGATTATGTTATAGTGTGCAGTGAAAGAGGATGGCTCTCAAACTGCTAACCTTTTTCATCTGTTCTGTCATGAGAGGGAAGCACAATGGTGTTTCATAAGTTTTTAACGTATTAAACAACTTTTACATAAATAGGTGAGGGATGGCATATGGCAGTGGTTCTCAAAATGTGCGCCGCTGCACCCTGGGGCACCGTGGTTGGCTTACAGGCAAAATGTTCCAATATTTTCACTGAAATTCAATCAATGATATGATTGTTCCAAATACATGCTTATTTGGTATTTTTTCACATAAAATGTTTCTGAATCTAAATATATGTTAGTTTTCAACTTGGCAAGCACCCTAACCATACTAACAGAGCGTTGCAAGTGTTACATAGGCCTACATTCTGACTTGGGCACTGAGGAAAATTCTTGAAACTCTTAAGGGTGCCGTGAAACGAAAAGGTTTGGGGAACCCTGGCATATTTGGGGGCTGTGTTTGCATTTGATCTGTTTCATCATGTTAGCCCATGTCTAAGAGAGCTTTCAGGCTGATGTGACAAGCTGCAGGTGACAGGTAACAAGTGACAAGCAACGTGCGGGTTTTCATACTGAAGCAACAAGCAACACGGACCTCTACAGCCTAAAGCAAACTATTCAACGCACATGTGCGAATAACAGACTGAGGCATCAAAGAAGAATGGTATTTAGAAAATTACCCAGTTTGAGGTACACGTGCAGTTTAGTCATGTTGCTTCAGTTTGAAAAGTTATGTTTATTTATGAAGGTTAGTTTCCAAGAGACACTGGTCACTTCAGTCTGAAAGGTTCCTAAAGCAGTTACTTCTTACACAGCTCATGGTGATATCTATAAAATGTTGGTATCAGGTATAATAAATGCTTTCTATTCTCTATCTGTGAAGGGGTCCCAAAGGAGTGTGGACGTTGGAAGCAAAAGGCTTGAAACCCGAGATCAATGTGTCATTCAATGATGCAGTTCCCACTAAAACACACATGGCAATTGTAGAGCTAATTAAAGCTGGTGAGTTTTGTAACCAAGATATCCAAGTATTTCATATTTATTATTATTGTGTCTTCTTTGGGGCAGGTTTTCTTTGTGTTGACTTGATATTTAATTCCTGAAAGAATCCAAGAGTTTTCAAAATTGAATGTTCTTCATGCAGAAGGTTTTGCTTGTAGAAGAGAAACAAAGTATCATGATAAGTATTTAAGGATTATTTAAAGTCCAACCGGCCAAAGAAAAAACTTGAGGAAACCCAGAATTTTCACCTCCAGTTGTGGAAGTTTCAAGAGAGGAAAAGTGGTGTTGCTATATGCCTGATTTTTGTCCAGTCGTACACAACACCTTTTGCTGTCAACATGCACCCTTCGCTCACATTTCAGGGAGAGGCGACCATTAGGCTTCGCCGTGCTTGACCTTGTTGAGGGTGCCGCATGTTTCGAAAATGACTCGAATCAAAAAATTTGGCAAAGTAGAATACCGCAAGAATTTCCCCTCACCACAGCAACTGAACCAAGCCGATTGGTTCAGCAGTTCATGTGACCCTCCCTGGCTTTCAACGGAAAATACAAAAGTAGAATTTTGAAGTTTATTCTTTCACCGAACAGGCGTTCAATGATATACTGATATATTATGTTAAAATAATACTAACAGTTAAATTCACCAGGAAGTGCTAGAGGGGTGTAAGGGGTGCTCCTTCCACATAGTGCACCTAATAGTCAACCTCACTTTCACGTAGTACACCCTGGACTGTAGACTAACGAGGCTCTGGTGACTGCCCCATGGCCAGAATAATTTTGTTTGTGTTGTCCTGTGTTTTGTCCTTATTCGTGCTGAGTGCTCCTTTACAGCCTCAGCTTTTAACGAAAGTCAGAAGATTTTAATATTTTATGATTTTAGTTCTGCAACGTTAGAGTTGTTATGTGTAACGATAAGGGGCTGGACCCCGTATAATGTGATGGGTGCAAAATAGCCTTAGTGCTGACGCACCCAAAATTTTAAATTTAAATCAAATCAAGAAAGTGCTAGACTGTCAACACACAATATGCATAGTTACCTTTTTTTTTATCAGTAAGCCACACTTAAAATTTACTCCTAACATAGAAAATGTAGGACAAAGTACCTTGCATTTCATTAATACAATGAAAAATAACAAGTGAAAGTTTTATTTTGATGTTACTACCTCAGTATAATGATTATGAAATTTATTTTTAATGATTTTTTTAACTAATCATAAGTACATTACAATGTACATAAAGATTTATAAATATGTTCCTTGGTCTACTAAAGGCATAATAAAAATACATGTAATTTGAAGAAATCATGTAACATTTCTTATGTATTGGCCATTTTATTGTACAGTATTATGATTTATGAATCCAAGTTTTATGTTCTTTGTTATGATGTCTACAGGATATTAGCAGATGATGTGAGTTGAAACATCTTCGGTAAAATATAATCAGTGTTTTAATTCTTACAATAATTACATAATTAATCATCACTTTGCATCATCCATTGAAAATGTCTTCTTCTGATAAAAGAATTAATGCACCTTGTCCATCTATTCCATTGATCAGGTGGTAGAGTAATAAATTCGCTCAAAAAATAAATAACTATTGTATGCTGAAAATGTAGGATATTTTCATTTTGTTTTTCAAATTGCAGCCAGCTTATAACCAAGTGAATATGTAGAATATGTCCGGAATAAAGAGGATGACTTTGTAACCCTACGATTGTTGCATTTGAATGACATTTTTATTGCTTTCTTTTTCTTTGTGTAGGAAAGATTCACTACGTTGTAAGTCAGAATATTGATGGCCTTCATTTACGTTCTGGATTACCTCGTACCCACCTTGCAGAGCTACATGGAAATATGTTTGTGGAACAATGCAATCAGTGTAGCAGGTAAGTAATTCCTTTCCAGTGTACTTTGTTAATGATACAATGGTGTGGTAGGATGCATAAATATTACTGGCCAACCTGACTACCATTTCCATTCATTTCCTCTCTGCTTCATTGGTATGTTAATTCTTTACCTCACATTGCATAAAACTGAACACTTTTCATGTAAATTATTACACATGCCAATATGCATGGTTGCATTTACAATAGATGCCGACTAGTAGTGCCAACTTATATGTGCCTCTAGGGTTCAAAATAGGCAAAAGCAACCATGTATTCTTATCAGAAATAGCCTGCAACAGTTTTTAAATGTAAAAGCTTACATTTTCTGGCCAAGGGACAAAAACCCTCAACACACTGACGACACATATTATTGCATAAAATTATAAAGCAAATCTCCGATTTCAGCCCACCCAATATTTTTCAGAAGTTGGCACCACTGATGCCATCCTCCGTGCGGAGTAGGACACCAAGGGTCCTGTGTTCGAATCCCATTCTGGGCATGGATGTTCTTTGTGAGTGCCCCTTCATCAGTTTCATCATATCATCACTCGTCCTCATTTTCGCAATTAGCCAAACATGGCAGAAAAGTGAAGTAAAATAAGCCAAATCAATAAACAATAATAAATAGACAGTCAAAGGCAGTAGTTTCCACGTGTACCTCATGAGTGTGAATTAATTGCATTAAAAACTTACTTATTTTATTACTTGATGGATTGATTGATTTAGTTTATTTTACTTCGCATTTTGTGCCGCGGTGGCTCAGTCGGTAACGCGTCTGACTACCATGCTCAAGGTCCCGGGTTCGATCCCCGGCCGGTTCAAATCCGGGAATTTTTCTAACGGTGGAAGCGGCCCCGGCGCCTACCCAGCGTCGAATAACATGGGTACCTGGGGGAAACCCTGGGGGGTAAAGGCGGTCAGGGGCGTGATGCTGATCACATCACCCCCACTCACGACCGGATCAAGAAAGTGTGGGGCGTTACCCCCTATATGCCTTAATGGCGTGGTGCTATGCACAGGGGAACACTTTACTTTTATCTTTTTTACATTCACAAACAACCAAGCCCGACTGGGATTCGAACCCGGGACCCTTGGCGTCGCAGCACGATGTGCTAACCACTCGGCCACAGGGTCGGGCTTATTTTATTACTAATCTGCTTCTTTTATTTGTGTGGTCTGATGTATATGGTGATACGATTTTGAATTCATCCACTATTTTGTTTTCCTGTTACAACAGTGTTTATATTTCAGGCAGTTTGTCCGTGAGAAAGCAACAACATCTGTTGGGCAGAAGTGCTTGAACCAGTCTTGCCCTGCTGCACGACCAGGTGGACGTCCTTGCAGGGGAAGAGTCCACGACACAATTCTGGATTGGGAACATGACCTGCCAATCAAAGATCTACACATGGCAGACTTCAATTCATGGTAATCATTTTTATTTTTGCCACTCTAGTCCCAAGTGATGCTAAGTTTCCTTACTCTTACTAATTGCTTGCCTGTTGTGAATGTATATTAACCTTTACTGGCCTGATGATACCATATGGTATCATCAAAAGTAAGGTCGTACTGGCCCGATGATACCATATGGTATCATGGTGCTGTTTATGAAATGGATGTGCTTTTTTGACCTTCATACTCATGTTTGTGTGGAAACTCTGACACAGGTCTGGAGCAAGCCTGGGAAATTCACATTGATGACCTCCCTCTCTGCAACATATCCATGCCACATTTCCGAACAGTTTCACATTTTGGCTCATTATTCAACTTGTATGGCACCCAGGAACATGAAACATGTTTCATTCTCTTGAGAAACGTCCATTCTTTGAAAAGATTGCTAAGGTTTGCACCTTCTCTCCAAATAGCGGGGAAAGAGGGAACAAACTCCAGATTTTTGTTTTTTTCCATTGAAATTCAGGAGTCGCGCCCCCCAAGCCCCCTTCCTCGGTTCGGTGTTCTGAATTGTACATGGTTGCATGCGCTGATGTTTTAGCTGCAAAACAAAAGTTATCCGATTGCTCCCATAGTGCCTGATTTATAACAATTTTCCTCCAAAGAGTGTTCGAATTTAAAATTCCCACCGAGAAGCCTGGGCCAGAACTTTACTTTCGTAAACCTGCTCGGCCACCTAAAGGTTAAGTCAGATCGGTACTTTGCATGCAGTATGAAAACGTCGCACATGCCTGTTTCCTTGGCATTCTCAAAGGTTCCAGAAACAGAAGTTGAGAATAATGCACAAGGATATGAACAAATTCCTCATTGTTTTGTTACACATACAGTATGTACAAACACTTGATAATATCCTGGTGCATAATGACTAGAACCTGGATAATTATGTAATTATTTTATGTTAACATTTTTAAATTGGTGAAATTGTGGCATTTTTGGCCCAAAGCATTGTATTTCATTTTAAAAATAGATTCAGGGGCACATTGTCTTGGAATGCCCCTATTTACATATTTTACTCCAGAAGCACATATATTTACATATTTCTTTACACTTTCATATTTAACATACATTTAATACAGTATATTTCCTGACATTTTCATATGTAATACACATATGCACATGGCTGAATGTATGGCTGAAACATTTGACAAGACAACCTTGAAATTGTTCACTCAAAGCGTGGAAGGTTAAATTCGGGACATGGTGAAGAAAAAAGATGCCTTCCATTTAAAAAAAAAAAGGATTGATTGATTGGTTTGCGTTATTTTAATTCGCTTTTTGTGCCACTTTTGGCTAATTTGCGAAGATGGGGATGAGTGATGATATGATGAAATTTATGAATGAACACTCGCAAACATCCATGCCCAAGCTGGGATTCGAACCCAGGACCCCTGGCGTTATGGCACAATGTGCTAACCACTCTGCCACAGAGGCTGGCATATTTGACTTATTTTGGTACATAATTATCTTGGGCTCTAGTAATGAGTATATAATAAAACAATCTTAACAATTTGATATTGGGAAAACACCCCATTTGCAACAGTTAGATAAAACCTATCTCAAAAAATACCTTCGGTCTTCACAATCCCCTTTTCTTTTCTGGAGATGGAGTTCACTTAAATATAAATTTTATTATGCAGTGTGGTGCTTCTGTATCAAATGTTCATTGATATTTCTACTATATTTTTATGTTTCAGTGTGGCAGACTTGAGTATTTGTCTTGGAACAACGCTTCAAATAATACCCAGTGGAAACCTTCCTCTAAATACAAGGAAGTATGGAGGTCGGTTGGTCATCTGCAACTTGCAACCCACGAAGCATGTGAGTGTTGGTTTTTCCAATTCAGTAGCACGTTGTAAAAATTTTATTTGCCTGTGTTACAAATAGGCTGAGAATCAATAGGCCACATATTAGCAATGAATAGAATTTTGGTACAAGAAACTAATACATTTCAGGATCAAAAGCAGTATATGAAATAGCTCTTTGGTGTTAACATTGTGAATATAATCCTAAATTTGATTAAAAAACTGCACTTATTACACAAAATAAACATTTCCTTTCTAATACCACATTTATGTAGTTACCAGAGTATTAAGTTTATTCCTGTGCATTTGCTTCTCCAATATTCACAGCGAAATATTATTTTTCCATGATTTTGCATAACTCCCAGGACATTTCAGACTTCTGAAAGTGTTGTGTCGATAAATAATCTCTAAATTTTGTGTTTAGTTTAGTTCAGTATTGGCAATGGCCATTGCAGTATACATATCTGAAACTTCAAGCTACACATAGATCTAACTTGTGAATTTATTTTGTAGCTCAGTAAAGAAATTGGTATGGAGTGCCAGGTCGTTCCATAAAATTCACACACTTTTCAATATGCTAATGTACATAGAATCTCTTTTCATATCTTGTGTGTTTCTACTGTACTCTGATGGAACTGTAAATCTTGAATGTCCCAACAAGAATGCCAGATTTGAATTTCGCCATTGTCTTGTTGTTGGGTTGGCAGCACTGTTCTTAGCAGTACGTATCAGTGGATAATCTGAGGTTTATAGATTTTTTTCACATTATTAAATCTGGTGTTCTTGGTGGGACACCCTTTGCAATTTAATGTGACGTAATATATAGAAAATAAAGTTGCATAAATACTTGGTTTTGCACAGAAATATCTTGTTTGGAGCAAAATTTATTAACATATTGATGTTTTTTTACAGGATCGTAAAGCAGACCTTGTTATACATTCATACGTGGATGGTATTCTAGAACACCTCACAAAGCTGCTAGATGTGGAAATCCCACCATACAAATCAGAAAATGACCCCTCCAAAAATATATCATCGACAAAAGAATGTTTTATAGAATGGACAATCAAGGACAAAGCAATTCAGCACATGAGAAAGTGGTATTTAGCACAGTGCTGCGGACCTAACAGCAGGAAACGTATAAAGAGGGAAACAAAAGATAATGTGAAGTCTGAAATAAAGGAAGAGGAGGGAGAGAGTAAGAAGAAATTGAGGTTGATTGAAGTGGAGGAAGAAACAAGAAACTCCAACGCTGCATCAGTCGAAGTTAAAGTGGAGTTGCAGAGTAGTACGACTGGGGAAGGCATGAAAAATGATGCATGTGTTTCAGACAGTGTTGTTAGAAACATCAATGGTTTAAGTGTTGGAGTGAATGAAGAGAGCTCAAGCAATGAGGATGGTGAAGTATCTGGTTCTGAAATAATTTCAGATATAAAAGAAGAGAGAGGTATAATGAAAGATCGGAGCTCAAATAGTGAAGCTTCAAAACATACTTCAGATGCAGAAATCAAGGATCGTTATAAAAATGATGAGAACGTTGTGGTAGAAAAGGAAACCATCAGTGAAGGACCTTCAAAATCTGCAAAGAACATGGATACCAAAAGTCATCCTCAACAGTCTGATGAAAATGAGAGAAATGGAGAACTCCCATGTTCTAAAAGAAATGTAGCTTGTATTGAAGAAATTGGGAATCAACATAATTTCAGAGGGAAAGAAGAAATGGAGACGAATAAAGAAATTACCACAACGCAAGAAGAAAACTCATCGTCCTCATCAGATGAAGATGCTAGGCCAATAGTTTCTGTTGAAATTCAGAAACACTCATTATCACCAATTACTGTACAATCTTGAAGGTATTCCTGTTGGATGACATTTGAAGAATAAGGGGAAAATTTATATTCAGCCATCCTTCACATCAGAGTAGCATGCTGTATGCATGCTGGATACTTATTTTGAAACCTGTAGAAGCAAATGCAAGTCCCACACTACTTCCATTTGTTCTGAAGGCTTTTTAAATGAGTGGCATGCAGCGGACTTCAGAATACCACATGTACTTTGGCGTTAGGGAGCTTTCAGATTTAAGCAACAAGTGACATAGGGATTTCACATAAAAGTGACAAGCACCATAGGCTCGATCCAGTCTAGAAAAGCATGGGCTACCAACTGACCGAGGTGACATGATGCGCGATATTGAGAAAAAGGCCCAGTCCAAGCAACATGTGCTTCTTGTTGTTGCTTAGGTGTGAAAGGTTGTGTTTACTTGTGAAGTTTTTTTTCTTCAAGTCACGCATGTCTCCTCGGTCTCAAAGTTCCCATAAAGGTGGCCTAGGATCCATATCATTTGCAGTAGAGGGGAAGGGCATATAATAGTTCTGCTTATCTATTGTTCTTTGTCTTGAGATGTTATCTGGAAATTTGAGAAGAGATTGCAGATAGCTTAGGCCATGTCAATAAATCTATTTGCATGGGTAATATTAATTTATCTAAGCTGATTTTTTTTTCAAATGAGCTGCCACACCGTTACTACTTTCTAGGTCTCATGTGGTTACCAAGGGGAGAAACACCAGGCAGAAATTAGAGGGAAAATTAGCATACTGCAGACTTGGCCTGCATCTTCATCTGAAATGGACAATGAAGCAGCAATAAGGTTTTACATAATATAAATAAGTTCTAGTCTTGCATAATCTTCATGAGTGAAGAATTGCTCTGTATGTGTTTGTGTGTGTGTGTGTGTGTGTGAGAGAGAGAAAGTATGTGATTTTTGTGCAATATAGATTTTCTCTAACTTTTGATTAAAGCAAATCTAATGCTAACATTTCAAGTATGAATGTGTATATGTTTTCCTTTCCTTATTTATTTTATCTTTTGACACTGCTGTATGTTCTGGTACAAAGGAAAACTTGAGAACGTAATTACATCTCTAGGTGCAGCATTGAGCCCCAAATGAAATTAGTGTAAAGTGCTTAATTAAAAAACAGATATATTATTAGTAAATTATTTCGTTCATATTGAAATATATTTTTTAACAGTATTAATGAAATCACACAAATACAGTGCCTTTCATGGTCAAGTTGCCCGTGGAGCGGCAGCCAGCAGGCCGGGTAGTGAGAGTGCATCTGCCAGCAAACTGGATGCAACATCCACGTAACTGGAACTGCTAGCTATGTAATGAAATAAGCTCGTAAAATTACATTGACAGTTAGAATTAAAATGAGCACGTACCTTGTTACAAGAGGTGTTGGAAATGTCCTCCTGCATCACACATTTGCGGCATATTTTTATGAAATTTTCACTAACACGTATCAGTTTCTCTGAAATTGCATTTCTTTTCTCATATTTTCTTTCAATTCTTGTAATGTATGGCTTCAGGTTTAAAAGCTTGGTAGCTCGTCATGGAAATGTCCGTTTCTTGTTCAAGGTGCAGGAGGGATTTTTGATGAGTATTTTTCAATCCAATTGTGCTCCAACGTCATCTAGTTTCTCAGTGAGCACATGCCGTTTCACCCTTCGCTTCTTATCAAGAACAGACCTTGTTTCCATAAATTTGTTCACAAGTTTTCGAACACTGTCTCTGTGTGGAACAGGAACATCTGGGAATTCTGCTGCAAAACGCCTTCTAACTTCCCTACAAGAATTCGTAATAACGTAAGTGTCATTCATAAAATTTCTTTGTTTTAAATTGTACGTACAGCGTGACATAATTAGACTGCAGAAAACCACTAGTAATACATAAACTAAAACAAAACAATCTAAAACACTTGTTAACAACTTAACACTCACAAACATGTGCAAACTGGATGCCAAGTTCAGCATAAAGCTGTGTGTCTAATTGCTGGCAGACGTGCTGTCACTGCCTAGCATGCTTGCCTCCGCTGCACGGCGACTTGATAGTGAAAGGCACTGTATATTGGAAATATACTGTATGCTTTATCATAATCAATAGTTGGGCCTCCTTGAAGACTTAGTGGTGACTGCATCACCGTGTAATCAATGGGCCCCAAGTTCAGACCAGACCAGTGTAATATATGAGAGAATATAAAGAAATATTAATGTTGTACCCTGACTTTTTGAATTAACTGACTTGACAACATGTCCAATTCAATCATTAAGGGTATCCTTGTATCATATAAATGCTATACAGAACTGTAACACATATATGTGTGCTTCATATGCTTCCAGTGAACAAGGAAATTGGACAGAATTTAAGCAACTCAATTTTATCTTCGAAATATGCTTGGACATTTTCGGTTTTATTTCATATGATATTTTTTCACTCCAAATGCCCATTAATTATTGTAAATACCTTCTAATTAATGTATTAATATTAATGAGAGAGGCATTTACATAAATTGTTCCTTCTTTCTTGCCAATGAAATATGACATACGTGTGCTCATTTTAACAAAAAATTCGAATACTGAATATTACACTTTCTTATATTTAATTTTCATGTTTATGGCTGTTTGTATTTAAATCTGAGTTACATTGGTGTTAATGCATTTTTATATTACTATTGAATGATTTGGGAGTGGACTTTGGTTTGACAGAAAAGCAAGATCAGGTACAGAAAACAGCACTACTGAATGCACTTATATTTATTGTCCTGTGTTGTTATATTTGTTCTTTGTGTAGTGTTACAATATATTTACATGTATTTTAACTTTGATCATATGGTATGAATCCAAGTATGACATTTTAAAATTAAGCGGGAAGGTCTGAATTTATTGATATTTATTTTTTATATTTAACAGTTGGGCTGAAAAGTTCGTAGGCTAACATAGTAAAAAAAAATTTTTGACAAAATTTGATTTTATTATTCAATATAGTTGCCTTCGAGGGCGATACAACGATTATAGCGGTCATACAATTTTTCGATGCCATTTTTATAGTACGATTTCTCTTTAGCCTCAAAATAGGACTCAGTTTCGGCGATTACCTCTTCATCAGTGCTAAATTTCTTTCCAGCGAGCATTCTTTTAAGGTCTGCAGACAGGAAAAAGTCACTGGGGGCCAGATCTGGAGAATATGGTGGATAGGGAAGCAATTCGTAGTCTAATTCATATAATTTTGCCATCGTTTTCATTGATTTGTGACACGGTGCATTGTCTTGACGAAACAGCACTTTTTTCTTCTTCAAATGGGGCCGTTTTTTCGTGATTTCATCCTTTAAACGCTCCAACAACGCTATGTAATAATCGCTGTTGATGGTCTGGCCCTTTTTGAGGTAATCGATGAATATAATACCATGCGCATCCCAGAATACTGATGCCATAACCTTGCCAGCTGACTGTTGCGTCTTTCCACGCTTTGGATTCGGTTCATCACGTGCAGTCCACTCGGCTGACTGTCGATTGGACTCTGGAGTGTAGTTATGGAGCCATGTTTCATCCATTGTAATATATCGACGGAAAAATTTGTGTTTATTACGGTTGAATATCGCTAAACATTGCTCCGAATCATCAAAACGTTGTTGCTTTTGATCGATTGTGAGCACGCGCGGCACCCATTTTGCACACAGCTTTCGCATGTTCAAATATTCATGCACAATATGTCCAACACGTTCCTTTGATATTTTTAAAGTCTCAGCTATCTCGATCAACTTCACTTTACGATCATTTAAAATTATTTTGTGGACTTTTTTGATGTTTTCGTCGGTAACAGCCTCTTTGGGGCGTCCACTGCGTGCATCGTCTTCGATGCTCATTTCGCCTCGTTTAAATTTAGCAAACCACTTCTCAACGGTTGATTTTCCTGGTGCAGAGTCCGAATAATGTTTATCAAGCCAAGCCTTGGCTTCAACAGTATTTTTTTTCGCCAAAAAGCAATGCTTTCTTAACACACGAAATTCTTTTTTATCCATTTTTTCACAATAACAAAAGCTGCTTCACTCACAATGCTATATCTCACGAACTAATTATCCGGCAGCTGTGAAATTTATACACGTATCTTTTGAAGGTTAGTACTAAGTAAAAATCACATGGATTTAATTCTAGTAATGCCATCTATGAGTCAGCCTACGAACTTTTCAGCCCAACTGTTATAATGTAAAAAAGGTGTTGAAATGTATGTAAGACATGTGATTGTATGTTTAATGAATTCTGTCAGTGTAATTAAATTATAACTTGTAGTTATAGATTGTACACTTACATTACTTCTTCCCATCCTACCAGTCACTAACTAAATGTATATTAACAGAGGAACTAGTACTCACTTTTTCTGCAAAACTATTTTATTTGTAGTTCTATTAAATTCAGTTTAATTTCTAATAGTTTCGCAGAAAAAGTGAGTACTAGTTTCTCTGTATTTATCAACTGCCGTGTCTTTCATTTCCCAATTATGAATAAATGTACAGGGGATGGACAAAAATATGGAAACACCTGCGGAGAAAAGCCAGAATGCTGTAGCTAATAAGGTGCAGGACCGCCTTTAGCTTCCAGAACAACCTGCAGTCTCCGAGGATACAAATCCTGGATGGTGGATAATGGGATCTTGCACCATTGTTCATGCAAAACATGGTCACAATACTTCTCAGTATCCTATCTCTGTCACTCAGTGTAAATTTACGTCCACGCAGGAGTTTATCTGATGATGTCTTTCCGGACACACTATTATGTCATCATCATCTTGGATAGAGTCCCTCTCGATACACCAAATAACATGGCTACTTTGGTAACAGAGATGCCTGCAAGGTGGGCACCAACAATTTGCCCTCTTTGAAACACTGTCAGATCGGACATGATTCAGTATCAACTGCACTGCACGCTATTTACAGTGCAACTGTTGACTCTACCAATCCAAGACGGTCCTATGTCACTGTGCAAAACAAAAGAATGCCACAGTGCATCCGATTTCAAGTGGAAAAATTGCGTCGATATCACCCATTCCAATGTGGTATTTCCATATTTTTGTCCATCTCCTGTATATTGCTGGTTTATCAGCGATAAGAGGTTGGCATGGCATTTAAAAAATCAACAGTATTAAGTTTTTTGTTTACATTTATGGAATATGGAGAAATGTATTCATTCAATGTCCAAATGGTACCGATCAGGAGCAGGTGTTGTAGGTTAGCTATCCTATCTTGCAAGCCAGAGAGTAACTACTATAGAAGGGCATTTCAGTTTTCCTTAGCTGAGACCTCCATGCGGAAGTGTTAGTACAACATCCTACAATGCCAGGGGTCCAATTTCATCATATCATCACTCATCCTCATCTTTGCAATTAGTCAAAAGTGGCAGAAAACCGAATTAAAATAAAACAAATCATTCAATCGATCAGCCTGAGCTGAGAGAGATTGATTGGTGTGATTCCACCACACACTGCTCATTAATCAAGGGAAATAAAAAACAGTTATTGCTGTTATTACTTTTCAGTGGGAAAAAATGTGAAGTTTTTTTTTCTTATATGATATCTAATTAATTAATAACGATCTTCTGCTTTAAATTACATCTCATACAGGATTTCATGTGTTTACTGCATGCTTCACATCTCGAACACAAATGCTAGCAACAGTGTTACATGAAATGCTTCCACTAAAGCAGGCCTTCTAGATGCATTAAGGGTATTTGAACAATAAGTATGATACAATGCAGATAATGACAATTTTTCACATGATATAAAGCAAGAATTGCAAAATCTTGCTCAGTGCAACAAATCATTTTTGACTAAATGTAACTGTTTTTATCACGATCCCAGGTTCAATACCTGCTGGAGGCACATAGTGGATCGCAGTTTAAACTGTAGGTCCAATCCCAAGTAGTCCATCTGTGCATAAAGTGTATTTAAAAACTCAAAACTCTTTCTATCACCATTCATAGATATTATCCACCCTTCACCGATGAAAGCGGAGGTGAAGAACACCTTGATGGGCTAACAATGGGAATGATCATTTCCATTATGGCAGGAAATACATTTTAAATCCATTCATTTTACAGATAATAATAGAGAAATGAGGTATGCAAAATTTCTCGGCCATATTTGCTTTAGTTCCTGAGAAATAAAATTTCAGTGGCTTGTCGTCACCAGTCATGAAGGCCTACTGCTTGAACTGTGAACTTAGAATGGTCCGTGAAAGTAACAGCAAAATGTCATTAGTTAATGTGTAAAACACAAACATCTTGCTTACAGTGCAAAAACTTTTGACGAATTTCTTGTAGATTCATTATATCCTAACAACAGCAGCATTTACTACACACCAATGGAGCAATACTGGCAACAATCAAGATTCATTGTCAATGTATAGGTTCTGATCAGCAAGAAATCTGGAATTACGATTATTTTCATTGTGATATTTTGTTCACGGATTTTTAAATTACAATACATTTAGAACACTCAGATTAATATGTCAGTTTCCTCAATATAAGTGTTGATATGGTGAAAAGCGCACAAGAGTTATAAAATTTCCTGCAGTAAATGACAGTTTTCTTCAGTTAATGTATGTTTTCCAAAAAATTTCTTACTTTTCTCTCACTTAGGCTAATTGCAATGCAACGATTATGATGAATGGTTAATTTAATATTTCATTCCTTTTGCATCATTGGCTACTCGCAACAATCAAAATATCAATAAGTAGTGTTCGAGGGATACTATTTATCTCCGCCAAGATGGGCTTCTAAACATCAAGCTAAGACCAAGATGACCGTGTAATCGAGACAAAAATTGTAATGGACTCTCCGAGACAGACCTCTGGAAAATTGAGTTAAGACAGCCTTAGAGGCAGAGACTCTCAATCTCATTTGAGCCTTTGGTACACCATTGAAAAAATCATGTAAACTGAATTTACTTTACTATGGAACTACTACTGAGATGTCCAAGGGATATATATCTATCTTATTATTAAGGGAGATGTAATTTGTCTGTATCAATTGCAAAGGTGGTTCCTGTTAATTGCATTGTTGGCACATATAATTATGTTACATCCTGTTTTAGAGGTCTTGTAGCATAAAAAAAAATATTAATAATAAATAAAATGACTGAAGTTGTTTGTCAATGACCACTATTTATTCACTGTGGGAACTGGTAGTGTGACCTGTTGCATATGTTGTTCTGTTGTATTTCCAGACTTGGGATGAGACCGAGACAGACAAAACTTAAATGGGTGTTTACAAATCGAGATGAAACAGCCATTGACTTTGTCATGATTCATCTCGTCTCAAAATCATCCCTAGTGGAGAGATTGTGAGTCAATTAATCACTGTAATTAGGTGGATATTTTGCAGTACAAAATATATCCTAGTATTTCAGTATGTGATATGGTGGGGGGAAGAAAACATTCTCCCTCTCTCTCTTCCTTGTAATCATTATACATAAAATAAATATCAAAATTTACTGTGCAAGTGATGCACGCTTCTATTGTATTTATCTCTGCAAAAATACTTGAATTTATAATGACTGCACATATAGAAAGGAAAGACAAAATGCCTTATGGAAGAGAAAGTAAATGAGCCTTCTTAAATAATAATGTGAAAAATATGGAAGTTTTATCACGAACTTTTATCTCATTCTTATTTTGTGCTCACTCTATGATAAATTTTGATACATCGAAAGTTTTAAATTTATATTTTAAAAATGTGGCCAGTGACCAATCGTAGATGCAATATTTTTTTAGGACTTGGAAACGCATGTAAGACCCATTTCATTTATCTTCCACTTGTCCAGCAGGGATATTTAATAGAAGAATTATATTACAAAACATAGCTTCCCCTCCCACAATTTCTCCTCCTCCTATTATTATTTAAATATCTAGATTTCTCTCCCTACGCTTCATAGTGAAGAGTAGAAGACAATCCAGCCACGGACCCATGACATATCAACATGACAGAACGTGTTTTGAGCGCACCACTGGCCTCGCAATTTTGTCTTTTTACCGTAAATTGAATGTGCAGGGATAATTTTTGTCTGGTGTAGTTTTTTTTTAAATTGTAAATAATTATTTAGTGGGAATGTCGATTGTGCACAGATTACACCAGAGGATGTTTAAGAAAGCCAAGGTGGATATCATATTGTAAGGAGTGTAATATTGAATGAAGGTGCGTCACCTCCAGATTCCTTTAATCCACACTTCTCGTCGTCCTCAACATTTTCAGCAGTTCTTCCAGCGCATCCTATCTTGAACCGCCTCTTTTTAACAGAGAAATTAAATTCTCTTTTAACGCTGGTAGCAATTGCCCCTAGTTTCACTTACCTACCACTACAGCGCCTTGAATACATAGTGTGGAAAACATCACTGTTCTGGTTGCTCTGGCGACGAGCAGCTAGGGACAGCATTAGCAACATCAGATTCTTTTACCTGAAGCAATATTCTACGAATGTGATAATTGCTATGATATTTGGTACAGTGGTTGCGAATATATTAACGAACATTCTAGACAGTCGACCACGTTGTGTGGAATGCTCTTGGTAACTAAATATTTGTGTATGAATTAGGTTCATTATTATTATAATCATCATTTCTTTTAGATATACACACTGAAGCATTTGTATTTTTTATATTTACTGTCTCTTTTCTTCCGCTTGAAACTAATCGCGGTGGTGATGATAATGATTGGATGAAACAAAGCTTCCTTAGCGCCATCGGTATGAGTATGAAAACTTTCATACCAATGGTACAAGCGACACAGGATGTTCATACTGATGTGACTGTAGTGACAGACACTTCCAGGATGTAAAATAGCATTCATTGCACATTCAAGCAGTAAACGACTTGTTCAGCACATGTTCATATGTCGTATTCGCATGCTACTTGTTACTTCGGTCGGAAAGCTCCTTAAAGGAAGGTTACTTAGACCGAAGCGATTCGCTACAGGGGGAGTTCCCAACTAAGTGACAAGCAACATGGTGCCTTCAGTCTAATAGCAAGCGTTTGCTGCTAATTGTATGAACAACAGATCTAGGGGACAGGATAAGCTGCACGTGTCGCTCAAACTGGTCCATTTCCTCAATAGCTTGCAATGTGTTGCCGTGGTTTGTTTTTTGCGCACGCTCGATGAAATGAGTGTCTTGCTTTAGGGAGATTGCGCGACAAGTGGCACGCGACACATATCGCTTGAGGATTTCACCAACCGAACAGTGGCCTTTGCTGCCCGTTATGCTGCTATGATGTGAAATGTTGCTCTTGATTGGCTCGCTTCCAAGTGACATGTGTCGCGTGTCGTTTCGGTATGAAAATTGCCTTGGACAGAAGGACCCATGTCGCTTTGGTGTGAAATCCCTGTATCATTTGTCGTGTGTTGCTTTGGTTTAAAATCTCCTTGAGAAAACTGTGCAGTCAGAGCTTGTGTCCCTATGGCTCGAAAGGCTGCATTGATTACCGACTGCTCACTTCCAAGCGACACTTGTGGTTTATCGCCTCGGTATGAAATATCTCTCAGGATACTATTTATATTCTAATAAAGAAAAATAAACTCTAACAATCCAAGACCTGACGGCCAGAATCACATTACGATGTTTGTGTTATGCATGCTATTTATTTACCTACCATGTCTATTTATTTATTAATTTTATTTTACTTTTCTTTCCAAATTAATGCCATTTCGTGACTGCAAATCACTCTGCAAATGAAGGGTAAGGTGAAAAAAAGAAGGAATGTCATAAAAACGAGTTTTCGAGAAAACTGCGTTTGAATGTTGGGACATTCCATGTTCTTTCCCAGTTCGCCAATCGTTTTGCCGCTTTTTGCATGGACATTTCGACATCTCGGCACGTATGGAATACTCCAAGTAGTACCCAAAAGAGAACCACCAACAGGACGAGCACACCACCCGAAAAAGCGCAAAAATGGACATTCCTTCTTCCCCCCCTTACCCTTCAAATGTCATCACTCATCTCTATCTTCGCAAATTAGCCAAACGTGGCACAAAAAACTAAGTAAAATAAAGCAAAACAATCAATCAATATTCCAAAAACTAACTGCTTTCATAAGAAAATTAGAAGCGATAGGGTGCGTGCCGAAAGTCTTAACGAAACGAACGCATTCAACGAAAATAACTGGGCTCGTGAATCTGGTGAAACCAGTTATTTTGCTAGGCGAAAGCGCAGGCGCAGCGTTTTGTTTAGAGAAAGTTTCCGCATGGCGTCAGCGGAATGAACGTCCTTATGGCAAAAATAATCTCTATTATGGCCACTGTTACTCATTTTAATCACATTCTAAGAACGGTCAAGGCATACTTATCTTGTGCATGTTGCTTCATATCGCTATCTGTTAAAATTATAATACATTTTCCGAACTAGTGCAGTTTGAATCCATCAGCACGCGCTTTGTCTGCAAGGAGCAGACGATTTTCACGGAACAAACCAGCATCCTGGCCCGTGCGTTTGGTGAATCTTGTTCTTGCACGAAACGCACGGAATGCGACTTTTGGGACAACATAATGAAACTCACGAAACGCACGGAAGCACTTATGGAACGGCCAGTTACCATAACGCGTTAAACTCGTGCGACTTTCGGAACGGGCCCATTGTATGGCGATAGTGATCGCACTGCCGTCTATGTTGTCATTCGTCTTGGCAGTTGGCAGTGTCTTGGGTCGTTTTCCACACTACTGTTCAAGATGCTGTAGCTACTACCTTGTCATGCGTGTCGTAAAATGTCTCGATGTTTGTTTTATTACATTCAAAGTTGAAAATTGCTTATGAATAACTGGAAGAATAAAACGGGGTCCCTGCGAGGCTCTCGCCAATAATCCGCCCTTATATGTCCTTGTCAAAAAATACCACATTTCTTTTGCGTTTCATAGCAACTGTGCACATTATTACCAACATAAATATGAAATGAAGATCTTAGCTCAGGAGGATCGCCCCATCTGCCCCTCCCTTTCATTTGTCGGAATTTTTTCCAGTCGAATCGAGATAGTCTAATCTCGATGAAATACAATCGAATATGAATCGATGATCGAAACAAATTGCAATCGCAACATCTTTCGAGTTTGGAAGTTTCGTTGAAAAAGTGTGTGGCAAATATGGCAGAGGTAGGATTTATACAACTATTACAATCCAAAAATAGACGAAACATCCGTCTGTAAAGTACATACAGAATAAAATAATGAAGTAGCTAATATCTTGGCCGATGAGGCTGCGCTTTTAAAATAGGTTTTAACATTGATAAGTGTATTGGTGGTAACGTGGATTCATATGAAGTTTGTATATAGTGTAAAAGCCTATAGAAATTTTCCATGTAGTTGAATGATTACAAGAATTTCACACGTGAAATCTATGTATTACAGGTTCGATATTACAGAAATGTAGCCCACTTACAATTATGGAAGGGGTGTTAATTTTTGAAACTTCGTAATTCATAAAAGTTTCATCTGCATCCTAAATGTACAAGTTATTTTTTCGTTCAATCCCATCATGAACTGACAATTATTTACGTCTTCGCAATTAACAAAACATTACTCTTTTCTCTTCCCAGCAATTCAGATTTAATTGAAAGTAACCTACCATTGGGTTGCTTGTCACTATTTCAATAGAAACTAGGTACTACTACCGTTTAGTCAAAACTCCTATAACTCATAAATTTCGTCCTTTTTAAGATTGCTACTTACTAGTCCTGCATTGCGGAACATTCTATAAGGTGTGATTATGAATTTCTCACGAAAATAATTTCAATTTTTCATATTACGAGTAATTATTATTGTTAGTTTTCTTCGATTGTGTGAGACAATATGGCGCGAGCGTTCTGGATCGTCGTGCTTGTGTTTTGTCAAGTGATGCAGTGTTCCCAACCTTCTAAACCAAAAATTGTCTACTTCCGTGTTATTAATTTTCTATTTTTCCTGGGAAGCCCCACAAATCATTCACGGATAGCCTAACGAACCATTCACAGTAAGGTTAGGCAAGCATAGCTAAAAGTTGGGGTCACGGCATCTTGAAAAAAACACGGGTTGGTTGGAAACAGTGACAGGGGGTTACGTCATCAAGCGCACGAAACATCTGGTTCGTACATGAAAGCAACGGCAATTGCGATATTTTTATACAGAAAAACATGAATTATCGCTAAAAAAACATGAAACTATGACAGAAAATACATTTGGGTACTTCAACAATGCTACAGAAACTGATTTGCGTAAGACTTTCGGCATGAGTTTACAATACCGGACCACTCTCCACTTTCTATAAAATTTTGCCTACTTACTAATTTCGGTGTATCTGTAGTTCATATTTGGCGGTCACTTGTTAAAATTGTACATTTACGTGTAGAACTTTTAAAATAACCTTGCGATTTACCATGGTGATTGTCCATAAACAGCAATTCGGAACAATCTTTCTTTCGCAATTCGTTAATGGTCTTCCTTTACGCACAATAATCTTGCTACCTTTAATATTGACGTCAGACGAGGAATGCGTACGAGGTTAGGTTAGGTTCCATTAGTATAAATACAAAGAAAAATTAATATTTTGGCTAAGAGAACTATACCTTGTCTTGCCTAACATGAAAAAGCTCTCCCGTGACGTCAGAATACTGTGTTGCTAAAGTGTTGTGCGATAAGTAACACCCATTTGGGGGAAATGGCGTGTTTCGTGGGGCTACTGTTCTAATGGTAGGGTTACGTTACATTAAGAAAACATAGTTTATTTCATTTTTTTCTTGATTTCCATACTCGACCGCCAATTATTACATGGGTAAGAGTCTAGTTTACATCCTTTTCATAAGGAATATGTGTCATATATATCGTTGGAAAGGTTATTGTATAAAGAATTCAACAAATAAATCCCAAGGCGAGGAAAAAGTTCCTGGAGGAGAAAATCGAGAAAAACTGATGTTGTCCGGATATGCGTGATTGAACGTACTGAGGACATTTTTCGATGATGAAGCACATATTTAGGGGTGAAATGAGTGCCAATAGAACCTAACCTAACAGGTAGTGATGGGTTCAAGCCCTTCATTTGTGTGAGTCGACTCATGAGCGCTCGCTCACTGAGAAGAGTCGTTCAAAAGAGTTGTCAAGCTTCTTTTTCTCGAAACACATGCCTGAAGGGGGGTAGGAGGTGTTGAAGCAGATGATTGTATTTAAATAAACGAACACAACGGAATGTATCAGCCTCTGTCCTTCAAGATTAATAAATTGTACTGCATTTTTGTGTATATGTGTGTGCGTGTAATCGACTAGATGGCCAAGATTCTGAAGTAATCGACATTTGATCTTGCCACAGAAGTTCCCGGGTTCTAGTCCTGGTCTGGGCAAGGATCTTCTTTACGAGTGTCCCTTCATCTATATCATCACGCATCATCCCCATCGTCGCGATTACTTAAAA
Organism: Lepisma saccharinum; assembly: GCF_977018435.1. Taxonomy (NCBI): domain Eukaryota; kingdom Metazoa; phylum Arthropoda; class Insecta; order Zygentoma; family Lepismatidae; genus Lepisma; species Lepisma saccharinum. The sequence continues at coordinate 50,556,600 of NC_139247.1, read as the reverse complement.
TTTGAAGAAAAGCGGCATAAAATAAGTAAAATACAAGTACGAGTCTGTGTGTTTGTGGATATATATATATGTGTAAACAGTAAACACACACACAAACAAAATTTATTGCACATACTTGTTTTCATTGCTCTGCCTCATGGGTGAGATTTTCTAAATTTGTATCTTGTTTCAGTTTGCATTTCATGCTGCGGATAATGCAAATTATGCAGTACGAAAGCATGCACAGAAATGCTATATAATTATATCAACCTTTTATTAGTAATAACGTGCATTTACATATTCTTCCTTTTTTGCATTCGATCACTGGTTTTAATATCGCAAGAAATGTGAGAAAGCGAGTCAACAAAATGCACTCCAGATCTGCGCTGCGACACATGCTTGCATTTCCAAGAGCATCGCTCGTTCACGACTCTTTAAACAGCACGAAGAGTCACAGCACAGTCCCACGACTCTTTCCCCATCATTCGTTCACGACTCTCCTGGCAGCTCGAAGAGTCATGAAGCACCTTAACAACTCGCTTGCCTTAGCAACTCTTCTCCTCACTCATCAAGGCGCGGTGGCGGCAGTCTCGCCACCAGACTGGATCCACAATTTAAAGTGGGATCCACCCACTAACTCTCCGCGGATGGCTAACACCTGTGTTTTAAGAAATTTATATCGCTCTTGAACATTGTCCATGTCCATCCCAGATAGCTGTTTGTTGTTCTACAGTCATTCGATATACGTTTCTGCCAATATCATAATGTATGATCGAATTTCTATAAAGCGGGCCTAATTATACGTAGGTATTTTTTTTTAATGTTGCTTTCTACTAGTAAAACACCTTAACACGTAGGCTCACCGCAGATGGCCAACAGCTGTTTATGTCACTCGTGAACATGACCCATGTCCATCTTACGTAGTTGTTCCTAATTCTGCAGTCATTCAATAAAAGCTTTTTGCAGTATCATGTACAATCAAATTTATGATTAAACTAATATATTTATTCTTTAATGCTGTTTTCATTAGTAAAAATATTGGTACTAGTTTACTATCCTTCGGACACATTTATTTATTTTGACAGAAGGAACTACTTACCGTAATAAGTTCCTGTAGCATTGTCGAACATCGGGAAGGTGTTGTGTGTGATTTGGGAATGTTTCAGAGCTGAAATTCATGTTGTTCGTTGAAAATTAATTCTCTGACGGAGATAACGTTTGGCACGTACATCTTCCGACACCATCACGTTCGTACACCTTCGTACAACATTACCTTCATACACCGTCGTGACTATCATGACGGGTCGTGATTGTGTTTTGTTGGCATGCAGTGTTTCGAACTGTCTTCGTTTGCGACGAGCGTTAGAACGGTGAAACGGGAGGTAGAAGAATGACGTGTGCTGGATGTGTGATTAAGTTTGTACCGGGTGTACCAATTTGTTTGAAATTTGGGATACTTACTAATTTGGGCCTCATAATCACGAATCTGCACTTAAAATTTGGCGCTCACGTATAAATTTGGCGCTTATTTGGGGGCAGGTGAATCCGGCCAATTTCTAACATGCCCTTAACAGGGAGTCTATAGATATAGGCGGGGAGCCGGAGCGGAGGCGGGGCCGTGATAGCGGTTGGGGGCGGTAGGTCAATTACCCCAGGGGCGGAGCCCGGAACCGGCGGGAAATTCGGAAATCGAGGATGTGGAAATAAGAACTTAATTGAGATTATTTTGCTATTTGCACGTGTGAGCGCCAAATTTTAACTGCTGGCGCTTATTTTGGGGGCAGGTGAATCCGGCCAATTTCTAACATGCCCTTAACAGGGACTCTATAGATATAGGCGGGGAGCCGGAGCGGAGGCGGGGCCGTGATAGCGGTTGGGGGCGGTAGGTCAATTACCCCAGGGGCGGAGCCCGGAACCGGCGGGAAATTCGGAAATCGAGGATGTGGAAATAAGAACTTAATTGAGATTATTTTGCTATTTGCACGTGTGAGCGCCAAATTTTAACTGCTGGCGCTTATTTTGGGGGCAGGTGAATCCGGCCAATTTCTAACATGCCCTTAACAGGGACTCTATAGATATAGGCGGGGCCGCGATAGCTGTTGGGGGTGGTAGGTCAATTACCCCAGGGGCGGAGCCCGGAACCGGCGGGATATTCGGAAATCGAGGATGTGGAAATAAGAACTTAATTGAGATTATTTTGCTATTTCCACGTGTGAGCACCAAATTTTAACTGCAGATACGTGATTACGGGGCCAAAATTGGTGAGTATACCTACCGAATTTCAAACAAAATGAAGAAATTCTCGATATTGTAAAATCGCTCCTTAAAATTTGTTGTCGGGCATTTCTTGGGTTCCGAAGGTTGAAACACTGCATAACAATTGAAAATCGAGAATAGAGAAGGCCGATGCGTCGTCCCGACGCGTCATTATTTATGACGGTATCTGCGCCATATTGTGTGTGAGGCAAGCGGAAAGGTAGGAGAAAGAAGTACTCGTAATGTGAAAAATTGCTATTAGTTTGATCAAAGCAACGTCAATAAACGTTCAGGAATGTTCCGCGAGGCAGATATGTAAGTACGAATGTAAAAAATTTGACAAAAGACAAGCACGACGCGTGATTATGTAGGAAGGTGTACTCGGCATATTGTGTCTGAGGCAAGAAGTAGTGGTAATGTGAAAAATTGGAATTAATTTCATGAAAACAACGTTAATACACCTTCAGGAATGTTCCGCGAAGCACATACGTAAGTAAGAATGTCAAAAATTGACGAAACGAAAAAAATAGGGGTGTCCGAAGGATAGTAAATTTTTACAGTTTACTTTATGCTCAGATAGTCTAATCGGGATTGAAGCTACATTTTAAACTGGGGTCTAAATCACTGGGCAAGGTGCCTCCACCGAGGATCGAATCCGAGACAGGAAGCGATTTCCTTACCAGGATTTAACTAGGAATGAAAGGATGGCTGAATAACATAAATAAAACAAACTCCATGGTGCATGTTCTTTGTTTCTTGGTTTCTATATTGGCCAGCTTGAAATAATCTTGGAGTGACAGATAAGTGGTGTCGCCCTCCTCAAAGTAAGCCTATTGACACCGAAAGTTCCGGATTCCAACCCCAGCCCAGAGATGGGTGGTAATCTGTATTTAACCTGGTAATCTGTATTTAACCTCTTGTCAATTACTCTAATCACTAGAGCCCGGAAGTTCAGGCATTTATTTTCGTTAAAATAGGCAGGCAAAAAGGCATTTATAATGTGGAAAATAGGCACTAAAATGAAAAAAAAAGGCAAAATAAACCGAAAAAAGGCACATTTGGAAGTAGTTTACTTTTATCTATAATTTCTGGCAAAATGTTGAAATCTACATTGGGAAGAGCATTTCAATTTTCACCAAATTCACGCACGTAACCATGTAACTTACCACTTAATGGCACACTAAATTTCGGCATGATGACAACTACACGATCCTTTCCCTCCAAAGTGCAGAACTAAACTAAAGATAGAGAACTTGATTTTGGAATCCATGCAAAGGCCCTTAGGCATTAGTGCTGTTTCTTGTCAATAACCTCCTGACACGGATGCTGGACGTGATACCGTAATTGTGCAGATGTTCTGCAACAGGTTTTCAGCAGTCAATCATGCACAAGCAAATGTTAACCGAAAGTCAATATCCTAAATCAGCATGAAATACTTTTTTCTAGCACTTTTCTCCTTCAGTAATGTTGAAACATGCGTGAGTTCAATATTACTTAAATAAGGCGAAATGTATTCACATAATAAACGGAAGAAAAATAAATGCCAACAACATTGTTTGGGAGAAAAATCATTTATATACACACTTTTTTTTAAAAAAAAAAAAATGGTCCAGTTTCATTGAAAAAGGCAAAAAAAGGCATTATAATTAAAAGTAGACAGTGGGGTCCCAAATAGGCAAAATGAAAAGGCTTCTAAAACACTCGAAACAACATAAACGTATATCCGGAAAATTTTTATCAATATATGCAGTAGATAAAAAGAGGCATTTTGCCAAACTTCCGGGCTCTACTAATCACCATCCATCCTCCGTCGTTGCCTTGTAACGATACCTGGTGGATCCCACTTTAAACTGTAGGTTCAGTCCCGATTAGCCTATCTGTACATAAAATTCATTCATCCTCGCTGTCAATACTAAGTAATTAGGTATAGAAGATGCATTAAATACAACAAAGCATGTTAGGCAGTTAAAATATTAAAATTGGATTAATAAATTATAAAATATAATTACTGCATTCTAATTTATAAGAAATTATAGCATTTTAAAAATTGTTTCTTCCTTAATGGGAAAATAACTAGTAGCTTATTTCTTCTGTTCATTCTCACGTTAACAGATTTGTTTTCTTGGATAAATAAAATTGAATGTGTAAATTAAAAGGTTTACACATTGTATCTCGTTTCAGTTTGCATTTCATGCTGCTGATAATGCAAATTATGCAGTAATTTACACGGTACCCCTTGAAGCGGAAGAGCAACTTGTGAATGAGAATTCATATCTTGTTCGCGATTTGATTTCAAGTTAAAAACACCTGTCTGGTCTTGTTCGCTTATCGATTTCTAAAGCATAAATCGGTATCGTTACTCCAATGAGACGAGATTCTCGGACAGTAGATATTACTCAGAGTGTGTCTCATCATCTCACAAACTTTGGAAGGGTTGGCCCTGTTTTCATTGCGATTTTGTAATGTCCTGCTACTTGTGAAACTTGATTCACTTCCCACAATTTCAGTCGCCTCTGTGGAAGAGTGGTTAGAACAGTGCGCTAAGAGGAATCCCGGAATTGAGTGTCACTTCATCAATTTTTTTCTGATTCACCCTAATAGCATAGTGATTAACGCTGTCGTGTATTAAAATGGTTTGCGTGGCAAAATTTGTTATAAGTCCACTTTTATGCTCCAATAGGCTAATCGGGTCTCTCCGATGGTAATCAAGGTGTACTGTGTTCAATAGAAAGTGGAGGTTCGGATCCCACTTTAAACTGTAGGTCCAGTCCCGACTATCCTATTTGCACATAAAGTGGACTTAAACAATAACAACTGAAAACAGGCTAATTGGAATATTGTAATCAAGAGGTCTCTCTCTGCCTAACACCTTCCCAAAATTTTCACAAGACACCCCTAATATTTTTTACTAACATTTAATTTCTTGTAATTTTAGCGCTAATTTTGTCTGGGCATCATAACTGGGTATAGGCTTCCAGGGGCTTGACTTCCGGCGAAGAAACACAATGGTTTGGCCGAACTTGAAATTACAGGACAAATTTGTTGGCTGTTCTTCATTGCCCGTCATGGCCTGGGGTTACGTGCTCTCTCTCTGCAAACAACACTCGCGAGTCGACTCTTTCCTTCGTTCAAAGAGCCGTGGCACACTTTAGCGACTCCTTCCCCTCTCATCGTACACGGCATGTTTCAGCCAGCTTCACTCAACTAGGGGTAGGGAAAAGGAACAGAGAGGACCCCCTCCCTCTCCAGTCCCCTTTTGCTGTCCGCAGAATCGACTTGCTTTCTTTCAAAAATTCCGGCCGCCAGACGAGTATACACTTGCGCATGCGCCTTCCTCGCAAAATTCGTGGAAAGGATAGGGAATAATAGTTGCTTGGCGGGCGGAGGAGCACAGATACGACTCTTTGAACGTGTCGTTCACCGCTCACAAGAGAGAGTCGTTACTTTTGAACGACTCGTTCACGAACAACCCATCACTACTAACAGGCCTAACCTAACCTTGTAGGCATACCTCGTTCCCGTGAATGGTTAGTGACAGAAAGTGTAAAAAGAAAAACTTACTTACCCGAAGAAATGCCGGAGCACCGGCCATCTGCTAGCACGGTTTTGAATGATGCACTGAATTATCACTGGGGATAAACGTATTTTACACTATCTAGAAGTTTTTGCAACACGAGCATGCAGTGTTGTTAACTCCCATCAGTTACCACCAAAATTCAAGGAGGACGTAAACTAGATTCTAGCCATTACATGCAGATTCGTGATTAGGAGTTCACAATTAGTGAGTAGGCAAAATTTCATAGAAATTGGAGAGTGGTCCGGTATTGTAAACTCGTTCCGTACTTTCTTCTGTAAAAATGAAGAAATCCGTTTTGACTAAACTGAAGTGTTCCCGAAACTAGTTTCTCATTGCTTCCATTCCATAAAAATCTATCATTTTGTTGGTGAACAAACACTGTGTTTCATCAGCTAGAAGACATCCATCCTCTATGCAGGGGTAGTGCATGGAACCTCTGATCCATGTTTTTACATGCTGAAGGGTACTGTAAAAAATTAACGGAGTGACTATCTTCACCAGCTGGTGAAGCTAGCTTTTGAGCTATTTTCACCAGGTTTTAAACTGCACAGTCACATAATCTATGACATGAATTGACCTCGGATTTTAGGTTTTTAACCTATTTTGTTTCCTTTACAGGTATGTAAGAAATAATAAGTTATGTCAGCGTTTCGTTAAAAAATGCAAAAACTGCTGAAGTTTTATAGTGCCTAAAAAATTATTTTGCTTGTTAGAACCTATTTTAGTTTTATGCACCTAAATCAAACCTTTTTTTAGGTTTTTATATATTTTTAAAGGTTTTACAGGATTTTTATGTCACACAGAGGCATTTGCTTTGTTTGGTCACGAAAAATTAAATTACAAACTGTTTGAAATGTACTATCTGTTGATTTCTCTTCCTCCAAGTCCCTGTTGAAATTTTAATGATTTTTCAAAGCTCTAAAGAAAATGAAATGCCTGGCACTGTTACATGTACAGTCCAAAGTGCAAACTTCTGATCCACATGGTCTTCCTCACTTTCGCGTCACTTCGGTGCTTTGTGGCATTCACCCCTTGCAAACTAACATTGAAGTTTGCACCACTGACTATGCTTTTGTTGAAAGATTATTTTCAGCATATAAGAGTATCCTCACAGATTGTGGATAACATGTAAAACCATTGTTTGCCTATTTTAGGAACCTGAAAGCACACTTTTTAGAACCTAAAAATCCGAGGTCTAGACATGACCTGGCCTGTTACATGGATACATGCATTCTTTAGTTCTTGACATGTGTGTGCTTATTTTCATGAAGGTAGTAACAAGCAGTGGCGTAGCATTATAGTATGCCCATACGCCCGGCGTCCCCAGATTTAAAATTTCAAAAATGCGTAAATGCTGTAAATATAAAGTAAATCTTGACCAATTTCATATATGTCTGACCTTCGTGGCATTATAATAGCTATTTCTTGCGATCCGCTTGCAACGCTCCAGTAACAACACTCGTTCTAGCATTTTTTTCAATGCCTTTCCTGGTCGGACGCCGAGCAGGTTCGGCGTACAAGGACCCTATATTCCTTGCTGCCTTTCTGGAGGGAAAGCTTGGATCTCTAAAGCACGCACCAAAATGCTCTCTCTTACGCCAGCGTATGGAACAGAGGGCTATGTGATTGGTTCACGTGACCCTTCCTGCCTTCTGAAGCAGACGACAGCGGAAGAATTCCTACCCGGTTCTTCGTGCTCGTGCTATGTGTTCCTACAATACGCAATATTTGACTGATGTAACTTTACCAAACTGAAATATAGCACTTCTTAATGGCCACTGCATTGTATAATTTATCGCACGAACAGCGATGTACATTAAAAACTAAAAGATCAACACAGTTTTTGTCAAATAAGTTGCTGAAGTCCTCGTGGTAGAAGTTCAGCCTGAGGCTGCTCTACCACTTAATAAAAAAAAAATAATAGTTTTGCGGGTTATTATTTTTTCGTTATTATGTAACTGCTTAATATTGTAGCAATGGAAATGTTTAGCATTCATTTGAAAACTCTTAACATCGAATGGTCTCTGGACAAAATTATTTTAAAATGTTTATCAACATTCTCAAGACGTAATAAACAGTGGTCTGAATTACTAATCGGCACTGTTACGTTAGTAGAGTGTACGATAGTTGGATCATCCGCCCACCTCCGTGTCAGAGTGTTTTGCACAGTGCACCAAGACGACAGAGGCCCCTGATTCGAATCCCGGGGTGAACATGGGTGTTCTTTGTGAGTGTCCCTTCATCAATATCATCATCACTGATATTCATATTTGCGATTAACCAAGAGTGGCAGAAAAGCGAAGTAAAATAAACCAAATCAATCATTAGTTGGATCATTCACAACAATGACATCTACTGTTGTCCAGAGGCTTGTGATTCAGGTAGGTTTTATAATGATTTGTGTCATGCCGAAAGGTATAAAACACCAGAGTTCAAAACATTTGTTGCATAGGGAGGCATCTAATTTTCTACCTAAAAACTGCATGGATGATGATGCTGTATTGCAAACCCAGCTGACTTTAGGCAAATAAACAACACCTGTGGCGACTAATTCCATAAGTAAATTATTAACCAAAAAAGGGCCGACCTTTCCTTCGGACTTGGCATTTCCACCCAAAATGCCCATGCTACGCCACTGGTAACAAGTCCTCTTTTTCTGCACATCATGGGGTTGGAAAAATACCGCAAGGTGTTCTGACATGGACTGCTACTGCTAATAGGCTATGTCACTTGATGTAGTATGAACGAATATTACATTAATACTTTCGTTGTTAGGTTAGGCCAGTGGCATAGCGTTATAATATGCCCGACATTCTCTGATTTAAAATTTAAAAAATGTGTAAATGCTGTAAATATAAAGAAAAACTTCACTAATTTCATATATGTTTGACCTTCATGGCATTATAATAGTTATTTTTCGTGATCCACTTGCAATGCTCCACTAACAACACTTGTTCTAGCATTTTTTTCCAATGCCTTTCCTGGCCGGATGCCAGGTAGGTTTAGCGTAAAGGACTCTATATTCCTTGCTGCCTATCTGAAAGCTTGGATCTCTACAGCACACAGGTGCAATGCTCTCTTGAATGCTGACGTACGGAGCAGAGAGCTACGTGATTGGTTCTAGGGTTCATGTGACCCTTCGTGTCTTCCAATGCATACGACAGAAGCAGAATTCCTACTCGTTCCTTTGTGCTGTGTGATGCTACAATACGCAATATTGACTAACGTAACTTTACCAAACTCATATCTACCACTTCTTAATGACCACTGCGTTGTATAATTTATCGCACGAACATCAATGTGCATTAAAAACTAAAAGATCAACCCAGTTTTTTTCAAATAAGTTGGTGAAGTCCTAGTGGTATATGTTCAGCTTGTGGCTACTCTACCACTTAACCTGCAAAACTATTATTTTTTTATTATTATTATTTTCGTTAGTATCTAACTGCTTAATATTGAGTCATATGGAAACAATTAGCATTCATTTGAAAACTCTTAACATCGAATGGTCTCTGGACAAAATTATTTATAATGTTTATCATCATTCTCAAGATGCAATAAACAGTGGTCTGAATTACTAATTGGCACTGTTACGTCAGTAGAGTGTAAGATAGTTGGATCATCCACCCACCTCCGTGTCAGTGTGTTTTGCACAGTGTGCCAAGACGACCGAGGTCTCTGGTTCAAATCCTGGCGTGAGCACGGGTGTTATTTGCGAGTGTCCCTTCATCAATATCATCACTCATATTCATATTTGCGATTAATCAAAAGTGGTAGAAAAGCAAAGTAAAATAAACCAAATCAATCAGTAGTTGGATCATCCACAACAATGATGTCTACTGTTGTTCAGAGGTGCTTGTGATTCAGGTAGATTTTTTAATGACTTGCATCATGCCGAAAGGTATAAAACACCAGAGTTCAAAACATTTGTTGCATAGGGAGGCATCTCATTTTCTAGCTAAAACATGCATGGATGATGTTCTATTGAAAACACAGCTGACTTCAGGCAAATAAACAATACCTATGGTGACTAATTCCATATGTAAATTATTAATCTCTTCGGCATGGTGTCACCAGACCTGCCTCCATTTTTTTCAAGATCTAAGATTTGAGTTCTGCATGAGATAAAGTTTGCATCATACAAGACTAACTTTATTTTGAAGGAGTGTATATTATCTGCTATTTATTAGATTACTAACAGTTGAATATTTGTAAAAAAAACTTTTCTTTTTACAGGTTGAAGAAAGCCAGAAGAAAAAGAGAACTTTCCGAAAGTTCACTTACCGTGGAGTTGATCTTGATCAGCTCCTGGATATGCCTGCGTAAGTTTGGAATTTATTTATTTACTTAGATCTCACCAGGTTTATTATATGCAGGGCCAACTTTGTAAGCTTCTTATTTGTGTGATCTATGAATCTGTAGAAGCAAAATACACAGCAATTGCTTTTGTTGGCATCACAAGGCCCATCCAGAAAGTTAGTTCCAATTAGCCATGAAATAAAACAAAGTCGGTGGTATTGCATTACACAGGGACATTCACAGATTTCTTGTGGCACCTATGATGAGAAATTGTAAGAAAATTCTACCTTTCCACCTGTCACCCTCGGGTATTTGTTTCATATATAACCCCCCACAGATAAAAACAATATCACTTTTTATCTCCATAGTTTCACTAGGAGGCTTACCACCTCTACGTGTTTCTACCCAAAACTAACATTTTCAGGAGGCCAATATAAGGGAGAAATGTAATGTATTAAAGACAGTGTACTTCAGAGAATTCTAATAGGGAAGAGTTGTTTTATTTCTATTATGTGTAATAAATATACACAAAAAAATACGAATTGTTCTGGGAAATTTGGTCAAATTTTGAGAATGGGCCACTGCATGATTATAATGTTGGGATTTGGTTGGTTATACCTAGACCCATCTATTTATATTGAATAAAACAAGATTTCGGTACAAAAACTGGGTGCTTTCGAGATGAGAAGTTTTATATAAAGTGGCATTTCAGTGTTAAAATGGTGAATAACCCTAAATTTGATTTAAAGACTACACTTATTGCACAAAATAAACATTTACCTTCTAATAGCACATTTATGTAGTTATCAGAGTATTAAGTTTATTCCTGTGTAAAGGAGTACATTTTTGCTTCTCAAATATTTACAGCAGAATTAAACAAATTTACATGATTTGCATAGCTCACAGGCTAATTCAGACAGTGACAGACTTCAGAAAGTGCAGTGTCGGTAAATAAACTCTAAATTTTGTGTATGAGTATATTTAGCATTTTGCAGTTCATTTCGTGACAAAAACATGGTAGGAAAATGCACCTCACACCTTTCAAAAACATGAAAATTTAAATTTGCATACCTCTACTTGTGCTTCATTGGAATTATTTCATATTTGTATCTAGTTTTTCTGTACTGAATTTCCAACTAAGTTTGCTTAACTCTTGGTTGTTACAGGGAGCAGCTCATGGAATTGATGCACTCTCGGGCCAGAAGGCGATTCAGCAGGGGGTTGAAGCGAAAACCAATGGCGCTCCTCAAGAAGTTGAGAAAAGCAAAGAAAGAGGCACTTCCAAACGAGAAACCAGAAGTTGTTAAGACTCACTTGCGGAACATGATTATTGTGCCTGAGATGGTTGGGAGCATAGTAGGAGTCTACAATGGGAAGACCTTCAATCAAGTTGAAGTCAAGGTAAGTAATTTTGAGGCATTTGCGAATACACTTGTATTCACTTGCTTTCATATTTTCCTTGTGTCAGTTTTATTTTAAAATGTTAATCTGCTAAGTTTAGAGAGAATTGTTCTACAAAGCAATGCTCTTGAGTTTGAATTGTAGCTAAGGCTTACATGTTTTATTTTTTCCTGTTACACTTTCATCGCAAATTTACCAAGATAGTAAATAATAAAGACCAGTTTTGGAATGTACTTACTACAAAATTCTGGGTAAAGTCCTTTTGTGCAACGGCAAGATGGCAATTCTAAATAATAAAGACTACAACAAACATTAGCTAATGGAAAATTCTCCCTACTGAAAAATAATCCATTAAATAAAAAGAAAACAAAAAAAAATGGTTAGACAGCACATGGATTTGGAGTAAAGAGCAAAATGAACACCTAACTATACCACCTATACCTTCAGATTCCATTCGTATATGGCCAACCAAAATTGCATAAACCTGAAATACCGCTACGACCAATAATAGCAGCATATAAACACCCTAGATATGCCATCACAAGAAAGCTGAATTCCTGTAAGTACGAGGGTCACTATTTATATTTTGAGCCTTGGCAACACCGATTGAAGTTAGGCGCGATTTGACGTTTGCACGGAATCGTCTGGTATTATTGACCATAACGTACTTCAAATGTTTTGTCAATAGCTTCATTTGTGTTGTTTATGTTGCCTTGGAGATTGCGCGACAACAATAAAATGGAATTAACTCGTGAACATTTTCGTGCGATGATTTTTTACGATTTTCGACGTAGATTATCAAGACAAGAGTGCATTGATCAACTTACTTCCACATCTGGCGATGAAGCCCCATCCTTTGACACTGTGAAACGCTGGTATAACGAATTTAATCGTGGCCGCCATTCGCTCACCGACGAGATTCGCGAAGGTCGTCCAAAATCAGTTGTTGTTCAAGAAAACATTGATGCTGTGCAAAACCTAATACTGCAAGATCGTCATGTGACATACTGTGAGATTGAGGCAACCATAGGCATTAGTTCCACCAGCATATATAAAATATTACGTGGTCATTTAGCTGTGAGAAAGGTATGTTCTCGTTGGATCCCACACAATTTGACAAAAATTCAAAAAGACGCTCGCGTCAATTGGTGCAAACAAATGTTCAATAAATACAATCGTGGTGCTTCAAAAGACGTATATAAGATTGTAACAGGTAACGAATCATGGATATATGCATATGAGCCGGAACGTAAACAGCAGTCGACTGTATGGGTTGTTTAAAGATGAACCCAATCCAACAAAAGTTGTTCGCGCTCGAAGCACATCGAAACAAATGGTCGCCTGTTTTTTCGGGAAAACTGGTCATGTGGCAACTGTGCCTTTAGAGGAACGTAGAACGGTCAAATATGGAAAACAAACAAACTCCGTCGGATCATTCTTCATCAAGACTGCCAGCTGTCACACATCTCGTCTAACAACCGACTTCATGAACAGCCAAAAAATCGAATTGATGGGTCATCCGCCGTACAGTCCTGATTTGCCACCCAATGACTTCTTCTTGTTCCCGAATGTCAAGAATAAATTGCGTGGACAACGATTTTCGTCGGCGGAAGATGCCGTTGATCCGTTCAAAAACCATATTATAGAGGTGTCTCAAGAAGATTGGAAAAACTGCTTTGACAAATGGTTCGAACGAATGCAAAAGTGTATTGACCATAAAGGAGAATACTTCGAAAAACAATAAAGCAGTTTTCAATGCCAAATTCCTGTTTTTTCATTGTTAGGCTCAAAATATAAATAGTAACCCTCGTACATGCCAAAACTGGTCTTTATTTCTTAGTGAAATGATCGCATAAAGTATTTACACACAGTAGTTTTATTTTCCTTCAAGATCTGACTCTTTCCAAGAAACTGGGAATTGAACTCTAAATTTTCATTTGTAAGGCTGAAATTACAAAGGAACAAACATAATAAACTTTCACAATTCTAACTACATGCATAAAGTAAAAGTTGCATTCCTGCATATATGAGAAAACAAAGGAAATATTTCCTTCATCGAAACTCGTGCTTTGGTTCATTACAATTTAAGTAAAGTGTGTCACAATAAGAATGCCAGATTTTAAATGCACCATTGTCTTGTTGTTGGGTTGGGGCACTTGGCAGCCACGAGACGATTGCTTTGCTGCACTACAAATTTCCAGGCCAAGACCTTTTGTGCAACGGCAACCAGAACTGGCCAGCAATGTGACCTGACACCTTTGGGAGTATGAGAAATCGCAGGTATATGAAACCAATCACCGAACCATACCAGAACTCGGGGAGAAAATTCGATGTGTCATCGGCGAAATCGAGGAGCAAGTTTGTGTAAGAGCCATCAGTAATTTCATCGATAGTGACTACATGCAGAGCATATATGACAGATATCATTTTTTTTCATACTTAACTGGCAACATGTACCCTTTGTAATGATGTAAAAATATGTAATTTCATGAAAAAAGAAAATCACATTAAATCCGGCATTCTTGTCAGTACATCCTTCAAGGAAAAAGGGTCCTGTAGCCATTTTTAAATTCACGTATTCATTTTGATGGAAATAAAAACAGTTGTGTGTGATCACCAGTTCATCTACTTTTTCGGTCATAATGCTAAAAACTATCAGATGACCATATTTTGACTATTGTAAGTTATAAGCGTTTCTATATTCACTATAACATACATTAGAGGTTCATTCTGCAACTCATAATATTAAGAATTCCCAAAAGCACCTTTATTTTTTTGATTTTTAATAAACCCTGACAACTAGTCAGTAGTTAACATAGTTTCAGTATAGTCCATACCAGCTAACTGTAGAGCAGGGCCATGTATATTGGCAGAGGAGGAAGAGGAAAATCGAGTGGTGAAAGCACAGCATTGCCAACCGTACGGTCCTGACAATACATGCACGGACATACGGTCCAGACCTTATTCCGTACGCTAAATGCACGGCTTGTGAAAATTTGCTCTTGCAGTTTTATCTCTAATATTTCCCTAAAAAATTCTTAAACAAATCATACGGACCTGTAGACGAAAATACAGTCAGTTTGCCATGTGCGTTTGTTTGGTATTATCCTTTTCAAAAGTTTGCAACGCTGGAGGAAATTGGGAAAGCTTTCGTCGCCGATTACACAATCCCGTTTCTCTCACTGTTCATTGGTGGAGCCGTCTTGTGTCACTACTTGCACAGAGACTTGTTCTCGTTCGCCTGGTCTACAGTTAGCTGGTATGGACTGTAGTTGACATGTGTTATTCAAATACTGTTCCATTTAGAGACAGTACAAAAAGATTTTCCCCACACAATACTCCCACTGCATTTACCATAACTATACCATGGTGAAAGTGCTCACCTGTGATAATGTTGCATGTTTTCCAACACGAGGAATAATGATAATCTGCCTTGTGTAATGTATATACTGTCATTTTGTTTTTATTACCTTTTAGTGCAAACTGTTTTGTGATTTCACTTTCTTTAGGCCATTGTTTCTCGGATTTGAACTTATAGCAGGTTTGTTAGCTTCAAATTGGTTAGAAGACCTGAAATTTAATGAAGCTTCCATTATTTTTCCATCATGGGATATTTTGTTTCTTTACAGCCTGAAATGATTGGACATTACTTGGGGGAGTTCAGTATAACGTACAAACCCGTAAAACATGGACGGCCTGGTATTGGTGCCACACACAGTTCAAGGTTCATTCCACTGAAGTAAACTGTATGATATGATATAAATAAATAAATATTGTGAACATGTGTGTATTTTTTATCTAAATACAAGGGCTGATCAAGAAATAAACTTATGTATTTATTATATTACTCCTCACTGTTGTAGTTACATTGTTTGGAGGGATGTAAGGAGTGACCTTTCCACACAGTACACCCCTCATCTTCTGCAATTAACAAAAAATGGCAGAAACGCGAAGTAAAAGAAATAGATTTTAAAAAATTCAACATTGTTTGGATGCCACGTCACATTGGTCCACTTATGAATGTTCTTTAGAAGTTATGGAGTACTTAACATAACACATTTTGGAATCTGCTTTATTGAACCCAGGACTTCCCACATCAAGAGCAAGAGCTCTAATGCATTTGGCTATACAGGAGCCTGCTTTCTTGTAATAGTATATCATTAATTTCCAATGGTTGGAGACCTGTTAGAATTCAAGAATGATTATTATGTATGAATTATTAAAGTGAGTATTATATGAGGGGAAAGATTTGAAACCTGGTACGCCAAACAGAAAAAAGATTAAGAAAAAAAAAGGTAAAGTGCTCCCCTGTGCTTAACACCATGTCATGAAGGCATATAGGGGGTGTGGGGGTAACGCCCCACACTTTCTTGATCCAGTTGTGAGTATGGGTAATGTGATCACCATTACACCCCTAACCACCTTTACCCCCAGGTACCTATGTTATTCGACACTGGGTGGGTGCCGGGGCCGCTTCCAACGTTAGAAAAGTTCCCGGATTTGAACCGGCCGGGGATCGAACCCGGGACCTTTAGCATGCTAGTCAAATGCGTCACCGACTGAGCCACCGCGGCCAAACAGAAAGGGAATTACCAAATAAAAGTATTTACATTTATTTATTTTGTTAACACCACCATTAACCAGGTTGCTTCTGGTAGGAAATCTAAAGTTTGACTATTGATGCCTGGGTTCCCATCCCATTTACATAGGTTTTTTTTTATATTCACTCCACAATGGGACCAGCTGATGCTCTTGTAAGACAGGTGTAAAGGCTCTCAACACTCCATGATGCTGCTGCCCAATATTCATAAAATTAGGGCCCAAGTTCCTTTTGTTTTATTCTGATTTCATCATGCTACGAATGCAATTTTTACATTGTTCGATTTTGATTTACATCTGTGAACATATATTGCGCGATTACTTAAGATTTTGTTCAAGATATGCTTTCATGGTTAGGTTAGGCAGGTAACAGTTTGCATAAATATAAAATATTAACCGAAGAATTATTGTCACCTCCCTAATGTTCCCTAGTTTTATTCCATTTGCTGTGTCATAAGAATTCTGCATGACTGTGTTAAGTCATATTTTTCTAAATACACTAGCCCAAGTTCCTTTTGTTTTATTGTGATTTCATTACGCTATGTATGGAATTTTTGCATGGTTCGATTTCGATTTACATTTGTTAACACAGACTGCAGAGTTTTAGCGATTACTTTCTGCATGTTTCCATGACACTGGATTTTCACTTCCCAATACTTACTTTCATAGGTTAGGCAGGTACAGTTGAGGTCCCTTAGCACTTGAATAATAATAATCCTAAATGCTTTTGTGGTTATGTTAGGCAGGTCAGATTTAGTTCCCTTAGGATTAAAGTAAGATCCCTAAATAGTTTCTACTACTGATCGCAGCCAAAAGGTTTGAATTCCATCAATGGAGAATGCCTTGTCCATGGGAAACACGCATGCTTGTGTAAGATAATTTTTAAGTTTCTTTTTTCCAGCATAAATAACTTTTTTCAAAATCCAAACAGTGCTCATTACTTTAAGGAAGGTTCAAATTGCCAAATTTATTTCTGCTAGGGGAATTTGAAAAAATCATAAAACAATCAGAACAGTTACTAATACACCACCTTGGCTCAAAAATTGAAACAAAATGCCAGTGAAGCAGTTTCAAAACTTCAGCACCACTTCATTTGTTAAAATACATAGAATGCAACAGAAAAATGAATGCAAATGAGTGAAGCACAAATTGCATGGTAATGTTGATTCATGCTGCTCTACCATCATTTGGATCAATATCAACCATTAGAATTTTGATCTTGGAGAGGGTATTCTTCACTTGACTTACAGATTTGTTTGAATTCTTGAACTTCACATTGCACACACAAGCACCTAAATGAAAGTATCAATTTTCATGTAAGGTAGGGTGTGCCACCAATATACCATTTTGAGCATAACACATAACACTGACATGAACAATTTTTAAAATCAAACTCGATCTTTATTTTCCTGACCATGGTGAAATTTCTTACCAAATATAATATTCAGCATTTGAAATTTTCTTTTCAAAGGTGGTGACCACCTTCTAGTATTTTGTTTTTTAATAGTACTGCACATACAGGTATTGGACAAAATAATGGAAACACCTGTGGAAGTCTGAACATCATGTATTAATACGGTGTTGGGCCACCTTTAGCATGCAATACAGCTTGGATTCGGGACGGAATAGACCGATACAAGTGCTGAATGGTGGTGAGTAGAATTTGAAGCCATTCTTCATGCAGCACAGCCGCCAGCTCAGGTAGAGACGAAGTAGTTGGAAATCGACGCCGAACCCTGGTTTCCAAAACAGCCCACAGATGCTCGATGATATTCAGGTCTGGGGACTGGGCAGGCCAGGGAAGATGTTGAACCTCATCAGCATGCTCTGGAAACCATTGTTGAACAGTGCCAGTCGTATGAATGGGGGCATTGTCATCCTGGAAGATGGCATACCGGTTTGGAAATAAGGTTTGCACCATTGAGTGGATCTGGTTACCCAAGAGTTCTCTATATGCCGCTTATGAGACCCGACCGTGTAATGTGAAGGGGGCTGCCGAATACCATGATATAGCGCCCCAGACCATAATAGAGCTGCCACCATGTTTGACAGTCGGGCGGTGACAGTCCACATCGTATGCTGCCGAAGGTGTCTGCCATAGAAACACGCGTCCAGTAGTGGGGAAGAGGGTAAAGGTTGACTAGTCTGACCAAATGACATGTTTCCAGTCCTCCAACGTCCAAGTTTTGTGGTCATTGCACCATGCACTTCGCCTTTGAGCACTCGTCTCAGTTATTAGGGGCTTGGCTATAGCAACACACCCATGGATACCCATTTCATGCAGTTCCCACCTCAATGTTTTGCATGACACGGGGTGTTTGTAGTCACTTTGGCAACCATTGCTTTCTTCTCCAATGTCACATTACGCTTCAAGGCCCGGCGGTCTCTTTCCTGCAGCTGCGTCTTTCAACCACTATTGTGCTTAGCAGACCCTGTTTCACCGTGCACTGTGTATGCAGTCATGACCTTTCGAGACCGTGCCTCGTGTTACACCGCATAACTTTGCTGTTTTGCTCACAGATGCTCCAGTGAAATGGGCACCAACAATTTGACCTCTTTCAAACTCCGTCAGGTTGGCTATACTGGTCACCCCTACACCTGAACAACGTGCACTACCACACTGCCTCACTCTACTGTCAGTCCATACTACCTGCAGCAAACAAGAGAAGGTTGATTTCCGCTGTGCTCAGTGTTACCAGGCACATTGAAAATATGTCCCACTTCTGATTCGTGTTTCCATTATTTTGTCCAATACCTGTATGTGATATAAGTGGACAATTAGTATATTCACTGATGAATCAGTATGCATTAAAAAAGCACCAAAATTATCTTGGAACAGTTCTCACATAGCAATGAAAACCAATAAAAATTTCAATCATTGTATAATGTATAAGAGCTGTTAAGTCTGCTTCACACATAATGTTTTGTCAGTCTTGCATGATGAGGTAAGTTTGACAGATAAGACTGATGCAAAATAAGTGGCTACACTATTCATACTTTATAAAGTTTTTTCTTCAATCTTCCCAAAAACACCATAGATGAAGCATTATTGACAAGTATAATTTCAGTTTTGTACGGTGAGAATGAAAAAAAAAAATTGTGCATCACTCACTGTGGTCTCAAGAGTAATTACTTAACACATTGACTGCCACCGTGTAACTGAAAATGTATCTCTTCTGGGCCAATCCGATTTTCTTGTTACTGACCGACTGTGAATGAAATGTGTATGCATAATATCTCAATACAATTGAAATTAAGCCCATTGTTGAGGTTTATGTGGTGTGTATGCATTTCTATACACGCGGCGTAGGTTTTCAATTTGACGTTGTATACCACGTGTATATGATTTCATACACGTAATTATTCGCTTTGTGTTACAACATTTTGTCTTCTTCTTTCCGAATATCACGCTGTTTTAAAATTTTGTGGTGATCAAAGTACCAAAATTATCAGACTACTGGAGCACTAGTGCTTTGTTTGATTTTCCTCTTCCCAGAAGTATAATGAGTAGAAACAGATTTGAACTGCTTCTACGAATGTGGCATTTTGCAGACAATTCACGTGCTGTCCCTAATGATAGATTACATAAAATT
This sequence comes from Lepisma saccharinum, assembly GCF_977018435.1. NCBI lineage: Eukaryota > Metazoa > Arthropoda > Insecta > Zygentoma > Lepismatidae > Lepisma > Lepisma saccharinum. The sequence continues at coordinate 50,536,896 of NC_139247.1, read as the reverse complement.
ACGAACATCACCAACAAACTCATTTCACAATTCCAAGAAATATACACACCAGGGGAAAAAAATTGTGTCGACGAAAGTATGATACCATGGCGGGGAAGACTTTCATTTCGGCAGTACATCCCTTCCAAAAAGAATAAATCCGGAGTGAAAGTTTTCAAGTTGTGTGCCAGCAGGGGCTATACATGGAACATTATTCTTTACGTTGGAAATATAAACGGCCGGTAACATGTCAGTTCCTGAAACTGTTGTGTTACAGCTTGTAAGAGATCTTCTCGGTGAAGGCCGGCGTCTTTACAGAGATAATTATTACACCAGCGTTCGTCTTGCTTACCTTGCCATTGACAATAATAGCCATCTGATCGGTACAATTAGGTCTAACCGTAAATATTTGCCAGCAGATGTTGTTCAAGATAAATTGAGGAAAGGTGATATTGTAGGAATGGAAACTCAGGAAGGTGTGACTATTCTGAAGTGGAAAGATAAGAGAGATGTGTTATAGTCCTATCTACAGCTCACTCTGCTGAAGAGGTAACTGTAACAGAAAGACGTAGTTCAGAAATTAGAAAGCCTACCGCAATTATTGATTACACTACTAGCAAGTCCTTCATTGACGTAAGTGTTCAATTCGCTTCATATGGGAATGCTCTGCGAAAGACTACAAAATGGTACAAGAAAGTTATTATTGAATTTATATGGGGAACGGCTCTCATGAATGCCTACATTATCTACAGTGACTGCATCCAGTCCAGTAACATACACATAAATGAATTCAGGAAACTTGTAATCCTAAATATTCTTTCTGAACAATTACCTCCTGGACAGCAAACTCACTTTACCTGTGCAACAAGGCAGAAAAACTCAAACTCATCACTTATAAACAAAGTAGGGGATAATGGAAGAAAGAAGCAAGGACGCTGTGAACATTGCTACAAAATCTATGGCGGAAGTGGAAATTCTGACTCGACAGGGAGGAAGTTTGCCAGGTGGGTGAAGACAGTATTTGACAAATGTCCCAAACATCCTTTTATGTGCCGGGAGTGTTTCAACAAAAATCATTGAACTTCCAAAGTGTTCGGTATAAAATATGTCATCCTTATATCTATCTATATATCTACAAGGAACATAAGTTTACAAAAAAATATTATATAACGAATCGTTTTGTAAGAATTATGATGTACTAGCAATGTACTCCATAATGTATGATCGTTTACTGTGAATTCCAACCAGAAAAAAATTGTATTTACACATTTACCCTTCTTTTTTAGTTGTCAATACATTTGTACTAGTGAAAAGAATACGTAAGCGTAAATAAAGTTTTGAAGATTTATTTACTCTTGTAAGACATTACAGAAATTAAAATTATTACTGCCCCATCTTAGCTGTACGCCACTGCTATTTAACAGTCATATAGTTTTGCTTGAACTGTGTATGCGTTTCCATACACGCGGCTAAGAATCAGGTTCTTGTTTGTGTATGGAGTAGCATACACGTGGCCCAGAAGCAAGAAGCCATGTGTATGACATATCATACACACGGCAGTCAATGTGTTAAAGAGGGGTAAATTCTCACATTTCAATTTGCTCCCATCTGTGGCCGAATGGTTAGCACATCGTGCTGGGATGCCAAGGGTCCCGGGTTTGAATCCTGCTCGGGCTTGGTTGTTTGTAAATGTCCATTCATCAATTTCATCACTCATCCCCATCTTCGCAAATTAGCCAAGTGGCACAAAATGCGAAGTAAAATAAACTAAATCAATCAATTTGCTCCATGGATTACGGTACGAACATGAGGAAAGGCATAATTAATTACTAGAGCCTGGAAGTTTAGGCATTTATTTTCGTTAAAATAGGCTGGCAAAAAGGCATTTATAATGTGGAAACTAGGTACTAAAAATGAAAAAAAGGCAAAATAAACCGAAAAAAGGCACATTTGGAAGTCGCTTACTTTTAACTATAATTTCTGGCAAAATGTTAAAATCTAAATTGGGAAGAGCATTCCAATTTTCTCCATCTTCATTGCACATAACTACAAGGTGCTTTTTAAGTTCTCAACATTCATTGATAGTCGTCTGTCAGAGAGAGTGTTTTTCATAACAGAAAATGATCTTTCTACTTCGACAGAAGTTATTGGAGCATACATAAAACAAGCTAATGTGGCTGGACTCATTTCGGTAACAGCATTTTTACCTTTAAGAATATCACAAATTGTTTTCAATTGTTTCAAGTCCTCATTTGCACTCACTACCCGTTTGCACTTTTCCGCAACAGCTGACCCCTTTTCTCCTGGCACTTCCATCATCTGCTGCATAGATTCCTCAAAGATTTTCATGGATGCTATAATTGTACTGGCAATGCACCATAATGTGCAAAAATAACTTGAATAGCACAGGAGTTTTTTTCACTTCACGAATTGAAGCCGCTTCATTTTCTGGAAGAGCATCGATCACCTCACTGATTTTTTCAAGGTTGTTAGCATAATATATAGCTGCTGATATCCAGGTTCCCCATCTCGTCAAGACTGGTTGCTGAGATAAACTAAGCTCAATCGCAACTTCCTGGAATTTTCGGGTTCGAGAGGGAGATTTCAGAAATATTTTCTTTGTGTTCGAAATCAACCTGTCCACTTCATCAGTCAATCATGCACAAGAAATGTTAACCGAAAGGCAATATCCTAACTCAGCACTCAACATGCGTGAGTTCAATATTACTTAAATAAGGCGAAAATTATTCACATAATAAACGGAAGAAAAATAAATGCCAACAACGTTCTTTGGGAGAAAAATAATGTATATACACATTTTTTTAAAAAAAAAAATTGTCAAATTTCATTGAAAAAGGCAAAAAAGGCATTATAATTAAAAATAGGCAGTGGGTTCCCAAATAGGCAAAATGAAAAGGCTTCCAAAACATTCGAAACAAGATAAGAAACGTATATCCAGAAAAATTTTATCAATATATGCAGTACTTCCGGGCTCTATTAATTACATATGGATGTGAACACTTACTGCAAATTATTAATGCTGTTAACCCCAGAAATTGAAAAACAAGATATTCCTCATGCATGTAGATTTTTCAGCAAAAAATGCAGGCTCGACCAGGATTTGATCTCTGGCAATCCATGCCATTGCTCTACAACTGAGATACCGAGCCGGCCTAGCCTTGCCTGATTTTTTGCTGGCGCAGTTTTGCCTGTGTGGAATCGTCTCTGCAAGTGCTACCACGACGGGATCTGTTGCCTCTGAAACACTGCAGATGTCGACATTGCCTGGTTCCTCCCAGATTAGAGATGTCAATTCATTAAATTAGGCACACACAGGAGATGTACTACGTAGGTAAAACTACATACCACAGGTCAAACAGCACCAGCGAAAAATCAGGCGAGGCCAGGCTGGCTCGGTAGCTCAGTGGTAGAGCAATGGCATGGATTGCCAGAGTCCTGGTCAAGCCTGCATTTTTCGCTAAAAAATGTACGTAGTACATCTCCTGTGTGTGCCAAATTTATGGATTTTTCATCGGAACATCGACGAGAGCCAGCACAAAATTTGACCATTTTGTTTTAAAACAACGGATGATCCAGCTCGTCCATCTTTTGAGAGGAGGTCAAACCTGATCCAGTTCATGCAGGACATCAAATTTGGCATCCACATGTAATGCTTTGATTGATCTGTCTGGCATGATCATGCAAAACTGACGATAAAACATTATATGTGGACCAGGCTTTACAAGCACTGCAGAACTTCGGTAGCCTAAAATTTCCGATGGATATATATTTCATTCTTGCTCAAATCTCGGACATGAAAAACGTGTGCCAACCTCTGTGGAAGAGTGGCTATACTACTTTAGGGGTCCTGGGTTTGAATCCCAGTCTGAGCATGGTGTTCCTTCACCAATTTCATCATACCAGCACTCATCGTAGTCTTTGTGATTAGCCAGAAGTGGCAGAAAAGTAAAGTAAAATAAACCAAATAAATCAATCAATGAAAAATGGGTGGTACTTGTCCAGTGGTGAACAGTTTTGCTGCAGATCTATGTAAGAAGTATTATAATTGAAGTGAACTTCAATTGCAAGCTGACCTATTAGAAATCACCAACACAGAAAATAATCCTTCAAATAGAAATTTACATATCCTTCAATTGCATTCAGCTGACGGGTGTGTGGGTTCTCAAAATGTTGGTACAATATCAAGGGAAAAAGCCTATTGTGGTCCAGACTACAGGAAATGATTTCACTATTTTCATGATCCTGAGCAGTAGCGAAATTTCAAATGGTTGTGTATTAAAGTGTGTTTGGAAGCAACTAGTTACAATTGTCAGTTACTTTTTCGAGGAAAAATGTAACTAGTTACTTATAAAAGTATATAACTGTAACTGTAAGAGTTACTTTTCTCTGATAGAAGTAACGTTTCAACAGTTACTTTACGACATTTAAATTGCTACATAAGTGTTGTAGCATTGAAATTATTGGCGATTTAGGACTTAAAGTGAGCTGGAACTCAGTATCTGCTGCAATACAAAAGCCAGCCTTTGTTACATTAATTCTTGCAAACAATAGATGAAGAGGAAAAGAGAAAGTTGCATTAAATTTACCTCCTGTTGGAGGACTGTCTGTAGTCTCCAGGTGCCAGGCACTTCAGGGTGACAAATTTATCCTGTTTCATCTTTCATTTGGTAGTCCTCAATTCCAAAGCAATATGAATATCTGGAAATTTTGAAAAACTAATAATGAAAATCCAATTTTCTGAAATGACAGATCTTTACTTTGGATGCAGTAATAATAAACACCATTGTTACTGACACATCAGTGAATTACAGTGCCCATGTGGCAAACCAACGAATCAGGATGCCCATACCCATAATTATTGCTTGTATATGTAATCGGGTGGCTGCGGTGACTCAGTCGGTAACGCGTCTTGACTACCATGCTCAAGATCCCAGGTTCGATCCCTGCCCGGTTCAAATCCGGGGACTTTTCTAACGTTGGAAGCAGCCCTGGTGCCCACCCAGCATCGAATAACATGGGTACCTGGGGGAAACCCTGAGGTGGTCAGGGGCATGGTGCTGATCACATCACCCCTACTCACGACCGAATCAAGAAAGTGTGGGGCGTTACCCCCACATCCCCTATACGCTGGTCAAGTCGTCTGCTGGTCCCGCGCATGGGTGCGGCCATATTGGCAATAAACAACCGGTTGCTACGGTCGTTGCTAAGGTCGGTAACATGGCGTTGGCTATAGAGTGTTGCTGAGGTTTTGGAAAGATGAGCCGAAAACAATGAAGGATGGAGGGTTAGCATGTAAGGAGAACCACTTTCGTAGTTTAAGATACACAAGATAAGAAGGAGTCGTCAAAGTAAGGGTGAAAGCAAGCATGAAGGAAAGAATATGATGTTAAGGAAAGCGATACTTAGATGTCGCACGTGTTGTGACTAGCACTTCTTCGAAAATTTTGCAATAGCTTTTTGTATGTGCGAAGAGATGTTTATTATCTTTCTTTCAGTGGCGGCACTTAGGGGAGGGGGGGGAATTCCCCCACTTTTTCGCCCACTTTTGCCCCCGCACTATGTTAAATCTTATCTAAAAAGATAAATATACTGTCTTTGTCTCCCAGTTTTGACACCTTGCCCCCCCCCCCCCGGTTTTGGAACCCAATCGCCGCCACTGCTTTCTTTATATTTACGTGAACCAGATGAAATATTTTACGTAACCAATGTAGCCTCTATTCCTTTGTTACGAGTCTATTACGAGGACAAAATGGTTGAACACAACATGTGCCCTTTCCTCTGTCCATCATTATCTTGTTATTATTTCAACTTATCACTTTATCATGTTCTTTTATGCAAAAATATTAGAATGAAAACAATTTGTTGTAATTAATAATGGGCTGCCAAGCTGAAAACACCTTCAGGTCGATCAGTAGGCTCCAGGCGCCAGGAATGTATCCAGTAGCGTAACTAACATGCTCTGCACCCTCCCTCCCCCCCCACCCCGCGCGCAACTTTCAGTTGTGCGCCCATACTCGTCTAAAAATATACAAATATATTTCTTTTCTAAAATATTAATTCACGCCCACATTTATATTAGGTATATAAAAACATGAAAATGCATACATGTAATTTGAATCAATGTAAAAACTGATACGAAAGGTTAAGACAACAGAGAATCTGTAAAAAATTATATATTATAATTATATATGAAAACAGACTGTTATTACAAAAATTACGATATTGTCAAATGATCATTACCAGTCCTCTGCATTTTTTCATAGAAGCAAATTCTTGTTTGCTGGTTTTCAAGCTCGATCGCTCTCATTTTTGACATTGTGCTTCTCAAGTAATTTTTGATGAATTTTAGCTTGGAAAATCATTTCGTCGAGGAAAATTTTTTTTAAACTTCTCTTTTCCGTTTGGTAAAAATTGTAAGTAGGGTGAAAATTTGCGTTGCCAGTGTGTTCTCTTGCCTGTCGTCTACCCTTCGGCTACGTAAACCATTCTGCTAATGAAGTTTTGTTTTCTAATCTGGTAATCCACTTTCTACTTGTGATTAACATTTTCAGTTTGCAGTTAGGGGCATAAAATATAATATGTTCGGTTGAAAATATATTTTAACGCCGAAAGTGAACTATCGGTCTTTCTTAGTTTATCATTCTTACTGCGCCCGAAGCTGGTGCGCCCCCTACCCGCGCACAGCGGGGGTGTTATTTACGCCACTGCATTTATCACATGTTCAATCTTTCGTTCAATAGTCCTTAATGCACACAGCGATATGCATAACTCGAAAAAGGGGTGAATTTCCAAGAAGCGGGAAGATAAGCTTCTAGGGGAGAGATTTCTTTCGTATTATCTCAATTCCTCATAATCTATAATTGGGAGTAAAATATTTTCGGTTAGAAATCGCTTATTTACGAGTTACGATTATTCAGAATTTCTGGAAATTCAAGAACATAATATTAATATATTTTGGAAAGTGGCATTCGTTTAAGATGTAAATGCGAACCTATTTCCTGAAATAACAGACGTGATACACCTTGAGTTTACACATTTACTTTGGATGCAATAATAATAATAGTACGGTGGAGGCACATAGTGGTTCGGATTACAATTTAAACTGTAGGTCCAGTACCGATTAGCCTTACTGTGCATAAACTGGACTTAAAACACCAAATCAACCAATCAATAATAATAATAAACCATTGTTATCTTCATATGCATTTATTATTGTTGTTGATATTAGTAGTAGCAGTACTCGTCCCTATTCATTAGTTTGTTGTTCCGGCTATTGACTGAAATCACTTTAGACACTCCCAATATTACTACTACTACTATTAAAATATGTCAATGGCCTGACTACCCCTACAAGAATTTCTTTCGACGTCTATGACTATGTATTACACATATGTATTCTTCCGATCGAGAAAATGCATTGTAGTTTTTGAATACCCATTAGTGCAAAGGCACGAAATATGCCTAATGTGCACAATGATTGTAATCATACGCATAGCAATAAGACATATCTGACCACAGACAAAGAACCAGCAAGCCTGTGTAGCGGAAACCGAAGAAATCGTAAGTTGCCGGTCACTGCCATGGAGCGTGCCTGCTTTTGTTCTTCCATTGTTTCTTTAACTTGTCACCTGTAAGCAACCTGCATTTTATGTACACTTCGCAACTTCTTATTTGACCGCCCTGAAAAATTTCAAAGTCCGGAATTCGTAAATTTGGCAGCATAGCGCTTCAGAGCCAACTAAGAGTAGCCAACTTTGCAACATTTCTTCTTCCTGAATGAAAACGCTCGTGAATTTTTTTTTCATTCTTTCACATTCCATAAAGTAAAGATACCCTAAAGCACGAATAAAATACATGAGTAGACAAAAAAATGTTAAGTAGAAATACGAATGTTGAAAATATTTCAAGATTCCTCGCTCTGAATTTGAAAAGAGGTAAATTTATGTGCATTTTGAAACACTGAACAAGTTCTCATCCACTTGGAAAGAATTGCCGTCACATTTGAATGCAAGGAGGCAAATTCATGATGATTTTATACGAAATTTTTATGAAAGATACCTTGCACAACACCAAACGATTCTGCAAAGTGTGTCTTTTCCTTGGTTATTGGCGAAAAATGGTTCGAAACTCCGGCACAAGGTTTCTTCAACTGAGATCAACGTGCTTTACTGAGGTTTTCGTTAGAAATCTCCTGGAGTAGTTGGTTAGATGACAACACTTTTCATTTTTTACTGTTTTCGTCAAGATCGAAACATCGTAGGTTCAAATCCCACCCCTTCCTGATTATGTTTTCTTTTTTATTTACCGAATACGAAGTGTTGTAATAACGTAATATAAGATGATATGATATTACTGTAAATATTTATGCGATGCATACTCAGTGGCGGCGATTGAGTTCCAAAACTGATGGGACAAGGTGTCAAAACTGGGGGTTTCCCTTGGGAGATAAGGTTTAGCATAGTGGGAGGGCAACTGTTCCTCTACCCCCCCGTCTAATCGTTGCCACTGTGCATGCCTCAAGTAATATTTCTACTAATGTTCTTAAACTTTCAGTGATTGGCAGGATGTAGGAAAAACTTATCCTTTCATTCAGCTGTCATAAGTTATGTTAACACATACGCGTATTTTAAGAACTTATATGTCATTAATATCTGTTCTTAAACAGGATGTTGTAATCAAGGGGTCCCGGGCTCAACACCCGGTGGAGGCACGTTGCTTCGGATTCTAGTTTAAAATATAGATCCAGTACCGAATAGTCTGTCTGTGCAGCAAGTAGACTTAAAACAACAATAGAGAAACATATACAAATCAGCGGCGTATACTCTGGGTCATCTAGGTAATAGCAGATGACCCGGCTGTATTTTTTTTTTTTTTTTTTTAATGTATATATATACACATTTCTTCCCAATTTTCTTCCAAACCAATTTCGATGCATACATTTCCTTGCTTCCAGCGCGCGAATACTTCCAATCGTTTGCCGCCGAATGTCCGGGAACCTTTCTTCAGCCGGTGGAATGTCTACAGGGAATCTCACCCTGACGTCATTCCTCCCGCTTCCCTTGCAACCCTTGGCGAGGAGGGAGGAGAAAGGAAAGAGGGGGAGGAAACATTGCTTTTCAGGCGCGGTGATTCCGTGCCCAGGGTAAGCTCCTTCTTGTGAGAGTCCACCGGTCGCACTCTCAACCTTCAGAGCCTCTCCATTCCCTCCGCTGAATAGGGAAAACATACCCGGTAGAGTGCGAAGAACAGGAAAACTGAATAACATGGGCAAACCAATTCTACGCTAATTTTCACTTTACATTTGCTTCTGTCTTGCTGATTTCTGTTACTTGAACATAAATTTATCAAAAGGGAAAAACTTAAATATTGAAGATGAAGCAAACTGAATTAAAATTCAAAGCTTAAGAAATTAAAGCACCTATTTGCTGACTCCCCCCAATCCTTGTATTTACAAAAATAGTGATTGTTTCTCCTCTCTAATCTTCAAAAGCAGCGAGAATATTTCTTTCACGGAACTGAATATTTTTTAAAGGGAAAGATATGAAAAATAAATTATATATATTAGTTAATTTAAGTTGCTATATTCCGCCTGTTTAGATTAATAGTGATGAAGATGAACGAATTAAACATAAACGAAAAAAACACATCAGGCACGTAACCAGGTGGAGGACTCGGGGGGGCTGAAACCCCCCCTCCCCGAAATCCTACAAATATCTAATTTAAAAAGTGTATAGTGATAATTAATTTTACTTCATTAGCAGGATTAAACACTTTGCATAATACGTTGTAATAATCTGAGATTCATCTTCAGGACTTCTAACCCCACTGTTTCAACTTTATGTGGCGGCTGCTAATAAGGGATGATCCCCATCCCGAAATAAAATTCTGGCTCTGACCTGCAATGATTCGAACTTTTAAAAACCTGTCATTTCGAGCTCGGAAAGGGATTTTTTTTTTTATCATTCATAGGGAATTTCTTTCTGAGCCAGGAGCACAACAACAGAAGTTTGGCGCGTGAAACTGAATGCGTGTAGTCGTTGGCTTCGTGTTTATTATTTATTAAGGTGTTAGTGTTTGTCGTGATAGTGCTGTGTTAAAGGGTAATGGATGTGATACAAGATTTGCTGGTGAAACCTTTTGGAACAAGATCTTTTCAGGAGAAGTTGCAAATTGTTAATACAGGTAGGCCAGTGTCATCGCTTGAACTTATTTCTACACACAAAGACAAAAATCGGGAATATGTGAGGCATATTCGCAAGCAAATTATGACAAAACACCATGGTTGACAGGAAGTATAAGTGTTAATAAGCTTTGCATTTTTGTTGGCCGTGCTTACTTTTCGGGGCTGAAAAGAATGTATGGACGCGTGGCTGATACTGTAATCTTTGCAACACTTGTGTCAAACATGAAAAATCCAAAAGTCACATAACTTCCTTTGTTAAGCTGCAATCTTTCGCAAAGACACGTATTGACGTGAACTGGACAAACAGCGTGCTTTGGATGTGGTACGGCACAAGTGATCGGGTCCTGGAGTAAGTTGAATTTTGCACTTAAATTAATATTGCGGGTTTTTATTTCACTAGTGCACGTCTTTCATTTTATATTTCACAGGCTGTTTTTTATAGCTTTATAATACTGTCTTGTTTTATTATTTGAAATTCTACACGTATAGTAAACTGCAATAACGAGAATTAATTGATTGTGATCGTAGCAATAAGACAAATATTCCGACACAATATTCCTAAATCCAATATGGAGCTTGACATAAATTGCACGGAAACTTTTGGAGTTTGAGGATCAAAAGGTCGGAGATTACCCACTCGTTAGAACCAGCATACACCACTGATACAAATAGAATGTTCTTTGCTTGGAAGTTACGAGTGAGTAGCGTAACCCGGTCATAAAAATCTTCTATAACGGCTGAGGGCTCGACGTGCTGACCCCACGTCACCTCATACCAGTTGAAGAACTCACACCTCTAGGTAGAATTGTGGGAAGGAGACTGGCAGTCGGGAGATAGGCCAAGGCCCTATATGCTCGTCAATACTCGTCAGAAATTCAATCAAATTCATTCAGCTGTGCGTCTAAGTTGTGTTAACACACATTATGAGTCAATAATAATAAGTTAAGAAATTGACAAGACGTTTCTGTACTGAAGGTAACTAGAGGTTGTTTTCTTGTAACGTCGTTACTGTGTCCAGCTCGGCATTGTGATTAAAATTACTCTATCTGCATGTTCACTTTCCTCTTACATAAGTTTTCCTTTCGCGAAAACATCGTTCCATAGTTTCCAGTTTCTCAATATATTTTTCTATGAAGTGTTGAATATAATTCTAGCCTGCTTTCCACAAGCTACACAACTTCTTCCTCTCTCTCTCTCTCTCTCTCTCACTCAGAGGTGCAATGTAACATAATTTAAGAAGGCCATTGTTGCACAAACGATAAACGAACATGTGTTAAATTCGGTAAGATCAGCAGGTAAGGGAAGCTCGATTTTAGCTGCAAATCAGTGCCTTCGTTACAGGAAAATCCCCAACAAAGCAAGGAAATAACTAATGAATGGTTATGCTTTACGATCTTTAGGGTTAAAAATAGGTGATCTAAATCTTTAAAAGAAAACCGTTTTCCAGATAGAATAGGTGTATGCATGAATAGAAAACAAAAATTAAGATATTGTATTAGCTGTGGAGTTCATTCTGTTGTAGCTTTGTGGCACATCCGGTAAAGGCACCCATTTCCAGTTCCACTTGTGTCTTTGATTAGGGTTCGAGCCTCACTTCATCTGGATATTTTTATTTATATTGAGGCCTGTAAGACAATAATATATGAAAGGTTCCAAATTATTTCTTACACGAGTGTATTTTTTTTTAATTTGTTAGTCCTGAAAAGGACTGTTTGGGAAAATTGAACATTTATTTAATATCTTGTCCAGTAGCCACCTGCATCTATGACATGTCTCAGGCGTCGAGGAACGGATTGCACAAGATGTCGAATATACCTGTGCGAAGTGCACACTTCATTCCAGGCATTGTTGACGTGGTCAAATAGTTCATCACTTCTGCGAGGTGGTGGATCGGGCCAGCTTTCTTTCAAACATCGAACGACCTCGGCCCACATATTTTAAATTGGGTTGATGTCGCATCCCATGGGTGGCCAGTCAATTAGATGTATGTCGTTTCGTTCAGAAAACCAACGCTGAACGATGGCTGAATCATGGATGGAGGAGTGGTCTTGCTGGAAGTCAATATTTCCCTCGGGATACAAAGCTCGCACGCCAGGAACCATAACATGCTCCAAAATGTGCACATACTGTATCCCGTTGAGACGTCCTTCTATGCGGTGTAGGTCACCTCCGCCACCGAGAGATATCCAACCCCAGACAGGCACGCTCACGCGTCCACGCCGACGTGAGTTAGCAAAAAAATGGGGATCAAATCGTTGTCCTTGACGCCGGTAGACCAGAACCGGACCATCATTTGCAGTAGAAAATACTTTCTCGTCTGAGAAGATTACTCTATCCCAAATCCTATCAATATTTTCTTCAGCAAATGCTAGCCTATCAGTTCTGTGTGCATCCGTCAAGACCTCCTTCTTTGCTGCCCTTCGTGCCCGTAAACCAGAAGCAGCCAGCCTCCGCCGAACTGTCTGTGGGCAACCAGGAAAATCGGCCCTTGCCTTGAGTTGAGTGGCTGACTGGAATGGATTGGCTTCACACTCCGCTATCAGCCGATCGTCTTGCACTGGTGTCGAAACACGGCCCCAGCTCTCGCGTCTTTTCCGTGATGCCTCACCAGTTTCTTCGTATCGAGCCCACCACCTCCTTGCTGTCCGTGCTGGAACGCCATACTGCTCGCCAGCTAAACCAGGTGACAATCCAGCTCCCTCGATCAAACCGATCACTCTTTCTCTTGTGGATTTGTTGTAGTGCTCCATTCTTCGCGAGGTTGAAGAAAGAAATGTTGCATGCCTCTGTTTAGAGCGTAGTTCAAAGGAAATAAGGTCTTCTATTGGTATAGTTAATCACGTGATGCTGCAGTTGGTTCAAAGACGACTTCCAATTACATTCAGCCATGAAAAGTTTCGTACGAATTCATACCAGAAAAGGATGTCAAGAATAATAAAATAAATTTAACCATTATTTACAATTACATTACTTTCATTTAACAAATAAATAAAGAATAATTATGACAAATGTGCTACAACGAGTGCTCTTTACATCCATGTGTAAAAGTATTTGGTATTACTAAACACGCACACACGTTCGGAACATCTGTAGCGTAGTTGTAACGTTTCAGACAAGCATACATCTTCTTACGTTCATCTTTTCTCTTTGAGGTATTGGTTCAAACCCGGCTCAGCTTTCACGTTTTTTTTTATGTAATACTTAGTAAAGTTTTTGTCACAATTTTTTCGTCCACAAAAAAAACAATAAAAACAATAATTAAACGATCTTCTCCCCAAAACAATAATTGCAACATCATATTTATTCACATAATAAATCTATTCCACTCATAAAATTGATTCCTTCGGGTCTTAATGCAACATCACCGAAACATTCAAGTTTCAATGTTCATGTTGGAAATTGAACAATAAACAGTTTTGGGGACACATTGCTTTATATAAAACCTCATGTTATTATAGAAATATACACAAGACGTCGAATGAAAGTATGCGTAAGGAATACTCTTGAAACTCTAGAGTTGTAATCATGCGATTTGTTTTTCATAGAGTAATCTGTTATATTAAAGGTTAATTATTTCAAATTTTTTGTATTCAGTAAATATCGTACTTCTGTGTTCACTTCAACAGAAAAGAAATTGAGCGGCTAGGATTTGAACCTGTGATCTTTCATTTTAGATAAAAAAAATACACGTCTTACCAACTGTTCTACAAGGAAATAGACAAAAAGTTTCCTAACATGGTTGCGGCAACAACCACCTGCCAGTGCTCCAAACATTTCTTTGCCACAGATTGTGGATAAGTTCCTCTCTACACAAATGCCCGGTATTTTGCAGTGTATTTTAGCTCAAATTTTGCCTAAACTCATGCGAACTTTGATGAAGAGGATTTACCGGGATATCAACGAGGTTATTTCTGGATAGGCTTCCGAGGTTTCGAGAGCTCTTTTATCTTCAGGGATTGAAGGGATGACGGATAACGTGCTTGTTACTGGCAAGCGTGGTCGTAACTGCGATTCCTCATGCTGCCGAATTTTATTTTCGGAAGGAGTATGGCATCGGACGTAAAATATATATATACTGTTCTTGGATGATCTCTCTGTGTATATCAGGAGGTGGCAGTAATGATGAAGCGTTTAGAATTTTCGGAAACCATTTCAATTATATTACTGAATCACGTGCCACGTGGAATGGCAGAATCAAGTAACGTATAAGCAAGTCTGAGGGTGGCTGTTTTGAATATTGCGAATTTGGTGGAAAGTTCGTTAGATATACTTTCTGTTGAAATAACAGTATTATTTTGTTGAAATTAGACAAGTATTTTGGATGTAAAGCAGTGCCGAATTAATGATCATTCTCAAGTTTTGCATTTATTAGATGTCACGTAATATATAAATAGTTATTAGTAGATTTTTATCGCATCGGCCTCGGTCGCAAAAGGTATTTACTTACGTTTATTGGGGATTTATTATTAGATTTAGATGCATTGGAAGATCGAAGTGAGGGGAACAAGAACAGTCATTAGTAAATAAACGACATCACATAACCAATCTTAGCGAATTGAATACATTAAACTCTCCCGTTCGTTACAAAAATTCAATACATCAATGTAGTGGATTATTTCCTATTATAATTGTGTGTGTTTGTGTGTTAGTATTTTGAAATAATTAATATTTTAGTTGTGGAGTGAAGAGCGTACACAATACTTATCTTAAATTCCATTACTTGATTGATGATTTGGTTTAATTTACTTCGCCTTTGTGACGTTTTTGGTTCATCGCGAAGATGAGAATGGGTGATGGGATGATGAAATTGATGAAGGAACACTTACAAAGAACACCCATGCCTGACCAGGATTCGAACCCAGGATTAAATACCATTATCTACAGCATTCTGAATGCATATATATTATATGTAAATTAGTCATAATGTGTGTTAACTCAGCTTATGACGAATAGCTAAAATACAAAAAGTTTTAACCTTAAATCCTGGCAAGCAACTGAATAAGCATTAACCTTCTTAGGGAGAAAATGTGCAGAAGAGACATCCCTTGAAGTGTGCATCGGATATTTTACAGTGTTGAAATATCAATTGTCTCTGTTTAGCACACACACACACACACACACACACACACACACAAAAAAAAAAAAATAGAGGGTGGGATTTGAACCCGCGACCTTTCAAGTATGTTGAAAAATATGGATACCAGCGTCTAACCAACTGCTCTACGTTAACTTAATGACAACATTCCCTTACAAACACGTAGATGTTTATGATAAAATCGATCTTCCTGTGTTCCAGCATGTTTTCTCCACAAGTCGTGAAATAAATGATTTCTTTTAGATCTGTTCGATATTGTGCAGGGCATTGTAAATAAAATGTCGCATAAACTCCTCAGAAATTTGCCTCTTTCTACTCAAACTTGATGGCGATTTACTCCAGGAGGAGAAAACCCCTGTTCAGTGTTTCAAACCTATGTGATATCAAGTCGAGCACGCAGAATTGTTAAAATTTCGCACGATTCTCATTCTTATTCTTATTTCAATTTACTATTTCAGTTTCAGTGTGTATTATATTAGCGATTGATAGTTTATAAGTTCATGGAATGTGCGAAATTGGAATCCTTTCACCGCAGCGTTTTTCGTCTAGTTGAATGACGAACTCAAAGTTGGCTACTCTCAGCTGGCGCTGAAGTGCAATGTTGCTAAGTTTACGATTTTCGGACTTAGAATTCTTTCGGGGCGGTCAAATAAGAAGTTGAGAAGTGTACGTATTCTTCTGAATCTAATCTTTACAATGGTGTAAGATACATATTACCATTTTCGTTGAAAAACCCTGTCACTAAGAACAAAAGGTATCCCTTGCTGTCCGCTTCCAATACTCACTGCATGGGGAAAGTACGGACAACGCGTTGTATATTGCCAGGTATACTGTTGCTATGGCAACAGGGCCGGAAGTGACGTTCACTAGACCAGCGTATACGCCTTCATGGCGTGGTGCTAAGCACAGGGGAACACTTTACCTTTACCTTTTTTTATATGTAATCGTCTGAGAGAGAACTGAAGGGGTTTTCTGGACTGGCAAGGGTAAAAAAAAAGAATGAAAAGGAAATACTAAATCAGATAGTATTTTTTTTTCTCGTGATACATACAGGACATAGAAAACTGATAAATTTGTACTTGTAATTGTCGTTTTTTTGGGGGAGGCAGGGGGAGGAGTGAGTCTTCTTAATCCCAATGTATTTACATGAATCATCTCTCCAGCACACAAACACACACTATACTTGTATTACATAATATACAGTGGGACACACACAGCTCTGTAAGTGGATATGTTTTGAAGCTGATACGTAATCTATGGGGCCAGTTGGAAGGTGGTATTTTTTGTTAGAAATATTTTTCGGTTTCATCATGCGTTGTCAAGTCGAGAGCATCACCAAACATTTTTTTTTTACTAAAATACAGAAGAATCTACATTGAATTCATTCTCTTGATCACTTCCAAAACAAAAATGAATTACGTACACAGTAACAGTAGGCCTCCTAATCAGTGCAGCTGTTCTGATTGTAAAGTGGCCTTGAACGTTTATTGGTCAGTGTACAAATTTAAATCTTTGGCAACTATTAAAAAAATAATGACACATATTTTAAAACAAATTGTACAAAGCTTCATTTGAAGTTAAGTGACTCATAAAACAGAAATGTTCAACCCACGTAAATTGTAGAGGTACCCCATGGATCCCTCTAGCGGACACAAAGACATATCTGAGCAGCGTTTGAGAGAAATCAGTATGTTAGATGGTAAAAATCAAGCTATTTCTGTGCAGTTTCTAGAATCCCCCCCCCCAAATCAAAATTTCTTAAATACAATGATAATACATATATATATACATATGTTTTACTTATGTTACTGTATGTAAAACACATGTAAGTCTTCACAAATTATTTTACAACAATTAATGATTGATTTGTGTAATTTGTTTTCAAGAAAATTTCAAGGAGAAAGTAACTGTAACTGAGTTACTTTTTAAAATCTGTAACTGTTACTTTAACCAAGTAACTAGTTACCTTTTAAAAAGTAACTTTCCGAACACTTAATTTTCAGAATGCCTAGTACCGAAAGTATTGCAAATTTCTTGGAATTTGTAGAAAATCAGGCAGCAAAATTTTTGAATAAAAAATTTCATGACTGTTGGAAAAGAGTGAGCATTCCTCTTCCTGAATGCTGGAATATTTTTTCCATTTCCCATCCTGACCTAAAAAAGTTTGTCCTCAACACCCTTAGTTGCAAATTGTAATAAAGCCAACCAGTCCAGTTTTTTATTAATTATTGGACTGCAAGTTGCCATAATATTAATATATCAAAAGACCGTAAACTTAAAATAGCTGGCCATATTTCAAACTCCTTCACATTACAAGTTTTACTCCACACAATTTTTATCCAGCAGCCAGTAATGCAGAAGCATAGCATGCATGTAACCACTGTTACCGCAGGTGACAACAAATTTCAAAGAATTGAAAAACCTGTCTTAAAATATTATTACATACATAAACTGGTAATATTGTTGTAACGCAAATATTGCGAACTGACATTTTTTCTGACATCGGCAAAAGCGAAGAAGAGGACTGTTCCGGTACCCTCCTGAGGCAACATGAGGAAAGGGCCCTGAGCTCACGCAAGGAAGACTTCACGTCGTGGAAAAGACTGTTACGGCGGGAGGAGGAGGCAGGTTATTGCCATGCCTGTTTAGCTGCCATATTCAATTGACAGAAAAGAGGTAATTTGCCTAATTGGATCTATCTTACTCGGAAGGTGTCCACTCACACTGGGGAAAAGCAAACTACCAAGTGATATTTTGTATTTACACTAAATATCAACGACTACGAAAGTCCTCTTTGTTCTTCTTCGACATCATGGGCGGGAAGGAGAGTAGAGGGCTGGGGATGGTCAAGGGGTCCGCTGTCCTTCTAAAAATGTCAACCTAAAATTCTATATTTCACACATATATATTATTTCAGTTACAGGAATTTGTGATAATTGTTTAAAGGTCCAATTGAGATTGACATACATTGTCGCAGGAATGCGATAATTTCGAATTGAAGCAATGTTTTTTGAGGTAGCAGTCCTGTTTTTGGGTGAAAGCATTACTTAAAGAATAATTTCCTGATTGTTTTCTTAGCATGCTCTGAAGGGTCAGGTGTTGCAGGTTCGAATCCTCAGCAAGAAATGGTTACTTCAATGTTTGTTGTTATTATTTTTACTTACATAATTATAAAAAATAATAATTACATACACAAAATAATAATAATTTTATTTCAATAATTCACCATGCATCCTCATAGTCACGATTACGATTATCCTATAAAGCGAAAGCCTTAAAGGTAGCAAGGAAAGTAAAATATACGAAATAGTAGTGGTGTCAGAAATGAGATTTCTGTGAATTTAGCGAAACATGGGAGTGGGAGTAGTTAGAAAACGATGAAGACCACATGTATTCTACATACGTCTTATTTGAAACTAAAAGTTTCGCGATTTGGGCAAATCTGGTTTCAAAAGAACTAAAATAGCAACAGTAGTAGAACTGCACTTCTTGCAGTATAAGGTTCCAAAGGAAATATTGGCTTTAGGGGAAGCGCCGATGCTGAGAGGGCCCTGGAGGGTGCTTCTTGTGTTACAAAAGTAAACAATGGTTGGCGGGAGGGACTGTGCCGTGAGTTTCGTGAATGGTGTCTTTTGTCTTTGTGTTGTTTTTGGGCATTGTCAATTAATTAATGATCGGTATTAATTACTTCGATGTTTCTGTAAGTATCAAATTACGTATTTCTTTATTAGGCTAATGTTTATTGTGTCCACAACCAATGTTTGCTATTTCACTTCAGTGCTTATGCTAAAAAATGTTTTCCTGATTAATAACTTTATCAAAATCTAGTATTGAATTGCAGTCCTACCAGAATAATAATATACAAACTACTTGGAAGACATGGGGAGGGGAGGCGCCCAAGTCTTACGGCTCCTTCCTTCAATGTTCTACTGATAACCGGTAACACTTTTAAAAATCCCACGCAACGCCACTGGAGTAATGGAACGCTATGCCATGACTTGGTCAGCATGTGGACATTGTTTCAAAGAGACCTTACATTAATAATTCTAACCTGAACCATTGTTTGACAGCAACAACATCGAATTTGGGCATAACATTACTTGAGCAAGAAATAGTTGCATGTTGATCCCTCTATGGAATGAGAACTACGAATGGGAACTCTACACATAAAAATTCTATTTAAAAAAAATGCAAGACACTGCACTTAACTTTTTTTAAAATGAATTGAAGAAAACTTGTTTTTATGCACATGCCAAAAAACTGTTTCTATAGTGGACCACAAGTAAAAGAACCTGCACAAGCAGACTTCTCCTTGGTCGAAGCTGAATGCATGGAGGGGAATATGCGCAAAGGCTTCTAGCTGAAGGGTCTTTTGTTTGTGGTCGCTCTACACACCAAGTAATTTACTTGTTCAACCTTACCTGCATTGCGTGCCTCCCTGATGGCAAGGGGTCCATGGTTCGATACCCAGTAGTGGCACATAGTTGTTCGGATCCCACTTTAAACTGATTATCCATATTGTGCATAAAGTGGACTAAAAACACCCAACTCAACCTACCTGCTCTGCCAGGGGTACTAGTTTTGCACGCCAGGTAAAGCCAGGCATTCTTATGTGATTATTTCATCCTTAATTGCCCACGTAATATTGTTACATTACAAAAGAAAAAGTAAGTTCTTCAATGAACTATGTTTGGTAAGGAATAAAAAAAAAAAAACCTCCACTTTTACCTGCAGTATAGCATGTTTCTTAAACCTGACTATATTGTTCAAATGTCAATAATACAGTATGTAACATTGTTATTCGTACACACAGAATTTAAGAGGAAAAAATGTCATATCTACTAGTAAATATAATCTTTTTCATATGTACCTGGAAATTAATGTTAATGAAGGTTTCACCAACAAATGTCAATAAAAATGTATGTTCAAAGTGTATAAACAGAGCATATAATTTGTGTGAAAAGAGAAAAACATGCTGTTTCATGCAACATTGTTATTCGTATAGGCAAGAGTTTCAATCTTCCTTGCATACAGCACCACCGCTATTCGGGTGATTTCGTGCAGTTTGCAACTTCGTATCAAGTTTGAACATGCAGGCACGCTCCCCGTCAAGTGGAATGCTGGCATAGGTATTGTTGTAGGCCTATCGTCTATCTATCAGCGTGTTCGAAATAGGCAACTTAGTTCCAATCTGAAGGATGTTATTAATAATTTGGCCCTTAGAGGTCATTCGTTAAGAAAAATTGGACAGTCAATAAATCAGACTCCACAGTTCAATACATAGTAAACAAATTTAGAGAGGAAGGTTCAACACAGAATGTGCCAAGAAAACCAAAAGAGAGATGCTTGAATAAACGTGATGAACGCTTTATTTTAAAAAGAGTGCGAGAAACCCCCCCGACTAAGTGTTCCTCAGTTACGACCATTAGTAGAAAATGTTGCTGGCAAGATGATGTCCGATCAAACTGTCCGACGTGCCTTGTGGAACCATGGATATCATGGCAGAATACCACGAAAGAGGCCGTATGTAAATAAGGTGAATCGCGGGAATAAACTTTCATTCGCGAAAGAGCACATCCACAAGGACCACGAATTTTGGGATAGTGTCATATGGTCAGATGAGTCCAAGATTAATATATACTGGTCCGATGGGATAAATAGGGTCTGGAGAAAATCAAATAAAGACAATGATCACATTAACACAGTTCCAACAGTTCAATACGGTGGTGGGTCAATAATGATTTGGGGCTGTATGTTGTCCAAAGGTGTTGGTACCATCTAGTTTATTGATGGTATCATGGATGCATATGTCTATTTGGACATATTGAAGAACAATGTAAAGCAGTGCCCAAAAAATGGACATGCTGCCTATCTACAGATTCCAACAAGACAATGACAGTAACCATAGGGTGTGAGTTAACATGAATTGGCTAATATGGAATGTGCCCAAACTACTACAAACACCAGCTCAAAGTCCAGACTTAAATCCCATTGAACATTTATGGGCAATTTTGAAGAGGCGAGTCCATAAAGCAGGCGTCAAGTTCAAACGAGAGTTGAAAACTGTTGTGCAAGCCGAGTGGAATAAAATAAGCTCTGAAACATGTCGGAAACTGGTTAATTCTATGAAGAACAGGTGTCAAGCAGTAATTAAAGCCAAAGGATACGCATCAAAGTATTAGAACTGTCAGTCATTTTACTCTGAATATACTTTTTTCTTTTATATTATTAAGTGTACAATAGAAAAGTTGTACAAAAAATGGCATTTTTCTCTTTCAGTTTCAATTAATTTATTATTGCCATTGGTTATACAGAATTTGGGGAAGATTTTATGTTCCTAATGATATTAGTTATTGAATTGTAAAGAAACAATTTCAAAAGAGTGCATTTCCTTTCAGAAATTAAAGCATTTTCTTTGAAAATCCGTGTGTACGAATAAGAATGTTACATACTGTATATTAAAAATCAAGGTTCATAATATTACACAATTATATGTTACAGAGAACTAGAATTATCAAAATATGTACTAAGTACATAAATTAAAAATAAACCTTTAATTCCTTGTTCATGCCAACAAGTAAAAATACATGCGTTTTCATGACCATTTTCAACTCAAAATGTTTAGTTAATCTGCTAAAGAATTAAAATGATGAAAAAAAAAACCATTTTCTGCTGTACTGTGGTTTGCAGCCAATAGAACATATGAAAAAAAAATATTCCTATGTAATCTGTTTATTGAATTTTCTAAGTCCACTTTCAGCACAGATAGGCTAATTGGGACTGAACCTGGAGTTTAAAGTAGGATCCGAACCACTGTGTCCCTCCACCAGGTATCCAGCATAGGACCCCTCGATTACAAGGTGACAATGTTGCCATCATTATGGCATCTGGGTGGATTTGTTTCATGTGATGTGTGTCTTGAATTGTGAAAAGCTGCATGGAATGCACTCTTGTCCACAATTACAGTATCATATTTTAATATGGTTGCACATCACCCAAAAGAAGCAAATGAAGCAATGAAGTAAAAATTAAAAGGTGTGTTATGCCACTAAGAGATGTATCCATGCTGTCAGTTGGAACCTTCGTGAAATTCGTCCTGCAACTCGTAAGCCCTATTGTTTCAATATCTGCACAAAACAAATTTGGGATTTACATTTATTTACAGAATACTATTAGGATTCTTGCGAGGCTTGAAGTTTTTTGTCAAAATTAAACACCCAAAGTGTGTTTTTTTTGTTTGTTTCCTTGTTTATGCCTTATGTTTATATTTAACTTTTCTTGTTTTTACCTTAAACCATCTTGACTTGTTCTTGTTATTTGTTAAGAGTTTTCAGTGTAAAATGGCCTTAAAAGTGCTGTATCTGAAACTTTGAATAAATAAATAAATAAAAAAGAACGACAAATCAGATTCATGTATAAAGCACATACATATTATTGCTACGTTATTTTTTTAGTTACTACTATTATTTTGGTTTCACTACTCTACGATTAAACAACAGTGTATGTAAAATTATATAGCAACATTTTATTTAATTTCTCCGTTTTAGAAGCAAAAAAGTAACAAATATAAAAATATTCAGATAGAAACCTTAATTTACAGCCAGTATTTTATAGGAAATGGAATAGCACCTTCCCTAGACAAGGCACATCTGTCTAAAAACAAAATTATGTCATTCTAGATGCCACTTCCAATGCACATTCTTCTGCTAACCTCTGCACCAATTGCAGCCTTTCTTTATCTTTTTCTTGACCGAAGTTATTTTTCCGTTCTAACGTCTCCTCTCTCACATCTTCACTGAAAATAGCAGAAAATCTTGTGTTGAACTGAAGTGGCTTATCTAAGGACAACTTGAATACAAGTAATAATGGTTCTGGAACTGGAGTTCCCTCTTGTTCTACAATTGGCACGATCTTCAATTTGTATTTTTCACCAGGCGACAGAAAAGTGTTCCTTGAAAGATGGGCACAAAATCCATCTTCAGTAAAATTTTGCGTAATGTAGAAAATCACTTTCGTGCAGCCCTTTGATATTTTTTCATACACATCGAACAGGTCTGCTCCTAACGCAACAAATTCTTCCACAAGGCAACCAGTTAAATTGTACCTCTCCATCAAAGACTTCTTCAGCACGGATGCTTCTGGATAGTCATACTCTGAGCAAATAATACAAAAATCAAATACTTTAAGTTCAAAAGGACACGTATCGTTAACACTTTCCACGATCCTTTCAAGCATTTCATGACTTTCTACACTACGCTCCTTTAAGAGCTTGTGAGCTGTGTTTCTCAAGTTTTCTTCCGGCCATGTACTGAAGTTCAGTTCTACGGGTTCCTTCACTGAAGGCTCGTTGTTATGCGTGGGGGAAATGGGGGAAAGATTTAGCCTGGGGACAAGCGGCTGTGGGGATGGTTGCCTTCTTTGTCTCCACATCTTAATACAGCAGCCTCGTTCTATCCATTTCCAGGGCATCACAAGCGATTGTGCTTCTGTTGCTGTGTCCCTGAAATGAAACAAGTTCAGATTTTTGCAGAATGACCACGTAAGTACAGCAATGCACAAATTTTACTTTTTATGGTACACACTTTTTGATTTATTTAATTTACTGACAATAATGAAAAATAATACATGCATTCAGAGAGGAACAAACTACTTTTCCTGCAATACTCATAGTTTCTCCTTTTAACTACTACTACAAATAGTAGTCTACTTCTCCAAAATATTGTAATCCTATAAATAAGGTATTGGTCCTGTTTTGAAACTCTTTGCACCTGTTTTTAAAACCCATTATCATTGTCAATTCACATTGCACAACCGATTTTATACGTATTTTTTATTTATCGGAGTAAAGATATTTGTTGAATATGGCAACACTGCACTGGTAATAGCATGCAGTTTCCACAGTTCAACAAGCATCTTTACTCTATTGAATAAAAAGCTGTATAAAATCGGTTCCACAATATGAATTGACAATGATAATGACTTTTAAAAAAGTTTCACGAAACTGATACAACTGGCTGATTAAAAAAATCTGAAAATTAAAAATTGCATTTAAGACCCTTTTACCTGCAATGTATTTAAATTTCATTAGGATCGGACCAAAAGTTTTTCTATTTATAGAATTTCAGAGAGCAGTCATTTGGAAAACTCCAAAAAATCAACTTTTTTCTCACAAAAAAAAAAAACAAAAAAAACTGAAGGCATATTCAAAAAGTAAAAATTGGTTACCAAATAGGGCTACGAGATGAAAAACATTAAATAAGAGGACATTTTTAGCTACAGCACTTCAAACACAAGTTTTGTGTTTACTACTGTTTTTGGTGAGCTTGCAGATCACCCCCCCATGCAAAATAATTTTTCACTATAACTAATAATAGGCCTCATTACAGGTAAATGTTTGAATATTCTAATATTTATTTACTATGACAGTAGTATTACAAGGTTGTTAAACTTTGTCTCTAAGACACTACTCATCCAACAATAACAAAACCCGGTGCAAAATTATGCAAAGTCAAACCTTATTCAGTTCATACAAGACATCAAACTTGCCGTCCACACGTAATGGTTTGTCTGATCCATCTGGTATGATGATGCAAAACTGACAATAAAACATTATGTGTGGACCAGGCTTAAGACTATTTACCTAGTTGTAAAATACAGTATTAGTAATATTTAGGCCCATAACATATGGTACAACTGAAATTGGTTGATCACAAAACAAATATAAAATTACTACAACTTTATTTCTTTGCAAAACAGGCAGCTTTTTGTTTAAAAAACAAAGCACACTACAATTAAAAATCTGGCTTTCTCCCTACCCCATCTTTAATTTTTCTTCATTCTAAAGATTATAGTCTACAATTTGTCACTAAAAATTATGATAACATACCAATTGTTACAAAAAATAATAAAAGAGAAGCTGTGCCATTATAGGACCATAAAATTTATCTTAAGTTAAAATTTATTTTTCAAAGCCTTTTTTCCAATAATACTAACCTTTATTGAAGTGTGCATATTTTGATTCAAGGGCTTCTTGCACAACTAATCTCGTTAAACTGAAACAAAGAAGAAATAAGCATAAAATATAAGAAAAACTTACACCTTGCTTGGCATTTCAAGTTATGATAGAATGAATTATAACTTCAGGTAGCAACTGTAAAGTAGCATTCATGTAGTATATCGTATCTGAATTTAATTTTCCATGTACCACTAGATGTCCGAACTTACTGGTCTGATAGTACTAATCTTCAGCCACTGTTTAACATTTATAAAATAACATGCTTGATGTCAAATGTTTCCCAATAATAATAGGTTTAATGGTATTCTTTAAAAATAATAATCTAATCACTATTTTTCCGTTTACTCATACTTTTCAGTTACGTTTGAATGATTTTTGCTTATGAATCAATGGACAATCAGTGAAATATCATAAAAATTGTATTACAAATGCAACACAAGTGGAGTAAAAATGTAATATTTAAGTACATTTTAATCATTGTGGCTCCACAAAAACACGCTCTCCAAAACTCTTAATCCTTCAGGACTCAGGTGGGGTGTGATACACCCTAAAGGTATTATTTTTGGTTGTTGCCGATAAAGTGTGTATGCCTTTCTTTTGTCGATCACTGTATCTTCAAATTGAGTTATGAGGAAGGGCTCCTGGCGGTAACCATCAGCCAGTTGGCTGTTAGCATCGATCTTCACCTGGGGTGTGTCACATCCCACACACCCCAAGTCCTCCCGTAACTACAGGAATATTTTAGTGGTAAGTTATAGAAAATTGTTATAGTTTCTGAGTTATAAGTATTCTATTTTGCACCACCACTGTGCTTAATATTCCGTATATTAAAGATTAGTATCGAATAAAACCTGTTTTTCACTATATGTCATATGAAACTGAAAAAGTACGAGGTGGATTTTGTTTTCCACAATGCACCAAGATGCAGAAATTGATACCAGCACAAGGTGATTACAAAAAAACAGAAAGCACTATCAACTTCACAAAAGTAAAAGCGGATGTTGTGTACTTAAAATATGCCTCAAGAAATACGTAGTAGGCCTTGTCCACTGAAGATGATTTTTACCCCAATGATTATATATGTGGAATTAACTCAGATAATTTATGAAAACAATTCCAGACAACATGATATAAAGTGAACATTCCTGCAATATCCTGACTTAGAACTTGTCAAGTCATTCATGGAGGAAAAGCAAGGATCAAACAACTACTTCGGGGGCCTGAAAGGAAAAATAATTGTCTGCCGAGAGCCATCGAATAGGTCTCAAACTTTACCAAAACTAGCTAAACAAGGAAAGTCGTAGTCTGTGTCCACAATCTAGGGACATAAAGTCCAAAATTGAATTTAAAAAAATGCAAGGGGATTATATATTAGGAGTATCTCATGCCATGTTTTAGAAACTGTGCAGGTGAAAGTGAGTCCGATTAATGATACCACTATCTATTCAAAGTTACTATGTACATTTCTTAACTTAATATTTATTGTTTCTATGATATGTATTCGGTAACAGTATAGTATAGTGAAAACATATTTCTTCAAATTTACAGAAGAAACTACTTACGGAACTGAGTTTCTGTAGACTTTTGGAAGCTTGTGGCAGTGTTTCCTCCCTTCGTTCAACTTATTCGGCTGGTAAATCATGTATTTATCGACATTAATGTATCTCCGATGCACGATAGCTCTTGTCACCATTACCGTAGACTACATGAATCAAATGTTCCATGCATTCAAATATGTAACCCCCTGTTAGTGTAGCAACCACGTGGTAGTTTTGCAAGATGACGTGTGAGCGTTTTTTTTTCCAATTTAATTTTCTGTTTGCCTAACCTAACCTTCCGTGAATGGTTTGTGGATCTATTTTCACTTAAAAACCTTCTGTGAATAGTTTGTGCAGCATTTTTCGTTTAATAAGTGTTAGTATAGCAACCACGCGGTAGTTTTACAAGATGACGTGTAACCGGTTTTTTTCTCCCCAATTTAATTTTCTGTTTGCCTAACCTAACTGAACCTAACCTAACCTTCCGTGACTGATTTGTGGATCAATTTTCGCTTAAAACCCTTCTGTGAATAGTTTGTGTGGCATTTTTTGGTTCATAAGTTTGGAAACACTGCATATCAGCTGACGATAGACAACGTGAGTCAAGATTTGCCCGCCATATTGTGTGTAGCGAAAGCAAATTAGCAACGCACAATATATACTTGTAATGTGAAAAATTATGCTTTTTTCAGTCAAACAAGCATAATCCCACATTCTAAAATGTTCCGCTGTGCATAAGAGGTAAGTACAAATGTAAATAATTAGGAAATAAATGAGTGAAATGTGTTTTCACTATACCATACTGTTACCATGTATTCGTCACTATTTTTGATAATTCCATTCATTATGTACTGTTATTACTTGATACATGAAGGAAGACAAAATGGCCTTTGTCATTTAAAAGCTTTGAGTATGGTATGGATCATTATTTTTTAATACTCTGTAACATGTGAAGACAAGTTTCTTCTTATATACTGTGCTAGTTGTAATGTAGTGTGTACCTAAATAAATGTATTGTATAGACAATAGTTCTTTGGTGATAATATTCACTTACATAACTTTCTGAAACCAGAGTCCTGAAGGGTTAATATCGTCTTCAAAATCATAATGTTTACGAAAATAATAATAATATATAATTTTGCAAAAAAGTTTGTAGGGGCAGGCAGCAGGCAGCATGTCCACCGGACCAGACTGTAAACACGCGCACACATTTGGAAAGCGCTTCCACTTCAATAGTTGGATGATAGAGAAACTAACTTGGAGGCACAGGGGATACCGTACTGTAAAACTTTAAATCGAGTTTTGATGTTGTTGCTCATTTTTACTAGGCAGCATATTTCCTTCCTAGCACTTCAATACAATTAACGAAAGTCTGTTGTCCTTGAATTGATAAACTCTGTATGAAATGGAATTTCCTGCTCACAATGTATCTAGAGTCGTTTTCACGTTCAGAAGACACAATGGGCTCTTATGGGCAATGCTTTTCTTATGGGAAATACGAGCACACTGTTGTGAAATTTCTGGATTTACAAATTTAGCTTAAGTAAAATCGGTACCTGCAGCTTTGCAGGAAATTTTGTAGAGAATACGATGGTGAACACAAAAAACTGGTAACTTGCTTACATAATTTTAGATAAATTAAAAACGCAAATTTTTCGTGAAAACAAAATTTTTACATTGTTTTCATTCCTAACGTTGAAACATGCCGTAAAATTGAAGCATTCATTATTAAAAAAATTGACACTGTTTTCTAATTGTCATAGGTGATGGTGGTACTCAGAATTTATCAATACTTTAAAGCATATTCGCATTAAAAAATATTCAAATAAAGTATGTGGAGATTTTTTATATTCGTGCAGTACAAAATGTCGTCGCTGGCCATTTTTTGTTCTGTAATTCCAAGTAAAAACTTCCAGCGACAAAGTTGTGGAGAAAATAATGAAATTATTTTTTATAACCACTCAAAGGTTCCCAGAAATATTACTTCCATGCATTTGGAGTTTCTTTTTAACCCGAACCGTGCGCGAAGTAAGGAGACGTCGTCTGGCCATCTTGAGCCGACTCACCGCAGCATTCCGGCTATCACCACCAAGTTTTCGAGTTGTTATTTTATTTCCATTCAGTAAAAATATGAACTTCATGCAGTTTGTTATAATAGAATTGAAATTACTTAAATTTAATAATTGACAATTATTTCCAATGCTGCTGTTGTGAGCAACATTAGTGCTGTTGCAAATACACGTTGTTTTCGTTTACATTACTGTCGACATTAATATTGAAATGAAGATCACCTTTCAGTTTCCAACGTACACAAATTCATAGACACCATATTAACCTTTGAAAGGCTTTCCAACACATGACAAAATATGGGGCTTCAAGATAGAAATATGACATGCCTTGCTTGAGTCATTCACGTCTTATCAGTTCACGTGGGCCATAACTCATTCGTTTGTTTGGGTTGCAACTTAATCTAACCCATGTGTCAGGTTCCCCTTACTTGAGTGAGAGATCTACTTTGGTCTGTTTAGACTTTTTCCCCTCCCGAAAAAGTGTTTTTAGTTGTGTGAGCTCTCAGTGATTTTTACTTTTTTGAGTGATTTCTGAAGTGTCATATTCGTGCATTACACTCGCGTGTGTAGTGATCGCAATGGATCATAGTAAAAAGTGTAACTGTAACGTTCACAATATAATATTAATATTAATAATTACATATAGTTATCATTATATATACAAAATATGTAACACCTTCATTGTGAAGGAAGGTCATCATTTCCCGGCGACATGAGCTAGCGCTGTATTGGCAACACTGTGCGGTTTCTCCATAAGCGCCGTTGTGTCTTCTGAACGTGAAAACTACTCTAGTGTAGTTCATGATATCGAAATACGGGTTTTATCTTTGTCTACAATTAATAATACAATACATTTATTCATCGTTAGACATTCTACAATGCAATTTGTGTTTAGCCAGTTATTGGTTACATATTATTTGCTGTTGTATATATGTAAATATATAATTAGGTAAATATATAGAGATATTACATGGAACTACAATATGATATAGATAATAAGAGAGTATATGCGTATATAAAGTAAGAGTATGTACCCATAGGACAATTATAATATTAGTGATGAAATAATATAAATCTGGCAGTGGCAATATACATAATAATAATAATAATACATAAAACAGGAAATAAACATTACAATACATTCTAGAAAATTTATCATTTTTGGGATGGATTTCAAATTCTTCTAGTTTGTAGAAGACAGTTTCTTTTAACCAAAGTTGAAGTACTCTTTTTAAATTTTTTCACACACACTGTGAGCAGTTTCTAACGTAGTTTACAAAAAAAATGTAACTTTGTAAACGTTATCTAACAAATACATATTTCGAAAGTTACCTGAATTTTCCGTTTACATCCCGATATGCACGTTTCGCGTGTTGCAACACTTTAGTTCTACGATATGAATCATAAATTAGAACAAGTTGAGTAACCACGAAATTTCCAGGAATGTGTTTATTTTTATCCAATACGTCATATCCGGCGAAATTTACTAGCTTGTCTCTTCTAAACGCTGCAACAATATTAATTATGCAATACTTCAGACTTTGTTTCTAGTAAATACAAACGCAAATTCAGGTATGAACATCAATGTATCCAGTACTGGTATTACGTTACATTAACCTTACAACGGGACAGGACTTAGTTTGGATAACGTTGTCACTTCTCTCTCGCGTTGTATCAACACAGACTATCAACTACCTGTTCTGACGTACAGTGTGTTTCAAAAGTCGTCGTGCAACACGCGAACAATATTTTGGAGTGGTTATAACTGTATTTTACTAAAAAAAAATTCACAATTTCGTGAAATTAATTGATGGCTCCTGCCAGTGTCATTTTAGAATGTAAATTTCGCGGGAGGAAAAATGGGTGCCGGGAGGGGGGGGGGACAGGTCCGTTGACCCCCTCCCTGAAAATTGAAAAATTATTTTTCAAGTTACTAAGCAGAAAACTTGCAATTTTTATTGTTAATGCCAGAAATAAAGTTCAAAACTGAAAACCAACTACAAAAGCTGCCTTAAATCTAATGAATTGAGTGTAAAATAAAGGAATCAGCTTGTTTTCATAATCTACAATCCTCGTTCCATAGTTTTCAAAATTCCAAAAATGAGAGTTTTATGTGAGAGGTCACACAACATAAACTTCATGACTAAAATTTTCCTGTAATTATTTAAAGCTTTTTCTTGAACGACGAAGTAAAAGTTAATAACAAAACAGAATGCATTTCAGTACACTAACTAATAAAAATGTGTAACAAAAAAATAGTTTTGTTGAATATTCAGTCATCTGGTGCTATGAAGAGAAGAGTCAAGGTTATAAGAAGAAGAAAATTGGAAAACAATTGATGAATCTTTATTATAGATATGAGAAAAACTGCTTAGCGGTAATCCCTATTAAAATGTAAATAAATAAATAAATAAGAATCTTTATTACATTAGTTTAGTTTATTTGCATCCAAGGACTTGGTAATATAGGACATGTTAATACATTACATACAATACTGTTACAATAATAATAATAATAATCATAGCTACGATATTTCAACTATTCAAGTTTTATCAACGGACTCTGGAGGGAACTCAGCCTCTAATAAATGGTTACAAGGGAGGTGTGAAAGTGACCTAGATTATGATGCTGATCATCACCTACACAAATGGGCGAGATTGTGAATTAGTGGAGATTTTTTTTTTTGGATGAAATGGAAATTTCATTTTTATATCAATAACAACTGCAATTGCACTTGGATGTTTTTTTTTTTCCATTAATGTGTTATTGCTTAAAAATACTGAGTATTGAATCAGGTTCACTGCTCGAGTGTTACTAATACATGCGACACATAAAATCTCTCTTATGATGAAGCCTTGTACTGTAAGCATTTTTGGGTGGGATTACAACTTCGTATAATTTGTAGTAACTCAACATTCCTTTATTTTATTGGAGAGAGAGAGAGGGGCGTTTGTAGTTCTGCCACATAATTGTAGTATGTACAGATTGTCTTGGCTTTTGGTTTGCCAGAATGAATGATTTGGTTTATTTTAATTAGCTATTCTGCCACTTTGGCTAAACGCAAAGATAAAGATGAGTGATGACATGATGAAATTGATCAATGCCCAGGCTGGGATTTGAACCTGGGACTCCTGGCGTTGTGATAATCATTCCACCATGGTGGTTGTCATTTTTACTTTGCACTACAGAAACATAACCAAATATAAATTGTGATAATGTTGTCATCTTGATTAACTCATTAGAGTTCAAACATGACTACAAAGTGTTTTGTCCATTACATCTTTTTTTTTAAACAAAATTAAAAAATGGAAGAAACCTATAGTATTGATACTTATCAGGATGTACAATGAATTTTTGGTAACAGTTTCATACATCGGAGACACATTTCTTAATTTTTACAGAAGAAACTACTTACGGAAATGAATTTCTCTAAGGTTTCCAACGTTAGTCGAGGTATTTTCTTTCATCGTGGTATCTATTTGACTGGGAAATCATGTCAGTGTTTCCAACCCCCCTTTTTTTTTTAACTATGCTTGCCTAACCTAACCTTATCAGGATGGTTCGTGGGGCTATCCGTCAGCTACCCGTGCATAATGTACAATTTGCACACGTGACGAACACGATAGTAGGTATTTCTCGGTGAAGAAGGTTGGAAAACACTGATATTTGAAAACAAAAGTAGTGATATCATTCGCAAAGTAAGCGAATTCGCACCGTTACGTGTGTTCAGTAGCACTTAGAAAAATGCGATATTTTAGTAGAAAAAGTGTTTGTTTTCTTGTAAAAAGCATAATGCCACCTTGAACTATGTTCCGCAATACGCAATTGGTAAATACGAACCATGCAAAACACAAAATATCCGATTTTTATGTGTCTTTGATCTATGAAACTGGTACCGAATTTTTTTCATTATGAGAAATGAACCTCTTGGGGAAGCGAGTAATTTTAAAGCACTAATAATTTTCCAACTTGTATAATTAGTGAAACATCTTACTGATAAGAGACAGGGATATAAGATAGAAACAAATTCTGGGCCTCACTAACTAGTGGCATGAGTTGAGACAAAGATGTGGGCTATCTTACTGTGACACATGGTCCTAAACTATCGAGGAAGGGAGAAGACTGGACCAGTGTAAAAACCGTGTACAGGTGGTTAGGCATTACCACTTGCAGCAATTGTACCATGCCAATGGCAGGTTGCAAACTCCTAAGAAACCAGCTAACCTCCGTAGCAGAGTGGCTAGCTCATCATGCTAAAACACCACGAGTCCCGGGTTCGAATATTGGCATATGCACGGGTGATCTTTTTGTGTGGCACTTCATCATATCATCAATCACCCCCATCTTCACGATTAGCCAAAAGTGGCAGAAAAGCAAAGTAAAATAAACCATATCAATCAATCCTAGCAAACCTGGTTGATAATTTCCAAAATCAACATCTCATTGGAATGAACATTTTATTCACAATATACCGGGTGTACACAAATGAATATCGGAGTTTTAAACTTGTATTTTTTCTATGCTATCCACATTACAAATATGAACCATATATGAAATGAAAGAGTAACTCACCAAGTTTCGATTCTACGCATGCGCAAAATTTGTTTCCTAACTCTGCCGCTTGGCAGAGCCATTCATAGAGATGGCGACTCCCGAGCATAAGTCTTTTTGTGTGTTGAAACTCGCGAGGTCTAATTCAGTTGTTACAGTTCAACGGGTGTATCGGCGAAGATTTAAACGTGACCCCCATCTGTGTGTTCACTTTTCCACTTAGATGAAATGTGGATTCATTGCTGAAAATCACAGGACTAAGAAAATCGTCATCTTCTTGATTAAGAATTTGTGTGCAGAAGCACGCCTGTTGAACTGTAACAACTTAATTAGACCTCGCGAGTTCCAACACGAAAAAAGACTTACGCTCGGGAGTAGCCATCTTTATGAATGGCGCCACCAAGGGGCAGAGTTAGGAAACAAATTTTGCACATGCGTAGAATCGAAACTTGGTGAGTTACTCCTTCATTTCATATAAGGTTCATATTTGTAATGTGTATAGCATAGAAAATGTACATATTTAAAACTCCGATATTCATTTGTATACACCCTGTATACTGTATTGGCCCGAATATAAGCCGCACCCTAAAATTTGATGGAGCGAAAAGAAAAAAAAAAGATGATACCCAAATACAAGCTGAGGGAAGAAAAGAAAATTGGACCCCTGAAAGATCTCGTTGAAAGTAAATTTTTCAGTTTCGGCTCAGTGCAACCCAACGTTGCACATTAGATTCGTCAAGATTTTCTTCCAGCCTTTCTGTTGCTTGTGGCTTTAGCGTAACGAACAACTGCAAGTTTGAAACTTGCATCGTAACTATGCCTTATTCCCAGGCTTGATGATGCTTTCTTCTCCACACGATCATTCACATTGGCGACAAACCTGTAGATCCAATTTAGTAGAAATGAATACCTGTATAAACTTAGAGAAGAACGACACAATCTTAATAAAATCAAAGAGTACGTTATCAAGAATACCGACAGTTTTTACAATGCCTAGTTAGAAACAACAATGCTATTGTTGGATAAAATTATGGTATCTACAAATGCGGCCAGTTTCTACAATGCTATTGTTGCATTATCCTTATTTCAAATGAGAAATCTGCACATTTTAACAGCATATGATTTGACGAAATGTCAATTTCTTTTAAGGTCGCGAATATAAGACGCATCCTAATTTCTCAATTGAAATTTGGGTAAAATGTGCAGCTTATATTCGGGCCAATACAGTAATTGATTTTTCTTCTGTATTTTAGATTGTGGGCTCCAGGCTTTGCAGACAGCCTAGGTAGCCTAGAATATACACCCATCACTTCCAATATGACAAATCTACGTCTCAGCCATGTTTTTGGCCATGCCGTAAGGACACATAGGTGTGGAGGTAGTACCGACACATTCCCAATAATTCTCTGAATGGTTCATTATTAGTAGGGAAATAATTTTAAGGTGCAAAATTATGGTTGGGGGAAAAAAAAAATAATCTGAAAATGTTTTCAAAAAGGTGCAAAAAAAATAAAAAGGTGATGATAAAATGCCTTTATTCAATGCTCTTTTTCTGCACCTTCTGTATATAATGCACGCGGATCACATAGAGAACTGTGGAAATTTTTGTTTTCTCGTGGGTTTTGCTACATTTTCTTGGGAACTATTGGGGCTGCAGTGATCAGATTATACCATTTCATAGCTCTCGTGCTGAACCTTAAAATCAGTTCCCTAATTACTAGCATGCAATGTTAACTGGACATTATTCATTGTCTAGCGATTCTACTACTAAGATATATTCTAACACTATGTTTTGAGAGAGCATGCCTTGTCTCTGCTTCAGGTGAACAATTTATTTTTGCCGGTAATAGGGATTAAACCTAAACAGACCTGATTTTACTACAAATCCAGTACACTAGCCAACTAATCCACACCACCCCTTGGAATGCTATACTACTTTTTGCTCCATTTAATATTTCTATTTTC
This sequence comes from Lepisma saccharinum, assembly GCF_977018435.1. NCBI lineage: Eukaryota > Metazoa > Arthropoda > Insecta > Zygentoma > Lepismatidae > Lepisma > Lepisma saccharinum. The sequence goes on along the minus strand of NC_139247.1, from coordinate 50,501,480 downwards.
TGATGATGAGACCATATTTTCTTGAATTCTACTTAGTTCTGCACAGGTTCGAATCCCTGGGCCTGGGTGTTCTTTGTAAGTGTCCCTTGATCAATTTCTTCATATCATCGCTCACCCTGATCTTTGCAATTAGCCAAAAGTGGCAGAGAAGCAAAGTAAAAATAAACCAAATCAATAAACAACTACATAGTTCTGAAGAAGACACTCCGTGTTTCGTGTCAAAATGCCGATGCTTGTTTTACATTTTAATCCTCCACAGGTATGTTGCACTTGTTATGAATGTGGTAACACGGACAGTTGCAAAATAGAAATGAATGTCTGATTTCTGCTTGCTTCATTTAAAGCACTACTACTATAATAATAAAAATAATACCCTGTGGCTCTACAGCCCTCGAAGGGCCTGGCCTATCTCCATCCCACAATCCTACCTAGAGGTGTGGAGATCTTCAACCAGTAATGGGGTGACATGGGGTCAGCACGTCGAACCCTCAGCTGTTATAGATTTCCGAGACTGGGTTACACAACTCACTCGTAGCTCCTTAATGTCGTCACGATGGTGGGTTGCCACCGGTCCTATACACAGGCCGAAAACCCAGAGACTGAACCCATGCAGACTCAAACCCATACCATCCCGCAGTTGGAGCCCAAAGCACAGCACCTTAGACCGCAGGGCCACGGAGGACTTAAAGCACTACTGCTGTTTCCAGTGTTGACACCTGGGACGATGAGCATGTACATTTCTCTCTAGGTGTAAACAGAAAGATGAAAGGGGACTTGCATATGCAGAAAGCAAGAGGGCAACTGTAGAAGTAAAGAAAAACCCAGAAACGGCTCCAAAATTATGTAAACAAGATCTGAAATGTAACCACTTGCAAAGTACACTCTCACATTTTTTTAGGCATGTTATACTTTGGCATTAGAAGGCATCCTGGGTTCAATCCTCAGTGGATGCACATTTCACAGTGGTTCAGATCCCACTTTAAACTGTCCTAACCCATCCTGATTAGCAAATTTGCACATAAAAGGAACTTCAACTTTGACACTTGAAACGGTCTTCATCCTTGTGATGGAAAATGCATTATAAATCTAAAACTAAACTCGATGCTCAACAGCCCTCTAAAGGCCAAGGCCAGCCAGAGCAGCTTTTTTCATTGGGTGGTACATGATCAGTGCATCGAGTCCAATTGCCGCTATTTTCTGGCTTTCAAGACAGGAGCTCACTTCTTCTTATTTTCAAATATTTCACCAATTGTCTTCACTGGGTAATCTCCTTCATCAATCATGCTTCCCAGGTGAACCTTCGATGCAATAACAGGACAACAGTGGCATCTTGCCAAGTTCTCGACTTGGCTTCACAAGATGCTTCTCCCAGGCAAACAAAATTTGGGGCTCACACCGGGAATCAAACTTGGGACTGCTCGCACCAAAAGCAAGAGTGCTAACCATTTGCCTACATGGGAGTCCACATTATAAATCACTGTATATTTATAAACAGCACATTGATTATTTTATAATAGGTAACATTTCACAAACTTTTTGTTTGCCTCATTAATTGCAATGGATTTGGTACACAAACTAAATTAACCATTCTGTCAAAGAAATAACTTTGGAACATTTTACGGAGGGGTAGGCAAAACTAAAAATAATTTTGGCACTAGCCCCCTTTTTTGATCTCAGGAGTCAGTTCTTTTTTTCTTGCAAGTACTGGCTAAGAAAGCCATGAATACAACTAAGATAAGCTAAGATAATGTGATCTTAAAACATTTAATTTATTATTTAATACAGATTGGATCAAAAGTAATTAATTATTACGCCGGAGTGGCCTTCCTAAGGTAGGCTCAAATTGTAACAGCATGAATGAATGCAATACATTCGAATATATCGTTGTAGATTTTAAAATTTCACTAACAGTGCAAAAAAAATATAATGGCATGTTTATTATTATGGTTTAATGTTACATGTGATACAGCACACACACTACTTATTATTTAAAAACACATAATGGAAATTTCCATAAGCGAACTTGAAATATTCTTTTTTTTAGAACTGAATACAGAAATTAAGTCGCCAGGTAAACATTTTTAGGCAGCATCACAACCAGGTATCCTATATTTTCTAACCCTGATTTTACGTATGCAAAGAAAGTAAAGAAATGTTCAAAGTTTGCAGGGAAATTAAACTTATTGCAAGTGCCAATAATAAATGAACAAATAATTTAAATGACAGTGGATTTGGAAACAAATGGCTGCTCGCAAGCAAAGAATCATAGAGAAGTATACGGAAGGGGAAAATTATTCTCCAGCAAACATGCAGTAATCAATCACCAACACACTGAAATATGTGTAAGCAGACATAAATTGGAATTTAGAAAATACATGTTTCAGTAGAACCAAGAGAAATCACAGGGTAACATCAAGCAAGTTATAAGACTATGGGTGGCACTCCCAAACTCAATAGTGAAATTATTTCTATTCAGACATTGCAAAAATGTGTGTTGTGCTAGAGTCGTTTTCACGTTCAGAAGACACAGCGGCGCTTATGGAGAAACCGTACAGTGTTGCCAATACAGCGCTAGCTCATGTCGCCGGGAAATGATGAGCTTCCTTCACAATGGTGTTACCTATTTTATATATATAATGATAATTATATGAAATTATTAATATTAATATTATACTGTGAACATTACAGTTCATTAGCATGTCATTTTCCCATTACATTTAATTTAATACACAGGCACATTTAATATTCATTCGCCTTTCTCTGTAATTATTTCATAGAATAACATTGAGATATGGTAATGTTTTACATATATATATATATATAAATTCATTATTGTTTATGAATTTATGTGTACGTTGGAAACTGAAAGGTGATCTTCATTTCAGTATTAATTAATGTAAACAAAAAGAATGTGTATTTGCGACAGCACTAATGTTGCTCACAACAGCAGCATTCGAAACAATTGTCAATTATTGAATTTAAGTAATTGCAATTCTATTATAACAAACTGAATGAAGTTAATATTTTTATTGAATGGAAATAAAATAACAACTCGAAAACTTGATGGTGATAAGCCGGAATGCTGCGGTGAGTCGACAAGATGGCCAGACAACGTCCCCTTACTTCGCGCGCGGTTCGGGTTAAAAAGAAACTCCAAATGCATGGAAGTAATATTTCTGGAAACCTTTGAGTGGTTATAAAAAATAATTTCATTATTTTCTTCACAACTTTGTCGCTGGAAGTTTTTACTTGGAATTACAGAACAAAAAATGGCCAGCGACGACATTTTCTATTGCACGAATATAAAAAATCTCCACATACTTTATTTGAATATTTTTTAATGCAAATATGCTTTAAAGTATTGATAAATTCTGAGCACAACCGTCACCTATGACAATTAAAAAACAGTGTCAATTTTTTTCATAGTGAATGCTTCAATTTTACGGCATGTTTCAACGTTAGGAATGAAAACAATGTAAAAATTTTGTTTTCACAGAAAATTTGAGTTTTTACTTTATCTAAAAATATGTAAAGTAAAAAGTAAAGGTAAAGTGCTCCCCTGTGCATAGCACCACGCCATGAAGGCGTATAGGGGGTGTGGGGGTAACGCCCCACACTTTCTTGATCCGGTCATGAGTGGGGGTGATGTGATCAGCATCTAAAAATATGTAAACAAGTTAACACTTTTTTTGTGCTCACCATCGTATTCTCTACAAAATTTCCTGCAAAACTGCAGGTACCGATTTTACGTAAGCTAAATTTGTAAATCGAGAAATTTCACAACAGCGCGCTTGTATTTCCCATAAGAAAAGCGTTATCCATAAGAGCCCATTGTGTCTTCTGAACGTGAAAACGACTTTAGAACAAAGAATGATGCTATTAATCATCAAAATTTGGTGACCACATTCTGTTGATATCACTGTTCAATGCCTGAGCGGAATTTTTCTTTGGGGATTATACCAATGGAGGTAATTATGGATCAACAGGCTTTTACCATTCTTATTCAAGATTTTGATTTTAAAGTTGGAAGTATACAGATAAAAGTTATTGAACTAAAAACTACACCAAATGAAACTTCTGTAACCATTTCAAGTCAAGTTAAGGACATGATGTTTCACATTATTGCTATGATGAAATTTAAATACAGGGAAGGTAGAAAGGTTTTAAATCCAATTCTTAATTTTCAATTTTTTTTAAATCAGCCAAAAAAACGTTCTTATAAACTTTGTGAAACAACCTTATTTTAGTATTGGGAGTCCTACAAATACGATCTTGGATTTGTTTTGAAAAGCTCTTTGCAGCTGTTTTTAAAAAAACATTATCATTGTCAATTCACAATGTTAAACCGGTTTATACAAATTTTTATTCAACACAGTATAATACATGTTTAACGTCACTTACAGTGACGGCCCACAGTTTCCATGGTTTAACAGACAAACTCAAGTATCTATAATTTTGAATATGGTAGTAGTTCATTTTTTTTATGCATCAATCCTGGCAAATACGAATCTCTGCACAACTGCTTAATTCAGTCCATGACAAGCCTGAATAGTTCATTCACCTCAATTCCGTGACTGCAATGGGTTTGCCTTGCAAGATGGAACTTCATGTTTAGATATTTCAAATACCTAGGGGTCAATCAATCCATATGAAGTCATACAACATGGTTGCTTGACCATTTTTAAAAAAGTTTATTTCTTGTGTGGTGTGAGCCTCATATATAGACAGTTCAGAACCACTGTTATTTTATTTTTACTATCACCGATTTGAAGATGGCAGGCATTTTTTTATCATGGTGCACGTCATTTTCTCCATTCGTAAGCATCAGCGGCAACATTTTTATCTCAGCTCTGGTAAATCCTACGACAATGAGACAAAATCTGTCATGTTAATTTTCTAAATATTATTACTTCATAATAAATTTATGCTGCAATTTTCCTTGCTATAGTTCAGCACCCCCTGGCGATAGAAGTTTGAAACCTTCAATGGAGAAGCGGGAAGGTCTTATAAGTGCAATGTATGGTTGCTCAAAATGTGTTTACAAGGTAACAAAAAAAAAAAAAAACATAGGAAGCTTTACTTTTCAGCACACCCTCGTATATATACTTTATTGCAGAGCCATTTCAGGATTGTAATGTTGTTGATTGACATTCCAAATTACAGTTTGCAGAATTTTAACACAAAATGTTAATAAGAAATCAATTTAGGCATACCATATTTAATGCAAAGTATTGAATTTTTCACGAGTTTTGTATCTCTTAAACCAATTGAATCTCAAACTCAAAATTTTTACTGAAGTTACTTATCATTGAGTACTGTATTGTGTACAATTTCAGATTTTTAAACAACTGCCCACCAGAGATATTTAACCCTGAACTTGGATTTTCTTAACAAAGAGTACATGTTTATGATCCTGTAGAAAAAAAAAGGATTAAAATCTGGATTAAAGTCTCAAACTTCAAATAATTTTGGCACACACTATTGGTACACAGGTATTTGCACAAAAAAATTCAAGTGTCAAACAAACTGCCTTCCCCCTAAAACAAATGTCCGAAAATGTCATTTTGAGCGATTAAAATACACAATTTTGACCTTAAAATGTATTATGAAGGAATAATATTTAGAAAATTACACAGAAATATAATTGTAGCCTATAAAGTGCTTAACATCACAGATTTTGTCTCATTGTCGTAGGATGTACCAGAGCTGAGATAAAAATGTTGCCGCTGATGCTTACGAATGGAGAAAATGACGCGCGCCATGATAAAAAAATGCCCGCCATCTTCAAATCGGTGATAGTAAAAATAAAATAACAGTGGTTCTGAACTGTCAACATATGAGGCTCACACCACATAAAAATTAAACTTTCTTAAAAATGGTCAAGCAACCATGTTGTATGACTTCATATGGATTGACCCCTAGGTGAATGAATTACATGCTTTCATAGCATGATAAAACAGACAAGGGCTAGCCATCATAAGTATTCTAGTTGAGCATGGGAATAAGATATAAGTCAAGTCAAATTAATGTCAAAAATGTAATCCTTAAATATGATTTCAAAAGCATATAGCCTATGTAAAATGTGTACTTACCATTATAATTCTGTGTGTTCTGATGACGAATCACTGTCGTTGTTCCTTGCTTCCTCACCATCGCTTTTACTGTTGTAAATATTAATGTTGATAACATGCCCTACTTGAACATGTTGTGAACTTTCAATATTAACAGTTCCTGCAACTGCTTGAGGATCTTCAAGAATTTTCAAATCATTCAAAGTTGAAATTGGCAAATTGAACATACTCTCTGCTCCAGGCTCTCCACATTCGCTGTCATCACTTGAAGATTCGTTGTCTGATTCAGGTTCTTTCTCCTGTATTGGCTTTACCTGTTTTTTGTTTAGCTTCCGTTTAGTATCCTTGCTTTCTTTTTGTTCTAAGGCAATTATCTCCTCTCTCAGAAACGAAGTTGCAATTTCTTTTAGCTTATTTTCTTCCTGAAGTTGTCTCAGCTTCCTCGACTTTTTAGTAAATGTGACTGCTATTCGAGCATCAACAATTTGCTTCGGCTTGTTTAATTCAATGCCTGCAATACCTGATATTGCAAGTGGCACATAGACTTGATGAGTCCCATCCTTAAATATTGGCACGCACCTTTCTAATTCGCTCCTAACTTTACGCATTATGTCTTGAAAGACAGCGCCATTTTGGATCCGCTGATAGAACCTGTCCTCAGTAAAGTTTTCTGTGACATAGAACAAGATCTTGTAACTCTTTTTCATCACATCTTCAAATGCTATAAACTGATCGCTCCCAGCAGGAATATTCAATCCACTTATGGTGTAGCCTTTCAGTGAGTATTCCTTCTCCAACCACAACTGAACTTCTTCTGCGGCAATGAAATCCATTTCGCTTGCAATGAGACAAAAATCGTACAATAAATTCTGACATTCTTCTTCAAGCCTATCACAGACAATCTTCTTAATATCGTGTTGCACATCCAAAGACAGGGAAATATTTTGTTCTTCCAAATGCTTATCGAGAACCTCATCCACAATTTCATCAAAATGTTTCTTCTCCACCCCACAACTATAAGCACTTTTATCAAGTATCTGTGGTATGATGGGCTCAGATTTTGCACGCTGAATTTCACTGAAGATATTTGGTTCCTCTGGTACGTATAAATGGAAAGCACTCTTTTTCTCCAATCGACTGTTTCTAGGACTAACTTTAGATCCTTTTGGATTCAGGAACTCCCACACACCTTTGATCACACCTGAAAGAATCACAAAAGAGAAAACATAAATAACTCTTCCAAATACAGACAACAATTACATTTTATAAATTACAAGAGAACAGATATTCATGATTATTCAACTGGTGTATACTATGTTCAGCTCTGTACAAATGTTTCTTAAACTACTTTGCAAGCTCATGAATAAATATATATCTTAAAATTGCAAATAAAGGTACATAGTATAAATTCCATGCACATATATTTTTTCCCCAATGTCTGAAAGGTACTCCACAAAATATAAATCACATTTAAAAACAACAGTAAGTACTTTATTTTCCATTTTATACAGAAAAATGAGAGACAAGTCACATGGTATGGCCAATATGATTTAATCCCACAATAATGTTGATTCTACAATATCACTATTAAATCTTGGTAACATGATAAAAGTGGAGATTGCACAAAAAAGTTATTGCCTTTATAAACATTGATATAAACACAATGTTCCTTCTGTGGCATATTTTCATATATTCTCAACAGTTTGATGCTTCAAATTTTAAAGTTGCTTTAATAAAATAAAGAAAACATAAGTATAAGAAATAAAATTAATTCTCTTGGTTAGTAATTTTAAATGTGCTGTAAATTTTGTGACAAGAAACATGACATTGTAACCTAAGGAACCAGGGAATAACTTGATATGATATTCAGTTATGTTATCAGTAGACAAACAGAGGTTCTGTAGTTAGAAGTTAGAATAGATAAGAACATCTACTGTATTATACAATTACAACAAATTAAGCATAGAAACTCAAGAGCTTTGTTCCTACTGAAACCTTGTCAGTATTTCTTTGTGCTGATCATTTTTTTTTAATATTGATTTTTTTTTAAAAAAAATCGTAGTTTTATATATCTTTTAGAAAATGAAAGGTTAATTGAAACTTACCACATACAGAACCCCCCCCCCCCCAAGTGAAAGGATTGTTAGGTTCCTGTTAACACTGTAGCCTATGTCATATTTTCATTAAAATTTGTTTACATAAGAAAGGCAATGTAATGTTATGGAAATAAAATTGACATTTTTGACCCTTTGTACCCTGCTGGAAATTGGAAAATTTTCCATGGTTTATGAAGATAGATCACATTAGCCAGGTTGCCTGTAGAAAGGGCCAGGGAGGGGGGGGGGACTTGCCCCCATGCATATCTGGAAAGAAAATACATCGTTGTAATTCGAATGGTGAAATTGTACCATGACGGGTGACATGAAAGACACCAGATTAAGCGGTCTCTGATAATATACTGCTTCATGAGAATTTTCTTAACTGTGGGGGAAAAGCATCACCCCACTCCCCCTCACTTTGAGCACTGCTGCCAGCCCCCGAGAAAATATCCTGCAGATGGACTTGCACATTAGTGTGATGTCGTAAAGCTTGAGTCAAAACAAACTTGGCATGTCATGTTTCCCTATGCGATAGCATTGGATTTTCCACCACAAGGAGCCACTTTTAAAATTGTGACAGCAGTTATGAAACAATTTTGTGATGTGTATAGTACATCAATGTTAATATGATCTTTCAGAGAATACGTCAGTATATTACACATACCTTACAGAGTATGAAGTAAAGAATAACTGGAATAAGAAATCAAATAAAGTGAATGCTCCTAGCCAGCGTCCGACCTGGGAACTGCAGTCAATAGCAGGTGCGGTTGGCCCTATAGCGCACAGGATCAGTGAACCCCCAGTAATATACGATAATCACCTCGAGAATGAACAAGAAACAATGTCTTTACATTTTCACATTATTTCGCTAAAAAATCTACACAATAAGTCATGTATTTGTGCCCGTACGTTTGGTGAGAAGAAGAAACCGCGAATCGGCCACCCTGATACAGACCCTTAGTTGAAACCCCACAGGACACCTCGTGCCATTGTGAAAGCTTCGTGCGGGAGCTGAAGCTCGAGGAGGGTATAGGGCAAAATACATGGAACAGGATATTGCAGAACCTATGTCTCCACCCAACGGTCATGCGCAGTTCGTTCTCTCACAGAAGCCACGGAACAAGGCTCCATTCTTGCTGCTTCCTCCCTTCCAGTGTTGCTGTGTGCGGTTCAAGTTTGAAGCGCACACCTTACATATTCAATCTTCTCTTGTATCATTTTTCACCAAACTTCTTGGAATAAATGCAAGATTGTGGCAGAGATGGATGAGTGGAAACAAATAAAAGCTGGAATCAGATGCAATGAATTAAAATAAGGAGATACATTACCAAAATAGCTCGTGCATGCATTCAGAGGTTTTTCCTTAAAGGTGGAAACACTTCGGGTTCGCGAGAGAGAAAGAATGGCTTGAAGACGTGACTCGCTGTCGCTCGGTGTCAATGTTTCAAGTTTGTTAGTTTTTGAATTAAGTGATGCTGCGAGTGAAGCGAGGGATGGACTTTACCTAGGCTATGTCATTTGAAGCAGTGTAGGCGTTGCTGTCCGCGCAGGCAAGAAATGACCGATAGAAATGTACGTAATTAACGTAAACAAACTTCCTTGTCCACTGAAAAAAAGCGTGTGCTGGTCGACCAGCCCCAAATTTAGACAAAGCTGTCGCGTTTCAATGAAAGGGTCTCAGGTTCGATTTCTAGTATGCACATGCCATTAGTTGCCATTTCCCTTTAATAAATGTAGGACCAGTTCTGATTAGTCGGCATGGACGTCCGGAAGGGAAAAAGGGGGCCGCCCCCCATGGAAATTGAATGTCAACCAAAAATTATATATTACCCGCATATAATTTAATTTCAGTCACAGTAATTTTTGGTAATTATTTTAAAAGCATTGAAGTAACTTCAGACTGAAGGAGTGTTTTTTGCCCCTCCTGGGAAAAAATATATTCCTTGCCCCTACTTGAGGACGTCCATGATATTCCAACAAAACTCCACTTTTTTCATAAAGGCACAATTTATTGTAGTTTCAGCCCTACATTTATTCGCACACCCATACTACAAAACCTTATACTCGCAGATGAAAACATTCTGGACAAATCTTTTAAGCCCTCCCCCCATCCTTTTGTTAGGCGAAGGAAGTATATTTTGCGGAAACTGAATATATGTCACATAACTTCAGTGAACCCCCGGGTAAATAATGCACGAGCTGCGCCTGGTCAATAGACAGCACCATTGTAGTCACAGCAGCCAGTCAGCATTGTGGCAGTTGAGCTTTGGACCAGGGATGCTTCGATTTTCTATAAAATAATACATGATTTCCTTACTTCAGATATTCTTTACCTTATTCTCTCGGAGGTATGTGTAATATACAACACATATTCTCTGAAATATCATCTTTATGTAGATGTACATCACCATTTTGTTTTGTATCTGCTGTCACAATTTTAAAACTTGTACCTTGCGATGGAAAATCGAATTCTATCACATACAGGATGACCTCTTTGATCCGGACATGTCCTCCTTTTTAGGTATCTGTCCGTGATCTGGGTGTTTTTTTAGAAATTGGTAAATGTCCTTCTTCTTTGGAAAGAATATAAGCCCAGCATCGAACACAGAAAATGTGCTGCACAGAGAACACATAATGATCATCATTTAAGGCATATCACTTGGGATGCGTTAAGTATTCGAGCAATGCTCACCTAGCATCTGCGAGCTGTACACGATCACTTTGCCTGATTGAATCATTTGTATTACTCTAATATGTTGCTTCACCCTCTGAGCACATCCCAGACTACTGAAACGCATGTGTTCTGTGTTGATTCATTTGGCTTATTTTACTTTGCTTTTCTGCCACCTGGCTAATCACGAAGTTGAGGATGAGCAATAATATGACGATTTCGATGAAGGGACACTCACAAAGATCACCCATGCCTAGGCTGGGATTCGAACTCGGGACACCTGGCATCGTAGCATGCTGTGATAACCACTCTGCCACGGAGTTTGGTCAGTTCCTTTTCGAGTCATACATATACAATGCAGAAACGTGTAGCAATAATTTTGATTATTAAGTATTACAGTAGAGCGTCGATTATCCGAACGTCGGTCAACCGAACGACCGCTTAACCGAACTGTGTACTCGCTCACTTTCAGATATCTGTAATGAAAAAAGTACGTGACTTAGCTGCTCGTAAGCGTGTAGGCTTGCTTAGACAGACCAAAATAAAGGATTTTTTAAACGTTAATTTTGTGTACTGTGTGTATTGTTCATGCAAAATGCGTATGTAATATGTACATATTTTTGTTTAATAAACTGTACCACATACTATATATTCCTACTAAAGTTGCCTTTGTACATTACTTTGTAATACATACTTAAAGAGATGCCTGTTTTTATGAATAAATTTACTGTACAGTACTTCTTTTTGGCAAATAAACATGTACAGTTCGATTATCCGAACAAACCAGTTTTCCGACACCCATGTCCCCCAATTACTTCGGATAATCGACGCTCTACTGTATTTACTTTGAACCTAAAGTGTAAATTCAACAATGGTCTGGCATGAAATTATTTGTCCAGGCTATGGAAAAAACAAATATGAGTACAGGGTAAGGTGGCTGTCACATTTCCCTGATGTTGAAAAAGTGATACTAATGTTAGTGGAATTAATATCATATTTCTTGTCCCAATCTAAACTACCTAAAATTTTAATTAGTTTTTTTTATAAGTTGCATTAACTTATGGAGATATTTCATTCTAATAACCAAGAATTGGAGCAAAATTCTGTCCTTCAAATTATAGATATTCTTAGATATGATTGTCTTTTGTTAAATAATAGATTAGGAGATTGCTTTCTTTGATTAAAGGTAAGAGGATATTAATGAAAAAGATCACCTGAGAAGTATTTGTGAGCAAAATGTTGGTAAGATTTTTTATATTGATTAAATTATGAATACTGGAAAATGTGTTGCCATTTTTTGCGTTGTCCTTTTTTGCCATCCTCTGTCCTCTTTTTTAAATGTATGTGTCTGGTCACCCTAATCACATATGTTGTAATATTCTATGTACACAATTTATTTTACACAGCTCCCCTGCTCCGTATATACATCTTTACATTACAATCTATTAACAACTGCTCCCGGTTGCCTTTTGCTGCATAACAGAGAAATGAAATGCACTTCACAGGACTATGCTCCACGAGCATGCTATTTAACAAGGCGCTTCTCGCAGTTGTATCATGCAAGAGTCGCTACGCAGTCCTCTCATTAAGTGCAGCACATCTTATTTGAACTACGAGCGCACTATTTAACAAAGCGCTAACCTGCCCCCACAGTTTATCACGCAGAGGTCTCTATACATACAGCACTCACTCTCTGTGTATCTCTGTAAAATGCTGTCTCAATCCATCGAGCCCTGTATCGGAGTCTGAGAGCCCATAACAAGTCGGAACCTGGTATATATACCTCCGACAAACTTGCCTGCCCTCAACCATTGGGGCAAGGTCCTATTGTTACTTTTCAAAATGGAAAAGCTGTTGAGAGGAAACAACCATCTGGCTTCCCCGGCTATCGAGCAAAAAGCAACCTAGGCCAGAGCATTTACAAACAACTAGGTCTAAACTTTTATACATATATATTTCCATTTTCCAGCTGTGTGAGTAAAAACCACACAGCACATAAGAAAACATCATGCAGTTGTCTGTTGATGGCACCATTAATATGGTCCATTATGTTGCTTATGAACATTTGTTGTTGTTTTTTAGATCACAGAGATGTGTTACAATGAAGTAATGTGTGATTTTATGTGGTACTATTGAGATCAAATATCTTGTGGTTTAGACACCCCAAAACAAATTTTATGTTACATAAAACATCGAGGTCTATTTTCACTTTTTGAATGTGCATACAACCGATTTTTATGAATAAAAGAAAGTACGTATTTTGGGTAACGGTTCAGATTGTTTTTTCAAATTCTCCTAGCAGAAAGACTAATTATTATCGTAGAATTTTGGAAATCACAGTCACACGAAATTTGAACATTCCTTAAAGTAATTAGCACAGTTTGGATTCGAGAAAAAACTTATTTATGTTGAAAAAACAAAAAAAATTAAAATACCTTACGCAAGCATGCATGCTTCCCATGGACAAGGTATTCTCCGTTAACAAGCAACAGTAAGTATCGTATACTAGTGGGAATGAATGTAGAAGTAAATCAGAACCTTGGGAGAATGCATTGAGGGACTTAATTTTCATGTTAAGAGAACCAAACCTGACCTGCCTAACCTAACCATGAAAGCATATATTGAACAAAATCTGAAGTAATCGCTAAAACTCCGCAGTATATGTTCTCAGACGTAAATCGAAATCGAACAATGTAAAAATTGCATTCGTAGCATGATGAAATCACAATAAAACAAAAGGAACTTGGGCCCTAATTTTGTTATGAATATTGGGCAGTATCATGGTACTTCATTGAAAAATTTTGAGACTCATCTTTGTACAGCTCATCTGTTCTGGGTGACAAAAGCCACAATCACTTCACTCATGTATTTAATGCATTTTGGCATGCAAGAACAAATTTGAAATGTCTTTTCCATGGACAAGGTATTCTCCGTTAACAAGCAACAGTAAGTATCGTATACTAGTGGGAATGAATGTAGAAGTAAATCGGAACCTTAGTAGAATGCATTGAGGGACTTAATTTTAATGCTAAGAGAACCAAACCTGACCTGCCTAACATAACCATGAAAGCAAATATTGAACAAAATCTGAAGTAATCGCTAAACTCTGCAGTATGTGTTAACAGACGTAATTCGAAATCGAACCATGTAAAAATTGCATTCATAGCATGATGAAATCGCAATATAACAAAATGAACTTGGGCCATCTTTTGTGTGCCACTTGACAAATTTCAACTGTAACCACATAATGGAGAATGCCTACTTTCAAGGTATGCATGTATATTTTGTGACTGGTTTTCTTTTAGATATGATCAGTTTTATTTCGTTGCGAGTGTTGGGTTTGATGCTGATCGTAAGCTTCAAGTTTTTTGGGGGGCTAGGAGTGTTAAGTTTAGTGTCTTCTGCATTTGGACGTTTTTTTATTTATTATAATTAGTCAATGGCGTCACGTGCAGTTCACATACAGGTGTTCACAATAAAATTTTTATACTCAATGGAGATTTACACCTCTCCCTTGTAATTTCATCTTCAATTGAAAAGTCAGAATAACAGTTCAACTTATTTTCAACAATTTCCCCCCAAAATCAAGCTATATTTGAAGCAATACAAGACTTTTTATTCAATTAACACCCTTTTAATTATGTAATTTACAATTAGTACTGGCTAGTGCAAAATAATTAGTATAACATGCAATCTCAGGTATGTACAATGCAAGACTGCCATATTTCGCAATCTACTTTCTATTACACCGACCATATGTTAACCAACGACGTTCATTCAGCATTGCAAGCAGTTGCATCGTTAAAAGGGACAGAGGGGAGGATGCGTCCAGTAGAGAAAAAATGTATTATGTGTATGTAAGATATTTGGATAGTATACATAATGTCTCACTGCTCACAATAACTCAGTTGCGATGCTTGAGTGTCAGTCAATGTGACATTGCTTATATTCCTTCTTCCCTCCTGTTTCATATTTTTCCTCCAAGCATCATTTTGCCATGGTTCAGAGAGATTGATTTTCGATCATTTCAAGGGTTCCAAAACTTATTTGCTTCACGGTGCCCTTAGTGCTTCAAGATCTTTCCGCAGCACCCAGAATGTACCCCTCTCTAACACTTGCAACGCTCAGTTACTTGTAAGAGTGCATGCCTTGAAATAAAAAATTAAACACGTATTTCAAATTCAGAAATATTTCATATGTACAGGGCTCGAAAAATCCCGATCGCCAGCCTGGCGACTGTGATCTTTTACTGTATTATGTACGAAATTTTGAAGATTCTTTATTCTTTATTTCCATGGGTGAGCTTCAGACTGATGCTGTTCTGCCACCTAACCCATGTCATGGAGTATGGTCAATATTTAAGCACATGTTGCATGCATCTGTTGACAAAATTTCGACCTGCTAGTGTTGCCATTTACGGAGGATGTGTACCAAAAATGGCACTTTTTCACCACTCAACCCATAAAATCGCCAGTCAAAAATCTATCAAATGCTGCACATAATCAATATTGGTCGCAAGTGACAGATTGGCATGGCATCCGACATCTAATTATAACCCTTTGATAATTTCTTACACATTTTTCTCACTCAAAAATGCATTTCTGGAAAAATTTTAACACTGCCTTTCGCGCAAGTGTGGCGTAAACTGACATTTTTTTAGCACTGAAAACTATCTCAATGGATGAGACTTTATAATGCAGAAAACCCGGTGTAAATATCTCTTACGCTTTTCAAGATATACATTTTCAAAGTTTGGGTTGCGTGACTTTTGAAACACTGTAGTATGCACAATTGCTAGTAGGTGGTTTCCTGGCGCCTAGCTCTGAAGAAGATTTTTCGAGCACTGCATATGTAAAAATGTACTAAATAAGCACATATTTGAAACATTCATAGCATTGACTAACAATTCAGTGAAAATATTGGATCATTTTGCAGCACCCCTGTAAGTAAATCACGGTGCCCAGAGTGCCGTGGCACACACTTTGGAAACCACTGATTTATAGCGTATAGTAACATCTGTTCATAGTCGTCATTAACATGTTTACCAGTCGTCGCCTTGTAATCGAGGGGTTCCAGGTTCGATACCCGGTGGAGGCACAAGTGATTCGGATCTCACTTACAACTGTAGGTCCAGTCCCGATTAGTCTTACTGCGCATAAGTGGACTTAAAACACCAAATCAATCAATCAAACATATTTACCATCCTTGATCTTATGCATTGCACGAAACGAATCCTTCCAGAAGCAGTATTTTGGAAGCAAGTCATTTATATATGTGCAAATGGTAACAAACGCCCAGGATGTGACCTTTGTACGTCCATGCATTCGAGTAAATTGATCAATTACAAGAACTGTCCGATGAAAAAGAATAAGAATTCTCTTTTAGATATATTTACCTATATATTTTCTAAATGTATCTATTGCAAGCAAGACTACTTACTGATTTGCCTGAATAAGTGGCTAAAGAAGGGGCATGTTTAGTGTGTGTTCTTTAGCCACTTATTCGGGCAAATCAGTAAGTAGTCTCATTTACAATAGATACAATTGCACACGAACTCGCTCCTGAAGGATGACCGGCCGAAGCCTATAATTGAGCTCTAGATATTACACAGAATATAAAATGCTCACTGTGGGTCATATAATTGAACACTACACACCAGCGCACAATGCACTTAATAACGATATCAAGAGAAATCATTAAAATTAAATGCTACATTATGCAACTATGTAGCGCAGACCATCTCGAGTCCCCCTAGACATGCCTTCAATATGCTGCGCTCTGGTGCCGAATGCAAGAACTATTGCTGCTTGCTTCAGGGCTCGCACCACCATGTTCGCACAGTGCAGCGAACATTTTCGGGGTATAGTGGCCAACAGCCCCTTAGCTGCCAGTTTTATGCAACACTCACAGCAATTGTGTTCAATGCAATTTGTGGAACACCGTGGGAGTCAGTGTTACCAACTATCTAAAAAAAAGTTATTAGACGTGAAAGACGTTGTGTCAGAGTAAATTGTGTGTATACTCGAACATCAAAGAAGGATTTTTTTCGAATAAATATAAGTATATGTGTGTGTGTGTGTGCGCGCATTTAATATGTACGTAATTTAAAACATATACATGAGTGTTTACGTGCTCATGCGAAAATTATCAGGCGACGCGCCTGATTAAAGTAGTCCAACATTGGAGCTGTTGTGTTCTTAAGCTGGACACACAGTACTTAGGAATCAAAGGTATACCGGAATAAAATTACTGGATAATTTGTAGTTCCGTTACCACGAAACAAAAATTCTCGAGGGAGTACAGGTCAAGAGCTCTGTAAAATCTTGGGGGGGGGGTTCTTTTTTGTGATCTGGGTTCATAATTTGTTATATTTGGCATCATCCTATGATTTCTCGGATATACTCAAATTTAGCCAGTATCCCTGTTCTTAAGTTTTTTTATTATTACAATTAAGATTTGTTATAGGTTCGGTGTAAATGCACTTACTTGGCTTCTTTGGTTTGGTTACCACAGTAGAATGATTCTGTGAATCGTCCACATTGATACATGTCTCTGGTCCATTCATGTTGCTGTCACGAATCGTCTTTTTAAGCTACAAATATCAAGTCACTTTCTATAAACATAATAATTATTATTATCGTGCAAGTTGTTTTGTGTGTGCAATAACTTCCTGGCACTTCCTGGATTGCTTGCAGTGATACCAGATTCATTTTACTGTACGCACCACAGATTAGCTAAAATAATAAGGTAGTGTCTGCTGCCACGACCTTTTTCTGCTGGAACCTCAAAAAAGATGTGCGTGGCAGCAGACTCGGTCTTTGTTTTATCGTGATTTCATCTTGCTATGTATGCAATTACGTCTGTAACACATACTGTTAAGTTTTAGCGATTACTTACATAAAAATGTTTGAAGATTAGGTCCCTTAGCATTCTTCTAATAATAAACCTAAATGCTCTCGTAGTTAGGAGGTTCTGTTAGCATTAAAATAATATCGCTAAATGCTTTCTAAAGAAAAAGGTTCTAAATTACCTGTACATCCATTCCCACTAATCATAAACATGCATTTCTCTCGTCTTAATCAGTTCATAAGATTTGTAACATCATCTTAGCAGACGAATTACCTGGCAGGCTGCTGACACGCGCTTGGATTGTACATGGAAAAAAGTTCTTCCCCATAAGGCTTTAATAGGAGCAAGTAATGCAGGAGGGTAGGCAACACATATTGCACCCTTCGATGATCGGGTGATTTTGCCTGTCTTAACACCGAGAAATGTGTTCCACGATTAGGTCAACATGACAGGAAAGCAAAGAGGGTCACGTGACTATTGGTTACGTGGAGTGTTGTGCTTCTCCACGTCCCCAGTTCTTGATCCACATTGCAGAAAAAGTAGAGCTGCATGCAATATATGAAAATAGGTTGTTTTCAACTACACGCTTAATTATGATTTTCCCAATTGTAAATCTATCAGACGTGTCTCCCGATTTAGTCGGGACAGTCTTTTACTTTGAATTCCTGTTTGTCTTAGGCGTAACTTGACGGGAGCAGAAAGGGCATTTGTAACCCCCCCCCAAAAATCAGGTTTCTTAAAGCTGCTAAAACAGGAATTAAATACTATGATTTGACGCGTCCAAAAAAAGTATTATATTGAAAGATTTTTCCCAAATACGTAGATAGCAATTTAATACTTTGAAAGTGTCTCAGATTTGTTTATTGTCACAACTTAGTGTGGCACAGGTCTACTACAAAAGTGGAATTTCGTAACAGAAATATGAACCCACTCCTTTTATTTCGTAGCCGATTTCATCTTGAAACTGAAATTAAGAATATTAGTTAACAATGTCATTGGTAAACAATAAAAAAATGTGTTAGACCCAATTCTTTAATACCTTATCATAATCTTTATCGCAAGTTCAAATTTTCTTGTAAGTCCACTTTATGCAAAAAAAAAAGGTAAAGTTCTCACCTGTGCTTGGCGCTACGCCATGAAGGCGTATAGGGGGTGTGGGGGTAACGCCCCACACTTTCTTGCTTCGTTCGTGAGTGGGGGTGATGTGATCAGCATCACGCCGCCCCACACTTTCTTGATTCGTTCGTGAGTGGGGGTGATGTGATCAGCATCACACCCCTGACCGCCTTTACCCCCAGGGTTTCCCCCAGGTACCCATGTCATTCGACGCTGGGTCGGCGCTGGGGCCGCTTCCAACGTTAGAAAAGTTCCCGGGCTTGAACCGGCCGGGAATCGAACCTGGGGCCTATAGCACGGTAGTCAGATGCGTTACCGACTGAGTCCGGCACAGATAGACTAATCTGAAGTGCATACAGTGTAAAGTGGGATCCGAACCACTATGTGCGATCACCTGGTATCGTACCCCAGACCCTTTGATTACAAGGCCTTACCACTACGCCATCAGTGAGGCGCACACAATCTTTGTATTTCGACCTTTTTAAACCTATATGTATCATATAAGAGGTTGTTTAACGTTGCTATGCCTCTATGGATTATATTTAGCCAGTATTTGAGCACATAGCGTCAGGTCTCATAGAATATAAGCTTATCTTCAATGTTATGGTTTCCTGTCTGCAGTAGAAAAACTGGCAGGTTCCCATAGCTTTTCTTTCAATAGTCTTCCAATGGTTGCATATTCACTCACTCAAATTTGATTCATTCGTTTCGAACACAATCCCCGATGGCGCAGTGGGATCGTGGGCGCCTTGTAATTAAGGGATCCCGGGTTCGATACTCGGTGGAGGAACATAGTGGTTCGGATCCCCCTTTAAACTATAGGTCCATTCACGATTAGCCTAACAGGACATAAAGTGGACTTAAGACACCAAATCAAGCAACCAACACAATCCCGTTATTGTCCAGATTATCGAATCCAGAACCTTCGTCGCGAATAACATAAGCAGGAAGACAACGTGAAATAACCGAACAGAAACAGAACCTAAAACCTACATCGGATAGATTGAATTAAGTCGACGATACAGCACGGGTTCTGAAATGAAAAATAATACGAAAGTTGAAGGACCTCTATACGCACCCACTTTTCCTCCACTCAATGGGGAATATATCCTTCTAGCTGAGAAGCCTTTACGTAGGAGTGCCCTGAGGGAACTTCAAGGCCACGACGATAAAGTGTTCTACGCGCAATGACGGGACCAAAACATACGTCAGATAGCTGTGTTCCTCCTTATTTCGTACGCCATTGATAACAGGAACACGTGACATCGTCTTTGGTAGAGCAGACACCTGCTTGCTTGCCACCACCCTTTGGTTCAGTGACCTTCGCCCGTAGTCAGCAAGAGCGAATGACTCACCAGATACTTGTTGTCTGTGAGGGTACACGAGAATAGATATTTCGTTAGTGGCTGTAAGTATTGTTTCATCTGCAGTTATATCAGTTAACATTTCAATAGTTTCCTAATGGTTACGTTAGTAATAAACATGTAAATTAGTTCTCGAGAGTGAACGTTTTATCTATTTGAACGGGGGATTTTTATACAGTCTGCATGTATTATTTTTTCCTGAAACAAGAAGAAATTCGAAGACGCAAAAAGAGTTGTATAAGAGTAGTTAACAAAAGGAAAAAGAAGAAGAAAACGAAAATGTAAATCCTGAAATAAATTATGGTAGAGATCGAGTGAATAACATTTTGTCATGGGGCCTCCTCGATGGCGTAGTGATAACGTCGTCGCCTTGTAATCAGTGGATCTCGGGTTTGATACACGGTGGATGCACATAGTGGTTAGTATCCCACTTTAAACTGAAGGTCGAGTCCAGATTAGCATATCTGTGAACCAAACCAAAACTAAGAAAGAAATTGTCACAGTGTAAGAAAAATTCATGTTCAACCAGATACGAAACAAAAGGGAATAATATATTGCAGGTTGGAGTTCACATCTGTAGCATCTAACCAGCACAATTATGAATCGCAACATATCGTATCAGATCCATTTTTATTATACATGTATGATAATATAAGAGAAGTAGAGGAAAGAGAAAACCAAGCGAAACACGGACGCCTTCTCCAGAATTTCAAATCTCGTTACATAAGGTTCTGGGTTGGAGTCCCGAACAGGCATGACTTTCTTGTTCTTGCCCTTTTATCTGCTTCATTTCATCATAATTCATCGTTATGGTTCACCTGCAGGGGAAGAATAATGACAATAATTGCCAATACAAAGCCAATGACAAACAGAACAACTCGATTACGGAGGTGCCAAGAAGATACGAGACTTGATAGTGTCTCCGTCTCTCGGTTTATCGAATTGAAAATTGCTCTCCCGTTCTCGGTCTCGATTAGTTAAATAAAGAAATCGAAAATGTAAATGTGAATGAATATACATGTATTTTATATATTCCGGTTTTGTAGGAAATTTCGTGAGATGAAATAAGTACTCTTCCATCGTATTTATTAGGGCCTCCCCGATGGCGCAGTGGTAGCGTCGTCGCCTTGTAATCCCGGGTTCGATACCTGGTGGAGGCACAAGTGGTTCGGATCCCACTTGAAACTGTAGGTCCAGTCCCGATTAGCCTTACTGTGCATAAAGTGGACTTAAAAAAACCAACTCAACAACCATCGTATTTATTTTTATATTTTTTATTCCCTGTTCGATGATTGCGACGATAAGGACGAGTGACCATTACATGAAATGGATGACGAAATAGTCAAACACCCCCGACAAGGACGGTACTCAAACCCAGAAACTTTGGCGTCGATATCGAATGTCAATCACTTAATGAGCTTGACCACCGAACCTGCTTAATGTTGTTTCTGTCAGGTAATTCGTAATAATATCCCACATTCACTATCATTTGCTTCATAATTTATCTTATTGTTGTGATTAACCTGAATTCAAAGAATTAGTTGAAAGGCAAAAATGCAAGATTGAATGTCTCTGATGTTACTTCGTGCCGAATAATATGACGTGGTACTATGATATGAATTTATTAATCATATAATATGCCTATTCATTCCATTGATTGATCCCAATTGAGCACACAAAATATGCTATAATGTCCACTCCATGGAGGAGTGGTTAGCACAGCGCGCTACGATGCCATGGGTTCCTGGTTAGAATCTCGACTTGGGCGTGGGTGTCCTTGGTAAGTGTCCCTTCATCAATTTCATCATAGCATCGCTCATCTTCATCGTGGCAATTTGCCAAAAGTGAAAGAATAGCAAATCTAAATAACAAACATCCAATCAAATCGGACATCTCTACCGATTTAATTCTATACGGTACCGAATTCCCACTTTATTGCTGCATCTTAAGTCATTTTACAGCATCTCAATTGTTTTCCGATTCGAAAACATTTGGAATGTTGTTTTGTGCAGTTGATTGTGCATTGTTTCGTTGTTTGGATTGTTTAATTAACGTCGCATTAATTCGTTTTAGACCAATCGTGACAGGGGGAAGCAAGAGCACAGATGAAGCGAAAAAGACAAGGAAGAGACCACGGCTTTCTTTAAAGATAGCATCCCGTGAATACAACTCAAGTGACTGCAGAATATTATGAATAAAATTTATTTCGCTTTTTCCTTTTATTTCTGTTTCAGTTATTTTACTTCGCTTTTCTTCTACCACTCGCGTTAATCGTCTCGGTGAGGAAGAATTATAAACTCGTGAAATGGACGATGGTACAAAAAAATATATGCCTCTCCCACGGTTCGAAACTGTCAGTACAAAATATTGTCTTATTTTTAAAATTTACGGTCAAATATGGTTTGTCACGTAGCAATTTTCGCTTATCTCTTTCTCAAGGGGTTCCATTGCCTCTCTGATGTCGTAGTGGTAACGTCTTCGCCATGTAATGAAAGGCTTCCGAATTCAATACCAAATAGAGAGGCATTTGGTTCGGATCCCATTTTAATCTGTAGGTCCAATGCATGAACTGGACTTAAACAATTAACGTGTGGCATGTGGTCTGTGATGAGAACCATCATTTCAGCGAACCTTCTTGACAATGACTCTAATATCACTTGAAAGAATAGTATTTCCTTACGAGTAGCTCTTGTCAAGAAACCAGTTCCTGAAATTTTCTTCTGGAGGCATCGTAGCACCCAGCTGTTTGTTGTGGCTGGGGCACGAGTCATGTGACTCATGCTATCAAAGCTCAATTCTTCCCGAGAACTCAGAATCACCAGGCAAACTTAAGCGAATATTTTGTTATTTGGGTTGCATAAACAACAGGCTTTAAGACGTTACGAAATTCTACGTCCCGTGGCCCAGGTATTTTTTTCTAAGACTGTACACACACACAGCACATTATTCTGATTTGAAACCTGATTTTTATAAAGGTAAATGGAAAAGCACCGAATATAAATAAAATTCAATATTACGTAATTAAATCAATGCATGTATCTACTTAAATTGAGTAAAAAGATAACTGTACCTATCCAATATCACGTAACAGAAAAATATGTCAGCTCTGTGATATGTTGAAATGCTCTATGATAGGTTGAATACCATTGTGTTTTCGGTCGCGTGACTCTAAAATCATTATCCAACTGTTGGACAGGAACTTGCAGTCAAACAGCCAATTAGGCCTACCGTTGCCCCCCATTCTGTTTGGGCAAGAAGCGGCAAAATTAAAATCCCTCTCCTTCCCGAGGCAGCCAGCGGGAAAACAGGATTTTGTCAAAATAACCGTGAGCTGTGAACGTGGGCCAGTTCTTATCGTGATGTGTGATTATAGTACATATGTATTATACATTGAAATTGTCCTGTACAAAAGTTCTCTACAGATATCTGAGAACCTAGAGTCTCTAGAACAAACTGAACCTCTCTTATACATTTTGATCTCACTATTGCGAGTAATATATTACATGAGACTTTATTGAGGACTAAAAGTGGTAAACGTTATAAGTGCCAAAAGCGAAAGTGTTGGGAAATCACATCGTACCGCACATCAGCCCATAAGAACGTACACACTCATGGCCGTATTTAGAGGGGGGGTTTCTAGGGTTCAAACCCCCCCCCGAAACTTCTGACATGTTGGATTAATGGAAGTTCAGAAACCAATATTGTAACAAATTTTTAATTTTTTTTCGAAGCATCACAAAAATACATGGAGACAATGTTGAAACGATCGAGCTAGAATTTTCATACATTTGGAATTCTGAAACTTGAGTGAAACAGGATTTATTCTCAGAATCTTAGCCCACCCGCGACCCCTCCATTATCACTTCTGCTGTCATCTTTCCAGTGTTGCTCCTGCGTCACAAGGAATATAGACTGAAGATTCCCTTATGATTGTCCCAAAATTCCCTTTCCATCTTTTAAATTCCCTGTCCGATAAAGTCGAAAATCCCCCTTGATAGGAGTTCAAACCTAGGATCTCCAGTTTTGTAGCACATTACGTTCGCGATTGAGGTTACAATCCAAGCACCAGGCTAAGTTTTTAAAAAGAATAACTGGTTCCACACCTTTCAAAATTCCAAAAATTTAATTTTAAAGTCAAACAACAAAAACTTTATGACTAAAATTTCCATCTAACTTTTAAAGCTTTTCTCTTGAAGGTATCTAAAGTTTAATGACGAAGTATAATAATTGTGCATTTCAGTACACACTGTATGAAACGTAAAAAAAAAAAAAAAAAATTGTGCTGGATATTCACTCATCTGTTGGATTGAATAAGCCTCCTCAAGGATATAACAATAATATAATAATAATTATTAGTAGTAGTATTATTATGGAATAAAATTGTTTTATTATTATGAAATTTTAATTATTATTGTGCAATTATTGTTATTATTTCTATTATTAAAATTTCTGGCGACGCCCATGGGAACAATTATGAATGAACCCCCCCGAAATTTTTTCCTGCCTACGGCCATGTACACACTAGTGACCTCTTTACACGTCCTTTGAACTACTTAGAGGGCTACCAGCCACATTTCACGTTTACCACATTATAAAGAATGGCACATTTCACAGTTCAACGTGGAAAACGGTGTTTGAATTATTGTGACACTTACAGCGTTTACCAATTTTAGTCTTCAATTATAATTCGGATAATATAACTTTAATTGCTTTACTTTTTTATTTTAAGGTTCCCAAGAAAACATGGCACATCTGTAGGAAATGGAAAGTTTGATTAAAAGGTAAGACGTAGTAATATTTATATTTATTTTTAATGCATGCTAGAAATAGATGTGACCACACCTGTATATTTTTCAAACTTATTTTTGCAGCTTTCAACTTGGTTCCCGAGCACATTTTCTGATTACGGGGGGAGGGGGCAAAAGGTAATGAGGAAAGATCAGACGGTGAAACAAATCTACTTCTATCTCACTGTTTTACAATCTCTATATTGATGAGTACAGAACAGGGGCGTATCGAATAATCCCATTCCTGTGTACATTTTGTGTAATTTTAGGCGTTTATGCCCATACCTCTGATCCATAACTGGAACTTATGTTTACTCTAAGGAAAGGAGATCCGAATCTAAAAAAATCCACGGCTCATCTTAAACTAAAACTTTCATTACACATGTTTATGAATTGAATATACATATTTCTTCAAACATTGGATAGCGTATGAAACACTGCTGGCAGCTGCGGCGCCAGGATTAATCATCAAGGGGGCTGAGTGGAGGCGGAAAGAAATTTAGGGGGTGCGATGCTGAAAATAAGGAAAACATGAAACAAGCATGCAACTTTTCAAAACTGGGGGAGTCAGGTGCCAAAATTGGAGGTAGGGGCAAGGACAGTTTTCTTTTCCTTGGTAGCAGGCACGTATCCAGAGGGGAGCTCGAGCCCCCTCCGAAATTTTTCGGTTTACACTAGATAAAGTGAGGTGTTTGGCTTGTGTGTGTGTGAAATAAAATATTGTGATTATAATTTGAGGAGGGAAGTAGACCTAGTGTCCGGGTACCAAGTCATCAATTGGGGCTCGTGGGGCTCGATCGCCTTAATGGATTTGTCTCGTAAGGCGCAGTGTTGCCAACTCTTACCCGAAAAAAATCACCAAGGTTGTGGCGCTCGTCGTAGCCTTTTATGATGTATATTTTGAGGGCAGAGTTGGCAACACTGTGGGGGCACTGTAGCCTTTTATGAGGGGGGGGGGTTATTGCTTTCTGTTTGCATCTGGCAACACTACCGTAGATTTTTTGACAGTGTTGTTAACCTACTGGGTTTTTTCACTGTAAATTTTTATCAAAGGACCTGAGGGGCCTATGTATTTTTTTATGTCTGGCAATACTGTTGGGGGCCTAGTGTTGGCGACACTGTGGGGGCACTGTAGCCTTTTATGAGGGGGGTCTATTGCCCTCTGTTTACATCTGGCAACACTACCACTATTCATACTTTTTCTCACATATAGGTGTACGTGATGAATCACCAAACAGATTTTTCCTAAGTCATGAATTGGAGGGTTCTATGACAACCTATATTAATTCTCGTAAGAGAACAGAAAACACACACACACAAAAAAAAACAATACTGTGGTCACTACAACAAATAGTCTTCTTCAACCCCAATCCAACAACCCAAAAATCATCCTAACTAGAACCATGTAACTATCTGCCATCTGTTAGAGGTTTTGTGAACTATGTGGTGTTTTGTTTGTGTGTAAAAAAAAAATGCAATGCTTTTTGCACTTGGTTATCATCACCTAACATGTTATTAATTGTTTTTTAAAATTAATTACAACTGAAAACTAATAATTAATAATATCTAAAGTTACTAATTAATATTATACAAATAATTGATATATTTTTTTTTGTTCTTGTTGCTAGTGTTGGGTAATTACAGTTGTTGCAAAATATTAGCTCTCGCGTATGACAGTTTCTGAGTTTTGTTGGGTATATATAGACGAATCGAAATTTTACTTGTTATGTTAAATTGTATCATTGTATATTAGAGCGCTCTTTTAATGATTTGCCTATAACTGCATACAGGCAGCCGTAAATTTAGCATAAAATATCCTGATCCTGTTTCTACTAGCATGTGCGACGTTTGTTGTGGTGGGCTTCTTGGGGGAAATGTGATTCTCCCATGATGTCATCTGACTTACTAGTATATGCGATACGAAGAACAGGTGTGTATGTGGCTTACTAGGATTAGGCTCATGGTAATGAGGTCCTAGTAGCTGAAACGTTGTCGGGGTATTTTGCAAAAATTTTCCTTAAACAGTTAACAAATATAATATATATTTTTTTTTAAATTCAGACATTAGATGGATTTTACAAATATATTTTTAAAAAAATAGGTTAGGTAATTGTGGCTTCTACAGCTCGCCAAGCAGGGTGCTCTTGCATAAGCTCTTATCAGTCTGTAAGTCAGCAACAAGCAACCTGCGCTAGAGGTAGATGCTCTTGACATCATGAAAAATGAAAGCTTTTTCACTGTAAATTTTCATAAAAGGACCTGAGGGGTCCATGTATTTTCATGTCTGGCAATACTGTTGGGGGCCTAGTGTTGGCGACACTGTGGGGGCACTGTAGCTTTTTATGAGGGGGGGGGGGGTTTATTGCCCCCTTTTTATATTTGGCAATTTTATTGGATGTTCCTTTTTTTGAGGCTCGAAATTATTATTTGAGGCTTGAAATCATTATTTGATGCTCGTCGGTGTTGCCAACCCACTCTACAAAAATTCTACTATATGATCTTTCACTGGCTAACCTAACCTAACCTAACCTAACCTAACCTAACCTACTCAAACCTAACCTAACCTAACCTAACCTACTCTAACCTAACCTAACCTAACCTAACCTACTCAAACCTAACCTAACCTAACCTAACCTAACCTAACCTAACCTAACCTACTCTAACCTAACCTAACCTACTCAAACCTAACCTAACCTACTCTAACCTAACCTAACCTAACCTAACCTAACCTAACCTACTCTAACCTAACCTAACCTAACCTAACCTAACCTACTCTAACCTAACCTAACCTAACCTACTCAAACCTAACCTAACCTAACCTAACCTACTCTAACCTAACCTAACCTAACCTAACCCACCCTAACCTAACCTAGCCTAAAGCAAGGAGCTGGCAACCTTGCTTGAGGCTTGCCTTACAGTGCATAAAGCAAGGTTGCTAACCTACTGGTATTTTTGCCATAACTTTTTACAAAAAAGAGAGAGGAGAGAGAGAGATGGAAGAGTTAAACAACCGACAGCCCACCTACAGCTTTTTTTTTTGTCTAACCTAACCTAAAGCAAGGTTGCCAACCTACTGGTACTTTTGCCATGGCTTTTTACAAAAAAAAAGAGAGAGGAGAGAGAGAGGGAAGAGTTAAACAACCGACAGCCTACCTACAGCTTTTTACAAAAAAAAAAAAGAGAGAGGAGAGAAAGAGAGGGAAGAGTTAAGCGTATTATCTGCTTTCATGTCAGATTTTACCAACCTGTGAGCTGTAGTGTTTAGGTGACAAGCGACCTGCTCAAATATGATACTGTTGACAATATTGTATGCCCGTGAAAATTATATATAAATAAGACTTAAGCGTATTATCTGCTTTCATGTCAGATTTTCCCAACCTGTAAGCTGTAGTGTTTAGGTGACAAGCGACCTGCTCAAATATGATACTGTTGACAATATTGTATGCCCGTGAAAATTATATATAAATAAGGCATAAGCGTATTATCTGTTTTCATGTCAGATTTTACCAACCTGTGAGCTGTAGTGTTTAGGTGACAAGCGACCTGCTCAAATATGATACTGTTGACAATATTGTACGCCCGTGAAAATTATATATAAATAAGACTTAAGCGTATTATCTGCTTTCATGTCAGATTTTACCAACCTGTGAGCTGTAGTGTTTAGGTGACAAGTGACCTGCTCAAATATGATACTGTTGACAATATTGAACGCCCCGTGAAAATTATATATAAATAAGGCATAAGCGTATTATCTGCTTTCATGTCAGATTTTACCAACCTGTGAGCTGTAGTGTTTAGGTGACAAGCGACCTGCTCAAATATGATACTGTTGACAATATTGTACGTATATTGTATTGTATAGGAGACTAGAAGCATATAATTTGGCGAAAAAAAAAAAACCAAGTAAGGTCATAGAAAATAGTTAAAAAAAAAAGTGAACAATTATATTTTGCATTGCACAGCATTAGGTATTAAATAACATACCCCCAAAAAATCTCTGCATTATGCGTTCTGAAAAAAATTGCCCTACGTGCCAAATTACTATGTCAAGTAAACATTTTCAAAGGCACTGTCGTACTTGTGTGCCGGGAAAGCGAATATGTGCGACCAAACTGTGCTCTAAGTGTGGAAACAATTTTCCTATTGATAACTTCAAGCGACACCAGCTTACTTGCAAGAGCACTGGAACATCTCTACCGCAACCTTCCAAGCGAAAGGTAGAAGTAACCTCCCTCGATACATCGCCACCTGCCAAACGCGTCAAGCTGGCGAAGAAAGCAGACCAAATTGCGTTTGAGCATTTATTAGAAGACTTTAACATAACATCAGACAGCTTCTGCGATGTGCGTAGTTTTCTGGAGAGCGAGCGAGCTAAGATAATATCCATCCTCAACGATGCATTGGCTACATACTCCACTAAATTCTATGCTGTACTATGCTGCAAGTATAAGAAACCGTCTGATGAAATATATAAATTCTTCCATGCCACAAAAGCAAAAACACTGCATCAGGCAGATGTCACTGACCTCGACAGCATCTACGACAAGTTTGTCGAGGAGTTTGTGGCAAAGCATGAGGAGCATCAGGCTAAAGGCTCGGGCGGTTCGCTGTGTGGCGACCCCCACGAACTTCGTCTGAAACTTAGCAAGTCCCTGCCACTGGCAGGGTCTAGCTATATTGCCCTGCCACCCGAGGTTGAAGCAAGAAAAGCTGTTCTCAATATTCAGAACAAAGACACCAAATGCTTCCTCTGGTCGGTGCTGGCAGCATTGCACCCTGTTCACTGGAAAAACAGTCCACGCCGTGTTAACCACTACACGCAGTATGAGTCGGAACTAGAGGATGCAATGGCCGGGATTGCCTACCCTGTAGAAGTCTCGCATATTCACAAGTTTGAGGTTCGTGCTCGTGACTTGTTGGGCCTGCAATTAGCCATCAATGTTTACGGTCTCACCGAGAACGAAAATGAGGTCCACCCATCCGGGTGAGCAACGTGAGCAACAACAACGAGGTACGAGAAATCAACCTCCTGCTCATCAAGGACGAGACCCATCACCATTACACCCTTATCCGTTCCCTCTCTCGGCTTGTTTCGAGCCAACGGAGCAAAGACAAAACCCACGTCGAGGTGTGTCGCAGGTGCTTGGCTACATTTAATAATCGAGAACAGCAGGATTACCGGCGCATCAGAGGTCCCAACATTGCTGCTGAGAAGCTAGCTCGCCACATGTTCTACTGTGGTACCAACAAGCCTGCACGAATTATCCTGCCCGAACCTGGTGCAGTAGAGTGCTTTCGCATGCACAGTGCTATGGTGAAGCATCCTGCCTATATTGTAGCAGACTTCGAGCCCTTTCTTCAACCTCTCTCTAACTGCGAGCCCAACCCCGAAACATCCTCTACCATTCCTTTCCAAATACACGAGGCCTCGAGTTACTCCTATATTGTGGTGTGGCGAGACCAACATATTGCCTCCGAGCCCTATGTGTATCGCGGTCCCGACCCGGTCAAACACTTCCTGGAGAGAATGCAACAGGAAGCCATCAAGATAGGGAAGGTGCTGTTGGCCCCCAAGCCCATGCTGCCTCTGTCTCCGGAAGACAAGCATCAGCACGAAATGGCTCTAAATTGTCCTGTTTGCAACTCGGTCTTCACTGACGATAACAAAAAGGTCCACCACCATGACCATTATGGGACCGGAAGCTACATTGGTCCGTGGTGCAACAGATGTAACTTGAGAGCCAGGGACCCGCGCTTCATACCGGTCTTTTTTCACAATGGCTCGGGATATGATTTCCATCACTTGGTTACACATCTAGGGTACGACAATGCGAGAATCAATGTCCTGGCACAGAACGAGGAGCGTTATATTAGCATCAGCAAGTGGGTGCCGATGCCCAACTCAAGCAGCAGCATCGAGCTTCGGTTCCTCGACTCTCTGAGGTTCCTCCAGGCAAGCCTCGATGCTCTTGCTGGGAAGCTCAGAGACGACCAACTAGCCATTACTACATCAAGTTTCCCGAACTTAGATGTCGCACTCATCAGACGTAAAGGGGTCTACCCCTACGAATACGTCACAGACCCTTCCAAGTTCGAAGAAGAGTTGCTGCCTCCCCAGGATAAGTTCTACAGCCAGCTGAGAGGTTCTGGTATTACCGACGAGGAGTACAAGCATGCTCAGTCTATGTGGGTCGAGTTGGGTTGCCGAACTTTCGGTGATTACCACGATGCATACCTGAAGCTTGATGTGACGCTTCTTGCCGATGTGTTCCAGGCGTTTCGGGCGACTGCGATAAACATTTACAACCTGGACCCTGTATATTTTTACAGCCTTCCTGGACTGGCATGGTCGGCCATGCTCCTGCTGACTAAAGTTAAACTTTCACTTATCTCCGATAATGATATCATGCTTTTCATCGAGAGAGCTATCCGGGGCGGCATGGTCCAAGTGTCGCAACGCTTCGCACACGCCAACAATCACCACATGGCCACTGGTTACGACCCCTCCCAACCATCAAGCTACATCATGTACACTGACGTGAATAATCTTTACGGGCACTCCATGATGCAGCCACTCCCAACAGGACAGTTTAAGTGGGTTGATCCTTTATGCCACGACATCGAAAAAGAGTGCGACGAGTTTGGGTTTTTTGCCGAGGTGGACCTTGACTTCCCCGAGAAGCTGCAGGATACATTCTGTGACCTTTCGCCTGCTCCGGAATTCAAGTGCCCACCTGGCTCGGATCAACCGAAGCTCGTCATGGACTTGGAGCCCAAAAAGCGTTATGTGCTACACTACCGGAACCTCCAGTGGTTAATGCAGCAAGGGGTCTCGGTCAAAGCAGTTTACCACGTGCTCTTGTTCAGGCAGTCTCCATGGTTGAAACCTTACATCGAACTGAACACCAAACATCGCACTGCTGCCACTTCGGAACTTGATCGCGATTTTTTCAAATTAATGAACAATGCGGTATTTGGGAAGACCATGGAGAATGTGCGAAATCGCGTTGATGTGAGGTTGGTGACGAAGAAAACACAGTGTCGTCGACTTGTTGCAAGCCCGCTGTTCAGGTCTCGAACAATTTACAACGAACAGATGTCTCTGATTCACATGAACCGGGGCAAGGTGCTACTCAACAAGCCCATCTATGTGGGAGCTGCAGTTTTGGATCTGAGCAAGTTGTGCATGTTCGAGACATATTACGGCATACTACGTGCACACTACAACCACAATATCTCGCTCCTCTACACTGACACAGACAGCTTGGTGTACCATGTTCGCACGGCCGATGCGTATGGTGATATAGCCAAAGTTCCAGCTCTTTCAAGCTCTTCGACACATCGGGCTATCCCCATCTAAACCGGTATGGAATTCTGCCCCGGAACAAAAAAATACCCGGCAAACTCAAGGACGAGAAAGACGGGGATGTGATTGCGGAGTTTGCTGGACTTCGTGCCAAAGCCTATGCGATCCGGGCTGAGGGTTCTGTAACAAAAAAGGCAAAGGGTGTAAGCAAGCAAGTGGTTCGGGAGCACCTCAAGTTTGAGGATTACCTCGAGTGCCTCAGAACAAAATCGCCCATTCTACAAAAAGAGCATCGTATCCAAAGCGTCGATCATGTGCTTACAACTAATATTGTCAGGAAAGTTGCTCTGGATGCACACGACGACAAGAGGTGTATTCTTGAATGTGGGGTCCATACACTTCCGTGGGGCCACTATCGCCTCCAAACTAGTAAGACCTGCCCAGAGTGTAACAAAAAGTAATAGGCAATGCGAAAAAAAAAACAATTTTAATTTACTTCCACTTCCTCGATTACATGCATGCATGGCACAGCAAAATTAAACTTCTGGAAACTGCTAATTAAAATTTGTACTTATACAGGGTGTTTCTAAAGGTCGTTTACAACGCTTGGGAGGTGATTCCTCACACGAAAACAAGCAAAAAGTCTAAGTTCCATTTTTACGACTGAGGCTTCGTTTCCGAGATAGGAGCCTCGCAAAAGGTGACAAAGTGAACGTCACACCTAACTGGGACGAATACTATCACAGATAGAGAGGCGGTTCCAAGGGAATCATAAAGGAATCGTATGTGCTCAGTCCGGAAGTCACTATGAAAAGTTCACTGCACGCATGCGCAATGGAGTCCTCAAAGGAATTGGGGATTTCCAGCAACAACAATGCATGGAAAAGGTATGTAACGCAGCAAGAAGGACCGTGACAATGAGAAATGCGTTCAAGACAACACATCCCGACCTCAAACATCAAAACATGACCACCGAACACAAAATCCGAAAAGTTGAGCACGGTTGCATACCCCAGTTACACGCGAGGAATGAACGAATCATGCCATGTGGCATACGAGAGACAGGAGGAGGGAAAGAAAAACACAATATCAGATGATTGCGACAACGTGCATTTTTACACGCGACAACTACGTAATATCCCCCCCCCACACACACACAACAAACAACAAATGCTACAATATCTTACGCACAGACAGTCCGTGTCACTGTACACCAACTGAAGATGTCACTTTCACCACACAAAGGGGGTGGGGAGCAATACCAAAAGTGTTCGCACGCGATCATTGTGACGTAAAAGAGACCAGTTTTGGAAGCGCTGCACAGGCAAGTCTGGCTCTCGTAGTCTACGTTTGACCTTCATGACTGCTGTTCCCGCGAGAGGAGCTCGAAGGGTTGGTTCTCTCCGGCAGTCGTCCCAATCGTGTTGCAGGTGCTGGGATATGATCAGCAGTTCGCTCTAGGTTGTCATACGCATTGAAGAGTACTAGTATGTTGCATTGAAAGAAGTTGACGTGGTGGAGTGGGCAAGTCAAGTATCGCAACAATTGGTCTGTGGTGTTCGTACGGTGATACGGCCAATTTGTGCAGTGTGCCAGTGTTAAACAAAAACAATACTTTGCAGTTCCAGCTCCCTATTACACAGATGGCTGCGTATACGACCCAGCAGCTAGCAGACATGCATCTCATGTATGGGGAGGCACGTGGTAATAGCCGTGAGGCAAGGCGTCTTTATGGAGAACGCTTTCCACATAGACGTTTACCGTCTCACACCTTCTTTCAGGTAGTGGACAGTCGACTGCGTGAAACAGGGTCAGTGTTACCACCGCGACAAGAAGTTGGAAGACCCCGAAGTGTACGCACACATCAGTTTGCAGAAGATGTGTTAACAGCGGTCGCAGAACATCCTGGCACCAGTACGCGAGTGCTCGCTCGGGCACGAAACACGTCTCATGTGAATGTTTGGCGAGTGTTGTCAGATGAAGGAATGCACCCTTTTAAACTGCAGAAAGTACAAGAACTGTTACCTCGTGACTTTCGCCCTCGTATGGAGTTTTGCCAATGGTTGTTGCATCAGCTGGACACAAACCCTCACTTCGGGGCAAACGTATTGTGGACAGATGAAGCCATTTTCACCAGGATGGATGTCTTCAATAGTAGAAACAGTCATGTATGGGACTTTGACAACCCACATGCACTTTTTGTGGCCCATCACCAGCACAGGTTTTCAGTGAATGTGTGGTGCGGGATAGTACATGATCATTTAATTGGACCATACATTCTCCCTGTTCGCCTGAATGGTCGCACGTATCATGCATTTCTTAGTG
Source organism: Lepisma saccharinum (assembly GCF_977018435.1). Classification (NCBI taxonomy): domain Eukaryota; kingdom Metazoa; phylum Arthropoda; class Insecta; order Zygentoma; family Lepismatidae; genus Lepisma; species Lepisma saccharinum. The sequence goes on along the minus strand of NC_139247.1, from coordinate 50,466,892 downwards.
AGGTTCTGCCTGAACTGTTGGAGACCGTACCTTTGGCACTGCGGCAAGAAATGTGGTACCAACACGATGGTGCACCAGCTCATTTCGATCGTAATGTACGACATTTCCTGCATGACGTGTTTCGCAATAGGTTCATTGGTAGGGATGAGCCTGTGCCTTGGCCACCGAGGTCGCCAGATCTCAACCCTCTCGATTTTTTCTTCTGGGGAGAAATGAAAACCCTCGTATACGACACACCTGTCACATCAGCTGAGGACCTCGTTGCTCGCATCAACGTCGCCGCCGCGACGGTAGCAGATACACCTGGCTTGTTTGCTCGTACTCGACAATCCTTGATTCGTCGCTGTCATCTCTGCGTAGAAGTAAACGGCAGACATTTTGAAAACCGTCTGTGATTATTGCCCTCGGCAAATACCAGTGAGAACACTTTTGGTATTGCTCCCCACCCCCTTTGTGTGGTGAAAGTGACATCTTCAGTTGGTGTACAGTGACACGGACTGTCTGTGCGTAAGATATTGTAGCATTTGTTGTTTGTTGTGTGTGTGTGGGGGGGGGGGGATATTACGCAGTTGTCGCGTGTAAAAATACACGTTGTCGCAATCATCTGATATTGTGTTTTTCTTTCCCTCCTCCTGTCTCTCGTATGCCACATGACATGATTCGTTCATTCCTCGCGTGTAACTGGGGTATGCAACCGTGCTCAACTTTTCGGATTTTGTGTTCGGTGGTCATGTTTTGATGTTTGAGGTCGGGATGTGTTGTCTTGAACGCATTTCTCATTGTCACGGTCCTTCTTGCTGCGTTACATACCTCTTCCATGCATTGTTGTTGCTAGAAATCCCCAATTCCTTTGAGGACTCCATTGCGCATGCGTGCAGTGAACTTTTCATAGTGACTTCCGGACTGAGCACATACGATTCCTTTATGATTCCCTTGGAACCGCCTCTCTATCTGTGATAGTATTCGTCCCAGTTAGGTGTGACGTTCACTTTGTCACCTTTTGCGAGGCTCCTATCTCGGAAACGAAGCCTCAGTCGTAAAAATGGAACTTAGACTTTTTGCTTGTTTTCGTGTGAGGAATCACCTCCCAAGCGTTGTAAACGACCTTTAGAAACACCCTGTATATATAAAATTCCACATTTCTTATTGTGTGCTATTTTTTTTTTATTTATTTAAAACTGTTCAGTCACTCTTTCATTCTTGACGTCATACACAAATGTTTTCTCTGCAATAAGAATGACACTGCACAGAGTATCTGCAGGCAAGGCATCGTGGAACTCGCATACAATCTTGATGTTGGTACGATCGTTGACCACCACTTGCTTTCTTTTCGTGGTGTTGATGACGGTCATGGGTCTCCGTGCTTTGAATTCGCTGGGCGCGTAGTACACGTCCACGCTTCCTTCGGTCACGCGTTTGTAAGCCGTGTAAGCTTCGTAAAGTTTGAGGTAATCGTCTTTGGTCATGTCGAGGTTGTAATTCTCGCGCGGGAACACTTCGTTGCGTCCGTTCTTCAGATAAACGTTCTTGATCTTGCAGTCGTCGAACTTGCTGGAATCTTTTTCCTGATCGTTATCGCGTCCGGTCTGAAAAAGCACTACGACGAAATCTGGCATGTCGAACTGTATGTTGTTGAACTGCGTCGTCACGTCGAATTCCATGTGACTTCCCGACGCCATCTTCTGCACGCACTGGTAACCGTGAAAGTGAATCGACACCTGCGGACTTTTCAAGATCTCCGCTTTGTACTTGAGGGCGTAGTTCGTTTCGTATTCCACCACCGGCATTCTCAATTCCATGCTCCGGATGACGCATTTCGCCGCTTCGGGTAAAGTGTTGGCTATCGGCGTGGTGCCGTCCGGACCCAAAGTAGCGTATCGCATCAGTGCGTCGTTGTCGTTGGCCGCTCTTCGAAACGTGATCCTCAGTCCTCCCTTCCACATGATCTCCTTGTAGTCCGAGAAGAAACCAGGCAGCAGACGCATGGGAAAGAGCACCGTGTGACTTTTCGTCGATATTTTGGTCCCGGCTTCGAATCCCCCGGCCTGGTAGTACGCTGCGTCCGTTTTGGATAATTTCAACGTTCCCACCGCCGTCGACGTGATGCCTGGATAGTCTATTCTGTCGATGACGGTGTTGTGTTTCCTCACCTCCACCTGCGAGAACAGGTGAGGCACGAAGTTGTCCACGAGTATCAAGTTTGCTGCTGCGGGAAACGCGTCTCCGCTTTCTTTCTTCACCACGTCGAATTGAAGGTAGAGGTCCGCTCTGTGAGGATGAAAAAACCCGTCGCCTACGTCCACGTCGTATTCGATCTCCCTGTTCGCTTCGTTCAGATTGGCGAACGTGCGACGGTTGGGAGGGAAAGATTGCAATTCGTAACTTTCGATTTGCTCCATTTTACATGTATGGTTATTTATTATACGTTGATCTCCACGATGGCCGTCGTAGTGGCACCTGCGAAATCCACCACGTCTCCTTTCTCGTTCGTCACCACCAACTCTATGTCGTCTATGCGGTTGCGACATACTGGAAAATAGATCGGCGAAGAGGGCGTGTAGATGATCGGTTCCATGAACTCGGAACTTGGTTTGAAAGTGGCTATGATTCCCGTCTGCTTGTGACTTCCTAACAATCCGTCCGAAGATTTCGTGATCATACCTTCGGCCACGTTGCAGTGTACGTTCAGAGTCTCTATGGCCAAGAATTTAGGAATGTTGGTTGCTACGTGCTTGATGCCAGCTTCGAGTTTGGTGTCGTTCTCGAAACCTAAAAGTTCTCCCATGGTGCCTAGGTCCACGGTCTCCGTAGCGGATAGGATTTCCACTCTGTGCGTGACCGAATTTTGAGAAAGGTATGTGCCTTTGGGTAATTGAGCTTGCAAAGTGGAAAGATTGTATTGTCCTGGCGTGACGACGATGTGTTCGCTTCCGACGCTAATTTTGTTGTTGTGCTGCGTAACATTGGGTATGAGGTACATGCTGTAGAATGCACGCAGAGCCACGGATTTAGGATAGACGATGTCGTCGTGCAGCGTGAGTTTCAAGATTGAAGATTCGCTCGTGAGATGGAACATGCCCATCCTAGTGATGCTGTTTGAGGTTCCACAATGCTTTCTGAAAATCCTCGATCGTAGGGTTATTTATTTTAGAGAGAAACGCGAGCACGGAGAGGCAGAGATGACCGCAGTTCACGTCACCGAAATTTTGAATGCGTTCGTCGTTGTAGTATATAGAGGTTTTGTTTGTTTTCAGATAATGAACTAAATTTGTAGGTGGGACACCTCCGAAAGAATCGAAAACGAATGCTTTATCATTGTCGTTTTTGTGGTAACATATCCAATGCGTGCCTGGATTTTTTTGATTGTCCAAGTTGACTACACCGCATTCTTTTTTTTTAGCGGTTGAAGGTAACGAGTCGGACATGAAAACTCCTCTGAAGTGTTTGATTCGTAACGGTTCGATCAGAGATTCAATGTCTCGGTTGGTGAGTGCTTCTGTTTCTTTTTTTTAAACTTTCTCATCACGCCCTTCCCCTTCTTCTCCATGGCCAGATTATGACGTTTCTGTTCTTCCAATTCCGCCTTGTTCTTCTTCGAGTCGATGACTGTTTTCGCGATGGCAGCACTTCCGCCGGCCAAACTTCCAACGGCCCCCAATGCTGCCAGGATGGCCGGGATGCTGAATATGAAACCTCCGATCTTTTGCTGTTTCCGCGAACGCTGCAATCTTTTTAATTGAGGTGTGCTGAGCAGCAATTTCATTCCGTGTCCTTTCGACAAGCAAGAACGTTTCTTCTCGCGTTGTTTCTTGGTGAGTAACCCATCGAGGGTACCTAGATTTTTCAGATTGGAGTATGGTATCTGGTACACGACACCCTTGGGCTTCATGTTGATGCTCTATGTGTTATTTTCATGGTATGTTATTTATATATATATTCTGAGATTTTTTCTTGTGTAGTTTTTTACGGTATGTTATTTATATATTTTCAAGGCCTCGCAGTTGTTACACAAATTCTATTACGTGCTTCGTTTTCTTGCCAAGAAGTTCCTTTGTCCCCTTGTACACAATTCGAGTTTTGTTCTCGATTAAAATAGATAGCTTCTCGTCAGATAACATGTTAGCGTATCGATCTGGTAAAAATAGACTGTATTGTGCGTTGAGCAACAGGCGTACCTTGGGACCATACTGGGTAGAAACGATTGAACCGGAAGTTATCGTGTAAGGTTTGTCGACTTCCAATTCCTGAATTTTTACATACTCGACTGACAAATTTAGCATTTGTTTTAATGCTTGGAGATCACTTATTTTTTCAGTCGTCATATCAAAAAAAATTTCAAAGTGTTAGAGAGAAATTTAATTGTTTTTTTTTCACGATGCGTGTTATTTATATATACCGAAGATTATTTATTTATATATCAAGTTTTTTTGACACGTATATATATTATTATTTTTTTAACAGAGGAAGAAAGTCCGTGCTTCGGAAAACGCGATGATGTGCGTAATGATATCTTTCGTCTCCTGCTCAGACTTGTACCAATCTACTGTGTACCATCTTCTTCCCTGCCTTGCCTCCTCCAGTTCGTCCAAACTTTCGTTCAATTTTTCCCCTGCAGCCGAAAGCAGAATGTTGAGATCACCGCACCTCAGGCCGCTGATCTCCCGAAGATGGTTCTTGAGAACCATTTCACAAGGGATGCGAAATTCCGGTGTTGTTCTTGCTATGATCACAAGTTTATTAACATCTCCGTTTACTACTTTTTTGAATATTTTAGATAGTAGCTCGGGTGGCAAATCAGTTATGCGAGACATGTTGTTATTATTATTATTTTTTACGGTATGTTATTTATATACCCCAGCCCAATTTTTGTTTCGTGTTCATGGCGATGGTGGTACCCAGTGCGGCGACCCGTTCACCCAGCGATGCGTCTCTGCTCACGAACCTTTCGAAAGCTGCGTGCTCTAACTTTCTGTCTGCTTCGTGACGTGCGTCCAGATCCGTCTGCGTGGTGTTGTAGGCGATGTCGTGATCTTTGCATGCGGCATCCAACGGATTCACACCCTTGTCTCCTCTCTCCAATCTTTTCTCGAGTTTGGTACCCGGTCCGCAGTACTGGTAGCCAGGTAGATGCATCTCGAAAGCTAACTTGTTGATGATGTCGTTCACGAGTCCCTTTCCTTCGGCCACGTTCCAAAATTTCGGAGGCAGCGTGTTGATGATTTTGATCAGGTAACCTATGCCCTTGTCGTCGTTCACGATGAAGTTGGAAAGTTTCGTGCTGATCATGTCCACGATGCCAACCTTCTCGTTGTAGAAATTACGGTTACCTGCATTCTCTTCGCCGGCTATCACCAACAATCGGTCCACGAGCTTCCTCACGTCGTCCACCCAAACGAATTCTTTGGGTAACGTGTTGTAGCGTTTGACGCCGCTGCCCGTTTTGACCTGGTTCCAAATCGGTTTGATGAGATTCCTGTACTTCTCGCCGCTGCTCGATTTCACCCTATTCTGCGAGGCGTCGTTGTTCTGGTACAAGGCATCCGTCATGATCAGAATTTCCTTGTAACTTTGGTAATCTTCGTCGGTGTAATCTTTCGGCTGCTTTTTGGCAACGAGTTCCCACAGTCCCACCGTACCCGGATACCTGTTCCAACTATCCTTGTCGCCTAAATTGACTTTAATGTCGTTGCCTTCGAAGGTCACCTTCGATTTCCCAATCTTCCACACCACACCGCCGCCTTCGCTGGTTTCCATGCTGGGATACAATCCGAACACTTCATCCTTGTCGAATTTCCCCGTGCTCAGGTAGTCTCGTGCCAAAGGTCCCAACTCGATTTTATCCGAAGACGACGTGCTGCCTATGGCTCGACGTCGTGCCGGTGCATCCTTCAGTTCGAACGGCGTCGAAGGAATACTCGAAATGGGCGTGGGTACGGCGTAACTTTTAGCTGCGAGCGGTACGAGTTCATTAATCAAATTTTTATTTTGTTCCGTGACACTTTTAATTTCTTTACCTAGACTGCTGATGGCATCGATCACAGGTTGATCCTGACGTTTCTTCTCTTCGTAGAATCCGCGATTCTCGGATTTCCAACCTTTGAAGCGTTTCGCGAGGTAATCTCGCAACTTGAGATTTTCGTCTTCGATTTTTCGTTTCGTCATGACGTTATTTATATACGTCGTTTCTCACAACGTTGCAACGTTTAGAAAGTCGTTGATTTTGTTTCTGTATTTTCCGTCGTTGGGTTTCCTCGTCATGTCGATCGTAGCGAATCCGAAATCGTCACCGTTCCAGCAAGTAGAGCAGCAGCGTTCCGAAAATTGATTGTAGTTCATGTCTCCGCCTACGTAGTCATCGTACGCGTGCTTGAGGTTGGTGTGATCTTGACGAAACAAACATATGAAATTAGCGTTGTCGCGTACTAACTGTTTTGGAATTTTGGAAAACGTTTGAGCTAGGTAAAAACAATCCATTCCTTTGTGACGACCTTGCGTGAAAAAGTTGCGAATTTCATTTTGATTTTCCAGGATGGCGTCGTCGAACACAACAACTGAATTTTCACGACAATCGTCGAGTGGTTTTATTTCCGAGGCGAACGTTGCAATGTCCAGACCATCGTACAGTTTCATCAGTTGCTGGTATTTGGATTGCTCCAAACTTTTCGAGAACACGTACAGGTGCCTGTTCTTCCAATCTAGCCAATTCGGTGCGAGGAGAAAATTGTCCACGAGCAGTGTCGTTTTCCCACACCCCGAAGGACCTACGATCAGACAGCGGATGCTGTCGGGAAGCAACTCGCCGTTCTTTTTTTTTCTCGTTTGACTTTCCGGATCCGGTAGACGCTTCACCACGTTCCACGTACTCACAAGATCACTTCGTCCGCGTCGATCCAACTCTTTTCTGGAAGTCCCAGCCATTTGACAAACAGTTTGTCACCTTTCCTACGCAATACTTTCTCGATGAGGTACGTGTTGGGATGTTTCGTTTTAGAGAGTTCCTCTTCGTAAAATCTTCCTTTCAAAATCTCGCCGCTACTATCTTTTATTATATACGTGTATCGGTTTCCGGGTAGAACTCGAACCACCGTAAAGAGTTCCGTGCTCCAATTTTTTGTGAATCCCTTCTCGAAGGTGCGTTTGAATTTGCTGATCCTCACCTGGTCTCCAATTTTGTATTTAGCTTTTTTTGTCGTGGGTGTGTACTTTGGACAGTAAACTGTAGAAATTAAACGCTGCTCGTCGGATTTCGTAAGGTCGGCTGGCTTCATGCCTATCGTTCTGTGTACCGTATCATTATAGGTGTCGACGAGTTCCGGCAGGATGTCGACCCATTTGTAATTTCCCCGAAGCGTGAATCGTTTCCACATGTGTGTTTTCAAGGTTCGATTGAATCTTTCCACGATGCTGGCTTTGATGTGACTGAAGCTCGAATAATGTCGAATCTTGTGTTTTTGAATAAACTTTTGGAATACGGCGTTGTAAAATTCTTTACCGTTGTCCGTTTGCAGAAACCGTGGTCGTCTGCCACCGCTTTCGCGAAAAATTGTCTTGAATGCTTCCGTGACGCACGTTCCCGTTTTCGCCTTCAAAGGTAGAGCCCATGCGAATTTCGAAAACGTGTCTATGACGGTGAGAAGGTACTTGTTGCCCTTGTTCAATTTATGCACGTTTTTCAAATTGCCGCTGCTCATCTCCACGAGGTCACTTTGCCAGAGGTCGTCGATGCCCTTGGTTACCACAGCCAAACGTTCGTAGTTACGGCGTGCAGGTTTATGCAATTCTTCGACGATGGCTTGCCTAGACATTTTTTTAGAGATTACGTTTCAAGAGAAGCACAAGCGTGATGGGATTCAAAGAGGGTGGCACTTCGCTCGTGTTTTGAATGATCAGCTTATCGCCGGCACTCACGTCGAAAACGGTGAGATCTTCGTCTTCGTGTATTTCATATATGTTGCGCGTTTCGTTCCAACGTGCCAGAGGAATGTTTCCTGCTTTCTGGACACCACGATTCGATATCAAAGTCATGGTGGGAACGCTAGCTTTTCTACCGTGAGACCAGTACGAAAATTCGTTTATCTGAATCGTGCCATCGAGGAGAAACTTGTAGTACGGATGATAAGGATGCAACATGTACAGTTTGTTGCCTTCGACGAACGTGGAGATTCTCTGTTGATTGGGTACGCTGTTGATTTCGATGGCTTGCAGAAAATGCAGTTTAGCGAATTTAGTGTCGACGCCGAGCAGATTACTGTGAACTTGTCCGAGTTTATTTTCGATGGGGAGCAAATGCTCGACTATGGTATCCGTTACGGTAGAAAACGACGGTTTGATTTTCACTTCCACGTTCAACTGCTTGTAGTTTTCGTTGAGTTCTTGCAACTTGGCACCGAAAGAGGCCAGCGTCGATTCCTGTGTGGATTCCAGCACTCCAACTTGATCTCTGATGTTGACGACGATGTTCTGAAGGTTCTCGACTTGATTCAATTTCGAGCTCTTCTCGGTAAGATCGTTCACGATGCTTCGCATCTCTGTAAACTGCGTGTGAAGGTCGGCGACGCTCTGCGAAGTGGGCAGCGTCGACACCAGCGAACTAATTTCGTCTCGAATCTGTTCCACGTTCGCCGTTTCCGTTTCTAGTCGTTTCAGCATTCGAGATATGTTTCTTTTTAAAGCGTGCAATTCTTTGGAGGTGGGGAGATTGGCCACTTTACTCTCGAGATCGCTCAATGAACTTTTGATGTCGTTCGAATCGGATAGTGCCGTCACCGCCGTTTTCAATTTTTCCAAATCTTCGCTCGAAGGCACGCTCGTCCGTAACGATTCCAAGTCACCCTGTATGTTGTCCAGTACGTGATGAAAATGAGCAAGATTGGATTCGACGTTTAAATTTTCTAAATATTCGATTTTATGCTGAACCGTGCTTAACGTGTCTTGAATGCTCGTCAACGCTCTCGCTTCGGCGTGAATATTTTTAATTTCTTCGTTGATCAATTCCAAGGACGCCTGAAGCGTAGCGATGGTGGTTTGAATGTGTTCGAAATCTTGATAGGCCTCCAATTGAATTTTTATGTTCGCGACGCTTTTACCGATGACCTGCAGTTCGTCCGACGATGGTAGGTTCGTCATTGTATCTTCCAAAGTCTGCAACTTGGATTTAATTTCTTCCAACGTGCCGGTGAATTCTTCTTGTAATTTGGAAACGACGACGTGCAAGCGTTCTGCGTCTATATCGTTCACCACGGTTTGAAGTTCGGAGAAATTCTTTTCTATTGCGGAAGTTCGTTCTTCGATTTCGAGTTTCAGTTTTTCCAAATCTTCATTTTTCGATTGAAATTGCTGTAATTTGGCCAAATCATTTTGAAGCGAATCCACGCTCAACTGTATATTTTGAACACTGTCGTAAGAAGGTACGTCGACATAATTTTTTATGAGCGTTTTCAGTTCGGAATCGATTTTCAGAATGGGGTCGAGACATTGCGTTTGGAGCGTAGCGATTTCCGACTCTAAACTTTAGTTTAAGGTTTCCTGCAAAGCGATCAAATCGGTCCTCAACTTCTTAACTCGAATGTCCAACATGAGAATCTCTTCTGCGTGGTCTACACGCTTGGTGTTGCCGAAAATGTCGTTAGGCATTTTTGGTTAACGGTTATTTATAATAGGATAGACAATTCGTAATTCTACAAAAAGAGGAATAAGTTTGTCGTAATCTCCGAGGAGTTCCATGTAAAAATAATCTCCTGCAGACACATCGTACGTAATGTTAGAAAGCATCTTGTCGTGCTTGATTCGAAAAATATTCTTGCCGGTAGAGATTTTGATTTCGCCTGCGTTTTCCGGATTTACGGTGATTTGAAGTTTCCCGTCGATCGGAATTTCGTAAAAATGTAAATTGTTATTAAAAACATAAAACATCTTGCCCACATCGTCATTCAGTTTCGTCCAAATGCTGTTGAGATGAACAATCAGTAAACCATTGAGTTTAGATAATACGGAAGGTAAGAGGTTATTGGAATTTGGCGGTGCAGTCTCCATGTTGATCTGTTTGCGGAAGCCAAAAAGATTCATTGTCTTTGTTAGTTATTTAAGAATACGGTCAAAGTTTTTTTTGTAATGACACGCAAAGTTTTTTTTTGTTTGCTTGCGTCACAATACAGGCACGTGCGCGCGCGTGCCTGTATTGTGACGCAAGCAAACAAAAAAAAACTTTGCGTGTCATTACAAAAAAAACTTTGACCGTATTCTTAAATAACTAACAAAGACAATGAATCTTTTTGGCTTCCGCAAACAGATCAACATGGAGACTGCACCGCCACATTGTTCCCGAAAGAGGTTTACAAAAGTCACGATATATAAACATTTGGTCCCACAGTTGGAAAATTATGATAAGTTGCATTCAAAAGTTTCAAAATATCATATAGTAGAATTTTTGTAGAGTGGGTAGGCAACACCGACGAGCCTCAAATAATAATTCAAGACTCGTCGGTGTTGCCAATTCCTATTTGTAGGTTAGCTTAGCCAGTGAAAGATCATATAGTGGAATTTTCTTCGGATGGGTTGGCAAAACCCAAGCCTCAAACAAAACATCCAATAGTGTTGCCAAATATAAAAAAAGAGGCAATAGACCCCCCTCATAAAAGGCTACAGTGCCCCCACAGTGTCGCCAACACTAGGCCCCCAACAGTATTGCCAGACATAAAAAAATACATAGGCCCCTCAGGTCCTTTGATAAAAATTTACAGTGAAAAAACCCAGTAGGTTAACAACACTGTCAAAAAATCTACGGTAGTGTTGCCAGATGCAAACAGAAAGCAATAAACCCCCCCCCCTCATAAAAGGCTACAGTGCCCCCACAGTGTTGCCAACTCTGCCCTCAAAATATACATCATAAAAGGCTACGACGAGCGCCACAACCTTGGTGATTTTTTCGGGTAAGGAGTTGGCAACACTGCGCCTTACGAGAGAAATCCATTAAGGCGATCGAGCCCCACGAGCCCCAATTGATGACTTGGTACCCGGACACTAGGTCTACTGAGGGATATAATTATCGAGAAAAGGCGGAGAATGTTCTAGAACCCTGAGGAATAACCCTGTTATTGATGATATTGTATGTAAACTTTTCTTGCTCTTTCGGTGTTGTCGCAACGAACGTGAGCATTATTTAGAGATTTGTCAGCATTTGGAAGTTGCGCAACAAAACACTGTTGAAGGTAGTGCCATGAGTCGGGCGATTCGTTGCATTACTAATTCTCTGAACGTTCTTGAATAGGAGGTGGAGTCGAACTAATGGCAGTATTAACAAAACATTTTATGTGCGGAACATTCCAGAATACAATATGGATATAAATACGTGGATTCAATTTCACGGTTAGTCTGTACAACAGAATCATTCAATAAGACTTCAGGAGTAAGTGTGACAGTCGATTAGTGATCAGTCAGTGCCCATTGACAGTTTATAAGATGTAGAGATTCGGGGAGGGGGAGAGGACTTGTGACACATTTTCCTGAAAAGTGCTAAAGTCTACTACTAGTACCAGTTCGGGTCCAAAGCTGAAGACATTGCCGACGGTGGAGCCTCAGTGTAGAGCTAGTTTCGGGTCATGAGTCGAAGAGATCGAAGGTCTGTAAAGTGAATATTTCAGCAGTAATGGGCATTGGAGCATCATTTTTTTTTAAAAAAAAAAGGAATAAGCTGCAGAGATCGACTGAAAATCAAAGTTTTGAGTGACGATTTATTAGTGACCGGATCAAGTTTCGTGTAAGCAGTCCGAGAGTTTCGTGGGTTAAAAAGGACTTTTAAGTCAACTGTTTTGGAAACACACTCAAAAAACTAACTACCACAAAGGGGCAGCCATGAAGGCCGAAAAGTTTATGAATGTCGAGAAGAGAAAGCAAGAAGAAATTTCATATGTGGAAATTTTAGCGGAAAAAGCAAGCTCGACCACGACCCCCAAACCAGGGTCTCTGGCATATACCGTGCCATTCTTTGTTCTACCAAGTGAGCTACGGAGTCACCCTTGGCTTCGCTTGATCTTTTGCTGTCGCTGTAGAGAAATTTCACAGTATGCCTGGTGGAACCTGCATTTTCAGCTAAAATTTCTGCATAGCACATCTCTTGTGTATCCCCAACCAGGCACGTATCCAGAGGGGGGCTCAGGGGGCTCGAGCCCCCTCCGAAATTTTTCGATTTACACTAGATAAAATGAGGTTTTTGGCTTGTGTGTGTGAAATAAAATATTGTGATTATAATTTAATGAGAAATATAATTATCGAGGAAAGGCAGAGAATGTTCTGTTCTAGAACCCTGAGTGATAACCCTGTTATTGATAATATTGTATGTAAACTTTTCTTGCTCTTTCGGTGTTGTCGCAACGAACTTGAGCGTTGCTTAAAGATTTGTCAGCATTTGGAAGTTGCACAACAAAGCACTGTTGAAAGTAGCGCCATGAGTCGGGCGATTCATCGAATTACTACAAAAAAAGTGCGGAACATTCCAGAATATAATATGGACATAAATACGCAGATTCAATTTCACCGTTGGTCTGTACAACAGAATAATTCAATAAGACTTCACGAGTAAGTGTGACGGTCGATTAGTGATCAGTCAGTGTCCATTGACAGTTTTATAAGATGTAGAGATTCGGGGGGAGGAGAAGGGGAAGAGGACTAGTGACACATTTTCCTGGAAAGTGCTGAAGTTTACCACTAGTACAAGTTCGGGTCCAAAGCTGAAGACATTCCCGACAGTGTAGTGCTAGTTTCGGGTCATGAGCCGAAGAGATCGAAGGTCTCTAAAGTAAATATTTCAGCAGAATGGGCATTGGAGCATCATTTTTTTTTAAAAAAAAAAAAAAAGGAAAGAAGCTTCGTAGATCGACTGAAAATCTAAGTTTTGAGTGACGATTTATTAGTGACCGGACCAAGTTTCGTGTATGCAGTCCGAGAGTTTCGTGGGTTTCAAAAGGACTTTTAAGTCAACTGTTTTGGAGAAACACTCAAACACTAATTACCACAAAAGGGCAGGCATGAAGATCGAAAATTTTATGAATGTCGAAAAGAGAAAGCAAGAAGATGTTGCATATATGGAAATTTTAGCGGAAAAAGCAAGCTCGACCAAGACTCCAAAACCAGGTCTCTGGCATATACCGTGCCATTCCTTGTTCTACCAAGTGAGCTACCGAGTCACCCTTGGCTTCGCTTGATATTTTGCTGTCGCTGTAGAGCAATGGCACGGTATGCCTGGTGGAGTCAGCATTTTCCGCTAAAATTTCTGCATAGCACATCTCTTGTGTATGCCCAACCGTAAGATGTTGCCCGTTTAATTAACAAGCACAGAAAAAGGAGATAGAATAAAACTAAGGGACATTCCCACCTGTTGACAAGATATTTTTCTTCTGTGGTTAACACGAGCTGCCGTTCAAGGTGACAATGAGATTGACCCAACAGGTTTCACACCGAAGCTACAAGCTATACGTGTCGCTTGAGGATTTCACAAATCGAACACAGGCTTGTACAGCCTGTCGTGCCGCTACGGTGTGAAAAGTTTCTGTTGATTGGATCACTCATTGAAAACGACGTGTGTGTGTGTGCCTTCGGTCTGAATTCTTCCGAAATCTTGAAGATCCAAGTCACAAGGATGGAAAATTAGGATTTTTGTTGAGGTTACTTTTCGAAGGCAGGCGACAACACCATAAAGGATCATATCAAAACCTGGGAGAACACATTCGAATAGGCCAGACCCTGTGGCTGAGTGGTTAGCACATCGCGCTGCGACGCCAAGGGTCCCGGGTTTGAATCCCGCTCGGGCATGGTTGTTTGTGAATGTCCATTTATCAATTTCATCGCTCATCCCCATCTTCGCAAATTAGCCAACAGGTTGAGTGTAGATTCTGTAAAGGGGCTTATCATGATTCAATACAATTTCAAAGAATATTCTTGTATTGACTTCTACGATTATCTTTTAAAAACTCCAAAGTTGTTGGAAAAATTCAGATCATCTGATAAGTATGTGTAAGCAAACTGTAGGTAAGATTTTTATAGTGATTAAATTAAGATTAATGACAAATATCTTTGCATTTTTTGTGGTGTCCTCTTTTTTTGTGATTTGTCCTCCTTTTTCACCATGTCTGTCCTCTTCTTTTAATGTATGCATCTATCTATACCCCTGTAAAAAATGATGTTTAGCCCCCCCCCGAAAAGAATTTCTGGATACGTGCCTGTCCCCAACCGTAAGATGTTGCCTGTTTAATTAACAGAAAAAGGAGATAGAACAACACTAAGGTACATTCCCACCGGTTGAAGATATATTTTTCTTCCATGGTCAACACGAGCTGCCGTTTCAAGGTGACAATGAGATTGACCCACCGAGGGAGGTTTCAGACCGAAGCTACAAACCGCTACGGTGTGAAAAGTTTCTGTTGATTTGGTCATTGCAAGCGACATGTGTGCCTTCGGTCTGAATTCTTACTAAATCTTGAAGATCCAAGTCACAAGGATAAAATTAGGATTTTGTTAAGGTAACGTTTGGAAGGCAGGCGACAACACCATAAGGATCGTATGTAAACCTGGGAGAACACATTCGAATGGATTGTCCATTGCATAACAGCTTCATGAAACAGACACACATACACATAATGAGATCGTTTCGGCACAAACACAACGTTCGTACTTCTGAAAAAAATAAAAAAGCAACAGCTTAAACAGGGGCAGATTTAGGAGACAGTTGCCCCACATTTTTGGCCCCGCAGTATGGCTTTTTAATGCTAACCTTTATCTACCAATAGAAAGTAAACTTTTATTGCCCCCTCCCCCCCTCCGTTTTGGAACTGGATCGCCAGCATCGACCTTAAACCTTGCGAGGTTATATCTATACCCCTTAAAAAAAATTATGTTTAGCCCCCCCGAAAGGAATTTCTGGATACGTGCCTGCTTGGTAGATAAGGTTTAGCATAGTGCGGGGCCAAAAATAGCAAAGAGCGGGGGTCAACAGCACCCCTAATCGCCGCCACTGATTAACATAAATTACTGACTGAAATTAAAATATATGTGTGAAATATAATAACTTTAGATTGACATTCATTTTCCAGTGAGGCTCTGTCCCCTTGTCCTCCCCCTGGACGTCCATGATAATATGTATTAAGTCTTATACTCCAAGAAAGTGGTTGCACATTCAGATACACGTTGCAGTCTTATTGAACTATGTAGTGAAATACAAAATGAAATTATCCTTGTCTTTAAAAACACAATATTTGAACCTTTTCAATGTAACCCATGGAGGTGTATAGACACTTCAGGAGAAAAAGCGAAGTGCACAGCAATTTCGTCTTCGTTATCTAATATCTCTTCTACCGCACTATCCCCAACAACGAACTGTAAAATTTCTTCGTGAACATTGGGCCTCTTCATAACGGTTTTTGAAAATGCCCGAAATGGTACGTTTACTAGATATGTTACTTGGAACAAAACACAGAACGTATTAACAAGAAATCTACCCTTCACGTTACAACTCTCAATAGATAATTTCCCGAGCAGGACTTGGTGATACCTTGAAAGCAGCTAAGATTTGTGCTCCAGTGTGAGAAAGAACAAGAACGCGGTAAAACCGTTTATCAACAACGCAAAAAAGAAAAAGGAAAAACTAACATTAAGCTGTAGGCTGTTGCATACAATAATAACGGTGTTACTTCAGTACTTAACATTCGGCGTTCAATATGACGACATGACATAATGTGACACTCTAAGGGTTAGTGTTTTCAGTTGAAATAGGGGGTGCCGAAGAAAATTAAGAGGCGCGGAAGCGCGCCCCTAGCGCCACCCCAGACTGCTGGTCAAACGTTTAATTGACTTCTGCAGTCTTTGGAAAATGTCCTATTCTACAATGTTAGTCTTCGTTCAGTTAGTACAAGAGTTTTAAACACCTCCATTTGTCACTGATAATTACATCCAATTACATTAGAAATATTCCCCTTCATTGTTGCCTGGCGGTTTATGAATGAATCTTATTTTTTTGTATAGAGTATAATATTGTTTATTAACGGCGATAAAATCTCTCTACATTGAACATATTAGGGAGCATCTGCCCCTTGCCTCCTCCGTGCGTGGATCTTGATAAATTGGATGTCAAAAATGATTAGTCATTGCTAAATTACACGAATACCAAGTGGAAGAGATAACAGCAAAGCTTGGAAAATCAAGTGTATTATTAGAATGAAACTCGTTTGAAACCTACTACGTTGTACACATAACGCGAGAAAATATGTCGACCATCAATCAAGAATGGCAGAGGAAAATGGAAGTGTAACATACATCAGCAAGTTCCTGTTCGTTAAGAAGGAAAGCAAGATTCCTATTACGACCCAAATGTAATTCCCGCTCCACTTATATCACACTGCATTTCCTGTAAACTTGTACTGTTCCGTGTACTTCCAGTGCATCCAATAAGAACAACTATACGCGAGTGCCTTGAAAAATTTCACCTTGACTAATAAGGCACCACTGAACAATTTTACAACAGTGTAAAGTTGTTTTCAAATAAGTTCTTCAGCTTTCTCCCTTAGTTCACAATCTTTTCACATTAATGTTTGACACGGTGCATTATGGGAGCGTGACGTAGACCTGTTAACGGGAACACAATGAAGAGATTTGTTGTGTTTTTCTTGCGATATCGTAACAATGGGGCCAGACTTGACTACACACTTCTTTCGAAGTTTTAACCACGGGTTAAACACGAATTCATAGACTTTTCTTTACTTGTTTTTGTACAGTATTGCTGCTTGCTTGGCTTGAACCCCACTTTAAACTGTAGGTCCAGTTCTGATTAACCTACCTGAACATAAAGTGGACTTTAAGTTGGCCAAACATTTTACTTGTGAATATGAATGCACGATATTAACACATGGGTCTAAGTCAAGTATAATGAATGTTTTTCATTGATAGGTATGTACAGGTATTACACATGCAAGAGTCCTGTGGAAAAACACAACGGGTTGAGAATTTTTAAAGTTTATTTCACACAGTTCATTCATTTTTTCCGCGTGTTTTGCAAAGAATTGGTGTCTGACAGTCGTTCATAATAATTTTGGAGGCTCAGAAACAAGAAATTTGCGAAATATTAACGATTTATCTTTATCCACTGAAATATCCGAAAGCAAAAGTTTCATATTGTGGTGTGGCTCTCCTTTTAAAAAAATAGCAACGCATTCAGAATCCTAAACAGGGCGGCGTTTTTATTTTCCTATTCGCTCCACGGTCTTAGATTATTTTGTTGGTAAATCCAGCTTAGCCAGAGAGAACAGAGCGTGGGCAATGCAATCAGCTGATTACCCTGCAATCCTGCCCTTGCGTTGCCAAAATGTGCGACATTCTTAAACACATCGTCGTCACCTTTAGTCAGTGCCAAGTGTTTGTATCATTCATGGGCAACAGTGCACAGCGAAAGTATAGACGTAATTTAACGTTGTTGAAGTTTTTGACAACTCGGGCACAAGTGAAAATGATGATAAAGTTCAGACTTGAGTCCATTACTTAAATAGAAACTGGATTTAATTTGTATCTTTTACATATTATATATTTATTACTTTGTTGATGGATGAACAGTTCTTTTTCTTTCTGTACTTTTTCACGATGTACATATCAGAGACCACTTAATCTGCCGTCTTTCATGTCTTTTATGACACATCTAGTCCATGCTTTCACGCTACAATTTCACTATTCGAATTACATTAAGTTTTCCCAGATATTTCAGGGGGACAAGTGTGCTCCCGCCTGCCCTTGTCCCTCTGCGGACGCCCTTGTCATAATGAAATGTACAGAGCAAAGTGAAACAGTGAAGGGAATGTGGAAGAGTAGTAGAACAGAGATACCCAAAAAGTGGATGTGATGTGATTAGGGTAACGCGTTACGTAGTCAGATGTCCCAGGTTCGAAACTTGTGTAAAGCATGGGTGATCATTGTAATTGGGCCATCATCTATGTTTTCAGTTAACTACTCCTCGTCTTCGCGAACACCAAAGAGGTTGAAAAGCGACGGAAAGTAATCAAAATTATTTTAATAGTCTGCCTGAAATCGAACACCCATGTAGTACTTAGAGCTTACGTGAAGAGCATGACATCATCAACGTACAAAAATTGTATAGAAATTGGGACACACACAATCTTTTTCAGTGATACATCCTGTCAGTCTACGCCCAATTTAACGCAAACCTCGCTGAATCTATAATTATGGCCAATATCAAGTATTGTGCTATGAGGACAACGCATTGCAGAGAATCCGAAACAGGGCGGCGTTTTTATTTTCTTATTCGCCCCACGTTCTTATATTATTTTATTGGTAAATCCAGTTTAGCCAAGATGAGAAAACCTATGTGAGAGAAACCTTGTAATCAAGGGTCCCGGGTTCGATACGCGGTGGAGGCACATAGTGGTTCGGATCCCACTTTATTACTGTGCATAAAGTAGACTTAAAACACCAACTCAACCAAACAACTAAACGAGAGAAGAGAGCGTGGGCAATGCAATCAGCTGATTACCCTGCAATCCTGCCCTTGCATTGCCAAAATGTACGACCCGCCCTGTAAATTGACATCGTTCATTTCCAGCTACAAAAAATTAGAAAGCTTGTTATTTTATCTTTGATAACGGAAAGAAAGTTAAGATATGATTCGAAGAGAATAACGAAGTAAAAAAATCATTAAATCGAAAAAAATTAAGTGTAATATACAGGAACCAGTTTATGTTTTAAACCAAAGTTTTCAGAATTCCAAACCTTGGCGTTTAAATTTAGATTGAGACATAAACAATAATGATAAAATTTGCTCCCAACTCTTAAAGTTAACTGGGTGAATAAAAGTTAATAGCAATTGGAATAACTGTACATTTCAGAGTGTTAACTGTATGAAATATAAAATATTCAGTCATCTGGTGGTTCTTTCAAAGAATATAGTAATAATGTAATTGTAAATTAGATTAAAATTGGTTGATTTTTATTAGCTTATAATAGTTATCATTCTTATGATTATTATTATACAATAATAATTGCTATTATTGTTATTATTTCTATTATTGAAGTTTTATCAGTGGCCTGACTCCGCCCCTACAAAAGTTTCCAGCGACGCCCATCATCCATAACCTCACTTCTCATTTTCACGATCACCAAAGTGATAGAAAAGCGAATCGAAAATAATAAATAATCTAAATTCTGCAGAAGAACGCGAAAATGAAATACCTAGTGATCTAGTTTCTGGAGACGCTTTTGGAACCTTTACGGACATGTATAGTTTTTTTTAATAGTCTGCCAAAATCCAACACCTGTGTAATTAGAGCTCACAGGAAGAGCGTTCAACATAAAAATTGTTGAAAAATTGGGACACACAGAAACTTCATTCAGTGATATATCCTGTCTGTCTGTGCCCATTTATCGCAAACCTCGCTGAAATTACAATTATGGTCGATGTCAAGTACTATCATATGAGGGTAATTGAACGTAACACCTCGAATTTATTTCTGTGATTTGAAGATAATGACACGACCAACAGAAGTGTTTATTTAATTTACGACGTCCTGTTGGAAGCATGTCCTTGTTGTTTGTAAACAAGATATGCCTCGCGTATTGGAACTGTGCTCTTCAAGTGAACTCAAGCAAGGAAGGAGTTCTAAAATATCCGTGTTTGCTCAATTTGCTCTCCATACTTCGCTATACTCAACTCCATAGTTAGGAAAGCCTAGAAAATTTTAGGGTACTGTTTTCACCTCCTTTCTCAACCTATGTACACTTCGGTGTTCCCAGTGGTGTGCCCAAGGAGGGGTTGGTTGGGGTCATAATCCTAGTCACGCCACTGAATGCTCCCTCGGCTTCCATCTTTTATCTTACAAAATGACAATCAAGAATAATTGAAGCAAAACTAGTGTTGATGGGGGAATCATATAGAGTACACATGCATAGATCACACTGTTATTTTATAGTTTCTGCTTCGAAAATATGTTTAGCATAAGAACAATAATTGACATAACAATGCAAAAAAAGTCCATTTATTTATTTATTGAGAACATTTCAGATACAGCATGTAGACATTTTACACTAAAATCATCCACAATGAAAAGAATAAAAATAAAAATAGCAAAATAACACAAAGGATTAACATAAATTAGTCAAGATAGCACAATTAAAAATATTCATGTTTTCTGTTTACTTCTGTGTAGATGGGTCAACATAGGATGGACACTTATTTAGTTGGGCCTCATATTCACAATGTCCATTTGCTGTCCAATCTGTCCACCAACAATTCCAAGAGTATTTTTCAAAGTTTTATAGGTTTGTAGTCCTCGAAATTTATTGACCAGGTTCACTGAAATCCAATATCCAAGGAATCTAGCTTCTACGTTGTGCCCCTGGATTGCCGTATCGTTAATGCTCTTGCCTTTTGTAGAGCGGTCCCGTGTTTGATTCCCGGTGCGAGTCCCAACAACAAAAGTCCCACAAAGGATTATACTGGCTGTGAGTGCAGGCGCCACAGCACCTGTACACAGCACAATGTAGTAGTGTAGTGGGTATCTTAAGGGTGTAAATGTCACCTGCAGTTAGAATTTTATTTCGGGGGGACGGTAGAATCCCTGAAGATTAATATCTCAATATATTACAACTTATTATACAAGATGCTTAATAGGGAATAACATTAATTTCCACTATACACTATTTAAATTATATGATTGTAGGATTTCAGGGTGGCGCCCCAAGCCCGCCCCATGTTTACGTGCCTGCCCAGTGTGTATTGAGACCAAAAACCATATACATATCTACATATATAAATGGCACCCCTCATAGTAATCTGTGCATCCCAACCCCACCCATAGATTTCATGTCCTATTGCCGCTTATATAGGAGATCTTAACAGGGACAAATATGAGAGTTATGTTACAGTTTCAATGGCCGTTCAGGGTTGATTATATCAGTGAGCGAACTGGTACGTAATAGAACAGATCTAGTATAATAAACAGGTTTTTACAGTCACTTCTGTGATAGAATGATGTCACTGGGACAATAAAAACATCGCCACACAATGAATATGTAGTTACGTTACCAACGATGCCGTAACTAAAACAAGAACATTTTCCCCATCTTGCGCCAATTATCATGTAAGTAAAGCTTACATTACCATCTTCATTTTCACTCTGATGGGACCCAGTTCGTAATGTAGTTGCAACTCTTGGAAGAGCACAATTTTAATGAGAAAAACTTGTTTCTTGCATGTTCTCTTGTTCAATCCTTTCCTCTTCGCACCTACGAAAGGTTATTTCATGAATGAATCGCTTAAGTACTTAATTAGCAAACTAATTAGCTTGTGGAAACTGTATTCATTATCTGAATTGCTTTTATGTGGAACTATGTTAATGCAACCTTGATAATATTTTTCAAGCAGGTTATTTTTATGCCAGAAGAAGAGAATATTAAGCATTTGCAAGGTTGAAGCTCCAAATGCAATTAAAATACAAATGACTTATCTTTGCATACACCTCCTTGCATATGTAATGACAATAGATTGAGGTGATAATTCCGGAGCACTTTTAAAAAGTAAAGGATGGTCATATATCATACATAATGCCATGCCACTATGCCACTCGTCCTATCCATATTTTGGAAGGTTATTGAGAATTTTTAACCTTGGAGTTGTAGAAACGTTTTTGGAGCAAGAAGGGATGTGAGGGTAAATGAGGTAAACCGGACCCTTGTTATTCTATTGCCATTGCTAATATTTTCAGAATTATTATATGTAATTTAAAAAGTAATATTTTCCAGTCTACGTCGTACATGCTACTGAACCTTCTTATGATATTTTGTATGGATATTTGCAATATTTTCTTTAAGAATTCGATGATGTGATCATAGGTACCAACTTTGAAAGGACAAGGCACAAGGTGAGATTAGTATATAAGTCCGGTGTCTTTCTCTTTTCGATGATCTAAATATTGCACAACATTTCAGATCCTGGACCCCTCTATATGTTAAAGTGACGGTCAATATAAAGAACAATCACACTAGAACAATTTGGAGGGAATATCGGGTAAATGCCAGGGTACGAAATCATTGAAGACTGGTTTGGGAGATGAGGAGTTTACTTTACAAACTCACAGATATGGGTATCTGTGTGCGTATACATACAAACCTAGGTACATACACATATATATGTATGTATTACTTACATGATATACATATTTATTACATATAAGAGTATATAAATTAATTCATTTCTACTTTTAGATATTTAGAAAGTTGCAAGCTATTTGCTTTACCAACTGGTTGAAAATGTCAAAAAATACATTGCTTCATTAATTTAATCAAATAATCCTTCACCTCATCGTCGCCATTAGCGAAAAGTGGCAGAAAGGCGACGCTAATTAACACAAATTAAGTCAAATTACAAAATAGTTGAAACGGTTTTAATATGTACAAGTTTTTGTTCAGTTTTTGCTATTAAAAGAAAAAATAGATTTCATTCTTCAATTTGTCTTGCATTGTTGTTTTATTTTTATTGTACGTATATTGTTATTGATATAGATCACACTGTGCTTGTGTGTGTGTGTGTGTGTGTGAGAGAGAGAGAGAGAGAGAGAGAGAGAGAGAGAGAAAGCATGCAAGCCACTCACAAACACTCAGAGACGGACAATATTCTTCATTCTTTGTGTGTTTTCGATATTATCTGTGGTAAAGTATATTTGAAGACAAAACTAATTGCTTTTGTCTTTGTTGTTATGACCCCTCCCCCAGACATTTTAGTGGGGTTATTTTTTAGGACCAGATTGTTGGTTTGGCGAAATACTCCATATTCCCTCAGGATTTCGGTCACTGGGTAAATCACTGGACTTAGATCTTTACATAATAACCTGCAGCTAAGTGCATATGACTCACAAGACGTCGACACTGCTAACACAATACATATAATAATTACATATACTCCATATCGTTTCTAATGCTTACGTATGAGTATCTGGGGGCTACCAGAGTGCAGCCCGAGGGAAACTACATTGTGGCGGAAGACGTGAAATATGCCATTGGACCATGACCCACAGCCTCCGTTAAAAGAAGGTCGATCATGGACCTTGCCAAATGGCGGCATATAATCCGAGAGGCTAAGTGGACCGTGGAGCCCGCAGGTGTTGCTGAATTCCTTTCTGTGGCAAATTGAACGCCGGATTCAGCGAAAGCGATCAGATTCCTTGCTCGTCGTGGGACAAATTGGCCAGTCAGGGAAAAGGCTACGAAAGGTCAGTTTCACCAGCGATGACCTGTTGGGTTTGTTGAACCGCAAAAGCCTTGCAAGCAGTAAAACTTTAATGTTTCGGTTTATTGGTCCCGATTGATGTTTCACACACACACACACACACACACACACACCCCTGTTTTCCCACCCTCCATTAAGAGGAAGCTGGACTTTTCACGCCAAAGCGAGGAAGTTTTAAAAGTGCTCTGATTGGACTGAGATTTTTATACGTAATAGAGGTACTCCCGAGGATAGCGAGAATCTGGGTGTGGCTGCTATACACTCCATGGAAGTTGAGATATTGACAATGAATGGGCGGACAAGCACAGCACCCCCAAGAGAGGAAGGTGCAAACTTAAGAGTATTGCGAGGAATCGTTATTCATTTGTTATTTCTTAGGTCACACACTGCGTTGACGAAACGTTATGTAAGAGGAAGCCACAAGCACCAAACCCCGAAGCGAGGAACCAACTAAACACAATAGTGTCCGTAAAACGTGAATAGAGAGGAACTACGTGTCACGTTATGATGAGTGACGGGTGATTCGAAGCGCGCGCTGGTGTTTGACGTTCCTAACTCGGCCCCCGTTGGCTGCGCTACCTGTCAGCAATCTGCCGTCGATCACGCGGCAACCCAAGCACCGCCCTCCATACCAAATCATATGGGAATAAATGTTGCAACAATGTGCGAGAGCGTCTCCGCGCCAAAAGGGGTGGAACAAGCTGGTTTCGGATGGCTTAGTAACGGTGCAAGCGGTACGACAGGCGAGGAACGTACGTACGGTGGCCATTTTCTACCTCGCGCAATTAGTCGACGTAAGGTGAAAGGACATAAATGGGGAGTTGTATCTTAGGGAGATAGACTAAATTGTGGTAGAATGAAAAATTATTCTTATAAAAAGAATATATTTGAATTTTCATCACATGGAATTGTTACTTGTTTGGGTTAGTTCTTAACACCGCTTTATGCACAGAAAAGCTAATCGGGACTGGACCTACAGTTTAAAGTGGAAACCGAACCACCGTGCAATGTGCATCTACCACCACCATTGCATGGCATCAGATAATATTATTTCGATGGATATTGTGATCCGTTGGAGGCTGATCGCTGTTAGTATTGTCAGTTGGGATGTCTATATAAAACTGTTTTTTCTTAACTTCCATTAGAACGCCGTTAAGTCATGTTGATATTTACTTATATTTATTTATTTAACATAAAATATGTGTACCGTCACGTTGACCTAGAAGATGGTCGGCCCCCGTTGCGGAGTGGTTAGCACATCGCGCTGCAACGCCAGGGGTCCCGGGTTCGAATCCTGGCTTGGGCATGAACGTTTGTGATGTCTATTCATCAATTTCATCATATCATCACTCATCCCCATCTTCGCAAATTAGCCAAAAGTGTCACAAGAAGCGAAGTAAAATAAATTTTGCTTTCTAGTGTCCTTTCGGGAGGCACTCGCTTCACTTTCACCGGCAAATGTTCCACACGTAGGACGCTGCTCCTCAATCCTCAATACTCAGTGGTGGCGATTGGGTTCCAAAACTAGGGGTCAAGGTACCAAAACTGGGTGGGGGGGGGCAAAGACAGTATATTTCCCTTTGTAGATAAGATTTAGCATAGTGTGAGGGCAAAAGTGGCGAGAAGTGGAAGGCAAATGCCCCCCCTCGCCTCCTTCCTAATCGTAACCAAATAGCCCTTTCACAAAACAACATCGAAAACGAAATCAACCGCAAACGTACGGTCGCGGACACTTGTCGGTTGTAATGATTTAATTGAAAGTCAATGGTATTGTTATAATCCAGAAGTGTCCCTGACTGTACAACGTGCAAAGTGTCAACTTAACAGCTTAGAACAAGCGAGGCAACCCTAGAGGGCCAGGGGTGTGGAGGAGGCAAGGGGAAACTCCGAAAGCGAGTGACCTTGACTGGAGTATACTTGGCGTCAGTATTGCCAATAACTTGAACGTAAAAGTCCTTAGAAAATCCGTTAGAATGTCGCTAAATGAAATGTAAAGGCTCTAGAAAAAGTCGCAAAATGAAATGTACTTCTAAAAAATAGCGAAAAGGTGAAAAATCTAGTACTTGCCTATAAAAACAATATTTCCTCGTTACTTTCCTCTTCCTCTGAACACTGCACTTCACACTGATTACCGATGTCAGATACTAAATCATCGAGAAAATGCACTGCAAGAACGTTGTTTATTATTTCTGTGCACTTGGTTTTATGCAGGCGAATGCATGGTGCACTGCAGCTGTCAGTCACCAAACCTTTTCATACATAATTAGGACAAGTGATTCACGGTTAGCAAAGAACAGTGTTCGGCAATGACTAAAGCTAAAATAGCTTCAGCAGTAGAAGTATTTAAATTTTCCGGTTTGAACTGTTTTTCTTCTGTTTTGCAGAACAGAAGTAACCAGATCTGACTTTATGTTTCTGTGTTTCGAAAGTTTTTTTCAGATCGGTAGTTTGGGCATACAGATAGTAGTACTTTGCAGTACTTACAATACGCTTTCGCCGTGTCACTATCGACAGGGGTTAACCATTTGTAGTTTTCCCACTCCTTCCGATAATGTTTCTTGTATTCCGGTTTTCCCCAAACTGGACACTGCCCTGCCCTGGGCTGACCTGCGCACAAACACACACGAACTTTATAATTTACACTAGCACTTCCTTTGTCACCACACACTACCCAAAAAACTCCAATCTGAACCCACGCACGACGCGACCGCGAAGTCAAACGTTCTGTTTTATAATAAGGCAGCCGCAATGGCGCCAGGAGGAGTGTCTGATAACAATGAGCTGTGAACAGTGATGTTTACAAACATCACAAACCATACTGGAAAAGGGGGTACGCTTTGCTTCAGTTTCTCTTTGTGCATCAGAAGTGAATTACGAGGGTATTTCCTTATTTAATAACTATAAAACGGACATTTTTAAGCATTTAGACGTACCTACGCAGATATTTTGTAAATTCTCCAAATTAGTCGCTAAAGAGCACACGAAGTAGCCAGAAAAGTCGCTCGTCACTTTTTCACGTCTTTTGTCGCCAGCTAGCCAGATCCGCCAGATTTAGCGACTTCTCGCTAGAGTTGAAAACACTGCTTGGCGTCAGCTTTAGTAAAGTGTAATATCATTAATTTAGAATTCATGACAGTAGCGTACGCAGGATTTCATCAAGGGGGGTGTTATTTCGAAAACTTTCTACAAATTCACATTACCATTGTTTCATTATACTTTAATTAATTAATAATAATAATTAATTAATTAGTAATTCTTATAATTAATTAATTAATTAGTTTAATTACTACTAATGCAGCTGCTATTTATGAAAGAAATAGAACAAAATTACATTTCTTTTGTTTCTTTGTTACAAAATAATTGTCTAGTCAACGGTTATTTGTATATGATAAGTAAAGAGACATTTTAAGTGTGAAGAAAATCCATAAAAAAAGCAAATATATTAAATTTATTGAAATAATCGAAATATGAAACTCACTCAAGGAGCCGCGCTGGTCTAGTCTGACAACTTCGTGGGAGATCCGGTTTCGATTCCCGGAATTGGTTGGAATTTATCCAGCCTTGTCTCCGCACCCAGCCTCATAGCAATGGGTACCTGAGAGCAACCCTGGGGGATGAAGGCTGCCGGAGCATGGTGCTGATCACATCACCTGCAAAATAGTTCGAGATCGCGAATCTTTTGGGGCCCACCACACCACTACGTGTGCCTTCATGGCACGGTGCTGTATGCACGGGGGAATTTACATTACCTTTACCTATGGAACTCGCCCAGGATGATGATGAAGCGCGAGAATACATGTTGCTAAATTCCTCTGAGTCTATGTTTTCGTTGAAAAGTAAGTTTATAGACATTCCAACACATTTATCACTTCTAGATGATTCACAAAGCACTTCTTCAACATTATTTAATGATGTGGATGTAGACTCAGCATCACTTGAGAGTTCACAAGGGGATGTGAAATCAGTACCGGGAAGAACGTTTGCAATAAGGTCGGAACACTGCGACGAAGCAAGGAATTTTCACAATTCTCGCGAGTCACTGCGCGACTTTTTTGCAAAAAAAATTGCAAAATTGAACTTTGAGGTCACTTAGATTGTGTTTGGAATGTTGTGTTTTTCTTCATGCTGCATGGGAATAATAATTCAAATTATTATTATTATTATTATTATTATTATTATTATTATTATTATTACTGTCGCAGATCTTTGACTGTGATAAATTAGCCATTTTTAATTTTTTTCTACAGCATTTTTCATAATATTTCAAAAGCTCAAGGGGGGGGGGTTTAAACCCGGTAACCCCCCCTTGCGTACGCCACTGATTCATGAATACCTTAAAAATTAATTGTTCAAAGAATGATGAAGTAACTTTCTTTGTAAACAAGAATTACACTTACAGGCTGTATTATCGATGTATATAAATGACTGAATTATTGACAATCCATTTGTATTTTGCATGAAAAGTGTTCACAATTTAGATCCCCTGCTGTCAAAAACTCTTCGCCATAAATCGGCACGACAAAAATGTTAATTAAATGAATTTCACTGTTTTAATGCGACGTAATATCCAGAAAAGAATATTCCCTCTTGTTTCTCTGCACTTGATTTTTATTTCACTAGCTTTGTTGCTGCTTAGGCTATATCAGAGAAGAAGCCTCATGATTTTTTTTTTTCAGAATAATACACGAGCTTAATAAATTCCGTGGCGTAACAGTTCTGCACATGGTCTACAAAGATGTCAACGGAAAGTTTAAAGAAAGCGTCAAGAATGATAAATAGAAAAAAAATCTACTTTGGTAGTTTTTGTTCCTTTTGTGCGGTCCTGGAAGACAATATGTGTAGTCATAGTTAAAGCCCGCTTATTCCTCTTTCGGTGGAGCCCTATTTCAAATCCGTGGGTTTAGCTGCTTGCACGTAATATTCATTCCAGTGATAACTTGCACTTCTCCAGCATTCAGCATTCAAAGTTTACCACCGCCTGGAATTTCAGGATGCGGAAAGGGCTGTTGATATGTTGTTTTGACATTAAATAGAACAGATGTGCAAATTTTCAGATTCACACAATTTTTGCAAGATTAAAACCTAAATTGACGGTCTGTGAGTTTAAATGGAAAGTTAGTCTCTTTGGCTGCCCCAGTCGTTACAAAGCTATCAAGGCGCGAAAGAAGAATCCCTTTTAATTTTTATTTTTATTTTGTGCGAGACATGAGAGTGTATTGTTGTGTTTGTCCTATTGTACACTCGTAAATGCATTCTCATCGTCACCGCAAGAGATAAAAAACAACGAAAATAACTGAAGAAAAAGAGAGTGAGTGTCGAGAAGTTTCGACCTATACAATCGTTGAGGACGCGGTGCAACCTAAAAAGACCAATACTGTTAATTGTGTGCATTACCTTGTTTTTGCTGATCTCTGATTAAATTGTTTTTTTACATACTTGTAAAATATGCATTGCACATTGAAAACACTTGTTTTGTAAATATAAAACCAATCGAACGCAGGCTTATTGTTGTCCGACCTGTCATGATATGCTGGAACTGCTGTTGTCGTCGTGAAGAGATTCCTTCCTAGAGTTTTCTCACTAGCCACTGGATTAACTGTGATCCTATATATTTTATACCCTGAGTCCCTTACCGTTGGAAAGAAGTATGCACACAAAAATTACAAAGCAATTCGAACTTTCAGGATTCGTGATATTGTTTATTTCCCTTCGCTCTTGTGCCACTTTTGGCTAATCGCGAAGATGAGGATGAGTGGCGATACAATGAAATTGATGAAGGGACACTCACACACCCATGACGAGGTCGCGGGATTCGAACGCCGAGACCCCTGGCGACTTAGCGTGCTGTGCTAACCATCCACCACGAAGGCCAGCCTTTCAGGATTCGTCCATTACAGTGCGGCGAGGGGGTTTAAGCTTTCACGTTTAAACGTACGTTCCTGTCGCCAGGAATGAGATGAGCACGCAAGCAATGTTCGTTTTTTTTCCCCATCCTACTGGTATAAATCATGGTTGCAGTTTAGTGTTGCTATGCGAAGGTAAACTTCCCTCAGGGCAGGAGAATTGAGACAAAATTTTAGGCGAAAAGCAGTGGCGGCGCCAGGAGTGCGTGAGTGAGTGCTTGCGCGCCCCTTAATTTTCTTCCGCATCCCTTCAGCACACCCTACGTTCAACTGAAAACATTAATATGTAATATTATGTCATGTCATATTGAGGGCCGAGTGATAGGTTATTATTGTATGCAACAGGCAAGCACTGAAAGAGGTACCAATACTTTTCTGTACTTGCGGCAGCCTCTGTAAAGATCAGCGGCCGTTTTTCTTCTTTCGTCAGCATTGTCGTTATCAATTTTTTCTTCTTTTGTTTCTTCAAGTGGTCTGTTCGTGGTTTTTGATAATTGGCTATAGATTAATGTGAGTTATGTTTTTTTTCTTTCTTGCATTGTTCATAAACGGTTTGTTTTCCGTCTACTTGTTCTTCCTTCCACTGGAGCAAAAAATTCAGGTACTTTTAAGGTATCACCTCATCAGGTCGTGCTCTGGAAATTATTTAATGCGAGTTGTAACATGAAGGGTACTGTTCTTCTTAATACGTTCTATATATTTGTTCCACGTTTAATGTCCAGTAAACGTACCATTTCAAACTTTTTCCAAGACTGTTAGGAAGATGCCCAATGTTCACGAAGAAATTTTACAGTTCGTTGTTGGGGATAGTGCGGCAGAAGGGATTTTAAAGATGACACAGTTCCTGTACTCTTCGCGTTTTGTCTTGTGGCAGACGGTGCCTTCATTGCTTACATTGAGAAGGTTCAAAAATTGTCTTTTTAAGGGCAGGATGGTTTTATTTTGTATTTCACTACATAGTTCAATAAGACTGCAACGTGTATCTGAATGTTTACACTGCATGGAATGACCACTTTCTTGTAATACATATCGCACCCCCTAACTTTCTTTCCGCAACCCCTCAGCACCCGTAGATGAATAATTCTGGCGCCGCTGTTGGTGAAAAGAGATCGAAACTGCAGAGATATTTGAAGATACAGTCGTTGCATATTAAAATCAAGCTGGATGGAGGCATGAATTATCCGTTTTTCATAATTACATATTTCAAACTTCTTACTTGGTAAAACCGTATTTTCTTCATAAAGTTTTGTGATCGTGTTTTAGTTTTTCCTTGGATTAATGGAAATTTTTCATAATGCAAAGGAAAATTATACTTTCCACTTTTTGCAACAGTTGTTTGTTTTCTAAGTAACAATTTACGGAGTTCCGTGATTAATAATGGAACAATGAAATCTGAGTGCTCGTGTTCCCATCATCGCGGTTATCAGCTGAAAATGAGTTTGAGTTTTTGTTTTGAGTCCACTTTATGCACAGAAAGTCTAATCAGGTCTAGTCTTACAGTTTAAAGTGGTATCCGAAACACCATGTATCGAACTCAGAACCCCTTGATTACAAGGCGACGACATTACCACTGCGCCATCGGGGAGAGGTCTTGGCTTAAAAATCGAAAGATTCCTTGGTAAAGAAAACATTCTCTCTTTCAAGTTTTCATGTTCATGCCTATGTGCGAAATTTAAATGTAAGTACAGAGAAGTTCCCAATGTTTCCTTTTCTCTCTCCAAGCTACTCGTGAAGAAAAATATAAAAACCATTAACGTAAATAGTCATTTACAATTTTGAGCAAGCCTTTACATGACAAATTGCATGATATGCTTACAAAATTTCGAGGTTGTTTAAATCAGTTTGATTTAAATTGTGTGATTGACAAAAATCAGTGTTCTTTTAAAATAAAATAAATATACAATAATGCACATAAGTAATTTGTGAATAGCAGAATCACTTTTGGTGAAGATACATCAATTTCTTGATCATTCAATAGTTTTTACTGGGCTTCGGTGTATAAAGTGGGCTTAAAATCAAACTTAAACAAAGAAACAATATCGAAGGAAAATTAAGTGAACAAATTATATGTACTCATGGAGTGAAACTCGTAAGAGTTATGAATGCAGCAGTAGCCCCCCCCCCCCCTTCCCAACAGATGAATAAAATCAGCTTAAATGTGAACTCCTTGGCGTCGCAAGGCCTTTTTACGTGACACGTCCTCTCGTTAATTAATTAACCGCCATATTAATGCTAAACTTCGTCACACCTTTTGCACTACTCAAATACTCTGGATTTTGAGATATTGAATGAAATGAAAGACGCAAACATATGCACCGCACTACAGTGACAATGATTTATGGATTACTGACAAAGTATATCGGCAGGCTTCCTTTGTAACTAAATTTCTCGGAGACATTAGCTGCCACACAACAATCGTAACATAACCTCCCACCTTTAGTGTTATTGGAGAGTTTGGCTGGTTGTTTCCATCGCGGCTTCTCACCTTTCATCAAAGCCTTGCCGCCTGAAAGTCTCCCTCCCTTCTTTTATCTGCTCAAGTTACAGCCAGGGCATTTGAAGCTGTGTTTGTTTTTCGTTACGAGTACTTCGTCTGTGGGCTGCATAGGAGTGCGCAGACACTCTGATTAGGGGGAGGGGGCAAAAGCCTTGATGAAAATCCAGTCGGGAAATTAAAACCTCATTCCATATCAAAGGCGCATACCCAGATTTTTTTAGGGCGGGGGAGATCCTAAAATGTGGAACAAAGAGAAGGGCCGAAAATGCAGTTGGATTAGTTGAGTTAAATTACTTTACGTCACTTTTCTGCCACTTTTGGCTAATCGTGACGATGCGGATGAGTGATGATATGATGAAATTGATGACAAACACTTACAAAGAACACCCATGTCCAGACCGAGATTCCAACCTGGCGTCAGAGCGTGATACGCTAGCCACTCTGCCACGGTTGTAGGCGAAATGCTGTTGGAGTATTAGATGTCACCATCAATGCTATGGTGGTATTGCAAGGAGATATATAATTGTAGATTTGAAATTATGGTCCAAAGTAACGAGAAAAATAAACAATAAACCTGGCAATAAACAGCACAGTCGCTCACATACAAAGTCTGTCACACAGCGTACAACTGAGTGATTATTTTTGCACTCAATTCTCAGAAGTATTCTAATAGTACTTTCCTCCGCAAATTGTGTTTTCAATTTTCCATTAATTTTCTTACACCAGCACCATTGAACAACCATGATAATTCTAGGTTTAGATAATAATATATTTATAAATTAAATGATGCGCATTAGCAATGATTCTTCTAGTAAAAAAAGCCGTCTTAGGAGAATATCTTATACTACAACGTTAGTCTTCTTACAGTTGGTAGAAGTTTCAAACGCCTCCACTATGTCACTGACACAATCCTGTGCGACAAAATGTTACTCAACATAAGGCAACAACAGATAATTTAAGCTGTTTAAACGGGTATCTGATATTGCACCATCTTAGAGAACACCCATTCACATGAACAACTTTGTCACAGGAAAAACAAAGTATCTTCAGCAGTGGCGGTCATGGACGTCCGCAGGGAGGAGCAAGGTAATTTTTCCAGCGGGGGGGGGGGGGCAAAGGAGGCATATATTTCTCCAAAATAGTGATACCCCTCAAAAACACTGCTTCAGTCTGAAACAAAGTCGCCGACTCCATGGGGCTTGGGGGGGCTCGAGCCCCCCAATGTTAAAGATGTGGGGCAGAGCCCTCCAAATAATTTTGCTTAAGAGGATCTAATGTATTATTTTGCTTCTCTTGTAAAGTTTACTCTGAATTGTGCCACATGAACTGAACTTTAAATACACATTTGAAATGTTATAGACCATCAACTTGGGGGGGGGGGGGCTGAGACCGCAAAATCATCAACTTTGAGGGGGCTATGACCAGAGACAGCAAAACACATGACTTATTACTATATACTAAGTATGTAATTATGAGTATTGTTAAATTTTTTTACTAAAAAGAGTTTCAAAAGACGATATGCATGAACTAGGGTAGTTCGGGCTACAAATGGCTCTCACATGACATTCAGAACGAGATCATTGATATATTAGAGAGATCTGTTTTGCGCTCCGTGGTAGCAGATATTAAAAGTCGGGAATATTTTGCTATTATGGTTGACGAAACTTGTGCCATATACATCCGTGGACAATTAATATTCTGCATTCGAACTGTGAATAAAAATTTTGACATTTATTAGGAATTCATGGGCTTTTATGAGATTAGTAGTCCAATCAGCCCGGTTGAACGTCCTCTATTGGGGCTCAGGGGGCTCGCCGTGTTGCCAGCTGCTTATTTGAAAAAATCACCAAGGTTTTTGGTCTAACCTAACCTAAAACAGCAAGGAGCTGGCAATTTTGCTTGAGAGTTCACAAACCGGAAGTGGGGCTCAGGGGGCTCGCAGTGTTGCCAACTTCTTACTCGAAAAAATCACCAAGGTTTTTTTTTGGTCTAACCTAGCCTAAAGCAAGGAGCTGGCAATCTTGCTTGAGAGTTCTGCAACCGGAAGTGGGGCTCGCAGTGTTGCCAGCTGCTTACTCGAAAAAAATCACCAAGATTTTTTTTGGGTCTAACCCGGCCTAAAGCAAGGAGCTGGCAACCTTGCTTGAGGCTTGTTTTACAGTGCATAAAGCAAGGTTGCCAACCTACTGGTACTTTTGCCATGGTTTTTTACAAAAAAGAGAGAGAAGAGAGGGAGGGAAGAGTTAAACGGCCGACAGCCTACCTACAGCTTATTTTGTCTAACCTAACCTCAAGCAAGGGGCTGGCAATTTTGCTTGTGCAATCAACCCGGTTGACCGCCCTCAAGTAAAAATCAGCGTTGCCAACTCCTCACTCGAAAAAAAAATCACCAAGATTTTTTTTGGTCTAACCTAACCTAAAGCAAGGAGCTGACAACTTTGCTTGAGGCTTGCCTTACAGCGCATAAAGCAATTTTTGCCAACCTACACACACTAAACAAGGAGAGCCGACAACAAATATGTACTGCCGTAAAAGAGAGAGAGATGGGTGGATGGTAATATAGTATGTGTGTGCGTGTGCGCGTATAATATGTAGCATTATTAACTAGAGTGTGTTGGCAATTTACTTACAACTAAAAAAAAAAAATAGAGATGCCAACGTTGGTGTAAGATGAAGAGAGAGAGAGAGAGATTTATGGCTGACAAGAGTAACGAGCGAATGCGCCATATCGTAATTTTCCAACTCCGTATATCGCAACCTTTGTAAACCTCTCTCTCTCTCTCGGGGAAACGACGTGCCGCGCACACACACACACGCACGCACACACATACACACGCGCATGTGCGCGCACATATGTATTGTAACACAAACAAACAAACAAAATAATAATAATTGTTGTTTTTAGGAGGCCTGGCCCCTATAACCTCGCCAGGGTGCGTGGTGCCCAACCAAAAATGTAAAAGTTTTTTAATGGCTGCGGTTATAGATTACCGCACCTCTGTAGAGTTTCACGTGTTTTTTTTTTTCTCAAACTATTAAAACACATATTTGAGGAAAGCAACGCCACCCATATATAAATAAACCCCTCAAACTAACACTAATTAGAATTAGCCTACAAAATTTTTCTCGTAAGATATTTTCTTGTAAACACTCTACCACCAACAGATCACATATAAATAAACATACCCACCAAAAAAAATGCGCTCCATGAAAAGTTGTCCTGTGTGCAAAATAAGCATATCAAGCAAACGTTTTGCAAGACATTGTCGCACCTGCGTGCCAGGCAAGCATTTGGCTGCCACCGAACCATGTCCCAGGTGCGGTATACATATTACTATTAATAATTTGAAGAGGCATATAACATCATGCAAAGTTGTCGTCGGAA
Organism: Lepisma saccharinum; assembly: GCF_977018435.1. NCBI lineage: Eukaryota > Metazoa > Arthropoda > Insecta > Zygentoma > Lepismatidae > Lepisma > Lepisma saccharinum. The sequence continues at coordinate 50,431,838 of NC_139247.1, read as the reverse complement.
CACCTGTCCCCCAACCGTCGACCAGCTCGACCAAGAGGAAAGCGGAAGCCGACTCGCCACCATCCGCCAAACGCGTCAAGCCTGTGGCGAAAGCTAACCAGTCTGCTTTCCAGCGGTTGTTAGAAGATTTTGTCATCACTTCGGAGGGCTCATGCGACGTGCGTAGCTTTTTGGAGAACGTGCGAGCCAAAATTATTTCCATCCTCGGTGATGCGCTTGCAATGCACTCCACCAAATTCTACGCATCGCTACGTTGCCAGTACAAGAAGCCGTCTGATGAAATTTACAGCTTCTGCCACAACACCAAGGCGAAGACGCTGCATCTGGCGGATGTTGACAACCTCGAGGTCATCTACAACCAGTTTGCCGATGAGCTGGTGGCAAAACAAGAAGAACATCAAGCTAAAGGCTCGGGGGGTTCGCTGTGTGGCGAGCCTCACGAACTGTGCGTCAAACTTTGCAAGTTCATACCTCTCTCCGCCTCCAGCTACGTCCCCTTACCACCTACCATTGCGGCAAAGAAGGCTGTCCTGAACATTCAAAACAGTGACGCCAAGTGCTTTCTCTGGTCGGTGCTTGCAGCGTTGCACCCAGTTGAGCCAAAAAATAATCCAAAACGTGTTGGCCACTACCTACCCTATGAGGCAGAGCTGGAAGTTGCGATGGCTGGGATCGACTACCCGGTAGAGGTCCCGGATATTCGAAAGTTTGAGGCCCGTACACACAACCCTCGGTTGGCCATCAATGTTTACGGTCTCACTGACGAAAATGCGGTGTACCCCATCCGGGTGAGCGACGTAAACGTTGATGGTGCGCAGGAAATCCATCTCCTACTTATCAAGGACGAGACCCATCACCACTACACTCTTATTCGCTCGCTCTCTAGACTTGTTTCGAGCCAGCGGAGCAGTGATAGTCACCACGTCGAGGTGTGTCGCAGGTGCTTGTCAATGTTCGACGGACGGGATCAACACAATTACCAACATGTTCGAGACTCCAACATCGCTGCAGAGAAGCTTGCCAACCACAAGATCTACTGTAGTAACAACGAGCCTGGTGTGGCAGTCTTGCCCAAACCTGGCACCGTGGAGCGTTTCCACATGCACGGTGCCATGGTGGAGCACCCCGCTATCATCATCGCGGATTTCGAGGCCTTCCTCAAACCCCTGTCTACTTGCGATCCCGACCCTGAAGTTTCTTCCACCACCCCTTACCAACTCCACGAGGCTTCGAGTTATGCATACGTTGTGGTGCGAAGTGACCAGCACATTGCCCCCGAGCCCTACGTGTATCGCGGTCCCGACGCAGCCAAACACTTCCTCGAGAGGATGGTTGTCGAGGCCAACGAGATAGGGAAGGTACTGTTGGCCCCCAAGTCTATGCTCCCACTGTCCCCCGATGATCAACGTAGACACGACGAGGCCATCGCTTGCCCTGTCTGCGTCAAGGAGTACACTGCCAACAATCGTAAAGTCCAACACCATGATCACTTTGACGGTAGGTATGTTGGTCCTTGGTGCAACGGATGCAACCTCATGGCCCGGGACCCGCGATTTATCCCTGTGTTTTTTCACAATGGCTCGGGATACGACTTCCACCACCTCGTCAAGCATCTTGGGTACGACGACATGCGAATCAACGTCCTGGCGCAGAACGAGGAGCGTTACATTAGCTTGAGCAAGTGGGTGCGAATTTCAGGATCACACTCTACCGTCGAGCTTCGCTTCCTCGACTCCCTGAGGTTCCTTCCGGCCAGCCTCGATGCTCTCGCAGGGAAGCTTAGCGACGAGCAAATGCTTATTACCTCCGGAAATTTTCCGAACTTGGACGCCGGCCTCTTCAAGCGTAAGGGGGTTTATCCCTACGAATACATCACAGACCCTTCCAAGTTCGCGGAGACGACGCTACCTCCCCAGGCGAAGTTCTACAGTCAGCTGCGAGGGTCGAACATCACCGACGAGGAATATCACCACGCCCAGTCCATGTGGCGCGAGCTGGGCTGTCGAACTCTCGGGGACTACCACGACGCCTACCTCAGACTTGACGTGACGCTCCTCGCCGACGTGTTCCAGACGTTCCGTGCGACCGCAATGAAGATCTACAAGCTGGACCCCGCCTACTTCTACAGTCTCCCCGGACTGGCGTGGTCAGCCATGTTTCTGGTGACGAAGATCAAGCTGGAGCTTCTTTCGAACGTGGACATGATGCTGTTTGTGGAACGCGCCGTGCGGGGTGGAATGGTCCAGGTGTCGCAGCGACACTCGCGCGCCAACAATCACCACATGGCCACCGGCTACGACCCCTCACAACCGTCCAGCTACATCATGTACACGGACGTCAATAACCTCTACGGACACTCCATGATGCAGCCACTCCCTTTTAGAGGCTTCGAGTGGGCTGACCCTTCCAACTTCGACGTCGAAAGCTTCGACGATTCGGAACATGGGTTCTTCGCTGAGGTGGACCTTGAGTTCTCCGAGAAGCTGCAGGATTTGTTCTGCGATCTTCCCCCTGCACCCGAGCTCAAGTGTCCACCCGATTCCAACCAGAAGAAGCTCGTCATGGATTTCGAGCCCAAAGAGCGTTATGTCCTGCACTACCAGAATCTCCGGTGGTTGATGAAGCAAGGGGTCACGGTCCGCGCAGTTCACCGCATCCTCAAGTTCGAGCATTCTCCATGGTTGAAGGCATATATTGAAGTCAACACCAAACACCGCACTGCAGCCACGTCCGAGCTTGATAAGGATTTCTTCAAGCTTATGAACAATGCGGTGTTTGGCAAAACTATGGAGAATGTACGGAATCGCATGGACATAAAATTGGTAACGAGGAAAGCACAATGTCGCAGGCTCGTAGCGAACCCGTTATTCAAATCGAGGACCATTTATAACGAGCAGCTTGCTCTGGTGCATATGAGGAAGGGTGAGGTAAAACTCGACAAGCCAATTTATGTTGGTGCCTCAGTATTAGACCTGAGCAAGCTGCACATGTTCGAGACGTACTACGACATATTACGTCCAGATTATAGCCACAACATCTCGCTTCTCTACACGGACACGGACAGCTTGGTGTACCACGTTCGCACGGACGATGCGTACGGGGATATAGCCACAGCTCCATCTTTGGTTAACCTCTTCGACACCTCGGACTATCCCCAGCCGAACCAGTACGGCATCCTGCCCCGAAACAAAAAAGTGCCTGGCAAACTCAAAGACGAGAAGGACGGTGATGTAATTCTCGAGTTTGCAGGTCTTCGCGCCAAGGCCTATGCCATCAAAGCCGAGGGCAGCGTTACCAAGAAGGCCAAGGGTGTCGGCAGACAGGTGGTTCGGGAGGATCTCACATTCGAGGACTTCTTCGATTGCCTCAAGACCAGGTCGTCGATTCTAAGAGAAGAACAGCGCATCCAGAGCGTCGACCATGTGTTGACCACAAACAAAGTTAGAAAAATTGCCCTGGATCCCAACGACGATAAGAGGTGCGTCCTCAAGTGTGGTATTCACACATTGCCGTGGGGGCACTATCGCTTAGCAGAAAGCAAAACCTGCAACATATGTCCATCTTCAACAGAAGATTCATAAAAAACAAAACAAAACCAAAAAAAAAAAACACTTTGAGTAGACCTAGTGGCCCGGTACTGGGCCATCATTTGGAGCTCGAACCATCATTTGGAGCTCGATCGCCTTAATGGATTTTTCTTGTAAGGCATGAGCAGTGTTGCCAACTCCTTACCCGAAAAAATCACCAAGGTTGTGGCGCTTGTTGTAGCTTTTTATGATGTACATTTTGAGGGCAGAGTTGACAACACTGTGGGGGGCACTGTAGCCTTTTATGAGGGGGGGGTCTATTGCCCTCTGTTTACATCTGGCAACACTACCGTAGATTTTTTGACAGTGTTGTTAACCTACTGGGTTTTTTTCACTGTAAATTTTCATCAAAGGACCTGAGGGGTCCATGTATTTTTTTATGTCTGGCAATACTGTTGGGGGGCCTAGTGTTGGCGACACTGTGGGTTTTTACTGTAGCCTTTTATGAGGGGTACCTATTGCCTTCTGTTTACATCTGGCAATTTTATTGGATGTTCCTTTTTTTTTTTGAGGCTCGAAATTATTATTTGAGGCTTGAAATCATCATTTGATGCTCGTCGGTGTTGCCTACCCACTCTACAAAAATTCTACTATATCGTAACAATATGATTTTTCACTGGCTAAGCTAACCTACAAATAGGAATTGGCGGCACTGACTTATAAACCAACTGGGTCCTCTTGGCATGTTTTTTCATGATGTGTTGCTAGGCTATTGAGCATCTTGGCGTATACAATGTATATATTTTTGAGGGGGAGGGGTTATAGCTTTTTACGCTGTACGAATACTGGAAGCTTGACAGTGACAACCAACAGAGTAGGTAACACTAGTTTCTGACAGTGAATTTAAAATAAAATATTAAACAAAATACATGAGTAAGCACTGTGATTACAAATAGTACCAGTGTTATGCCCCCCAACTCCAACTGGACAACTGGGGAAAATAATTGTACAACAATTTGTACCTAATTGTACAATACTTGTACCTAATTGAGAGAGCCTTCCCGTAACTTACCTCATGTACAATTTATATGATTTTACAACTGTGAAAAGAAAGCATATGTGTTCTGTATGCACACATTCATTCTTATTTTTCGAAGTTGAATGGAAGCACATGTTTTTTTACGCTCTCGTAATACTGACCTTGCCCCAGTGATTTTAAATTGCTTCCATCCGGTTTTTTTTTCTGTGTTATTTCCGCATGCACGCAACATTCGCTTTCAATAGTTTAATGAAATACAGAAGGAGTGTTAGTATAGCAGGCTCCGAGTTTACAATTTATTAAATTAAACAATAATTTATGTAAGATTATACTTGTACTTACCGAACACAAAATAATAAAAGGCACATGTGAATTTTTGCGTGTGTTCATGTTATATGACGACTGAGTAAAAAAATAATGTTGACTCACCGAAAGATAAAAGTTCCCGGTTCGATATCAGATGCATGCAAATTTTATGTTTTGCTCTCCAAAATCTTGATTTTTATGTTTGTGCTATTTGTCATACAGCAGAGGAGAAGAGGGGAGAGGGCAGGGGAGGGGGTACTATTAGCGCCATCTATTAGCAAACAATAGAAATAAAAAGTAGCGTCAAACTTTTTCAACACCCAAAAATTTTAAACGTCCTCGCGTAGTAATACGATCTAGCTGAAGATGTTTGAAGGAGTACTCTTAGTCGACGAAGCTAATTGCTAGGGCCCATATATTGCTAAAATGTTCTTTGATTTGCATATTTCTCATACCGCCATATGTTGTTCTAGTTGACTTCTTCCAAAAAAAATGCTAATTAGCGAGAGTTAATTAAGCAAGGCAAGTAAAAGAAGCAAATAGGACAATATGTGGTGGCGTGAGAATATGTAAAAATTCGATTCAGAGGTGGATCGAATTAAAATTGGGGGATATTTTGCATTTTTTCCCTATAATGTACAAAACATTTACCGTACATAATCTTTTCCATTTACAACAGTATAAAATAAGAGGAATGTGTGACAATATCCATATTAATTAGGAAGGTATGTTGTATGCTAGGTTAGCTAATTGTGTCTTCTACAACTTTACTGTATAGAGGAAAGATGGAAAAAGAGAGCTCTACAAAAACTAACGCTCTTAACAATATTGAATGCCCCGTGAAAATTATATATAAATAAGGCATAAGCGTATTATCTGCTTTCATGTCAGATTTTCCCAACCTGTGAGCTGTAGTGTTTAGGCGACAAGCGACGCGCTCAAATATAATACCGTTGACAATATTGAACGCCCCGTGAAAATTATATATAAATAAGGCATAAACGTATTATCTGCTTTCATGTCAGATTTTCCCGACCTGTGAGCTGTAGTGTTTAGGTGACAAGCGACGCGCTCAAATATAATACCGTTGACAATATTGAATGCCCCGTGAAAATTAAATATAAATAAGGCATAAACGTATTATCTGCTTTCATGTCAGATTTTCCCGACCTGTGAGCTGTAGTGTTTAGGTGACAAGCGACCTGCTGAAATATAATACTGTTGACAATATTGTACGCCCCGTGAAAATTATATATAAATAAGGCATAAGCGTATTATCTGCTTTCATGTCAGATTTTCCCGACCTGTGAGCTGTAGTGTTTAGGGGACAAGCGACCTGCTGAAATATAATACTGTTGACAATATTGTACGCCCCGTGAAAATTACATATAAATAAGGCATAAACGTATTATCTGCTTTCATGTCAGATTTTCCCGACCTGTGAGCTGTAGTGTTTAGGTGACAAGCGACGCGCTCAAATATAATACCGTTGACAATATTGAACGCCCCGTGAAAATTATATATAAATAAGGCATAAACGTATTATCTGCTTTCATGTCAGATTTTCCCGACCTGTGAGCTGTAGTGTTTAGGTGACAAGCGACGCGCTCAAATATAATACCGTTGACAATATTGTACGTCCGTGAAAATTACATATAAATAAGGCATAAACGTATTATCTGCTTTCATGTCAGATTTTCCCGACCTGTGAGCTGTAGTGTTTAGGTGACAAGTGACGCGCTCAAATATAATACCGTTGACAATATTGAACGCCCCGTGAAAATTATATATAAATAAGGCATAAACGTATTATCTGCTTTCATGTCAGATTTTCCCGACCTGTGAGCTGTAGTGTTTAGGTGACAAGCGACCTGCTGAAATATAATACTGTTGACAATATTGTACGTATATTGTATTTTATAGGAGACTAGAAGCATATAATTTGGCGAAAAAAAAAACCAAATAAGATCATAGAAAATAGTTAAAAAAAAGTGAGCAATTATATTTTGCATTGCACAGCATTTGGTATTAAATAACATACCCCCAAAAAATCTCTGCATTATGCGTTCTGTAAAAAATTGCCCTACGTGCCAAATTGGTGTGTCAAGTCAACATTTTCAAAGGCACTGTCGTACTTGTGTGCCGGGAAAGCGAATATGTGCAACCAAACTGTGCTCTAAGTGTGGAAAAAATATTTCTATTGACAACTTCAAGCGACACCAGCTTACTTGCAAGAGCACTGGAACATCTCTACCGCAACCTTCCAAGCGAAAGGTAGAAGTAACCTCCCTCAATGCATCGCCACCTGCCAAACGCGTCAAGCTGGCGAAGAAAGCAGACCGATTTGCGTTTGAGCATTTATTAGAAGACTTTAACATAACATCAGACAGCTCATGCGATGTGCGTAGTTTTCTGGAGAGCGAGCGAGCTAAGATAATATCCATCCTCAACGATGCATTGGCTACATACTCCACTAAATTCTATGCTGTGCTATGCTGCAAGTATAAGAAACCATCTGATGAAATATATAAATTCTTCCATGCCACAAAAGCAAAAACACTGCATCAGGCAGATATCACTGACCTCGACAGCATCTACAACAAGTTTGTCGAGGAGTTTGTGGCAAAGCACGAGGAGCATCAGGCTAAAGGCTCGGGCGGTTCGCTGTGTGGCGACCCCCACGAACTTTGTCTGACACTTAGCAAGTTCCTGCCACTGGCAGGGTCTAGCTATATTGCCCTGCCACCCGAGGTTGAAGCAAGGAAAGCTGTTCTCAATATTCAGAACAAAGACACCAAATGCTTCCTCTGGTCGGTGCTGGCAGCATTGCACCCTATACCTAGGGAAAACCACTCGTACCGTGTTGCACACTACAAGCAGTATGAGTCGGAACTGGAGGATGCAATGGCCGGGATTGCCTACCCTGTAGAAGTCTCGCATATTCGCAAGTTTGAGGTTCGTGCTCGTGACTTGTTGGGCCTACAATTAGCCATCAATGTTTACGGTCTCACCGAGAACAAAAATGAGGTCCATCCCATCCGGGTGAGCAACGTGAGCAACAACAACGAGGTACGAGAAATCAACCTCCTGCTCATCAAGGACGAGACCCATCACCATTACACCCTTATCCGTTCCCTCTCTCGGCTTGTTTCGACCCAACGGAGCAGTGATAGTCGCCACGTCGAGGTGTGTCGCAGGTGCTTGGCTACATTTAATAATCGAGAACAGCAGGGTTACCGGCGCATCAGAGGTCCCAACATTGCTGCTGAGAAGCTAGCTCGCCACATGTTCTACTGTGGTACCAACGAGCCTGCACGAATTATCCTGCCCGAACCTGGTGCAGTAGAGTGCTTTCGCATGCACAGTGCTATGGTGAAGCATCCTGCCTATATTGTAGCAGACTTCGAGGCCTTTCTTCAACCTCTGTCTAACTGCGAACCCAACCCCGAAACATCCTCTACCATTCCTTTCCAAATCCACGAGGCCTCGAGTTACTCCTATGTTGTGGTGTGGCGAGACCAACATATTGCCTCCGAGCCCTATGTGTATCGCGGTCCCGACCCGGTCAAACACTTCCTGGAGAGAATGCAACAGGAAGCCATCAAGATAGGGAAGGTGCTGCTGGCCCCCAAGCCCATGCTGCCTCTGTCTCCGGAAGACAAGCATCAGCACGAAATGGCTCTAAATTGTCCTGTTTGCAACTCGGTCTTCACTGACGATAACAAAAAGGTCCACCACCATGACCATTATGGGACCGGAAGCTACATTGGCCCGTGGTGCAACAGATGTAACTTGAGAGCCAGGGACCCGCGCTTCATACCGGTCTTTTTTCACAATGGCTCGGGATATGATTTCCATCACTTGGTTACACATCTAGGGTACGACAATGCGAGAATCAATGTCCTGGCGCAGAACGAGGAGCGTTATATTAGCATCAGCAAGTGGGTGCCGATCCCCAACTCAAGCAAGAGCATCGAGCTTCGGTTCCTCGACTCTCTGAGGTTCCTCCAGGCAAGCCTCGATGCTCTTGCTGGGAAGCTCAGAGACGACCAACTAGCCATTACCACATCAAGTTTCCCGAACTTAGATGTCGCACTCATCAGACGTAAAGGGGTCTACCCCTACGAATACGTCACAGACCCTTCCAAGTTCGAAGAAGAGTTGCTGCCTCCCCAGGATAAGTTCTACAGCCAGCTGAGAGGTTCTGGTATTACCGACGAGGAGTACAAGCATGCTCAGTCTATGTGGGTCGAGTTGGGTTGCCGAACTTTCGGTGATTACCACGATGCATACCTGAAGCTTGATGTGACGCTTCTTGCCGATGTGTTCCAGGCGTTTCGGGCGACTGCGATAAACATTTACAACCTGGACCCTGTATATTTTTACAGCCTTCCTGGACTGGCATGGTCGGCCATGCTCCTGCTGACTAAAGTTAAACTTTCACTTATCACCGATAATGATATCATGCTTTTCATCGAGAGAGCTATCCGGGGCGGCATGGTCCAAGTGTCGCAACGCTTCGCACACGCCAACAATCCCCACATGGCCACTGGTTACGACCCCTCCCAACCATCAAGCTACATCATGTACACTGACGTGAATAATCTTTACGGGCACTCCATGATGCAGCCACTCCCAACAGGACAGTTTGAGTGAGCTGACCCCTCCAACTTCGACATCGAAAAAGAGTGCGACGAGTTTGGGTTTTTTGCCGAGGTGGACCTCGACTTCCCCGAGAAGCTGCAGGATACATTCTGTGACCTTTCGCCTGCTCCGGAATTGAAGTGCCCACCTGGCTCGGATCAACCGAAGCTCGTCATGGACTTGGAGCCCAAAAAGCGTTATGTGCTACACTACCGGAACCTCCAGTGGTTAATGCAGCAAGGGGTCTCGGTCAAAGCAGTTTACGGCGTGCTCTTGTTCAGGCAGTCTCCATGGTTGAAGCCGTACATCGAACTGAACACCAAACATCGCACTGATGCCACTTCGGAACTTGATCGCGATTTTTTCAAATTAATGAACAATGCGGTATTTGGGAAGACCATGGAGAATGTGCGAAATCGCGTTGATGTGAGGTTGGTGACGAAGAAAACACAGTGTCGTCGACTTGTTGCAAGCCCACTGTTCAGGTCTCGAACAATTTACAACGAACAGATGTCTCTGATTCACATGAACCGGGGCAAGGTGTTACTCAACAAGCCCATCTATGTGGGAGCTGCAGTTTTGGATCTGAGCAAGTTGTGCATGTTCGAGACATATTACGGCATACTACGTGCACACTACAACCACAATATCTCGCTCCTCTACACAGACACAGACAGCTTGGTGTACCATGTTCGCACGGCCGATGCGTATGGTGATATGGCCAAAGTTCCAGCTCTTGTCAAGCTCTTCGACACATCGGGCTATCCCCAGCTAAACCGGTATGGAATTCTGCCCCGGAACAAAAAAATACCCGGCAAACTCAAGGACGAGAAAGACGGGGATGTGATTGTGGAGTTTGCTGGACTTCGTGCCAAAGCCTATGCGATCCGGGCTGAGGGTTCAGTAACAAAAAAGGCAAAGGGTGTAAGCAGGCAAGTGGTTCGGGAGCACCTCAAGTTTGAGGATTACCTCGAGTGCCTCAGAACAAAATCGCCCATTCTACAAAAAGAGCATCGTATCCAAAGCGTCGATCATGTGCTTACAACTAATATTGTCAGGAAAGTTGCTCTGGATGCACACGACGACAAGAGGTGTATTCTTGAATGTGGGGTCCATACACTTCCGTGGGGCCACTATCGCCTCCAAACTAGTAAGGCCTGCCCAGAGTGCAACAAAAAGTAATAGGCAATGCGAAAAAAAAAAACAATTTTAATTTACTTCCACTTCCTCGATTACATGCATGCATGGCACAGCAAAATTAAACTTCTGGAAACTGCTAATTGCAATTTGTACTTATATATATAAAATTCCACATTTCTTATTGTGTGCTATTTTTTTTTATTTATTTAAAACTGTTCAGTCACTCTTTCATTCTTGACGTCATACACAAATGTTTTCTCTGCAATAAGAATGACACTGCACAGGGTATCCTCGGGCAAGGCATCGTGAAACTCGCAGACGATCTTGATGTTGGTACGATCGTTGACCACCACTTGCTTCCTCTTAGATGTGTTGATGACGGTCATGGGTCTCCGTGCTTTGAATTCGCTGGGCGCGTAGTACACGTCCACGCTTCCCTCGGTCACGCGTTTGTAAGCCGTGTAAGCTTCGTAAAGTTTGAGGTAATCGTCTTTGGTCATGTCGAGGTTGTAATTCTCGCGCGGGAACACTTCGTTTCTACCGTTCTTCAGATAAACGTTCTTGATCTTGCAGTCGTCGAACTTGCTGGAATCTTTTTCCTGATCGTTATCGCGTCCGGTCTGAAAGAGCACTACGACGAAATCTGGCATGTCGAACTGTATGTTGTTGAACTGTGTCGTCACGTCGAATTCCATGTGACTTCCCGACGCCATCTTCTGCACGCACTGGTAACCGTGAAAGTGAATCGGCACCTGCGGACTTTTCAAGATCTCCGCTTTGTACTTGAGGGCGTAGTTCGTTTCGTATTCCACCACCGGCATTCTCAATTCCATGCTCCGGATGACGCATTTCGCCGCTTCGGGTAAAGTGTTGGCTATCGGCGTGGTGCCGTCCGGACCCAAAGTAGCGTATCGCATCAGTGCGTCGTTGTCGTTGGCCGCTCTTCGAAACGTGATCCTCAGTCCTCCCTTCCACATGATCTCCTTGTAGTCCGAGAAGAAACCAGGCAGCAGACGCATGGGAAAGAGCACCGTGTGACTTTTCGTCGATATTTTGGTCCCGGCTTCGAATCCCCCGGCCTGGTAGTACGCTGCGTCCGTTTTGGATAATTTCAACGTTCCCACTGCCGTCGACGTGATGCCTGGATAATCTATTCTGTCGATGACGGTGTTGTGTTTCCTCACCTCCACCTGCGAGAACAGGTGAGGCACGAAGTTGTCCACGAGTATCAAGTTTGCTGCTGCGGGAAACGCGTCTCCGCTTTCCTTCTTCACCAGGTCGAATTGAAGGTAGAGGTCCGCTCTGTGAGGATGAATAAACCCGTCGCCTACGTCCACGTCGTATTCGATCTCCCTGTTCGCTTCGTTGAGATTGGCGAACGTGCGACGGTTGGGAGGGAAAGATTGCAATTCGTAACTTTCGATTTGCTCCATTTTACATGTATGGTTATTTATTATACGTTGATCTCCACGATGGCCGTCGTAGTGGCACCTGCGAAATCCACCACGTCTCCTTTCTCGTTCGTCACCACCAACTCTATGTCGTCTATGCGGTTGCGACATACCGGAAAATAGATCGGCGAAGAGGGCGTGTAGATGATCGGTTCCATGAACTCGGAACTTGGTTTGAAAGTGGCTATGATTCCCGTCTGCTTGTGACTTCCTAACAATCCGTCCGAAGATTTCGTGATCATACCTTCGGCCACGTTACAGTGCACGTTCAGAGTCTCTATGGCCAAGAATTTAGGAATGTTGGTTGCTACGTGCTTGATGCCAGCTTCGAGTTTGGTGTCGTTCTCGAAACCTAAAAGTTCTCCCATGGTGCCCAGGTCCACGGTCTCCGTCGCGGATAGGATTTCCACTCTGTGCGTGACCGAATTTTGAGAAAGGTATGTGCCTTTGGGTAACTGAGCTTGCAAAGTGGAAAGATTGTATTGTCCTGGCGTGACGACGATGTGTTCGCTTCCGACGCTAATTTTGTTGTTGTGCTGCGTAACATTAGGTATGAGGTACATGCTGTAGAATGCACGCAGAGCCACGGATTTAGGATAGACGATGTCGTCGTGCAGCGTGAGTTTCAAGATTGAAGATTCGCTCGTGAGATGGAACACGCCCATCCTAGTGATGCTGTTTGAGGTTCCACAATGCTTTCTGGAAATCCTCGATCGTAGGGTTATTTATTTTAGAGAGAAACGCGAGCACGGAGAGGCAGAGATGACCGCAGTTCACGTCTACGAAATTTTGAATGCGTTCGTCGTTGTAGTATATAGAGGTTTTGTTCGTTTTCAGATAATGAATTAAATTTGTAGGTGGAACACCTCCGAAAGAATCGAAAACGAATGCTTTATCATCGTTTTTGTGGTAACATATCCAATGCGTGCCTGGATTTTCTTGACCGTCCAAGTTGACTACTCCGCATTCTCTTCTTTTGACGCTTGAAGGTAACGAGTCGGACATGAAAACTCCTCTGAAGTGTTTGATTTGTAACGGTTCGATCAGAGATTCAATGTCTCGGTTGGTGAGTGCTTCTGTTTCTTTTTTTTAAACTTTTTCATCACGCCCTTGCCCCTTTTCTCCATGGCCAGGTTGTGACGTTTCTGTTCTTCCAACTCGGCCTTGTTCTTCTTCGAGTCGATGACGGTTTTCGCGATGGCGGCACTTCCGCCGGCCAAACTTCCAACGGCCCCCAATGCTGCCAGGATGGCCGGGATGCTGAATATGAAACCTCCGATTTTTTGCTGTTTCCGCGAACGCTGCAATCTTTTCAATTGAGGTGTGCTGAGCAGCAATTTCATTCCATGTCCTTTCGACAAGCAAGAACGTTTCTTCTCGCGTTGTTTCTTGGTGAGTAACCCATCGAGGGCACCTAGATTTTTAAGATTGGAGTATGGTATCTGGTACACGACACCCTTGGGCTTCATGTTGATGCTCTACGTGTTATTTTCACGGTATGTTATTTATATATATATTCTGAGATTTTTTCTTGTGTAGTTTTTTTACGGTATGTTATTTATATATTTTCAAGGCCTCGCTGTCGTTACACAAATTCTATTACGTGCTTCGTTTTCTTGCCAAGAAGTTCCTTTGTCCCCTTGTACACGATTCGAGTTTTGTTCTCGATTAAAATAGATAGCTTCTCGTCGGATAACATGTTAGCGTATCGATCTGGTAAAAATAGACTGTATTGTGCGTTGAGCAACAGGCGTACCTTGGGACCATACTGGGTAGAAATAATTGAACCGGAAGTTATCGTGTAAGGTTTGTCGACTTCCAATTCCTGAATTTTTACATACTCGACTGACAAATTTAGCATTTGTTTTAATGCTTGGAGGTCACTCATTTTTTCAGTTGTCATAGTGTTAGAGAGAAATTTAATTGTTTTTCACTATGTGTGTTATTTATATATACCGAAGATTATTTTTTTTTACGATGTGTGTTATTTATATATCAAGTTTTTTTTTTACTGGATGTTATTTATATACCCCACCCCAATTTTTGTTTCGTGTTCATGGCGATGGTGGTACCCAGTGCGGCGACCCGTTCACCCAACGATGCGTCTCTGCTCACGAACCTTTCGAAAGCTGCGCGCTCTAACTTTCTGTCTGCTTCGTGACGTGCGTCCAGATCCGTCTGCGTGGTGTTGTAAGCGATGTCGTGATCTTTGCATGCCGCGTCCAACGGATTCACACCCTTGTCTCCTCTCTCCAATCTTTTCTCGAGTTTGGTACCCGGTCCGCAGTACTGGTAGCCAGGTAGATGCATCTCGAAAGGTAACTTGTTGATGATGTCGTTCACGAGTCCCTTTCCTTCGGCCACGTTCCAAAATTTCGGAGGCAGCGTGTTGATGATTTTGATCAGGTAACCTATGCCCTTGTCGTCGTTCACGATGAAGTTGGAAAGTTTCGTGCTGATCATGTCCACGATACCAACCTTCTCGTTGTAGAAATTACGGTTGCCTGCATTCTCTTCGCCGGCTATCACCAACAATCGGTCCACGAGTTTCCTAACGTCGTCCACCCAAACGAATTCTTTGGGTAACGTGTTGTAGCGTTTGACGCCGCTGCCTGTTTTGACCTGGTTCCAAATCGGTTTGATGAGATTCCTGTACTTCTCGCCGCTGCTCGATTTCACCCTATTCTGCGTGGCGTCGTTGTTCTGGTACAAGGCATCCGTCATGATCAGAATTTCCTTGTAACTTTGGTAATCTTCATCGGTGTAATCTTTCGGCTGCTTTTTGGCGACGAGTTCCCACAGTCCCACCGTACCCGGATACCTGGTCCAACTATCCTTGTCGCCTAAATTGACTTTAATGTCGTTGCCTTCGAAGGTCACCTTCGATTTCCCAATCTTCCACACCACACCGCCGCCTTCGCTGGTTTCCATGCTGGGATACAATCCGAACACTTCATCCTTGTCGAATTTCCCCGTACTCAGGTAGTCTCGTGCCAAAGGTCCCAACTCGATTTTATCCGAAGACGACGACGTGCTACCAATGGCTCGACGTCGTGCCGGTGCATCCTTCAGTTCGAACGGCGTCGAAGGAATGCTCGAAATGGGTGTGGGTACGGCATAACTTTTAGCTGCGAGCGGTACGAGTTCGTTGATCAAATTTTTATTTTGTTCCGTGACACTTTTAATTTCTTTACCTAGATTGCTGATGGCATCGATCACGGGTTGATCCTGACGTTTCTTCTCTTCGTAGAATCCACGATTCTCGGATTTCCAACCTTTGAAGCGTTTCGCGAGGTAATCGCGAAGCTTGAGATTTTCGTCCTCGATTTTTCGTTTCTTCATGACGTTATTTATACACGTCGTTTCTCACAACGTTGCAACGTTTAGAAAGTCGTTGATTTTGTTTCTGTATTTTCCGTCGTTGGGTTTCCTCGTCATGTCGATCGTCGCGAATCCGAAATCGTCACTGTTCCAGCAAGTAGAGCAGCAGCGTTCCGAAAATTGATTGTAGTTCATGTCTCCGCCTACGTAGTCATCGTACGCATGCTTGAGGTTGGTGTGATCTTGACGAAACAAACATATGAAATTAGCGTTGTCGCGCACTAACTGTTTTGGAATTTTGGAAAACGTTTGAGCTAGGTAAAAACAATCCATTCCTTTGTGACGACCTTGCGTGAAAAAGTTGCGAATTTCATTTTGATTTTCCAGGATGGCATCGTCGAACACAACAACTGAATTTTCACGACAATCGTCGAGTGGTTTTATTTCCGAGGCGAACGTTGCAATGTCCAGACCATCGTACAGTTTCATCAGTTGCTGGTATTTGGATTGCTCCAAACTTTTCGAGAACACGTACAGGTGCCTGTTCTTCCAATCTAACCAATTCGGTGCGAGGAGAAAATTGTCCACGAGCAGTGTCGTTTTCCCACACCCCGAAGGACCTACGATCAGACAGCGGATGCTGTCGGGAAGCAACTTGCCGTTCTTTTTCTTCGTTTGACTTTCCGGATCCGGTAGACGCTTCACCACGTTCCACGTACTCACAAGATCACTTCGTCCGCGTCGATCCAACTCTTTTCCGGAAGTCCCAGCCATTTGACAAACAGTTTGTCACCTTTCCTACGCAATACTTTCTCGATCAGGTACGTGTCGGGGTGTTTTGTTTTAGAGAGTTCCTCTTCGTAAAATCTTCCTTTCAAAATCTCGCCGCTACTATCTTTTATTATATACGTGTGTCGGTTTCCGGGTAGAACTCGAACCACCGTAAAGAGTTCCGTGCTCCAATTTTTTGTGAATCCCTTCTCGAAGGTGCGTTTGAATTTGCTGATCCTCACCTGGTCTCCAATTTTGTATTTAGCTTTTTTTGTCGTGGGTGTGTACTTTGGACAGTAAACGGTAGAAATTAAACGCTGCTCGTCGGACTTGGTAACGTCGGCTGGCTTCATGCCTATCGTTCTGTGTACCGTATCATTATAGGTGTCGACGAGTTCCGGCAGGATGTCGACCCATTAGTAATTTCCCCGAAGCGTGAATCGTTTCCACATGTGTGTTTTCAAGGTTCGATTGAATCTTTCCACGATGCTGGCTTTGATGTGACTGAAGGTCGAATAATGTCGAATGCCATGTTTTTGAATAAACTTTTGGAATACGGCGTTGTAAAATTCTTTACCGTTGTCCGTTTGCAGAAACCGTGGTCGTCTGCCACCGCTTTCGCGAAAAATTAATTTGAATGCTTCCGTGACGCACGTTCCTGTTTTCGCCTTCAAAGGTAGAGCCCATGCGAATTTCGAAAACGTGTCTATGACGGTGAGGAGGTACTTGTTGCCCTTGTTCAATTTATGTATGTTTTTCAAATTGCCGCTACTCATCTCCACGAGGTCACTTTGCCAGAGGTCGTCGATGCCCTTGGTTACCACAGCCAAACGTTCGTAGTTGCGGCGTGCAGGTTTATGCAATTCTTCGACGATGGCCTGCCTAGACATTTTTTAGAGATTACGTTTCAAGAGAAGCACAAGCGTGATGGGATTCAAAGAGGGTGGCACTTCGCTCGTGTTTTGAATGATCAGCTTATCGCCGGCACTCACGTCGAAAACGGTGAGATCTTCGTCTTCGTGTATTTCATATATGTTGCGCGTTTCGTTCCAACGTGCCAGAGGAATGTTTCCTGCTTTCTGGACACCACGATTCGATATCAAAGTCATGGTGGGAACGCTAGCTTTTCTACCGTGAGACCAGTACGAAAATTCGTTTATCTGAATCGTGCCATCGAGGAGAAACTTGTAGTACGGATGATAAGGATGCAACATGTACAGTTTGTTACCTTCGACGAACGTGGAGATTCTCTGTTGATTGGGTACGCTGTTGATTTCGATGGCTTGCAGAGAATGCAGTTTGGCGAATTTAGTGTCGACGCCGAGCAGATTACTGTGAACTTGTCCGAGTTTATTTTCGATGGGCAGCAAATGCTCGACTATGGCATCCGTTACGGTAGAAAACGACGGTTTGATTTTCACTTCCACGTTCAACTGCTTGTAGTTTTCGTTGAGTTCTTGCAACTTGGCACCGAAAGAGGCCAGCGTCGATTCCTGCGTGGATTCCAGCACTCCAACTTGATCTCTGACGTTGACGACGATGTTCTGAAGGTTCTCGACTTGATTCAATTTCGAGCTCTTCTCAGTAAGATCGTTCACGATGCTTCGCATCTCTGTAAACTGCGTGTAAAGGTCGGCGACGCTCTGCGAAGTGGGCAGCGTCGACACCAGCGAACTGATTTCGTCTCGAATCTGTTCCACGTTCGCCGTTTCCGTTTCTAGTCGTTTCAGCATTCGAGATATGTTCCTTTTCAAAACGTGCAATTCTTTGGAGGTGGGGAGATTGGCCACTTTACTCTCGAGATCGCTCAATGAACTTTTGATGTCGCTCGAATCGGATAGTGCCGTCACCGCCGTTTTCAATTTTTCCAAATCTTCGCTCGAAGGTACGCTCGTCCGTAACGATTCCAAGTCACCCTGTATGTTGTCGAGTACGTGATGAAAATGAGCGAGATTCGTTTCGACGTTCAAATTTTCTAAATATTCGATCTTCTGCTGAACCGTGCTTAACGTGTCTTGAATGCTCGTCAACGCTCTCGCTTCAGCGTGAATATTTTTAATTTCTTCGTTGATCAATTCCAAGGACGCCTGAAGCGTGGCGATGGTGGTTTGAATGTGTTCGAAATCTCGATACGCCTCCAATTGAATTTTTATGTTCGCGACGCTTTTACCGATGACCTGCAGTTCGTCCGACGATGGTAGGTTCGTCATTGTATCTTCCAAAGTCTGCAACTTGGATTTAATTTCTTCCAACGTGCTGGTGAATTCTTCTTGTAATTTGGAAACGACGACGTGCAAGCGTTCTGCGTCTATATCGTTCACGACGGTTTGAAGTTCAGAGAAATTCTTTTCTATTGCGGAAGTTCGTTCTTCGATTTCGAGTTTCAGTTTTTCCAAATCTTCATTTTTCGATTGAAATTGCTGCAATTTGGCCAAATCATTTTGAAGCGAATCCACGCTCAACTGTATATTTTGAACGCTGTCGTAAGAAGGTACGTCTACATAATTTTTTATGAGCGTTTTCAGTTCGGAATCGATTTTCAGAATGGGGTCGAGACATTGCGTTTGGAGCGTGGCGATTTCCGACTCTAAACTTTTGTTTAAGGTCTCCTGCAAAGCGATCAAATCGGTCCTCAACTTCTTAACTCGAATGTCCAACATGAGAATCTCTTCTGCGTGGTCTACACGCTTGGTGTTGCCGAAAATGTCGTTAGGCATTTTTGGTTAACGGTTATTTATAATAGGATAGACGATTCGTAATTCTACAAAAAGAGGAATGAGTTTGTCGTAATCTCCGAGAAGTTCCATGTAAAGATAATCTCCTGCAGAAACATCGTACGTAATGTTAGAAAGCATCTTGTCGTGCTTGATTCGAAAAATGTTCTTGCCGGTAGAAATTTTGATTTCGCCTGCGTTTTCCGGATTCACGGTGATTTGAAGTTTCCCGTCGATTGGAATTTCGTAGAAATGTAAATTGTTATTAAAAACATAAAACATCTTGCCCACATCGTCATTCAGTTTCGTCCAAATGCTGTTGAGATGAACAATCAGTAAACCATTGAGTTTAGATAATACGGAAGGTAAGAGGTTATTAGAATTTGGTGGTGCAGTCTCCATGTTGATCTGTTTGCGGAAGCCAAAAAGATTCATTGTCTTTGTTAGTTATTTAAGAATACGGTCAAAGTTTTTTTGTAATGACACGCAAAGTTTTTTTTTTGTTTGCGTGCGTCACAATACAGGCACGCGCGCGCACGTGTGTGTGTGCGACACATTGTTCCCGAAAGAGGTTTACAAAAGTCACGATATATAAACATTTGGTCCCACAGTTGGAAAATTACGATAAGTTGCATTCAAAAGTTTCAAAATATCATATAGTAGAATTTTTGTAGAGTGGGTAGGCAACACCGACGAGCCTCAAATAATAATTCAAGACTCGTCGGTGTTACCAATTCCTATTTGTAGGTTAGCTTAGCCAGTGAAAGATCATATAGTGGAATTTTCTTCGGATGGGTTGGCAAAACCCAAACCTCAAAAAAGAAACATCCAATAAAATTGCCAAATATAAACAAAAGGCAATAGACCCCCCTCATAAAAGGCTACAGTAAACCCACAGTGTCGCCAACACTAGGCCCCCCAACAGTATTGCCAGACATAAAAAATATATGGACCACTCAGGTCCTTTGATGAAAATTTACAGTGAAAAAAACCCAGTAGGTTAACAACACTGTCAAAAAATCTACGGTAGTGTTGCCAGATGTAAACAGAGGGCAATAGACCCCCCCCTCATAAAAGGCTACAGTGCCCCCCACAGTGTTGTCAACTCTGCCCTCAAAATGTACATCATAAAAAGCTACAACAAGCGCCACAACCTTGGTGATTTTTTCGGGTAAGGAGTTGGCAACACTGCTCATGCCTTACAAGAAAAATCCATTAAGGCGATCGAGCTCCAAATGATGGTTCGAGCTCCAAATGATGGCCCAGTACCGGGCCACTAGGTCTACTACTTTGACTGTCATTACAAAAAACTTTGACCGTATTCTTAAATAACCAGCATGCCTATGAATTTGTTCGGTTTCAAAAAACAGATCATTATGGAAACCATACCAGATCATGAAGTCTTACCTTCCGTGTTACCTAAACTCAACGGTCTGTTGATCATTCACCTCAACAGCATTTGGACGAAACTGAATGACGATGTGGGCAAGATATTTTATGTTTTTAATAACAATTTACATTTTTACGAAATTCCGATCGGTGGGAAACTTCAAATCGCCGTGAATCCGGAAAACGCAGGCGAAATCAAAATATCTAGCGGCAAGAATATTTTTCGAATCAAGCACGACAAGATGCTTTCTAACATGGCATACGATGTGTCTGCAGGAGATTACCTTTACTTGGAACTCCTCGGAGATTACGACAAACTTATTCCTCTCTTCGTAGAATTACGAATCGTCTATCCTATTATAAATAACCGTTAACCAAAAATGCCTAACGACATTTTCGGCAACACCAAGCGTGTAGACCACGCAGAAGAGATTCTCATGTTGGACATTCGAGTTAAGAAGTTGAGGACCGATTTGATCGCTTTGCAGGAAACCTTAAACAAAAGTTTAGAGTCGGAAATCGCTACGCTCCAAACGCAATGTCTCGACCCCATTCTGAAAATCGATTCCGAACTGAAAACGCTGATAAAAAATTATGTCGACGTACCTTCTTACGACAACGTTCAAAATATACAGTTGAGCGTGGATTCGCTTCAAAATGATTTGGCCAAATTACAGCAATTTCAAGCGAAAAATGAAGATTTGGAAAAATTGAAACTCGAAATCGAAGAACGAACTTCCGCAATAGAAAAGAATTTCTCTGAACTTCAAACCGTCGTGAACGATATAGACGCAGAACGCTTGCACGTCGTCGTTTCCAAATTACAAGAAGAATTCACCGGCACGTTGGAAGAAATTAAATCCAAGTTGCAGACTTTGGAAGATACAATGACGAACCTACCATCGTCGGACGAACTGCAGGTCATCGGTAAAAGCGTCGCGAACATAAAAATTCAATTGGAGGCCTATCGAGATTTCGAACACATTCAAACCACCATCGCTACGCTTCAGGCGTCCTTGGAATTGATCAACGAAGAAATTAAAAATATTCACGCTGAAGCGAGAGCGTTGACGAGCATTCAAGACACGTTGAGCACGGTTCAGCAGAAGATCGAATATTTAGAAAATTTGAACGTCGAAACGAATCTCGCTCATTTTCATCACGTACTCGACAACATACAGGGTGACTTGGAATCGTTACGGACGAGCGTGCCTTCGAGCGAAGATTTGGAAAAATTGAAAACGGCGGTGACGGCACTATCCGATTCGGGCGACATCAAAAGTTCGTTGAGCGATCTCGAGAGTAAAGTGGGCAATCTCCCCACCTCCAAAGAATTGCACGCTTTGAAAAGGAACATATCACGCATGCTGAAACGACTGGAAACGGAAACGGCGAACGTGGAACAGATTCGAGACGAACTTGCCTCGCTGGTGTCGACGCTGCCCACTTCGCAGAGCGTCGCCGATCTTCACATGCAGTTTACAGACATGCGAATCATCGTGAACGATCTTACCGAGAAGAGCTCGAAATTGAATCAAATCGAGAACCTTCAGAACATCGTCGTCAACATCAGAGATCAAGTTGGAGTGCTGGAATCCACGCAGGAATCGACGCTGGCC
Source organism: Lepisma saccharinum (assembly GCF_977018435.1). Taxonomy (NCBI): domain Eukaryota; kingdom Metazoa; phylum Arthropoda; class Insecta; order Zygentoma; family Lepismatidae; genus Lepisma; species Lepisma saccharinum. Next base: position 50,409,917 of record NC_139247.1, on the reverse strand, counting down.
TCTTTCGGTGCCAAGTTGCAAGAACTCAACGAAAACTACAAGCAGTTGAACGTGGAAGTGAAAATCAAACCGTCGTTTTCTGCCGTAACGGATACCATAGTCGAGCATTTGCTGCCCATCGAAAATAAACTCGGACAAGTTCACAGTAATCTGCTCGGCGTCGACACTAAATTCGCTAAACTGCATTCTCTGCAAGCCATCGAAATCAACAGCGTACCCAATCAACAGAGAATCTCCACGTTCGTCGAAGGTAACAAACTGTACATGTTGCATCCTTATCATCCGTACTACAAGTTTCTCCTCGATGGCACGATTCAGATAAACGAATTTTCGTACTGGTCTCACGGTAGAAAAGCTAGCGTTCCCACCATGACTTTGATATCGAATCGTGGTGTCCAGAAAGCAGGAAACATTCCTCTGGCACGTTGGAACGAAACGCGCAACATATATGAAATACACGAAGACGAAGATCTCACCGTTTTCGACGTGAGTGCCGGCGATAAGCTGATCATTCAAAACACGAGCGAAGTGCCGCCCTCTTTGAATCCCATCACGCTTGTGCTTCTCTTGAAACGTAATCTCTAAGAAAATGTCTAGGCAAGCCATCGTCGAAGAATTGCATAAACCTGCACGCCGCAACTACGAACGTTTGGCTGTGGTAACCAAGGGCATCGACGACCTCTGGCAAAGTGACCTCGTGGAGATGAGTAGCGGCAATTTGAAAAACGTGCATAAATTGAACAAGGGCAACAAGTACCTCCTCACCGTCATAGACACGTTTTCGAAATTCGCATGGGCTCTACCTTTGAAGGCGAAAACGGGAACGTGCGTCACGGAAGCATTCAAATTAATTTTTCGCGAAAGCGGCGGCAGACGACCACGGTTTTTGCAAACGGACAACGGTAAAGAATTTTACAACGTCGTATTCGAAAAATTTATTCAAAAACACAAGATTCGACATTATTCGAGCTTCAGTCACATCAAAGCCAGCATCGTGGAAAGATTCAATCGAACCTTGAAAACACACATGTGGAAACGATTCACGCTTCGGGGAAATTACAAATGGGTCGACATCCTGCCGGAACTCGTCGACACCTATAATGATACGGTACACAGAACGATAGGCATGAAGCCAGCCGACGTTACCAAGTCCGACGAGCAGCGTTTAATTTCTACCGTTTACTGTCCAAAGTACACACCCACGACAAAAAAAGCTAAATACAAAATTGGAGACCGGGTGAGGATCAGCAAATTCAAACGCACCTTCGAGAAGGGGTTCACAAAAAATTGGAGCACGGAACTCTTTACGGTGGTTCGAGTTCTACCCGGAAACCGACACACGTATATAATAAAAGATAGTAGCGACGAGATTTTGAAAGGAAGATTTTACGAAGAGGAACTCTCTAAAACAAAACACCCCGACACGTACCTCATCGAGAAAGTATTGCGTAGGAAAGGTGACAAACTTTTGGTCAAATGGCTGGGACTTCCGGAAAAGAGTTGGATCGACGCGGACGAAGTGATCTTGTGAGTACGTGGAACGTGGTGAAGCGTCTACCGGATCCGGAAAGTCAAACGAGAAAGAAAAAGAACGGCGAGTTACTTCCCGACAGCATTCGCTGTCTGATCGTAGGTCCTTCGGGGTGTGGGAAAACGACACTGCTCGTGGACAATTTTCTCCTCGCACCGAATTGGTTAGATTGGAAGAACAGGCACCTGTACGTGTTCTCGAAAAGTTTGGAGCAATCCAAATACCAGCAACTGATGAAACTGTACGATGGTCTGGACATTGCAACGTTCGCCTCGGAAATAAAACCACTCGACGATTGTCGTGAAAATTCAGTTGTTGTGTTCGACGACGCCATCCTGGAAAATCAAAATGAAATTCGCAACTTTTTCACGCAAGGTCGTCACAAAGGAATGGATTGTTTTTATTTAGCTCAAACGTTTTCCAAAATTCCAAAACAGTTAGTACGCGACAACGCTAATTTCATATGTTTGTTTCGTCAAGATCACACCAACCTCAAGCACGCGTACGATGACTACGTAGGGGGAGACATGAACTACAATCAATTTTCGGAAGGCTGCTCTACTTGCTGGAACGGTGACGATTTCGGATTCGCGACGATCGACATGACGAGAAAACCCAACGATGGAAAATACAGAAACAAAATCAACGATTTTCTAAACGTTGCAACGTTGTGAGAAACGACGTATATAAATAACGTCATGACGAAACGAAAAATCGAAGACGAAAATCTCAAGTTGCGAAAATACCTCGCGAAACGCTTCAAAGGTTGGAAATCCGAGAATCGAGGATTCTACGAAGAGAAGAAACGTCAGGATCAACCCGTGATCGATGCCATCAGCAGTCTAAGTAAAGAAATTAAAAGTGTCACGGAACAAAATAAAAATTTGATTAATGAACTCGTACCGCTCGCAGCTAAAAGTTACGCTGTACCCACACCCATTTCGAGCATTCCTTCGACGCCGTTCGAACTGAAGGATGCACCGGCACGACGTCGAGCTATTGGTAGCACGTCGTCGTCTTCGGATAAAATCGAGTTGGGACCTTTGGCACGAGACTACCTGAGCACGGGGAAATTCGACAAGGATGAAGTGTTCGGATTGTATCCCAGCATGGAAACCAGCGAGGGTGGTGGTGTGGTGTGGAAGATTGGGAAATCGAAGGTGACCTTCGAAGGCAACGACATTAAAGTCAATTTAGGCGACAAGGATAGTTGGAACAGGTATCCGGGTACGGTGGGACTGTGGGAACTCGTCGCCAAAAAGCAGCCGAAAGATTACACCGACGAAGATTACCAGAGTTACAAGGAAATTCTGATCATGACGGATGCCTTGTACCAGAACAACGACGCCTCGCAGAATAGGGTGAAATCGAGCAGCGGCGAGAAGTACAGGAATCTCATCAAACCGATTTGGAACCAGGTCAAAACAGGCAGCGGCGTCAAACGCTACAACACGTTACCCAAAGAATTTGTTTGGGTGGACGACGTTAGGAAACTCGTGGATCGATTGTTGGTGATAGCCGGCGAAGAGAATGCAGGTAACCGTAATTTCTACAACGAGAAGGTTGGCATCGTGGACATGATCAGCACGAAACTTTCCAACTTCATCGTGAACGACGACAAGGGCATAGGTTACCTGATCAAAATCATCAACACGCTGCCTCCGAAATTCTGGAACGTGGCCGAAGGAAAAGGACTCGTGAACGACATCATCAACAAGTTACCTTTCGAGATGCATCTACCTGGCTACCAGTACTGCGGACCGGGTACCAAACTCGAGAAAAGATTGGAGAGAGGAGACAAGGGTGTGAATCCGTTGGACGCCGCATGCAAAGATCACGACATCGCCTACAACACCACGCAGACGGATCTGGATGCACGTCACGAAGCAGACAGAAAGTTAGAGCACGCAGCTTTCGAAAGATTCGTGAGTAGAGACGCATCGTTGGGTGAACGGGTCGCCGCACTAGGCACCACCATCGCCATGAACACGAAACAAAAATTGGGGTGGGGTATATAAATAACATACAGTAAAAAAAACAACATGGATTGCATAACTAATTTGCCACCCGAGCTACTATCTAAAATATTCAAAAAGGTAGTTAACGGAGATGTTAATAAACTTGTAAACATAGCAAGAACAATGCCGGAATTTCGCATCCCTTGTGAAATGGTTCTCAAGGACCTTCTTCGGGAGATCAGCGGCCTGAGGTGCGGTGATCTCAACATTCTGCTTTCGGCTGCAGGGGAGAAATTGGACGATAGGTCGGACGAACTGTACGAGGCGATGCAGGGAAGAAGACGGTATACTGATGATTGGTACAAGTCTATGCAGGAGAAGGAAGATATCACTACGCACATCCTCGCGTTCTCCGAAGCACGGACTTTCTTCCTCTGTTAAAAAAATCTTCGATACAAATCGTGAAAAAAAAAACTTGATATATAAATAACACACATCGTGAAAAAAAATAATCTTCGGTATATATAAATAACACACATCGTGAAAAAACAATTAAATTTCTCTCTAACACTTTGAAATTTTTTTGATATGACGACCGAAAAAATAAGTGATCTCCAAGCATTAAAACAAATGCTAAATTTGTCAGTCGAGTATGTAAAAATTCAGGAATTGGAAGTCGACAAACCTTACACGATAACTTCCGGTTCAATCGTTTCTACCCAGTATGGTCCCAAGGTACGCCTGTTGCTCAACGCACAATACAGTCTATTTTTACCAGATCGATACGCTAACATGTTATCCGACGAGAAGCTATCTATTTTAATCGAGAACAAAACTCGAATCGTGTACAAGGGGACAAAGGAACTTCTTGGCAAGAAAACGAAGCACGTAATAGAATTTGTGTAACGACTGCGAGGCCTTGAAAATATATAAATAACATACCGTAAAAAAAACTACACAAGAAAAAATCTCAGAATATATATATAAATAACATACCGTGAAAATAACACATAGAGCATCAACATGAAGCCCAAGGGTGTCGTGTACCAGATACCATACTCCAATCTAAAAAATCTAGGTGCTCTCGATGGGTTACTCACCAAGAAACAACGCGAGAAGAAACGTTCTTGCTTGTCGAAAGGACACGGAATGAAATTGCTGCTCAGCACACCTCAATTGAAAAGATTGCAGCGTTCGCGGAAACAGCAAAAGATCGGAGGTTTCATATTCAGCATCCCGGCCATCCTGGCAGCATTGGGGGCCGTTGGAAGTTTGGCCGGCGGAAGTGCCGCCATCGCGAAAACCGTCATCGACTCGAAGAAGAACAAGGCGGAATTGGAAGAACAGAAACGTCACAACCTGGCCATGGAGAAGAAGGGGAAGGGCGTGATGAAGAAGTTTAAAAAAAAGAAACAGAAGCACTCACCAACCGAGACATTGAATCTCTGATCGAACCGTTACAAATCAAACACTTCAGAGGAGTTTTCATGTCCGACTCGTTACCTTCAACCGTCAAAAGAAGAGAATGCGGAGTAGTCAACTTGGACGGTCAAGAAAATCCAGGCACGCATTGGATATGTTACCACAAAAACGACAATGATAAAGCATTCGTTTTCGATTCTTTCGGAGGCGTTCCACCTACAAATTTAATTCATTATCTGAAAACGAACAAAACCTCCATATACTACAACGACGAACGCATTCAAAATTTCGGAGACGTGAACTGCGGCCATCTCTGCCTTTCCGTGCTCGCGTTTCTCTCTAAAATAAATAACCCTACGATCGAGGATTTCCAGAAAGCACTGTGGAACCTCAAACAGCATCACTAGGATGGGCGTGTTCCATCTCACGAGCGAATCTTCAATCTTGAAACTCACGCTGCACGACGACATCGTCTATCCTAAATCCGTGGCTCTGCGTGCATTCTACAGCATGTACCTCATACCCAACGTCACGCAGCACAACAACAAAATTAGCGTCGGAAGCGAACACATCGTCGTCACGCCAGGACAATACAATCTTTCCACTTTGCAAGCTCAATTACCCAAAGGCACATACCTTTCTCAAAATTCGGTCACGCACAGAGTGGAAATCCTATCCGCGACGGAGACCGTGGACCTGGGCACCATGGGAGAACTTTTAGGTTTCGAGAACGACACCAAACTCGAAGCTGGCATCAAGCACGTAGCAACCAACATTCCTAAATTCTTGGCCATAGAGACTCTGAACGTACACTGTAACGTGGCCGAAGGTATGATCACGAAATCTTCGGACGGATTGTTAGGAAGTCACAAGCAGACGGGAATCATAGCCACTTTCAAACCAAGTTCCGAGTTCATGGAACCGATCATCTACACGCCCTCTTCGCCGATCTATTTTCCAGTATGTCGCAACCGTATAGACGACATAGAGTTGGTGGTGACGAACGAGAAAGGAGACGTGGTGGATTTCGCAGGTGCCACTACGACGGCCATCGTGGAGATCAACGTATAATAAATAACCATACATGCAAAATGGAGCAAATCGAAAGTTACGAATTGCAATCTTTCCCTCCCAACCGTCGCACGTTTGCCAATCTGAACGAGGCGAACAGGGAGATCGAATACGACGTGGACGTAGGCGACGGGTTCGTTCATCCTCACAGAGCGGACCTCTACCTTCAATTCGACCTGGTGAAGAAGGAAAGCGGAGACGCGTTTCCTGCAGCAGCAAACTTGATACTCGTGGACAACTTCGTGCCTCACCTGTTCTCGCAGGTGGAGGTGAGGAAACACAACACCGTCATCGACAGAATCGATTATCCAGGCATCACGTCGACGGCAGTGGGAACATTGAAATTATCCAAAACGGACGCACCATACTATCAGGCCGGGGGATTCGAAGCAGGAACCAAAATATCGACGACAAGTCACACGGTGCTCTTTCCCATGCGTCTGCTGCCGGGATTCTTCTCGGACTACAAGGAGATCATGTGGAAGGGAGGACTGCGCGTTACGTTTCGAAGAGCGGCCAACGACAACGACGCACTGATGCGATACGCTACTTTGGGTCCGGACGGCACCACGCCGATAGCCAACACTTTACCCGAAGCGGCGAAATGCGTCATCCGGAGCATGGAATTGAGAATGCCGGTGGTGGAATACGAAACGAACTACGCCCTCAAGTACAAAGCGGAGATCTTGAAAAGTCCGCAGGTGCCGATTCACTTTCACGGTTACCAGTGCGTGCAGAAGGTGGCGTCGGGAAGTCACATGGAATTCGACGTGACGACGCAGTTCAACAACATACAGTTCGACATGCCAGATTTCGTCGTAGTGCTTTTTCAGACCGGGAGGGACAAGAATCAGGAGAAAGATTCCAGCAAGTTCGACGACTGCAAAATCAAGAACGTTTATCTGAAGAATGGACGTAACGAAGTGTTCCCGCGTGAGAATTACAACCTCGACGTAACCAAAGACGATTACCTCAAACTTTACGAAGCGTTCTCGGCTTACAAACGCGTGACCGAGGGAAGCGTGGACATGTACTACACGCCCAGCGAATTCAAAGCCCGGAGACCCATGACCGTCATCAACACATCTAAGAGGAAGAAGGTTGTGGTCAACGATCGAACCAACATCAAGGTCGTCTGCGAGTTCCACGATGCCTTGCCCGAGGATACCCTATGCAGTGTCATCCTGATTGCAGAGAAGTCCTTCGCCTACGACGTGAAGAACGAGAGGGTCACAGAGCAGTTTTAACAAGTTTTTTAACATCTATTTTCTTGCACAATAAGAAATTTTCTGCACTAGCACAATCAGTTACAATGGCACAATACGAATTTCACTAGTTCAGATCAGTTACAAATGTTAATTTCATTAGTTATCAGTCACAATATCTTTTTTGCACTATAGCACGAGAGACAATCAGAAAATTTGCACAAAAAAATTTGTTGTTGTTTTTACACGTGAAAATTAACAATAATTTTTTTTTATCGTTTCAGATGCTGTCGAAACATCAAAAACACATACACACACTAGAAAAAAGCATGCAACTTTATTTGTAACACACACATACATTCTCCATCTTCATCAAGAAAATATTATAATAAACATAATCATTTTTTATCTATCTCATAATAAAACTCTATATCCAAAAATATCACAACATCAAATAACACTAGAGTCGTTAGTACACGTTGCATGCATTACGGAGGTCCTCTGTAGGGTTTCATGGAAGTTTGGGGGAAAAAAAAAAAAAACACGTGAAACTCTACAGAGGTGCGGTAATCTATAACCGCAGCCATTAGAAAACTTTTACATTTTTGGTTGGGCACCACGCACCCTGGCGAGGTTATAGGGGCCAGGCCTCCTAAAAACAACAATTATTATTATTTTGTTTGTTTGTTTGTGTTACAATACATATGCGCGCGCACATGCGCGTGTGTATGTGTGTGCGTGCGTGCGTGTGTGTGTGTGTGCGTGTATGTGGCACATCACCCCTCCCCGAGAGAGAGAGGTTTACAAAGGTTGCGATATACAAACATTGGCCCCCGGGGAGTTGGAAAATTACGATATGGCGCATTCGCTCGTTACTGTTCCCAGCTATAAGTTTTTCTCTCTCTCTAGCCCTTGCCAACTAAAAAAAAAATGTAGGTAGGAGTTGGTAACACCGCGAGAAAATAGAGATCGTGCCTTACAAGAAAAAACCATTAAGGCGATTTTTACTTGATGACGTTGAACCCGTGTAGTGTTCCCACCCATCCATCTCTCTCTTTTACGGCAGTGCCGACTCTCCTTGCCCTGTATATGTAGGTTGGCAACATTGCTTTATGCACTGTAAAGCAAACCTCAAGCAAAGTTGCCAGCCCCTTGCTTTAGGCTAGGTTAGACAAAATAAGCTGTAGGTAGGCTGTCGGCCGTTTAACTCTTCCCTCCCTCTCTTCTCTCCTCTCTCTTTTTTTTTGTAAAAAACCATGGCAAAAGTACCAGTAGGTTGGCAACCTTGCTTTATGCACTGTAAAACAAGCCTCAAGCAAGGTTGCCAGCTCCTTGCTTTAGGCCAGGTTAGACCCAAAAAAAAACCTTGGTGATTTTTTCGAGTAAGCAGCTGGCAACACTGCCAGACCAGGGGGCTCTTGCCTTACGAGACAAATCCATTAAGGCATGAGCCCCCTGAGCCCCAATAGAGGACGTTCAACCGGGCTGATTGGACTACTGAGATTCCGAACAATGAAGCCAAAACTTAAAAAAGGGAGAGCGAGTCATTCATTAATTTATTTCAGTGATCAGAGCCCCCTCCAATAATTTTGACAAGTCGGCGCCCCTGGTCTGAAATTATTATGTTCCTTCAATGCCCTAATAATAATTAACAAAAATTAGTGTGTCTGAATGAAATTGTGTGAAATACATATAATTTAAGGTGGACAGAATTTTAGAAAAAATGTACATGTCGCATTTGACGTAGTATCAGAATCATTCAACCACCTAAGTATGAAGGAGTGCTAAAAACAAGAAATTTTCTGAAATATTAATGACAATAAATTTGTTAGAGTATAAAGTGGGAAAGTCCAATTACATAGTAAATAATGTATCCCCTACGTAATTGCTTGGAACTCTCATTGACATGAAGATATTTCATTTTTCTTTAGTAGTATAATATTGTCGATAATATTCCTCTACACTAAATTTCTAATCGGCAGTATTAAGGGGCAACTGCCCACCTTGCCCACGCCTATGGTGGGCTGTACTCTTGAGATTTGTTTTACAAATTTATACAACACGTAACTACGGCCAGGGCCTTTATTGTTATAACATATTTTTCATTTGGCATCGAATCGAATACTTATCTACACTTATCTGATGAAAATCAGCCGAAATAGACAAACTTGACAAGGCATATTTTAACATATTTTACCAATTACGTCTATACAACGTATTTCTTCAATGTTCTCATAATAAGACATATTTCTGTATAATTTCGTAATTGTCTTGCACATAATCGGTTATTTTATAATAGTGATGGGTCATGGCAGTTCCTTTTCGGGAAGCAGTTCACCGGAGCTCGCTCACCGAAAGGAAGCGTTCACCGGAAGTCATTCAAAGGAACTACGAAGCCACGGAGCAACGAGGCAGTTCCTTTTAGATAGGCAGTTCACTGGAACTTGCTCGTTGAAGGAGTCGTTCACAGCCATACCAACACAGCTCGAAGTTGATTTCGTGGGCGGAGGAGGGGATGTGGGAGACTGCTTCTGGAGTGGGTGAAAAGAATTAGAGGGGAGGAATCCGTCTTCGTGCACATATTAAACAGCTATAGGAAACAATGTATCGACTGACCGACCGAGGTTCGGGAGCTGCTTTCAGGGTGGGGGTGAATGAAAATACATTTTAATGGATAATTGAACTTTAGCAGACAAAAAGTCCTCATCGGAAAGGAAAATTTGGACAAGTTCTCTTCCTTTCCAAAAATGAATTCCTGCCCCTTGTTGTCGCAGTGCATTACAGCGCCTGGTGATAGATTAGGAAAAATAATTGTAAATATTTTAAACATGGACGTCCGCTGTATTTTCTCCAGGGAAGGGCAAACAATGTATTTTTCCAAGGTGTCAAACGAGGCATATTTTCTTCCAAAATAGTATAATCTCCTAAAAAAAGAGTTCAGTTTGAAGTTAGCATGCACCTGTAACGCCCTTCTAATAATTAACAAATTGAGATTGAAATGAAATTATACGTATGTGTAAAATGTACAAATTGTAGGTTGAAATTTATTTTCTAGGGTGGCCGTCGCCCCTCCCCACCTTTTCAGACTTTCATGCAATTAAATGAATACACGGTCAAACAAACACCCGTAAGAGAATGGAAGAGAGGACGCTAAATCTTTGACTACGAAGAATGCATTCGTATTTTTCAAGCTCTCTCCGCCTCCCGGCCCCACTTTTACTTTGAGAAAATGGAAGAGCACGGAAACGGAACATTTGATATGATGATCTTATATCTATCAAGTTCCTTGCAATGCGACTTGCGAAAACATGCCACAAAAAGGATTAAAGGTGAATTAGTTGCCCATCCCTCCCTCATTGTTGAGCTTCTGCAGCATTACTGTAAACAGAGTTGAACGCATAGCTACGCGGAAAACCGCCACTATCAACAATCAGCAACAAAAGAATGGACCTCGCTCTCTCTCTCTCTCTCAGGTTCGTAGGAGTGAGTCATCCAATAGGAGCGTTGGCAACATACAAGCAAAGCTCACGACTTCTGAGGAACTACCACGGGTTCATGGCAGTTCCTTTTCGGGAAGCACTTCACCGGAGCTCGCTCACTCAAACAGCCATTCAAAGGAACGAACGACCAACTCCTCCCGTTGTTGGTTTCGTGCAGCTGAAGTGAAGGGGGTGGGGGAGGACTTTCTGGAGTTAGCTTGAGAGCTTGAGTGAAAAGGATTAGGGGAGAGGGAACTGCGCTTACTACTACTCGACTTCCCACAAGAAAACCAGAGAACATACACGCAAAGCTCACGACTCCTGGAACAAGGAACGGTTCGTTCACGAACGACCCATCACTATTTTATAATTTATTCTTCGTACCTTTAACGCAACGGATAGTTTATATTATCGATGGCAGTATAATTAAATTAAGGACAAAGAAATAAAAGAAGATGCCGTCTTTTCTTACCAACTAATGCAGAACAATAATATCCCCCCCGATTTTTTTTTTATCCCGCGACAGTTGATAGCCGTGCGAACATTATTGAGGAAAGAATGTACTCTGTCCTTGTTGTGCATGCACAAGACTCACAGTAAACAAGTGTCGACTGTTCTCGTTTGTTTACCTTTTTTCGCTTCTCACAATAATCAGTCAAAAGCAAAAATAGCATTCTGTACATTACAGCCCCTACTCTATCGGCAATCGAGTACAGGAGTTTCAAGATATCTTGTCGTTGGAGCCAGTGTGTATACTCTGTCCCTCCTTAGAATAATTGCAGTGAACCTCACGACATTTCCTATATTTTCCCACCACATTCTTCGGTTAAAGGAATTCTGTCTTTATTTAATACCCCACCTTAATCCATCTTCCCCGAATAATGAGAAATTTGAAAGTACTGTTGTGCATATATTTAGTTTTACAGGGAATATTTCTGCATTTTCTGACATTTTTTATGACATATTTCTAATTTCGTGTGACATATTTTTCAACTTTTATGACATAATAACACATATTTTACAGTTTTATAGGACATAAAGTCCTGGGCCCTGCACATAATACATGCCCTCTAAGCTCTTGTTCTCCCTTATTTGCATGATGACGATATGACCACGAACAGTGTTAATAATATAGAACACTGACAAGTATCAAATTGAAAATCTAATAGATTATTATGAGCAGTAATTAAGTTGTGAGAATTCTTTAAGGGTATGCTGTAATTATGAAAATTTTTGTTTTGTTAAATGCTGGGACTTTATTTCTAAAATATAATAACAATAAGAGACAAATTGCTGAATGGTCTTGAGCTCCACAGTTGGCGCCACTGAGATAAATCGTACCTGGGCAATTCCGTTGAAGATTTTTCACCTATTTCATGTTCTTATGTACGTGGAACACTCCAGTACAAAACGAATTTTCATACACGTACGTTGAAAGGAAATAAAATCAGCTACTCAAAATTCATGGCAATGTAGTAAAAAGTCCTGGAAAATATAAAACTTTTTTTTTCATCTATCATTTCATATCATATTTATCGGGTAGTTACTTCAAAGACACTGGGGTCACCTATCCAGAGGTAGCTTCTCTCACAGACCCCTTACAAAAGCACTGCACGGATCAATGCTCTTCATCTTCTCATTTACATATTATTTCCAATCCCATCTACAAGAAAGTATGCTTTTAATCTTCTAGTGTCAGTAGAGTGCCAAAGCAGGTGTTGGTTGGGCCATACCCCTCATCCCTTTGCCACAGCATTCCTTTAAAGTGAAGGCATCAGCCTCCCTTATGAAAATCCTTGACATACCACTGTATGGGGTACAGAAAAATTTGGACAAGCAAACCCGTGAATTGCTTTAAAGAAAATTGGGGGGGGGGTTATCGAGATACATGTACATTTGATTCCAAAGTGAAGTTATTTATATTCAGACAGAAACACGTATATTGCTGGGTGGTTTATGCTTGATTGTTTTAATTTGTATTCTTCTGAGTTGCTGTTTTCCCTAAAATAGCGATGATTGGATGGAATTTATGATGAGGCATGCCGGAATTAGTACTAGACTCCTGTGTAATAGGTCGTGAGTTGATTACTGAAAATACTTCTCCACCAGAAGCGGTAAATCTACTATTGGAAAAGTTGACGTGTCTTCATAAAAATAAATTCGCAGTACCATTTATATGCGATTTGCATGTTATGAAACGAGTGAATTATGGAAAAATAATGATTGCGTATTTAAATCATAGCTTAATCTTATGTACCCGTGGTGGATCTATCGGGAGTGTGTTACGCTGCCACGCGGCGAACACGGATTTGATTTGCAAGGTGGGCGATCTCCAAGTCAATATTTGAGTCCGCTATATGCTGAAATAGGTTATTCGAGATGGGGTTACAGTTTAAAGTGCTATCCCAATCACTGTGTGCCTCTATGGAGAATCGAGACGTATTTGTTCTGCTTGCAAGTTGTTTTCTTGCAATTGTTAACCCGGCAGTACGCACGCTGTGTAATTTTAATTGTTTTAAAGCTTGTACTTAGTAATACCTTTATTGATTAATTTAATTTTATTAATTTCGAACATTTGAATGGAATCACACAATTGATAAAAACGAGAAAAAAATAACATGTTGAAACACCAAACTGAAACGTGTGAGCACGCGTTGGGTTAAATTTATCCAGGCAGTTTCTAAGATCCTGCTAACTAACGAACTAAATCAATGGGCCATATTATCGGTTACGTCACTGGCAGACTGCTGAACTTCGCACACTTTTTCTCCTTATGATATACGATTTGAGCTAGATCGCAAGGCAGGGCCGGCTTTAGGGCGATGCAAACGGTGCCACCGCATCAAGGCGCTATAGCTGTGGTGGCGCGTCAGTTAAGATTAATTTGATTGTTGTGTTGCCTCTGCACTAAAACCACCCTTTCTGATATATTTCGCGATATGACGGAATACTTCCTAATTTCGCATGTCATATTTGTAAGAGACAGATGCAAGGGGCTGATGGGATTACAGCATCCCCAAATCCATGAACGAAAAATAAAAATGTGGGAAATGTTTGAGAGATCATATATTTTTTTTTTTGCTCACTACACTCGCAATACAAATGTTTTGAAAAGGGTCATACCAAGTTTATACTTAGGCCTATTACTTTAAAAATATTGGTGCATTATCAAACTAATGTTGTTTTTGGTTTGCAAATAAACATATTTGCCAAAAAAAATCTTGCTCGCACTCTAAAACATTTTAGGCATCATCAAATGTTTCTGCCTTGGGACTCGTGTTTGATACGCGGTGGAGGCGCAAAATGGCCCGAATCCCACTTTAAGCTGTAGGTCCAGTCCCGATTAGCCATATTGGCATAAAGTGGACTTAAAACACCAACTCAATAAATCAATCAAATGTTTCTTCTCTTAAAACTAATTCCGACTGAACTAAAAGATTTTTCTTCCTAAAATTGATGTGTGGTGCCGAATTCTTTTCTTGATCGGGGCCCAGGAGTGCTCTCAAGGGGGATTAATGGCGAGCCTGAGTCATGGGAATATTTAGGGAGGACAACAGTTTATATATAGTTTAGCTACCAATTATACATATCTTCACACAAAAATGTGGGGATCGTTTCGTTTGATTCACTTGTTATTGATTTTTAGTTATGATTGTTATTATGTACAGTTTATCTACCTACCTGTGGTTGATCACGGCGATGGGATAGAAATGAAACACCCCCTCTCATGCCTTTAGAATCGGTTTGGATGGGTGGGGGACATGCTGTTCTCATTAATACAAGGTTAGTCAAGCAAACAAACTGATAATAATAAGGTTCAGTACACTAACAATGGCAGTGAGACTCAGCAGTTTTGTACGTTTTATGTTAGCAAACATGAAAGTGAGCCGTGCCTTTTCTATCTTGTGTCTTTTAATTTCAACTGCAATGAAAGGTTTCGAATGCCATACGCCTTTCGATTGCTGGCATCTCGACCAGTGGCAAACATTGTCTCTATACACAACTCCTTAATAGAGAGTGAAAGTTCAGTTCAGGCACAGGCGACATGAAGGGTTCTGAAGATTATGTACGATCAGCAGAAATGCATTAACCCTTAAGAATCGCTTTTTTAGACCATACGTTGTTGTTGTCCAGTTTTCGACCTTTCCAAATGTGCAGGTATTGTATAAAATTCTGATCACCATACCAATGACAAGTTGCTCTGCAAAATGCACAAGGAGTGTCATAAGAATCATTAAAAGCAGACTACGTTCGTGAATTGCTGTTGAGTGGTTAAAGTCTACCATAATTCCATCCTGTGTGTCCGATATTTCAAAGTGGTACAAAATGAGGAAATTATCGATAGTTTTGCTGCAACAACTTTGTAACGTCAGAAGTTATTATAATTTATCTAATTGTTATTTCACTCAACGTCAGATTGATTGATTGATTTGCTTTATCTTACTTCGCATTTTGTGCCACTTTTGGCTAATTTGTGAAGATGGGATCATGATGAAATTGATGAATGAACACTAACAAACATCCATTCCCAGGCCAGGATTCGAACCCGGGACCCCCAATCAATGTCAAAGTAACATATAATAAACATATAAATGTATATATTGAAAACAATACCTAAAGTAAACATGTAGTGCTTACGTTTGTTTATATTGTATTGTTCCGCAAATTTTTTGTGACCAAAATAATTTCAGTAAATAATTCGGCATAAAGGTGGGGGTGGGGGAAATATTATATCTTTATGGGGGAAGGAGTGCGTCAAAGGGCTTGGGGAATGGGCATCCCTGCCGGGATGTAGAGATATTTAGCTAAGACTTTCCTTCAAGTTTAGGTTTCCTCAAAAAGGAATGAATATTCCTACAAAATGAACTTACATGTTTTTGAAATGAGACATGCATTTTTCTTTATATTCTCAAGACACAAAAACAGATTTCGTGACATTGAATCAAAGGAATGAATTTAGCAAAAATGTACTCCCATATGTAATTCACAAGATAATCCTTGAAAATGAAGAGGTGGGCGCCACCTTGTTTCCTCGAACAGGGCGCAGCCAACCCTGAGGCCGGATCTATTTCAAGGAAAGGAACTAGCGTTTGGGATGGCTAGATCTGGAACTCGGGTGATACTGGATCCTGATATCCGGTTCTGATTTTCGGTTCCGGATACCCGATTTTTATTTTCATACAAGATCCGAATCTACAGTTCTAGATTCAGATGTAGATAATTTAGCATGTCACAATTTTTGTTGTATTATCTTTATACTACATTACTACTTACGATACTCGTACGTCATGCTTCTAAATTGAGCACAGAAATGAAAAGGTACTGACTGTATCGTATTTTCGTCGATATCTGGTTACTCCAGATTCCCGGAGACACAAGCAATCATAAAGAGAGTTGTCATGTTTTATCTTTCGTCCTATTGTTCGCAAAGTTAGCATATAATTACCGGGAAAAGTAACTTTAGAAGTAACTAAAAAAACCTGTTACATTTACCTAAAAAGTAACAGAGTTGCAGTTATTCCCTTTGGAAGGTAACTGCGTTACAGTTAGGTACTCGATGAATTTAAGTATTAGTTGCAAACGGCGGCATTATAAGTAACGAATTACTTCGAAGCACTGACCCATCTCCACTATTTACTTAAGTACATAGTCTAATCTTCACCTTCCCGTTGCAAATTTCAAACACTTCTGCCTTATAGTGTAAAAATTATAATAAAATGAACAGTTAAATTGTAAGCAAGAAATGCCATCTTTCCAAACGTGAGATCACACATTCCAGTTTGGTACCTTTCTTGAGGTTACTTTTTGGAAATTGGAAATAAGCGAATATTACACAAGAATGAATCCACCACGACAACTAGCGCCCCCCTCCATCTTATGACCCTTTGCCTCACAGAGGGTGGTATTGATTATTTTGGGCATCACTCCTCGAGCAATATGGTTTACCATTGAATCTGATCCCAACAGATACATGATGCTACTATTGACGGGAGTTGAAAAACACAATGGCTATGCAGTTGAACCTGAGTTATACGTATGTCAAGGTGAAGAGAAAATAATACGTATAACTGAGAATTACTTAGAAATCAGATTTACATAACACGCCATTATTAAAATAACTGCATCTATTTTGAGTTACAACATACAGTATAATACAGGTCATTTCTGTAATAAAGTGCTAAATTAACGAATTTACAAGTTAAAAGTTTAATTCTTAAGTGCATTACATTTGTCACTTGAATATTTTATGTGGATTAGAGTTGACTTCCCGTATACAATTTACTTTCTGACCCAGCATGTAACTTTTCCTCTCTCATGAATTTAAACTCATATTCATTGTTGCAATTAGCCAAAAGTGACAATAAGACGGTGTTAAATAACAAAAATCAAATAAAATCAAGAGGAAAATAGATTAAAGAGAATTATGTAATGTTTCAGGAAACACATAAGCAGCATGACTTTTTCTTTGCCAAAGAGGGGGGCGGGGTGTACTGGACCCTGTGCTCTTTTAGTTATAGCTACAACCCCCCCCCCCCTGTTAGCATCCATGAATGTCCTAATTTTCTGTTAAGAAAACGTGGCCAACCTAAGCCCCGCGACAGGTTAACCTTGCAGCAACTTTTCGCATATATAGACCCAAACGTGCGCACAGAAAATAGTTCCGCTGCAATACTGCGGATTTTCTCACTGTCTGTGATATGAACAGCTCAGCGGTTAAGGTGAGACTGGAACAGGGATGCTGAGTGCCGCTCTAGAGTGGATTGATACATAAAACCTGCTGCAAAGTTAACCTGTCGCGGGGTATAGTGCACGTACAAAATAAAATTCGTATCTTGTTCTCAACAACTGCGTCAAATCTCCTCTGATTTCATGCCGCGTGCCGCCTCTGTTTGTTGTCTTCTCTGTGACACCGCCGCGCCGCACTACCCTTTCTCGCAATTCCAGACCGACCGCCGCCATATCCACCTATCCTTTTGCGTATTTGTGTTTTTGTGTGACATTGTTGTAGCTTGGTTACGTACAAATCAACTGTATTTTATGTTATAGGTTGATTGATTGATTGATTTGTTGTTTAAAGTCCACTTTATGCACAGTAAGGCTAATCGGGACTGGACCTACAGTTTAAAGTGGATGTTATAGGTATAACACAGAATTACCTATAAATGCATTACGTACAAGTAAAGGTTAATTAACACGTTTTAAAATTATATTTTCCCGAGACCTACAGTAATTTACGTATAAAACCGAATTACGCAGAACTGAGTTACGTAGATCGTGACAGCTACGTTCAGATTGGGTTCGATTGTTGGGCCGAGTAAAACAGGCAAACAGACAGGCTGATCTAGAATAGGCATATCATATTGTATCAACTTGATAATTCACAGTTAATTCAAATCACCAAATTTCGTACTTGTAACTAATAGTTGCAAAAATATCGCAACATCAAATATATCATGTGATATCGGTTTGGTGTTCTTTGATTTCTTTTTTTACTTAAACCTATCCAATCATTAATTTTACCTTTACACCATGCACCATTAAAGTGTTTATCGAACCTATTGGCAAACAACTAATAAACACAAGAAACCAACCAACACAATAAACAGCGTCTAAAATAGAGGAGTAGCATAACCAAAATCTCTCTTTTCTGTCCGGTTTAATTCATTGATTTGGTGTGTTAAGTCCACTTTATGCACAGTAAGGCTAATCGGGACTGGACCTACAGTTTAAAGTGGGATCCGAACCACTATGTGCCTCCACCGGGTATCGAACCCGGAACCCCTTGATTACAAGGCGACGACGTTTCTGTCCGGTTTAAGTACTAGGGTATAATAATCGGAGGTTGAAATATACAGCTAATGAAGGGTTTTCTTCTAATCTGGTAATTCGCTTTCTACTTTTCTAGTGATTAACATTTTATGTTTGCAGTTGCAGGTGCATAAAAATACATGTTTGGTTGAAAATATATTTTAACGCCAAGAAGAAAACTTGTGAACTATCAGTCATTCGTAATGAGCCCCCAGGGCCTCCCCGATGGCGCAGTGGTAGCGTCGTCGCCTTGTAATCAAGGGGTTCGGGGTTCGATACCCGGTGGAGGCACATAGTGGTTCGGATTCCACTTTAAACTGTAGGTCCAGTCCCGATTAGCCTTACTGTGCATAAAGTGGACTTAAAAAAAACTCCAAATCAACAAAAATTAATGCACCCCCTAAGCTCGGCCCCCTTCCCCCGCACGATGGGGTTGCGGGGGTGTTATTTACGCCACTGGTTATGGCTTATTCTTCTTAGCACACAGTCTAAAATTTTGCCATCTTCTCATTTATTCGACTTCTATTTTGTTTTAACCTGGGTCAAATACGGGGCCGTAACTCCCATCAACTACATGGGTACGGCAGTGCGAGCTTGGCACAATCAATACTTATCAAAGCTCTCAAACCGTTGAACTATCACAAAAGCCATTGTAGAGCCAGTAATTCAGACGTATGGAAACTGTGAGGCTATTCTTTCACTAAAAACATTTAAATGACTATTATCAGATTTTACGATAATGATACCTTTAAAAAGTCACAAACCTCCTCCACAAACCATACCCAGACACTTTCAATTTACTATTCTGTTTATGACAGTATTAAAACACGATTTGTGAAAGTTTTTGATGAATTTACATACTTTTATAACTCGTAATGCAAGATAGTACAGTTGTTCAAAATTTTCTTGTGAAGTAATACATTTCAAGCCCGATGAGACGCGGCAAGAAATTTCATAAAATTCCAGATTTTTTCTTGCAGACAACAGGAGCCTACTAGGCGTATGTCCACAATTTTGATGCGAAGAAAATCGTAAATTTCAAGAAGTTTTTACTTGCATTTCGCTATTTATGGTCAAAATTATATGCATCCAGGTTAATTGCGGCATGAGGATGAACTATTAAATATGTGATAAATGAAACACAATCTAAAGGCAGCCACACCCTGCCTGACCAGGATGAATATCATGACTCATTGAATTTGCTGTCAGAATTAGTAGGTCACTCTACTAGACACTAAATAACAAAAGGGGAAGTGAGTTACATTTTCCTTCAAAATTCGATTACTTTAAACAAGAAGAGTAAAGTTATATACACCTGTTTCTTCAATCTATTAATATTTCCAATATCAATTTTCAGCATTTTATGGAGTTGATTGTATCAATATATATTTCAATGCATAATAATTAGGATTATTAAAGTATAATGAAAGCATTAATTATAATTGAATTGAATTGTTGTTTTAAGTCGACTTTATGCACAGAAAGACTAATCGGGACTGGAACTACATTTTAAAGTGGAATCCGAACAACTATGTGTTTCCACAGGGTATCGAACCATGGACCCCCGATTACAAGGTGACGACGCTGCCACTGAGCCATCAGGGAGGCCCACACAGACCTATTCCAAGTCTCGAAGTAAAAATCATATGTTGCAACAAAAGGAAAGAAGTTAATGACGAACTAAGCATGCAAAAACAATAGTAATTTCTCATACACACATTCTTCGTTTGGCAACTTCGCTCATTGCTATACCATTTCCTTCCTCTAATCTCTTCAACGCTGTCACTTACATTGTACTTAATTCCTAGCTATACAAGCGATTTCAGGATTATTGTGTTTCTGCACAGCAACAACAAGAGAAGAGGGCCTTGGGGAATACTGCACACACTCAAAATGCCAAAACATAGATATCAACTGAGCAGACGGTCCCACGAATCACAACTGTTGCCACTTTCAGGTGAATGTGGAGGAGGGGATACAAATTATATACGTATACGTACGTATATAAACACAACTGTTTATTATTATTATTTTATTTATTTGCTTACATAAACGTCCTCGTTGTCCCCAACGGAGAGAAAACCACAACCGTAAATCTTGGTGCGTTGCCAGAATTAATTATATACAGAGCATTCCCTTACATTCGCTACGAGACTCGGCGGCAAGCGGCCCGGTAGCAGCGCTCGTCTTTCCCTGTGAACGGGGTCCGCGACAGTCGCTAGAGTCGGCTATTAAAATTACAGTTTTCATATTGTGTACTAACCTTGACTACAGAAGGTGTTGAAAATGATGTCCCTCTGCTGCAACACATTCCTGGCATCTCCGAATGAAATTGGCATTTATACGTGCAAGTTCGTCTACTGTAATTGTCCCGATTTCTCGTACAATACTCTCTTTTAACTCACGGATGGTGTGCGGATTGTCTTTGTATACTTTATTTTTTGGATTTCCCCATTTTTCTTTCCACTTTTATTCAGAACTGACCCTGTTACTCTAAACTTTTTTACGAGGTTTAATATAGTGGTTCTATGTGGAACGGGAACACCAGGAAATTTCGTTGCAAAACGTCGTCGCACTTCTCCACAATTCCTCTTTCCGAAGTAATACTCGACAACGTAAATTCTTTGTTGCAATGTAAACTTTTGTTGTGCCATATTAAGCCACAATCTTCAACACACGGACACGACACAACACAACTTCCGAGGGAGGATTATACTGGCGTCAGTCTGCAACGTCAACAGAAAGGGAAAGAGAGCGAAGGCAGGGAGAGCGAAAAAAACAGACTAGCGTGCGACTGTCGCGGACCCGTTCACTGGGAAAGACAAGCGCTGACGCCCGGCCGCTAGCCGCCGAGTCTCGTAGCGAATGTCGGGGAATGAATGCTCTGTAGAAGTGCTGAGAGGGTGTGGAATGAAATTTAAGGGGCGCGGTGTTGAAAATAAAGAAAACATGAAACATGCATGCATGTTTTAGCCACTAATTGAAATTCCAATAATATGCCAATGAAAGTGGATAAAACTAGCGAAAGGTGTCCCGGGTTCGATACCCAATGGAGGCACACAGTGGTTCGGATCCCACTTTAAACTATAGGTCCAGACTTACTGTGCATAAAGTGGATTTTAAAACTCCAACTGCTTCACTCTTGCTCGGTTTTAGTACAAGACATGTTTAGAAATTTGATTGATTGATTGATTGAGTTGGTGTTTAAGTACACTTTGTGCACAGTGAGGCTAATCGGGACTGAATCTACAGTTTAAAGTGGGATTCAAACCACTATATGCCTCCACCGGGAATCGAACCCGGAACCCCTTCATTACAAGGCGACGATGCTACCACTGCGCCAACGGAGAGGCCAAAAATTTGAAAAGAACAGCTTGTTGAAGGGAGGCCAATGACATACATGAAATATTGGAAGATTTTTTCCAAGGAAATGCAATCAAGGTATTTTCCCACGGGATGGGAGGGAATATGTTTCAGAAAATTGATAAGACACATTTGACTTTTTACACAATAAAAAAAAATTGAAAATTAAGAATTCTATTTACAACCTTTCTACCTGCATATTTAAATTCGATCACGATCGGACGATTTTTTAAATTTTTTGGATTTCTTGTTTGGAAAACGCAAAAAACGGCACTTTTTTTATTCTCAAGACGACTAAAAATCGAATCATACTCGAAAAAGAATTGGTTACTATAGCTTAATACAGAATTGAAACAGTCAAATTTTGATGTAACTCATTTTTATGTAGGTCTACTGATTAATTTTTAATTGGAGTCCAAAACTCGAGTGTGCATAATTTTTGATCCGACAGTAGGCAGACAACAAAAACGGTGTATCAACAACGCAAAGGATAACACAAAGCACCTGACACTGAGCTATAGGCACTTATCGACAAACACAGACTACGTGAAACATAAGAAGAAACAATTCTTAACAACAATGCTGACAAAAGAAAGAAAATGGCGGCTTGCCTTTATAAACTGCCGACAGTACAGGAAAGAAATCGGCGATCGGTGTTTACCTGTTGTAAACAATAACAGCGGTCTCACTTTAGAACGTAACATTCGGCGGTGAATATGACATGAGATAGCATGGCACTCTAAGAGTTGTTGTTGTTGAGTTGGTATTTTAAGTCCACTTTATGCACAGTAACGCTAATCGGGACTGGACCTATAGTTTAAAGTGTGCCTCCACCGGAGATGGCACTCTTAAGAGTTGGTGTTATTGGTTGAAAAATGTGTGCGGAAGAAAATTAAAAGGTGCGCAAACACTTCTTCGCACCCCCCCCCCCGGCACTGACAAAGAAAGGGTAGTTCAGAGTTGCCAAGCGTCTGGTCTGAACGTCTGACCACTCTCTCCCCTTAAACAGGACAGGGAGGGGGAGGCGGCGGCGTTTTCGTTTGGTTCGTTTTTTTTTTCAAGGGTAGCAAATAACTCATTGCAGTTCATTCCGTCAATACTTGCGTCAGTAACATCTCTATAAGCAAAGGACAATTTGATCAGATCTCAATGTTTTCGTACTTCATTACGTACTCTATTAATTAAAGTAATTATTGTTAATATTATTAATATTAATATACATATTCAAACTTGCAAGCAAAAATGTAATTTCAATCAAGTTCAATGTAAGATTGTTTTTAAGTACACTTTATGCCTAGAAAGGGTAATCGGGATTGAACCTACAGTTTAAAGTGGGATCGGAACCACAATTGCCCATGGGCGTCCGGAAGGGGGGCAAGGGGGAGCCGTGGCCCCCCCCCCTGGAAAATGAAAGTCAACTAAAAATATGTATTTCACACATATAATTTCATTTTAGCCGCAATAATATGTGTTAATTATTGTATGAACACCATAAATTCAAATTAAAGCAATGTTTTTTAGGGAACAACACAATTTTTGGGGAAAATTTGCCTTCGTTTACCCCCCCCTGGAAAAAAATACCTTCCTTGCCCCTCCCTGGAAAAAATCCTGCGGACGTCCATGCAATTGCCTCAACCGGGTAACGAACTCTGGACCCCTTGATTACACTACTTCCTGGAGAGAGAGATTCCAAAATGGCAAACCTAGGTTTCTCAATGGGTTAACACTTGTATTGTAACTGTGAATAGTACAGGGTATAGAGAATATGAGAATCGCCTTGTAAACTGGCGATATGCAGTGGAGGTGCACTATACACTGGTTTGGTTTGATTTGGTGTTTTAAGTCCACTTTATGCACAGTAAGGCTAATCGGGACTGGACCTACAGTTTAAAGTGGGATCCGAACCACTATGTGCCTCCACCGGGTATCGAACCCGGGACCCCTTGATTACAAGGCAACGACTGCGCCATCGGGGAGGCCCTATACACTGGTTCGAATATTATATTATATAATATGTAATATATAATATATTACATCTTGTATATTACTTACTTTCTGTCCTCCAAAATCTGGGGGAGAGGTTAGTTCAGTGTAATACGACGCCAGGGTTTCCGGGTTTGAATCCCGGCCTGGGCATGACGTGTCCCTTCCTAAATTTCTTTTAAACACCACACATCCGCACCGTTGCGGTTAAATAAAATGGCAGACAAGCGCTTCCTAATAAAATTATTGAACACTGTGAAAAAGTAATTCACGGACTGTAACTTCTTTCTTAAAATGTGTCAGTCATATTTCTGTCTAATTTCGTTGATTTTAAAAACAATTTTAAAAATATATATTTTTTAAAATTTATCAAGTGCTTATTTTTATTACAAAGCGAAATGAAATGGAATGTGTATGGATGAATGAGAAAAGAATCTGATTCCAATATTTCAACTGATTTCACAGTCGAATAATCATTACTGACTGAGGGAGCGTAGGGCGGCAGTTGCCCCCTCCCACTTTTAGCCACTTTTGATCCGATACTATGGTAAAGCTTATCTATAAAGGAAAAGTAAAGTTCCTTTGCCCAACCCAGTTTTGGAACCCAATCGCCGCCACTGTCGACAGCACGCCTTGCAACACACACCACGATCCTGAGCCGAAAGGAAATTTCCCCTCCTGGCCACCTTTAGTTTTCTTTGTTAGGCTGTGAAGTGGAAATGGAGACTTGCTACTCCTTGCCGCAGGCCTGTCTCTCATCCCTCCCTCATGTATATGCCAATGGGCGATGCACTGACCATACGTAGGGGACGATTCGTTGCTGCCACTCGAGAAGAGGAAAACACGTGCCATATACTAAGTTAAATACAATTGAGTCGCCGTAGTTTTCTGGTTTTCGATATCATAGTCTGCTCCAATTGTTCTCACGGTGCCACTGGCGTAAGCAGGATTTTTGTTCTGGAGGGGCTGAAATTGTAAAGGTGTATAGTATATAGCTTTGTTCTAGAATTGTGGGATACCGAATAAAATATATAGGCTATCGTACATTTTGAACTTTTCACTCTATTAAAATTGTACTCGAAGACAGAAATGGTTATCGGGTGTCATTTTAACTTTAAGGGAGGTTTGCGTTTACATCTTTCCTTTCTTTGAGTTCTTAACAAATTTTCATCTAAAAATTTGAATTTTCTTAAAATTTCTGGAGGGCAGTAGCCCCATCAGCTCCCCCCTGCGTACGTCAGTGCAAGGTGCTATGCCCCACAGGAAATCGAAACCTTTATTGCTCGCACAAAATCATCCGTGTCGTGTCGTTTCAGTGTGAAATCCCCATGTAACGTGCTTCTTGAAAACAAAAATTTTGAACTGAAGCGACACAAGATGCATTTGTAGCTTGGACTGGACTATGTTCTCAATACGGTGCATCGTGTCACCTGTTTCTGTTGTTCCCGCATACACAATGAATCTTTTGCATTAGATTGAAGGGTCTCGTGTCGCTTGTCGCTTGGGTGTGAAATCACCATGTCGCTCGGGCCGTGCATCAAATTGACTTGGTCTGTTCACTTGTGCGCGGTGTATGTGTTGCTTTAGTGAGCTTTTACATGTCTCTCGAACTGGGCTCTTCTCTCATTGAGAGATTTGACATTGAAGAGACATGTAGTGCTTGAGAATCTCACCAGTCGAACTCAGTCTTCTGGGGCTACCGCTAAGGTGTGAAAGGTTGATATTGATTGACTAGTTCCGAAGCGACATGTGTTGTGTGTCGCTTTGGTCTGAAAGCTGCTTGGCATCTCCGTGTTGCTTGTCGCCTGTAACTTTCAGACCGAAACGTCAAGCAACACGTGGATTTCACTCCAAACAGCAAGTGCAAATGACATATGTCGATTGGAAACGCGTCAATCCACAGCAACGTTTCATAACGTAGCGGCAGGCATAATAGGGCTCAGAAACTTGCGTTGGATTGGTGAAATCCTCAAGCAACACGTGTCGCCTGTAAGTTCGGTGTGAATTCTACCTTAGTTTAGAGACATGTATTACGAAAAATATTGAAATGTTAGTGAAGAACCTATTCTAATTAATGTTTAACTACGTAATTTGCCATTTTTGAACATATGCATCTGCATTCTAGTGCCGAAAGAAACATTTTAAGGGTGGAAGGTATTTCGGGAAGGAGATTAAAGTCGTACTCTTAAATACGCCACTGTCACCACAGGGGAAGAGCAAATTTTTAACGAGTGGAGTAGACGGAGAAAACGAATAGTTAGACCATAATTAAGAACGTAAAAATGTATGTTGTTTTTGTACTATATTGTCCTGTATCTGGCTTTTGTGTTTTAGTCAGATTAATCATTTCCAGTATTCTAGCATAGGAACTCTGGTTGAATATTTTGTTAATTAATACAAGAAGAAATCCTACTAGTTTGCTTTCTTGATGAGGAAATACACAAGCATTTCCTACAATATTCTTTGCTCGCTCACACGCGCCCTCCGGCAGATTGCTACAATTCTTCGTTGATATATATATTTTCCGAGAAATACGAGACATAATTGCCCAAGCTCAAACCGATATATTAAATACGGCTACTATCACACAACGAACCCTCTCAGAACGCAATCGTGAAGCGCCGTTAACATTTCCCATGTAGGCAATGATGTAGCAACGCTGCATTCTCCAGCGTTGCAACTTATGCAGCACTGCGAACAATGCAACGTTCACAGCCGTCAGTGAAAAATGCTGAGTCATGTAAGTGGAGGGGGAGATCCGACAACGCTGTTCTCTGCAACCGCAGGCCCCACCCCCTACGATCTTCCTCGCTCCGCCTTGACGTCACCGCTGATGTAGTTCCGCAATTTTTCACACACTGCAGATGTCTCTGGCGTCGCACAAACGACACACACGTTGTGTGTAGGTGATAAGCACAGAGCCCCGTTGAGAGGAACCGATAAACACCTGATACACACGTACAGGCACAATGCCCCGAAAAGAGGAACCAGAAAAATGCACTGTTTTGTAGCATAACTCCGAGTACAATTGTCGGACATTGTTCTATCTTTTATCAAAATATAGATCTTGGTCCCCTTCGTCGATTAATTCCACGACATTAAATTTTCCTTTGCCCGTTCGGCCATAATATTAAATAATGTGCTCTCTCGTTCCGAGGAACCACCAAAATTACCTCGCAATGAAAAAGTCCCTCTTAATGCTGGTAATTTTTCTGATCTTGTTCCTCCTAATGACGGGTATACCAACGCACACACACACACACACACACACACACACATATATATATATATATATATATATATATATATATATATATATATATATAGGCTATATACAAACAGAAATTATTATGATATGTATATTTATAATGTTATTAAATATAAAAGTCAATTAATTGCTAAATATTTTTAAAAAACATTATTATTAAATACACATAAAGTAATTAATTAGTTACTTTTACATATATCAGATATATGTAAAGTAAAAAAATAATTCCTTTGCTAACTGTTAAAGATGCCAATAAATTACGAAATAGTTTTGTAATGTACAAGCTTTTGTTTAGTTTTTGTATTAATACAAACCTATTATAATTTATAATTATGTTTGACTTGCATTCTTCTTTTATTTCACGTATATTGTTATTGGTGTAGTAATAATCTCTTGAAAAAGAGAGAAAGCATTGTGCACACACTATTTTGTGTGTTTTTGATATTATCCTTAGTAAAGTGCATAAGAAGTAAATTCTAATTGCATATACTTTGTTGTTACAAGAAAAATCTCCCCCCGCCGGGAAATTTTTGGTGGGGGGATTATTGAGGTCAAGATTGTTGTTGGGGGGGAAATCCCCCCTGCCCCCCCGCAGGATTTCGCACCCTGGAGTAAAGACATGAAAGTATCAAGTTTTGTTACATGTCTATATACAAGGCGTCTGAAAATTTTCACTGGCGCCTCAATTTTTATATTCAGTTGTTTTTTTTTGTTTCTGTTTTTAGTAATAAATAAAGTTCGCTTACGGAAATTTCCATTATCATTTTTTTAAAAAATAATGAGTACAGGATCACGTGTATCATAAAATCAGAGTTATAAACATGCTAGTCCATTATAAATTTTTCCAGTGCTGCTAGCCGAAATTAAAAATCTGCATGGCGGAATCGAGCATATATTAGAATGACTTACATTTGATTTAACTGTACAATAAAATGCTGTTGGCGGTTGAACCTTCTGTAGGAAGGCAACTCTGGTACAAGAATTAACTACTTTAAATCCAATATTGTTTTCATTAATAAATTAATTGTTTTAAGATCACATTTCATAGCCTATCTTAGTTGGATGCATGATTTTCTTAGCGGTATTTGCGAAAAAAAATGACTCCTGAAAAAAAAAAGATGCTGAAGTATGCAATTTCTTTGTGAGTGTTCATCAGTTTCATTTAATCATCACTCATCCCCATCGTGATTAGTGGCAGAAAAGTGACGTAACATAACAAAAGTACAAAGTACAGAATATATGATGCGCTGAAAATACAAAGGCGAACTCAACATCGGATGAAAAGTTTTCTTCGATTGTCTGAAACTAAATCCATGGAGAACAAGAGTGAGGCATTTATTTTTATTGAGTTTTCCTTTCTTTCCCTTATAAAACAGGGTTAAGATACCCGAACTATGATTTTAAGCGATGTGGCTCATGTTTCACAAAACATGCCGTTGTTGAGTTCGGCCTTTGTATTCTCCACGCCTCATGTTTAATGATAAAAAAGTGGGGGATATAACCCTCATCAACTCCTCTCCCACATACGCCACTGCGCATAGTTAATCCAACAAAATCCCGTTGCTGTCTATACTGACTGAGTTTCCGTGGGTTTCCAGTAATTCCAGGCAAATGCTGTGATGGTACCTTGGACGCAAGCCTGGATCTACCCTTCCCAACCCTTCCTTTCTATCTCATTGTTTTATCGTTTTGATGGCATTAAATTAATGGTATCAAACTTACAATGCAGGTTGTGTTGAAGACTATTGTTTTCTTAAATTTCTCATTCCTGAACGATTTTGCCCTCCCCACCCACACTGCGTGGAGATTTCTATCTAGGGATCACTAGATATATTTATGTTTTGTTCCTCTCACATGTTTGGTTGCGATTAAATCACCGTTGTCATGGGTAACATGCCAAGCTCTGCGGAACATGTTTTCCACGCTGACATGGAGCGTCTCTTCAGTGATGTGGTCAGCTGAGCGTGGTTCCTCGGTGCTCTTCAAGATCTTTTATATAGCTATTTGCAGGTTTTTTCAAACAGTTAATGCATCGAAAGTTCCAACACCCATTCCTCTCTAGGCACAACTTTGTTCAGCTTCACAATTGTAATAGAAGTGGATATTTATTAGGTAAAATTTACTCATCTTTAATTTTGGTTATTTCATGTTTCCGTAAAATTTACCATTTTCAGTTCTTAGGTTTTTCGGGATTTTCCGGGATTTTACATGGGTGGATTTTTTTATTGTTATGTACTCATTTTTGTACGAATGTAGGCTTATGTGCAGCTTGTTTGCAATTAATTCCACTTTGAACCTTATCACGCCCTAAATAGTCAACACTGGGAACCTAAAAAATTCGCGCCCGCAGATTTCACGAATAGTTGAGATCGTACTGTTTTGATATGTTTATTTGACTATTCCATGTCTAAACATACATGATAAAGTATCTAATTCGATTAAATTTGTATTATGTTTTGTTTAACATTGTTACACCTATGTCAATGCCTTAAGTTGTAGTAATTTAAAATTATATTGTTTCTTATTCTGTACACGCGGCCGATGGTGCAAAAATAAACTCACTTTAACACAAATTCAAAAGTATTATGAAAGTAAGTCGAGCCACAGAAGACAAGGAGGCAAATGGAGAGAGGATAGAAAGATAAGGAATGAACAGGAAAAAGGAAATGGAGAGCGAAACAAAGGCAGAGGGAAATAAGAGGAAAGAGAGACAGGTATTATTCAGAAAAGTAGAGAGAGAGAGGGGAGAGAGAGAGAGATAGAAAAACTGATAAGATTGATTGATTTAGTTTATTTTACTTCGCGTTTTGTGCCTCTTGGCTAATTTGCGAAGATGGGGATGAGTGATGAAATGATGAAATTGATGAATGGACATTCACAAACAACCAAGCCCGAGCGGGATTCGAACCCGGGACCCTTGGCGTCGCAGAAAAACTGATAAGAAAACGAGTGGAGACGGAATGGAGAGAAAGAAGGAGAGAGAGAGAGAGAGAGAGAGAGAGAGAGAGAGAGAGAGAGAGAGAGGAATGTTAGTGAAAAGACAGAAAGGGAAGGAAAAGAGGGAGGGGAGATAGGGAAGAAAAGATTGAAAACAGGAGGAGAGGAGACACGAATACAATGAAAAGAGGGACGGAAAGATAAATACACCAAAACAGTGAAAACGGAAGAAAAGAAAGAAAGAAACACGAACAGAATAAAAGATAGAGGCGTCAAGTTAATGACAAACATGAAAAAAAAAACACACATAGGCAGCCAACAAGGAAGAGAAGAAGGATAGAGATATAGAGGATGCGTAAACAGAAGCAAATATATGAGACAGGTGGATAGGAGGTACAGGCAAGGGAGAAAAGAAAGAAAGAGACACGAATCGTTCTCCGTGGTGAAGTGGTAAGCGTAGCACTGTACATGTCAGCGGTTCTAGGTTCGAATCCTGGTTAAGGCATTAATGTGTGTTTGTTCCGTCATCTATTTGATAAAATTCATCCTCCATTGTTGCGATTAACCAAAATAGATAGAGAAGTGACATAAAGTGATAGTGTGAAGAAGCTTATGTTTTAAAGAAATTGATTTATAATAAGCAAGTGATATTCAGAGGCAACTGTAACTTACAAGGTCTACTACATCATTCAAACACATTGAGAAACACTGCTATATTGTAACATAAGCGTATATTAACTATGTACTTCGATACACACGATAGTGTTGTTTCAGTGCAACTTCAGTTCTCTATGTTTAATATCTCAGTATATTCTCTTCGAGTCATTCAATTCTTCCAGTCTTCTTAATTCAAGTTAAAGTAGAGATATTAACGGGAAAATTGACCCAAAGATCAAGTTTCATTCCTGATAGATTTGCATTGGAAAGAGAGGACTACCATAATGCAAGTGAAAAATGTTAAATTATGCAGAGGAAGAGGCGATACAATGAATACTTGGGAAATATATTTGTGTGAGAACGCAAAAGATTCATTATGTAGGTTTATATTATTTCAGTGTTTTCTCCTACTTAATATTATGAAAAAGGTAAAAAGTAAATCTACCTTCTGCACATTGTAAGGTAGGGCTCCACATGTTCATGATCTCGGATATTTGTGAAGGTACATTCACAATTAGCCCCAAGCACTTGTTAGTCCCAGGCACTTATTTATTAGAGTGAACTCCAGAGCCACTCCATGGAGGAACAATGCTAGAAACGTTCCCACCTGATATCACCCACCGTGGGAAACTTAATATTTTTACATAGTAATAATATGCATCTATTTCATCCTCATATTCTAGAAAATATATGCTTTTCCTTACGCATTTGAATCTAGCAGTGGCACATCTTTCTGCAAAGGAAAACTTTTAATTCGCACATTGCTTACAACCGCTAAGCCATAAAACAAATTAGACTCATGCAGCAATCAAACCGGTGAAAACTTTTAACAAGGAACTTTAAAAAATCCATATATTTCCACACGCACTGTAGAACAGTTGCCTATTTAAATAAATGAGATCCCATGCGTAATATTTTCGTAACGGATTTCACACTCCAGTTCTTTTTGCAACATACGCAGCCCAATCAATGCGTGTTTGTTCCTTTTTCAACAATCTGTAAACATAGGGTTGTTAACATAAACATTACGCAATGCTTTAATCTGCCGGAAAAGTGTTACATTATTGCATTCCGAATCAGACCATTATCCATTGCAATTTGCACTCAGATCTCATAAACATTAATATTCTGAAATCTTAATCTTACTGTTACGACTCGTTGGGCATTGAAGCAGTTTCTTCTTCATGTGAAAAGTTCGCAGCCCTGATGAGTTGTAGAACCTTGACCAAATGTTCTTTTCTACTATCTTAAATGGCTCCTTAGTTTATAATTATAACTGTACAACAGAGCAAAAGTTAGTTACCTCGTTTAGTGAAATATTACTTGCCATAAAAATGTCTTACTTTTATTATGCTATAATATTTACCGAAAAGGGTTGTGGTCTCATGTAGGCCAAAAATTGAACTGTGGTTGATCATAATTTTGTAAGGCATGACGGCATCTTTCTAGACCAATACTGTAACCACTTTATATTGCTCGTTAAACGATATTCTTCTTTTTGTTGAATGCAATTCTCTGGTCCGTTTGCACAAATGAAGATAAAATCTACTTGTTTTATTCAAATATCTTTTTAGGTATCATGTTCGTATACATAGATTAATTATTTCCAAGGATAGACCTACTAAATAATAATTATTATTAATGTTACGTTGAATTAATACTATTTGTTTCAAAACACTTTTCATGTAAACATTTTTGTTAAAAATAAATGCTGGTGCACTCAATATAATGTAATCATCAACTACAGTTTTGCTGAAATTTTGAACAACCTTACAAATATTTCTATCCAGAATTTGCAATTTTGGAGCATGAAAAAGCTAATTTAGCACCAAAAGTTATTATAAACTAAGATATTGAAAAGATTAAATCACTGGAATAAAGTATAAACTTATAAATTTTTCAAAGTCCATTCAAACATTCTTGTTCTTTATTTTGCAAATTTGTTCTTTTGCTACTTTAATTAATGCAAAATGTTTACTAAACCAAAGGAATGGGTTTGGCTCCCCTAGAATTTCCCCTTAAATGTTCCATGAAAAGTGTTGAACGCAGGTATGTTGTTGCACTCCCCAAAATATCTCTTTCCCCTTCTCCAAAATTTCAAGTTATTCCAGAACAAAACCCCCGATGTGAGGAAACGGTCAAAGTTTCATAATTCAACTTTAAAGGTTTGCAGGTTAAGATCTTTCACAAATGTTACAGTAAAATAGTATTTCTTCCGTACAACAACTCTGCCTTCCAGATATCGTAGTGGTAATGTCGGCCTCCGTGGCGGAGTGGTTAGCATAACGCCAGGTGCTCTGGGTTCGAATCAAGGATAAGACATAGATGTTTGTGTTTGTCCTGAATGAGAAAATAGAGAAAGAGAATACCAGGGGAAATTACAGATTAGATGTTTTCATTTTTTAATATAAAAAAACAGTGGTAACGTCGTCCCCTTTAAAGGGTCCCGGGTTTGATTCTACGTGGAGCCACATGGCGGTTCGGATCTCACTTTAAATTGTAGTCAGGTCCCGATTAGCCTTTCAGTGCATAAAGTGGACTTAACAAACAAACTCAAACGAACAACTTCTTCCGCCAACAACCATAGTAAGGATATTTTCCATGGTTTGATAGCGATAGGTTTAAAGTCTCATACTGGAAAGCAATTTCGCTCACATGCAAATTTGGTCATTTTTCCAAGGTGTTATGAAAATTACAGCTCTTTCTCGTATGTCTCAATTTAAATATAATAAAATAAAAGAAAACCTAGAGAAAATAGGTTTTCTTGACCGTATTTGTGCACTGATTTCGCTCTTGTGCGATAACAGCGATATTAGCTCAAAATCTATAAATTTACAGCAATTTGGGGGGATAGCTATCGAAGTTTTTGCGGGTACGCACAAAAAAGGAAAGTGACCTAACGCTGTATGTCACTGAGATGTGAGAAATAGGAAGCTGACACGAGCAATTATTCAGTTACTTGCTCTTTTAGCTACCCGCAAAGCGTGAAACGTGATCTTGACTGCTGCCAGGATATAATTCTTGCGTGCTTGTGTACATTAAACGCGAGGAGAAAGTGTCCTCAGCAGAAATATCTTCAAGCAGCTTGGATTAGTGTGTTGCATGCCAGGGGTCCCGGGTTCGAATCCCGGCCTGGGCATGGGTTTTTGTGAGTGTCCATTCATAAATTTCATCATATCATCTCTCATGCCCATCTTCGCAATTATCCAACAGTGGCACAAGAGCGAAGTAAAATAAACTAAATCAATCAATCAATTTGTGTGTTGCATTTAAGTTCCATCAGTAGTCTGAAGTCTGTATAAAAGTGAAATCTATGTTCTCAGTGAAACACGTCTAGTTTCTAGAATCTGTTGGAAACAAACATCACGTGTGAGCCAAACCGTGGTGTGAATATGTAGGTTGTAAGTCTTCAATGGAGATTTGAAAATAATATGGCCAAAAAATGTGCCCACTCATATGATTTTGCCCATATTAGAACATTACACTGTCATGTAACTAAGAAGTGTTTCAGCGTGGCTCGAACTTATTATCCGACATTGTAATTAACTGTGGTTGTCGTTCTGTATTGATAAATGCAGACGTCCGCATAGGGGATGGAGGAGTGAGGGTGACGCAGTCCAAATATCCCCAAAAATATATTATGGGATTCGTGTATTATAAACTTGTGGCCAAATAAATTGAAAGGTAATGTTGCGTATGTTGATAAACATAAAAACATTAACTTTTTACATTGTATATCTCGTAGTAAGTAAACTATTGCTTCGTTGTATATATCTTTCCCTACAAGAAAAAGATAACCATTTCGTTGTTATTATTCTTGTTACAAATATTTAAATTTGCAGATATTTTAAACGTTAAAAAAACGTTTAAGTCTACTTTTGCACAAGTATGTGAATCAGGACCTTCTCCCACTCAGAATAAAACCAAGAACCTTTTGATTACTGCAGTTTCAACAACAGTAGTCTTGAAATACGACATTCCAGAGACTGAGACACGAAAGAGCAAAACGTATGAAAATGTCAAAAATAGTTTGACTTCCTTCCTTCCTCAAATTCCATTGCAAATAGTGGTCAATTTACTTTGTTCTTCCAGTTACTCGAAATGTGTTAATTTTCTACAGACTTCAGCTTAAACATTTGAACTTGTAATTAGCAGGTGTATCTGAAAAACTTGTTACCACTTTTAAGAATATGAAAATTTAAAATCACCATAATTGCACTATGGCAGAGAGCTATAGAGGAGGGAAGAGAGTCGCAATAAGTAATGCAAATCATACCTTCTGTTGCAAGTGACTTACTTGAAACTATTTAAACGCGAAAAGAAAACACTTCCTCACACGAAATTTAGTATTGTTAAGCAAAATAATAGCAATTTATTTACTTCTAAGCTTTGCAAATTTCATTATATATTTTTCACATCTTGGCACTAATCGAAAATCTTTCAAAGAAATTAATGAACACGAGGGAAATATCAGGAATGAAGTCCAATAATACAAGTGAAACAGATTTTGTCTGGAATTTCCTGACAAAGAAATCAATATTGTCGTATGTTCTCTGTTTGTTGAACAACTCGAAGCAAAAGTGGCTTGCAAATGCAGAAATTAAATTGGTATTTACTAAGTTGTTAAATTTCTACTTTTGGTAGTACAATAATGCACAATATGTGTTAAGGTAAATGAGCTTTTAATCTCATTAAGAGATTTTAATATCAAAATATACGAGTTGAGAGGACATCAATTGTTCTTGGTTCATTACAACCAGTGGAGTGCCCAGAATTTTCGAAAGGGGTAGGATTATGTCTTATTATTTAGTAGTCTGCTCTATATTTTGTCATATTTTCCATCATTTAAAGTGTTTTTTTTTTCAGAGATTCTGAGCCAAAAAGGTTTTTATAACAGCCCCCTTGGGCACGCCACTGCCTACAAAGCACTTTTGTTGTATGAAATGGATTCTTATTAAGCTATATGCAAAAATATAAGTAGGTATATTGATAGAGGTTGTATGCACAGAATAGTAGTGTGCTTTCCAAGCTCAATCAATCCAAATCAATAAAACAAATCTGTAAGATTTTTTTTAAAAATAATAATACTGATATTTAAATTATTTTATAGTTTTATAGTCCACATTGGGGCCGTGGCGGAGTGGTTAGCACATCGCGCTGCAACGCAAGGGATCCCAGGTTCGAATCCTGACCTGGGTATGGATGTTTGTGAGTGTCCATTCATCAATGTCATCATATCATCACTCATCCCCATCTCCGCAAATTAGCCAAAAGTGCCACAAAGGGCGAAGTAAAATAAGGCAATTCAATCAATCAATCAATAGTCCACATTGGCATATTGTCAGTTTCCAAAGGAATAATGGTGAGTAACACTTTGCAAGGTTTCCTGTAGCAGAAAAGTGGAATCCTGGGGAATAAAGTGCAAAAAATCACGTTGCTCCATCGTACGACCATAATTTCCATAATTACCATAACTGTTCCTTCGCCTTGAAATTTTACTCCAACGAAACCATATTTTATACACCAGAGGTCTAGGGTTTGAATATTCTGAATGACATGGATGTGTTAATATGCTGGAAATCATTGTCCATCGATATCCGGAATATATCTTCTATGCCTGTTTTTAAGAGGCAAGTGAAATATTTTCTTACTAGGCATAAATTGTTAGTAAATTAGTGCAAGGTTATGCTGGGCACAATTATACATATTACGCTTAATTGCAGAACAACACGGAAATACATTAATCAATATAATATTCCAACCTACAAATTATTGTCAGGAATATGTAAGGATGTTTGCGTATAGATTATTCTTGTAAGTCTTTTATATACTTCTTTCTTACTTTATACAGAGGTTGTTTCTGATCTATGGTGACGATTTGAAACTGCACCTACGCACCTTAAGAGAAACCATGTCGCCACCATCGAGAGTGCTCTATTTGGAGTCCCTGCATCTTGGCAAACAGCGAAGTTTCCACTGTAGTAGACTGGCACGAAGTGTTGACATGCCCAGCCTCAACCACTCCTCCTGACAGGCTTTCCATAGCCCTTCAATGGTGCGGGGTCTCCTGTGAGACAAGGCTCGTTTCAGTAGGCCGAAGGCGCAAAAGTCCATCGGTGAGGCATCAGGTGACTTTGCTGGAATGTCTGTGAAAGGAATGGCATGAATTCCAGTTTCTTCTGCCATTTGTTGGAGGAAGAGGTGGGTTGAGCGAGATGTGTGACTTGACGCCTTGTCTTGATGCACCCACACACGATTCTGGTCCCTCCCGTAGAGATGGGGAATGTCATGGCGATAAACAGGTGTCAAGACGGTTGCGTCCTAATTGCGAACAGTGCCTGAATCGTCCTAATTGCGAACACATGAAACTGAGAAATATTTGCGAACACATAGAACTGAAAACATGTTTTTGAAAACAGGTAAGGGTAAGACACGAGAATTCTGGTCTTTGCCAGCACCAAAGGAAGAGAGACTTTGCAGACCCAAACACTCTTTTCTTTTATGGATGGAACGTTCAAAAGCTGTGCTAGACAGTTTTATTGGATATACGAGTGTACCATACATGCAGACTTGGGAAGTAGGAATTTAGAAGCAAATGTTCTTGTACCTCTAGTCTTTGCGTTTCCACCAGACAAGAAGAAAGACATTTATTTACGATTGTTTCGAATAATCTTGAGGGAAATACCAGTGTGGAACCCTGAAACGGTGAACATTGACTTCGAGGGTGCTGCTATTTCTGCTTTAAAAGAAGTTTTTACCACGATTAACATTCACGGTTGTTTTTTCCATTTTACACAAAGTCTTTGGAGGAAAGTTCAAGAAATTGGCATGATAACATCTTACAAAGAAGATGAAGAAATAAGGAGGAGCATCCGTATGTGTTCGTCTTTAGCTTTTCAAAAACTAGAAGCTCATGAAGAAAGATGGCTTCATATTTACGAGCAAGCTCCTCGTAATGAAAACCTCGTGAAGTTCTTCGACTATTTTGTGGACCGGTGGCTCGAAAACCCCTTACTGCCAAAAAGTATGTAGAACTGTTTCAACAGGAGGCACCGGACAAATAATGCAGTGGAAGAATGGAATCATAAATCAACAACGAGCTTGGTAGGCCATATTCAAGAGTGGCAGAGCTCATTAAATGCTGAGATGCTGAGGTAGAAAAGTCAGATGATATAATTATGACAACGGAATTGAACATGGAAGGTGTCAAGCGGAAGAAGATATATGTTTTGTTGAACGAGAGGATAACAAGAAGCACCGACAAATACAAGGAGACTGGTGATATCCCTATTTTTTTAAGAATAATATCATATGTTTTGAAATTAGACTAGGTAACGTCGTAACATTCATCGCATTAATTGTATTATTAATTGAATAAGCTCTTTTTGTACAATATGTATAATGTATATATAATGTATGTACTTCAACGAAGGCTTTAATCATGTCGCATTTTATGTTACAACTGACATGCTTCAATTTGAGGTGCAACCTTTACACGACCAGTGACCCACAGGCCACTGACCAGTCTCAAGTGTGGCACTGAGTTTCTTTTAAAATATAGTTAAAAGGACTCAGGAAATTGAGAGAAAGTTGTAGGTCACAAGGCAGAAAAATGTGTTCGCAATTAGGACGAACCCCTTCGAGTGTATTCCTGTTCAGGCAGGAAGCGTTCGCAATTAGGACTGTTCGCAATTAGGACGACACCGTCAGGACGTTAGCCTGATAATAATTGGAATTAACCTTCGTATTTTTGGCAACACGGTGTATGGTCAGCTTGCCATTGTACGAGTATCCAGCAATGATCATTACATTCAGTGAACCATCTTTGAAAGTCCCTCGCAACTGTCGATCGATAAAAAATTGCACGTGGCTTGTGACAGTCATCAACACATGCCTCGTCCAATGTAACAACTAACTTCCACTTTGACAGGTGTCGCTCATAAAGCTTTCGACAGTTGGTGCAACGTTACTGGATTCGTTTTTGCAAGAACTTATGAACACGCCCCTTGCGTCTCTTTTCCAACCCCAAATCGCGGTGAATGATGGTGTGCACTGTCTTCAGTGATGTTTGTAGCCGGTTCGCGTTGCTTCTCTGTGTTGCTGTATTCTCCCTGGTGACCAGCACCTTGACTTCCAGAATTATAGCTGGTGTGCTGCTAGTGGTAGACCGGGGGTTGGCCTGTTTCTGCCCCACAGAAATCATCCCATGCCTTGTCTTACCTGTCCCTTTCAACTCCCGTGATATGCCATTTTTGGACACAGTGAATCCACGCTCCTTGCACAGTTGTATAATGGCACTATAACTGTAGTTTAGTCAGAAAGTGCAGTTATGTAACCCTCCCAATCATGAGCGTCCGGAAGGGGGGAAAGGGGGCAGTGTCCCCCCCCTGGAAAATGAAAGTCAACCAAAAATTATGTATTTCACACATATAATTTCATTTTAGCCACAATAATATGTGTTAATTATTGCACGAACACCATAAATTCAAACTTAAGTAATGTTTTTTTAGAGAACAACACACTTTTGGGCGGGGGATGTGACTTGTTTGCCCCCCCTGGAATAAAATACCTTTCTTGCCCCTCCCTGGAAAAAAATCCTGCGGACGTCCATACTCCCAATATGCAGTGATTTTCGGCGGCAATCTTCCCGATACACACTGACTACACCTGTCACGCACAGTCAATGGTCCAAAGTGCCCACACGATTGGCAGCTTCGTTCTCTTCCCACTTGGTGCTGCTGCACACGATGTGCAATTTCGTCACCATAGATCGGAAACAACCTCTGTCTTCTAAATTTCATACACAAAAATGTAGATGCAAGAACGGTTAGGAAAAGGCTCCACAGTCTTAATTTCGCCATGAAAAACAAACAAGGTGAAATGAATAAATAAATGAGAATTATATGAAATTGATGAAGGGTTACTCACAAAGAGACATATAGACCCATCCGGAACCTTTTGTGGCAAGTTGTTGAGTTGACTGGTTCATCCTTATCGTGATGATTAATCATGATGAATGCCAAAAGTAACGTAAAATATATTTGTGCTTGTTACCTAATCTATTTCCTTATTTCTTCTTCCATATTATAGTGATGTCGAATATAAATCCGGCCTGCATGGCGGTGTGATTAGGGGTCCCGGGTTCGAATCCCAACCTGCCCTACGGTGTTCTTTGTAAGTGTCCCTTCACTCACCCTTATCTTCGCGATTAATCAAAAGTGGAAGAGAAGCGAAGTAAAAATTGAAACCAAATTGAATATATAAAGTAAAGAGAAAACAGAAATGAAGTAATAGTATTGGTTATTCCCCTCTCCCCATCACTCCAGCCAATTAAGTTTCAACTTGGAATGTTGTTTTCTTTTTATCCTGATGTACCAATTTGATCAGCAGTTTTCGTACC
Organism: Lepisma saccharinum; assembly: GCF_977018435.1. Lineage (NCBI taxonomy): Eukaryota > Metazoa > Arthropoda > Insecta > Zygentoma > Lepismatidae > Lepisma > Lepisma saccharinum. The sequence continues at coordinate 50,369,834 of NC_139247.1, read as the reverse complement.
AATATCCTTGCAGCACGAAAGTTCCCTTCCGTTCTTAAACCTGATCATTAGGGAGCGGAAGTTGATTAAATGTCATCTTCTTTCTGACATCTCGGACACAATGCCCATTAAATATACACAATATTACACTTCGTCTAGAACCCAAAAAAGATAATTTTAAACAAAGTGCATTTTTTTTACATTTTTTGCCAATTTTCAGGTTTTAGGCCATTTTCCCCGATTTTCGGTATTTTCCCGTCATTTTTCGCAATATTCGATGTATTGTTTCGTCATATTTGGTCACTTCTTTCATTTTGGTAATATTCTTGAGTCCTTTCACCAAGGTGAACATAAGCCTATATACACGTATATCTCGCAGGATTGAAATTTACGAGCAAAAGAAATGCCGAACTGGTGACAACAGTCTTTGTTGTGTCGGGGAAATCACCAGGTGCCCGTCTGGGGCAAACTCAGATTTAAGATCAGATAAGGAGAGGTTGGAATTACCCTGGTCAGATGGTGAAACCCGCGGGGACACACCACACTACATCACCAGGCAAAGATGCAGGAAATTAATTCATTTTACACCAATTCATTCAGTGTATACGGCTCTCTTATTAAATTGGTTTAAAATTATTCGGTTGTTTCAATTGGAAATCCTCGTTGCATATTTTAATTGAATGAGCATGTGCTATCATTTGGTGCCTTTTTTTAAAGGCAAAATTGAATTTTGTTTAATTTCCTTTTCATTTCAATTTTTTACCTGAAACTAACAAATTTAATGGTCATTTGTTGCATTTTTACGTCGTTTTTTACCATTTATTAGGACATTCTATAGGTCATATACCTATATTTTGTAGGTCATCAACTTCCGCTTTCCACTTATCATTATCGGTTTCTTAAGGACAAAGCAGGAGCTGGAGAAAAAGTAGGCTACAAATACCAAATTAAGAACTCCAACTACCAATTAGGACTGCAGGTACGGTGACAAGTTCATGAAGCTGTTGAAACACTAAATGTCAACACGGAAACCTCGAATGCTACAGAAATATCCTATTGTTAAGGACGGATGGATGATCGGTACACAAAAAGAGGATAGTTATAATGACAACCTTTGCAAATGCACTCGCACACGGAAAGCTTTTTTGTTTGTTTGTTTCTTCCAGTCGTTGTTCGAAAGTACTTGTTTGTGGACAAACAAGAAAGTTTTTATTTCATACCATGACTTACAAGAAATGTTCAGAAGCTCTGCTGATTTCATTTACTGTTCACCAGATGAAAATAAAACAACACATTACAAAGAAGCACACACACTAAATTTGCTGGCCTGCACATTAAGGAAACGGTTTTAAGTTAACTTCATCCTGTTAGGTTTCGGTATAAGGGGTAACCCCTTGTGAAGTACTCAAATGTCAATATCTCTTCCACGAAATACACCCGGACTGCTTTTTGTAGACTAACGAGGTTCTGGCGTCTGAACTCACAGACAGTTTTGGGGCTTGTGTCCGTGCACGTTTGTGGTTGTCCCTTCATCCATATTCATCTTATCACAATTCATCCTCATCGTCGCGATTAGCAAGTAGCGAAGTAAAATAAAACAAATCAATCAATCAGTCAGGTTAATTGGGAGTAGACCTACAGTGTAAAGTGGAATCCAAGCCACTGTGCCTAAACCGGATATCGTACCCGGATTACAATATGACAAAGTATCAACTACTTTAGGTTAAGAACCACTCAACTATCCAGTCTGCCTTAAACTAAAACCAAGACACCAGACATAGGCGCCGACTCCATGGGGCTTAGGGGGGCTCGAGCCCCCCCAATGTTAATGATGTGGGGGCAGAGACCCCCTAATAATTTTGCTTAAGAAGATCTAATGTATTATTTTTCTTCTCTTGTAAAGTTTACTCTGAATTGTGCCACATGAACTTAACTTTAAATACACATTTGAAATGTTCTAGACCATCAACTTTGGGGGGGCTGAGACCGCTAAACTGTCAACTTTGGGAGGGCTAGGACCGGAGCAGCAAAACACATGACTTATTACTATATACTAAGTATATAATTATTATTTACTATTATACATATATTAATCAGAGACATAATGAATTTACCCAACGACTTGTTAAAGACAGTCGGGGAATCCCCTAAAAGAATGCAAATATTTAGGAATATTATTGATGTGAATGAGAAGGCTGGCCATACTGGACTGGGACCACCTTGCCCTCGTCGGTGGACGTTGAGAACCGCCAGTATGCAACAGATCTTAAGGAACTATGAAAACCTTCTCAGTTTTCTTGAGAAATTTTCTGAAGAAGATTCTTCTGACGCATCATCAAAATGTGCTGGATACCTGGAGACAATGCTTCACTTCAAGACATTTTTCTTTCTCTCCCTCTACTGCCATGTGATGGGTCCAATAGAAGAGGTAAACTGTAAGATTCAGTCTCCACGCATTGGTGCTACAGAAGTGGAATCAAAACTAAAATACTTGACTGACATCAAGAAAAGCGAATGTGTTTTGAGCAGTTCTGGCTGAAATGCGCAGAGGGCAAACCGAGCCTCGTTGATGAGTCAGAATTGCCCCGGCAATGTCACGTCCCTAAGAGACTTGAAAATCCTGATGCTGCCAAACATCACAAGTTCTACACTCCAAAATAGTATTATAAATCAATATAAACTGATGTGTGTGACACAGCAAAATCATGTGTTAAACAAGGACATGAATCTACAGGACTACAATAAGTAACAGCCGTAGAGAAAGAATGCATCTCAGCTGTGAACAGTTGCACAACAAACTTTCAGCAAACGCGAGAATTCTCTCGCCAATAGTTGGATGCCGATAGGCTCTCCTTACACATGTCCATGCTTGGTGATATCGCCAAACAGAAAAAAATGTGGTTCTAACTGCCATGCGTGACATAAGGAAGTTTCTTTTGGAAGACAGCACCCTCCAGGAGCTTCTGCCTGAAGTTGCAAGATTCATGATGCTCCTCCGCACTGTGCCAGTGACGACAGCCACAGCCGAATAAAGACATATTTGAGATCTACAATGAGGCAGAAGAGACTAAGCAGCTTAGCGGTACTCCACATACATCAAACTGTGCTTCATAATTTGGACCTGAGACTGCTCGTTAATAAGTTCATTAAAAAATAACCCACTGCGTAGAGCAACTTTTGCTTTATTTTTAAATCATGTTCATATGTTTTTGTTGTGTATGTCACTTTCTATCTCAGTGTACATGCTATTTTTTTTTTATTATTGTAAAATTCAATTTAAAAAGTAAAATATTGTAGCAAGAACAAAAAAGTAAAACTATTTTCCTGCGATTTGTGTTAGCATTTATGTAAATAATTAAATAAAACTGTTAAATATTCGTTATTTTATGGGTTATTGCAACCCATCACATGTCTGTTGCGGACATTAAAACACACCCATCTACTCGCCGGGACTCAAACCCGAGATCTCTGGATCAAAGCGAGTTGAGTCGACCACCCAATACGCTCGGCTACCGAGACCGTTATAACTATTAGGTTGGTCTCTTAATGTAAATACATACTTTTCAATAAAAATGTTAATTGTTATCTAAAAAACAAATGAGCAGACACAAAATACATAAAAAGACTTTGAAACATTTTCTAAACGTTTTTCATGTTACATTTCATTTGCATGCGGAATATAGTAGCTGCTTAAAAACTGCTATAAGAAGACGTAATTTTTATGTGAGTCATTCATTAATTTATTTCAGTTATCAGAGCCCCCCCAATAATTTTGACAAGTCGGCGCCCCTGACACCAGACCTTGTATTTCCATTAACGTCCTCTTATTAATCTCTCTTACAGACCTTATATTTAGGCTAAGAATCACTTGCCTATCTTCTCTGCCTAAAACTAATGCTAAGCCACGTCCAAAAAATTTTATATTAGCCTACCCCTGCCTTAGCTTTAGGCTAAGAATCTTCTACATGTCCTCTCTGCCTTAGCCTAAAGCTAAGTCCCATTCAATTCCTATTACTATTAAACTACTCCTGCCTTAGCTCTAGGCTAACAACCATCTACATGTCCTTTCTGCCTTAGCAAACTAAGTGTCATCCTATTCTATTTCTATTAGCCCACTTCTGCCTTAGCTTTAGGCTAAGAACCCCTTACCTGTTTTTCTGCCGTAGCCTAAAGCTAAGTGCCCTCCTATTCCTATTTCTATTAGCATAATTAAGCCTTAGTTTTAGGCTAAGAATCACTTATCTAGTTTCTGCCTTAGTCTAAAGGTAAGTCTCGCCCACCCTCCTACTTCTATTAGCTTACTTCTGTCTTAGGTTTAGGCTAAGACCACTTACCTGTATTTCTGCCTTAGCCTAAAGCAAAGTGCCGTCCTGTTCCTACTCCTATTAGCCTACTTTTGCATTAGGTCTAGGCTAAGACCACTTACCTGTATTTCTGCCTCAGCCTAAAGCAAAGTGCCGTCCTATTCCTATTACCCTAATCCTGCCTTAGCTTTAGAGTAAGGCCACTTACCTGTCCTTTTGCCTAAGCCTAAAGTAGAGTGCTACCCTATTCTCATTTCTACTAGCCCGTTTTCGCCTTAGCTTTAGGCTAAGAGCCACTTACCTGTTTTTCTGCCGTAGCCTAAAACTAACTGCCATCCTATTCCTATTTCTATTAGCCTACCCCTGCCTTAGCTTTAGGCTAAGAACCACTTACCTGTGTTTCTGCCTTAGCCTAAAGCTAAGTGCCGCCTGCCCTCCTATTTCTATTACCTATGCTGCCTTAGCTTTAGGCCTAGAGCCACTTATTTGTCTTTTTGCCTTAGCCTAAAGCTAACTTACCTGCTTTTCTGCCTTAGGCTGCACTTACCTGTGTTTCTGCCTTAGCGTAAAGCTAAGTCCCTCCCGCTCTCCCTATTCCTATTTATATTAGCCTACTCTTGCTTAGTTTTAGGCTAAGACCACTTACCGGTGTTACTGCCTTAGCCTAAAGCTAAGTCCCGCCCGCCCGCCTATTTCTATTAGCCTACTCCTGCCTTAGCTTTAGGCTAAGACAACTTACATGTCTTTCTGTCTAAGCCTTAAGTTAAGTGCGGCCCATTTTCTTTTACCATTAGCCTACTCCTACCTTAGCATTAGGCTAAAACAACTTACCTCTATTTCTGCCTTTGCCGAAAATTAAGTTCCGTTCTCCCGCTCTAATGTTTCTACTATCCTACTCCTGCCTTAGCTTTAGGCTAAGACCACTTACCTGTCTTTCTGTCTTAGCCTAAACCTAAGTGCCAAACTGTTCCTATTTCTATTAGTCTACTCTTGCCTTAGCTTTTGGCTAAGACTACTTACCTGTCTTTCTGCCTTAGCCTAAAGGTAAGTGCCGACCTGCTCCTATTTCTATTAGTCTACTCTTGCCTAAGCTATAAGCTAAGACCACTTACCTGTCTTTCTGCCTTAGCCTAAAGCTAAGTGCTGACCTGCTCCTATTTATATTAGTCTACTTTTGCCTTAGGTCTAGGCTAAGACCACTTACCTGTATTTCTGCCTTAGCCTAAAGCAAAGTGCCGTCCTATTCCTATTACCCTAATCCTGCCTTATCTTTAGAATAAGACCACTTACCTGTCTTTCTGCCTTAGCCTAAAGCTAAGTGCCGACCTGTTCCTATTTCTATTAGTCTACTCTTGCCTAAGCTATAAGCTAAGACCACTTACCTGTCTTTCTGCCTTAGCATAAAACTAAGTGCCGACCTGTTCCTATTTCTATTAATCTACTCTTCCCTAAGCTAAAAGCTAAGACCACTTACCTGTCTTTCTGCTTGTGCCTAAAGCTAAGTGCCGACCTGTTCCTATTTCTATTACTCTACTCCTGCCTTAGCCTTAGGCTAAGACCACTTACCTGTCTGCCTTAGCCTAAAGCTAAGTGCCGACCTCTTCCTATTCCTATTAGTCTTCTGCTGCCTTTGCTTTAGGCTAAGACCACTTACCTGTCTTTCTGCCTTAGCCTAAAGCTAAGTGCCGACCTGCTCCTATTTCTATTAGTCTACTCTTGCCTAAGCTATAAACTAAGACCACTTACCTGTCTCTCTGCCTGAGCCTAAAGCTAAGTGACAACCTCTTCCTATTCGTATTAGTCCTCTCCTGCCTTTGCTTTAGGCTAAGACCACTTACCTGTCTTTCTGCCTTAGCCTAAAGCTAAGTGCCGACCTGTTCCTATCTCTATTAGTGTACTCTTGCCTAAGCTATAAGCTAAGACCACTTACCTGTCTTTCTGCCTGAGCCTAAAGCTAAGTGCCGACCTGATCCTATTTCTATTAGTCTACTCCTGCATTTGCTTTAGGCTAAGACCACTTACCTGTCTTTCTGCCTTAGCCTAAAGCAAAGTGCCGTCCTATTCCTACTCCTATTAGCCTACTTTTGCCTTAGGTCTAGGCTAAGACCACTTACCTGTATTTCTGCCTTAGCCTAAAGCAAAGTGCCGTCCTATTCCTATTACCCTAATCCTGCCTTAGCTTTAGAATAAGACCACTTACCTGTCTTTCTGCCTTAGCCTAAAGCTAAGTGCCGACCTGTTCCTATCTCTATTAGTCTACTCTTGCCTAAGCCATAAGCTAAGACCACTTACCTGTCTTTCTGCCTGAGCCTAAAGCTAAGTGCCGAACTGTTCCTATTTCTATTAGTCTACTCCTCCCTTAGCTTTAGGCTAAGACCACTTACTTGTCTTTCTGCCTTAACCTAAAGCTAAGTGCCGACCTGCTCCTATTTCTATTAGTCTACTCTTGCCTAAGCTATAAGCTAAGACCACTTACCTGTCTCTCTGCCTGAGCCTAAAGCTAAGTGCCGACCTGTTCCTATTCCTATTAGTCTTCTCCTGCCTTTGCTTTAGGTTAAGACCACTTACCTGTCTTTCTGCCTTAGCCTAAAGCTAAGTGCCGACCTGTTCCTATTTCTATTAGTCTACTCTTGCCTAAGCTATAAGCTAAGACCACTTACCTGTCATTCTGCCTTAGCCTAAAGCAAAGTGCCGTCCTATTCCTACTCCTATTAGCCTACTTTTGCCTTAGGTCTAGGCTAAGACCACTTACCTGTATTTCTGCCTTAGCCTAAAGCAAAGTGCCGTCCTATTCCTATTACCCTAATCCTGCCTTAGCTTTAGAGTAAGACCACTTACCTGTCTTTCTGCCTTAGCCTAAAGCTAAGTGCCGACCTGTTCCTATTTCTATTAGTCTACTCTTGCCTAAGCTATAAGCTAAGACCACTTACCTGTCTTTCTGCCTTAGCATAAAACTAAGTGCCGACCTGTTCCTATTTCTATTAGTCTACTCTTGCCTAAGCTATAAGCTAAGACCACTTGCCTGTCTTTCTGCCTGAGCCTAAAGCTAAGTGCCGACCTGTTCCTATTTCTATTAATCTACTCTTCCCTAAGCTAAAAGATAAGAACACTTACCTGTCTTTCTGCTTGTGCCTAAAGCTAAGTGCCGACCTGTTCCTATTTCTATTAGTCTACTCCTGCCTTAGCCTTAGGCTAAGACCACTTACCTTTCTCCTTAGCCTAAAGCTACGTGCCGACCTGCTCCTATTTCTATTAGTCTACTCTTGCCTAAACTATAAGCTAAGACCACATACCTGTCTCTCTGCCTGAGCCTAAAGCTAAGTACCGACCTCTTCCTATTCCTATTAGTCTTCTGCTGCCTTTGCTTTAGTCTAAGACCACTTACCTGTCTTTCTGCCTTAGCCTAAAGCTAAGTGCCGACCTGTTCCAATCTCTATTAGTCTACTCTTGCCTAAGCTATAAGCTAAGACCACTTACCTGTCTTTCTGCCTGAGCCTAAAGCTAAGTGCCGACCTGTTCCTATTTCTATTAGTCTACTCCTGCCTTTGCTTTAGGTTAAGACCACTTACCTGTCTTTCTGCCTTAGCCTAAAGCTAAGTGCCGACCTGTTCTTATTTCTATTAGTCTACTCTTGCCTAAGCTATAAGCTAAGACCACTTACCTGTCTCTCTGCCTGAGCCTAAAGCTAAGTGCCGACCTGTTCCTATTCCTATTAGTCTTCTCCTGCCTTTGCTTCAGGCTAAGACCACTTACCTGTCTTTCTGCCTTAGCCTAAAGCTAAGTGCCGACCTGTTCCTATCTCTATTAGTCTACTCTTGCCTAAGCTATAAGCTAAGACCACTTACCTGTCTTTCTGCCTTAGCCTAGAGCTAAGTGCCGACCTGTTCCTATTTCTATTAGTCTACTCCTGCCTTTGCTTTAGGCTAAGACCACTTACCTGTCTTTCTGCCTGAGCCTAATGCTAAGTGCCGGCCAGTTCCTATTTCCATCAGTCTACTCCTGTCTTTGCTTTAGGCTAAGACCACTTACCTGTCTTTCTGCCTTAGCCTAAAGCTAAGTGCCAACCTGTTCCTATTCCTATTAATCGTCTCCTGCCTTTGCTTTAGGCTAAGACCACTTACCTGTCTTTCTGCCTTAGCCTAAAGCTAAGTGCCGACCTGTTCCCATCTCTATTAGTCTACTCTTGCCTAAGCTATAAGTTAAGACCACTTACCTGTCTTTCTGCCTGAGCCTAAAGCTAAGTGCCGACCTGTTCCTATCTCTATTAGTCTACTGTTGCCTAAGCTATAAACTAAGACCACTTACCTGTCTTTCTGCCTGAGCCTAAAGCTAAGTGCCGACCTGTTCCTATCTCTATTATTCTACTCTTGCCTAAGCTATAAGCTAAGACCACTTACCTGTCTTTCTGCCTGAGCCTAAAGCTAAATACCGACCTGTTCCTATCTCTATTATTCTACTCTTGCCTAAGGTATAAGCTAAGACCACTTACCTGTCTTTCTGCCTGAGCCTAAAGCCAAGTGCCGACCTGTTCCTATTTCGATTAGTCTATTCCTGCCTTTGCTTTAGGCTAAGACCATTTACCTGTCTTTCTGCCTTAGCCTAGAGCTAAGTGCCGACCTGTTCCTATTTCTATTAGTCTACTCCTGCCTTTGCTTTAGGGTAAGACCACTTACCTGTCTTTCTGCCTTAGCCTAAAGCTAAGTGCCGACCTGTTCCTATTTCTATTAGTCTACTCTTGCCTAAGCTATAAGCCTGTCTTTCTGCCTGAGCCTAAAGCTAAGTCCCGCACACCATCCTTTTGCTACTCCTACTTACTTCTCTTGTATGCCTACCTTTAGATTAAGAACCATGTAACTCTAACGTGAAGCTTCATTTCGAACGAAGATGTGAAGTAGATGCAGGTCGATTCCCGGGATGTGACTGTGCCGTGGGTCTCGTCCATCCTCTTGTCCAGTGTTCCTCAATTCGGGGCCTGCTATAACACGTAATGAAACAATCGAATAAATTAAGAAAATACGAACCAGCGGCAATTCTTGTGTAGAGATGGTAGAGATGGTTAGTGTTCCCCCTATAGTGCGCTACAGGAAGAAAAAGCTCAAGACCGCTGTTCTAGTAAATGGGTACCTGCGAGCAGCCTGGAAAAGACATAAAGGAGGCCGGAGCGTGCTGTTGATCACATCACACTATCTCCACACTTCCTACCTGCGTCCATGTCACAGGGAATTGCATAGGGAATAATTTTTACGCGACGCGCACCGTGACAGGTTTATACCAATTCTAACAACCTGTTTAGTGGTTTCAAAGTGTGCGCAGGGTGAGGGTGTGATACTGTAGTATCTCAATCAACCTGAGTGACTTTTTCAAAATCGTTATGTATACGCTGCTGGAGGCCTTCGCTCATTTTTAATGCTAATGTTGGCAACACTGGCCACGAGCAAAATACGTGACAATGCAACTCTAGCCACCCATTCCTGGTTAGAGAAACCAAACCAGTGTCCTAATGGGCCGCAGAAAATTTGACTGACCTCTCTTCCTTCTGGGTCAACAGCTCACTTGCAGGCAAACGACACGTTCTTCACATCCACAAACTGTGCAAAATGGACGATGTTTACTTGGTATATCTCATTACCCTCGAGTTTGCAGATCTTACTACTTTACCGGAAGATCAAACTGTGCCAATTTCTCTCTTTATCCAGGATGGAGAATGTTTCAGAGCAAGCAACATTTCTCGCACCAAAATCTCCTTTGTCATGCATTTTGCATTTGCATTATCATATTAAGTCGATTGCCACAGGTGGATCCAATTTTTTTTTTTTGGGGGGGGGGGGAGGGCCACTGAATATGCATAATTCTAGAATTAGCATATCATAGAATGTAACTTTGAGAATAAAATATGTAGCATTTTCTACATATTAAATGTAGCCATATTTTTTTTTTTTTTACGAAAAAAGTTTCGCAAGGTTTGTTTTATGTTGAATTTGCGTCCAGGTAAAGTAATCAAATTGAATTGAATTGTTGTTTTAAGTCCACTTTATGCACAGGAAGGCTAATCGGGACTGAACCTACAGTTTAAAGTGGGATCCGTACCACTGTGCCTCCACCGGGTATCGAACCCGGGACCCCTTGATTACAAGGTGACGACGTTACCACTACGCTATCAGGGAGTCCCCTAAACTAATCGAGAATGAGCCTATGCATCGTTTCTGAACCTATGGAACATGACCTACTGCTAGGTCCCGAGGGGGCTCGCGAAGTTGGGCTTGAACATTTATTTGCTCTCTCTCAGAAATATATTACATTTAAATTACTAAGATATGATGTTTTAACAATTTAAATTCAACCCGTGTTGTACCTAGTCTAAACTCTATATTTCTGTTATTCATGCTATACCATTGCTTTTTACCGGCAAGTCTCTGATGTTGAACTCAAGGGAATAGGATATCTATCGATTTCTTTTCAGTCGTTGTATGTCGAGTGTGTGTGTATGCGGTTGCCGAGAGGTGTCAACTGTCATCATTTCACATTTGCTATCGAGACTGCTTGGATTGCAGAATGAAGAATGTTCAATTGTTTAAGCAAGCGTCTATGAAGGCTTCTTAAAGTACTCGATATTAGCAACAATATGATTATAAACTGGGTGCACATTCCTTCAAGTAATTCTGCCGGCGCCCATGCTTATGGGTCCATAAAGTGTAATATCCTTCAAGGTGGGTCACACACTGGCCTATAGTTTATAGTGGGATACAATCCACTGTGCCACACACCTTCACCGGAAATCGTATCTGGAACCACTTGATCACAAGGCGACTGCGTTAGCAGTTTCTGTGAAGTAGTTCTTGTTTTAACAGTGATTTTAGAAAAGAAGTAACAAAGGTTGAGAATTCACTTACTAATGAAAAGGTTCCACAAACATCGGGAAAACTTGTATGTGTGTGTAAGTCAAATTAGAGTTTAACCTGGACATTCAAAAAAATGAAACGAAACTTGTAGTACTACTTGAGATGTATTTCTCACAAGAAGTCCCAAAGAATTCCGTTGTGGGTTTCGGAGATATGACGTCATCAATATGGCCGCCGTCAGAATTGGTAGTGCAATCTTTAAACGCGTATAAGTTCTCATAGAATAACGATAGAACCTTCGTTTTAGCACCAAATGAAAGAAAATCGATTGGTCAATTTATTGAATAAAGTATATTATATGTACTGAATGCATTGTCTGAAATATATTAACAAAAATGGAGAACATTATATTTTTCACTACCTGTTTTAACGATTTTTTCGTAAATTATTTAATAATTGTAAAGTACTATTGAACATTTTGACATTATAATTATAGAGCGTTTTAAGGACTTTACAAAGATACCTGGCTCTTTCCTCTACCATTAACCATAAGGGAGTTATATGATTTAATGTAGTGGTTGTTTGCTAGCTGATATACAGCCCTACTAGTGCGGTTGAAATGTAAGGAAAGTGGTAGATTATTTCACTTCCGGCGGAGAACATGCCCTTTGGGGAGAACATAGCACATTAATCCCTGAATGTAAATCGCTCAAGACCACGAGTTTTTAAGCTCTCGTTCGTCGGTAATGACGTCATCAAAATGGCGGCCATGACGAATATTTCCGTTCCTGAACCCTGTTACTTCATTACAGTTATTTATCATTCACGGCATCTTATTTTCATGAAACTTGCAGCTTAAAACTCTATTATGAAAATAAGACATTAAAAAGGCCCACTTATCATATAACATTAAATATGATGGTCAATATGGCCGCCAAAATCTACAAATAAGGATTTCACCTATGATCATTTTTGGAATCATTCACTGTGTTTTGGAGGTTCCAGACTTCAACGGTGGCACCAAAATTAGTGCCAGACTAAGTCTATGAAATAATAATAATTGTATTTTGACAATCTACAGGGTGATTCAAAAGTCCGACATCATGGACCAACTCCGTTATTAGAGCAGATAGCTTGATAGGTTTTTGACGTCAAGCATTTCCACAAAGCATTAGATTAACCGTATAATTGAGATCTAAGTGCTAGTGCACGAGAGTAATGAGCAATTTAGAAAGCTTGACCCCTTTGTATTCACCTTATAGGAAGGATGGGAAGAATCCATTAGTGTGATGAAAGAAACAAGCTGCTTTTGAATGCCATTGTGCACAATGCTCCTTGACCTTGCAGTGACGTATGGGTTTTTTATGCTGAATGCAGACCTAACCAAGTAATGACTTCTCCACGCCTTTCGACCCATCTAAAGGTCTCCATCCTTGTACGAATCAAATGACAGGTCTCTGGGTGAGTGGTGAGTTGTACGTGCTGCTCGACAATTGACGCAGACGAATAATGATAGGCAATTACTCGAGGAAGACGGCAAGAATTCTGCCGCCATCGCATCTGGCACACATAGCAAAACAAAAAAGGAAATGAAGTTTGCTAAAAAGTTTTGCTTCAAGCGTATAAGCAATCGTAAGGGTGCCTACATGTTCCAACACGCACAACGTCGTCAGCAATATTCAGTGTCACACCAGTAGGCTAAGTAGGTTTGAGCCTACGGCGGAAAATCGTGTTATTTCTTCCAATCGGCTATTGCCTCCTTGGATATAATTGGTAGAAATGATTGATCGCTTCTGCGGGCTTCTAGATTACGCATTTATAGAATTAAGCAAAAAACAACGCCGTGGACCATTGTGGGGAAATGTGCAGTTTGTTCCTAACATAACATGATTGATTGATTTGATTGATTTAGTTGACGCCAGGGGTCCCGGGTTCGACGCCGGGGTGCCGGGTTCGAATCCCGCCTGGTCATGGATGTTGTGAGTGTGTTCATTCATCAATTGTATCATATTATTACTCTTCCCCATCTTCGCCAATTAGCCAAAAGTGGCACAAAAAGCGAAGTAAAATTAAGCAAATCAATCAAGCAATCCGGTTCGTTTATTTATTTATTTTTCTAGATATTTCGCTACCGTTGTGAACTAAATTCTTAACACTCTTTAATATTACAATAAATTGTTGTACTAAGTCCACTTTATGCACAGATAGGCTAATCGGGATTGGACCTACAGTTTAAAGTGGGATCCGAGTCATAGTTTAACGTGCCTCCACCGGGTGTCGAACCCGGGACCCTAGATCGCAAGGTAATCTTCTCATAAAGAGCACCCATGTCCAGGCAGGGATTCGAACCCTGGACTGCTGGACAACACACTTCGCATCGCAATCACAAATGCTAACCAGAATGTTGCGTGAAATGTGTGTTTGCGTGTCTGCTATTGCTATGTGATTCTTGGAAGCAAAAAAAGGAAATGCTTCCTTCTAAAGGGGCCTTACGCACAATACACCTTGCCTGCGCGAAAATCACGCACCAGCCCTACCACATCTAGGTTAAGAAAGCGAATAGCAGCTTGTCCCAATTTCTCCCTCTCCCTTTGTGGTACACGGAACATCGTCCACGCCGATTCTCTTCCCCCGCACCTCAATGCAATTTTCTCCGACTTCGTGATGCGACACACCAATGCGTAGGCCACGTGGGGACCATCGATCACCACTCTCCTTCGGATAACCTCCTACGCACCTTAACCTTCCTCCCAAAAAATCTTGACCACAATCGGAACCATGCGAAACTCTGGCCTACATTTCCTTAACCCAGCAGTGGGCTGGCCAGGCCATAGGTCGTCGACCTACCCATGGACACACAAAAAGGTATTCTCCAAGAATCTGGAAAACCAACGAACTCAACGTATGTACGACTGTGTTTCTCAATATATGTATAAGTTATTCGTTAAAATAATAATTTTCCTGGGGTCTGGCGTAGTGATAACGTCGTCGCCTTGTAATGAAGGGGTCCTGGTTTGATACACAGTGGTTCGGCACTTTAAAGTGTAGGTCTAGTTTCGACTAGCCTTTCTGTACATAAAGTGAACTTTAAAGCAAACAACAATAGCCTCTTCTAGTTCGCTGCACCTTTTCACTCTCTCTGCACTCGTGCGTCAATTTGGTTACATGGTGTAACACCGACTTGTTGATTAGTTGTCTGCACCGTTTGCACTGCGTTCTGGAGCGGTGTAATGTGTGGTGTATGACCACGTGAACGTTTAGAGCAGCAGACAGGCATTTGTCGAATCTTCTGAACTTGAACACACCAGTGTCACTTTTCCAAAACCTTGACGTCATTATGTTACATGTTATAAAATAATATTCGTTTTGCATCTATCTATGCCTCTACAGTTTCATGTTCCCTGTTCCTTCCTTTTCGCTGTTTTAGGCAACCTAAAACTATTTTCTATCAAAGGTATCTAGACAACTACGAAACAAACAACGAGAATATTGACTTGAAACTGATGAAAGTGCGTTCACAAACACCCATGCCGATGGCGGGACTCGAACCCGGAACCTTCCGTGACGAAAGGGTGCCATTAAACACACTCGGCCCCCTAAAGTTCAAATTTAATCACAATAATTGAATTTGAATTTGAAATTAAAATTTTGGGTGCGTCAGCACTAAGGCTATTTTGCTCCCGTCACACTATGCGGGGTCCAGCCCCTTATCATAACAAAAATAAAATCGTGTCTGAAAACTAAAATATCCTTACCTTGGTTAAAAGCTGAGGCTGTTAAGAGGCACTCAGCACATTAGCGACAAAACACAGGACAGCACACAGACTTATACTGGCCATAGTGCCAGTCGCCAGAGCCTCGTTTGTCAAATGAAGTCCAGGGAAGTGAGGTTGATTTTTGGGCGACTTATCAGAAGGTCGTCCCTTACACCCCATTAATCACAATAAGCTAACAAAGTTATTTGTTTTAAAAATTAGTGCATAAAAAGTCTAGATTTTTAACTCAATTCTATAATATTTGTATCTGTCTATTTCAGAGAATTAATGATATGCACCTCGTTTATTGTCCTTCATCTTCCATTTGATAAGTACCAAATATTTCATTCCATCTTGAATGTGAACACATGAATTAATATGTTAACACAGCAAAATACTGTGCTCATAAGTGTCCTCACGTTGCTCGTTGGGAATGTCTAACCGACAATGTTTGTCATCAAATATTTTGATTAACAGGAGGATTTAGAGAGAATTCAAACTGTGATTGATTAATCATGTAATAGAAAAGTCTCATATAGTTGCATGTTAGGTAGTAGCTATTAACATAGGTAGCTTCCAGAATTTCCAATTGGGGAAAATCATCACACACGAGAAACGGAAGAAACGTGATACGATTGTGAGATGACTGTTTTTCATGGTGTGGGCAAATCTTGCTAAAACTTCAACAGATCATCCTACTGTTTCACTTTACCAAATAGCAATTACAATTTGATAAAATACAATAAAAAAACTCGAGCGTCACTATCAGAAATCTCCACATATTAATAACTTATTTATCTATATTCATTTGTTTCATGAAAGAAGAGAGAAAAACAGAGAGAAGAGATAAAGAGAAAAGAGAAAAAGAGTAAGACATAAAGGAGATAAAGATATAGGCAAAAGTAAAGAGGGAAGAACAAACAAACCATTTTCTACCCCTAATGCGATTACATCTCGTTCATTTCACCAATATACATGGTTGTTAAAACGGCCAGAGACAGATGCTGACCACACCACCTCCGATATATTTTAATTATCGTTTATTTATTGATTTGGTTTATTTTATTTCGCTTTTCTGTCACTTTTGCCTAATCGCGAAGATGAGGATGATGAAATTTATGAAGGGACACTCACAAAGAACACGCCAAGAATTGGACTCAAGTCCTAAAACTTCGGATTCTGTGAGCACTGCTGTTATCATTGTACTTCTTTAAGATTGTGTGGAATTATAGAGAATGGTTAGCAGGAGGCCGACCGAGCCGGCCCTAGAGAGGGCCAACGCGGACACTCGCCCAAGGCCCCGCGCGAGATAAAAATAATTGTTGGTTAGCGACTTATTACGAGTTTATAGGACACTAATGTTTCCAGTTGAGTAATTTTTTGACTTCATGAATTGACTTTAAGATATCCAAAAATTACTAAAGGGTTTTTCATAAAGTGCGCAGTTTTTAAATCGCTTGTCATTTTTTGTTTGAAGGTTGGCAACACTGTTCTTACCATTTTCGTAATCTCTGATCACTCCCATTATTACTTGAGCAATTTGTTGGCATTTGTTCAGTTTAGTTGCCATGGAGCGGTTCTTCGCGCGATCTTCGGAAGTAACAATGCCCCCAACAACAACAGTTAGGAGGTTGGTGAAGAAATTCGAGATATCCTGGTCAGTTGCAACCATAAATTCGCCTGAGTGAAAACGTAGTCGTCGCACAGATGAAAACATTGCAGTAGTGCAAAACAGTGTTAATGTTAGTCACAACAGTTGGGGATGTCGGTATCCTCAGTGCAACGAATACTGAAAGAAGACCTTCATATGCACCCTTACAAGGTTCAGTTGACGCAAGAGATCAAAGCAACCGATCATGCGAAACGAAGACATATGCCAGACATAATTTTTCACTTTTAAATCGAATACGGGCATATGCTGGACACTTTTCACTTTTCAATTATTAAATCGTAGTGAATGTGTAAAATAATAAAAATAAAAATGTTAACTTTCATGCAATTTTGACCGAGTTATTGCATTTTCAAAACTGCGCACTTTATGAAACACCTTTTAAAATCATATTCCAAGCAAACTACAGCATAAAAATCATGTTTAAATATTACAATCAAAATAGTTAATGTGCACTAGACGTTTAATTATACTAGAATGAAAATATTATTTCATATGAAACAACATAAATTAACTGTAGCGTCAAAATTTTGTGAAAAGTAAACAAAGGGGAATTTTGACAGAATAGTATTAGATATGATACAAAATTGCTACATTGATAATGTAAAATGCCTACTTTTGTAATTAAATATGACGAACGTCGCACAAATGAAAAGACACAATAATTTTGAAAAATTACTCTCCCCCATAATTCTTGGTTTGGACCTTCAGCACGTTCTGATTATTCTTATTAAAGTAGTAATACTTTATTGCAATAATGTTTATATTGTGAGGACACCTACACTTCAGACTGAGGGACAAGAATCTGATAGCTGAAAAAGGTTGGTTATGAGCCCCACATGTATTGTATGCCCACTTAAAGCCG
Organism: Lepisma saccharinum; assembly: GCF_977018435.1. Taxonomy (NCBI): domain Eukaryota; kingdom Metazoa; phylum Arthropoda; class Insecta; order Zygentoma; family Lepismatidae; genus Lepisma; species Lepisma saccharinum. Next base: position 50,352,423 of record NC_139247.1, on the reverse strand, counting down.
GCCCTGGCAGGAGGTTTTAAGACTGTCCCGATCTCGCCAACGGACGAAAGCGACCAGCTGTGCAACGGTGAAGCTCTGGTGAGCACATATGACCGAGAGGTTAGCTTTACAACCGCCGTGGCCCGGCGGAAAAACCGAAGTCAGGGACGCGTGGCTTTGCAATGGATGCTGGTTAGCGCCATGCGGAAACGTTCATACCTCATCCTCTCCACGACCCACGGAGGGAGTTTTGCCATTTAGCGGATATAACTACTTCGCTTGTTCACGAAACAGTGGAAGATAGCTTTCGCTTCACCTGGATCAGTCGATTACTTTCAAGTGTTTTCAAACGCTTGTCCTTATCTATGTGGAGGGCAAGATGTTATAGGATTTGATTCTACATACGACCGACCTTCGTGGCAGAGTGTTGAGCATAGCGCGCTACGACGCCAGGGGTCCCGGGTTCGAATCCCGGCCTGGCCATGGGTGTTATTTGTACGCGTCCCTTCATAAATATAATCATATCATTCATCCTCATTTTCACAATAATCAAAAGTGGCAGAAAAGCGAAGTACCAAATCAGGCAATCATGTAGTTATGAACACTAGTATGCCAGATATATTTTTTTTTTCCAAAAGGGGCTAGAATTGTACAAATGGGTATCATATAGCGCTAGAGACGGGATACACTATGCAACACTATGCCGTTTGTAACCTTCGTTTTATAAGTTGTTCAAGGACAAAAATATGGTAATCAGGAGTAATTTTGAGGGGAGTTTGCATTTACCACTTTGATTCCCCCCATTCTTTACTTCTTTTATTTGAAAATTTTCATTTTCTCAAAATGTCGGGAGGGGCTGTAGTCCCTCCCATCAGGTCTCCCCTGTGTACGCCATTGGTTACGGACGTAACATTTTCATACTTTATCCTTGACCTTCCTCTATAAAGTGTGTTGACACATACTTTACATTTCAGGCGTAATCACATAATCAATCATTCCCTTCGTCGCGATTAGACAAGAGTGGCAAAAAAGGTAAAATAACCTAATTCAATCAATCAAATATTTATTATCAGTAACAGGAACAGCTTACATTACCAAAATAGAATAGAAAAATACTCCGAAATTTGTTTGACCAAATTATGGAAATTAATGAGTAAGGCAAAACGGTATATCTCTCTGTCTCACTGCCTTTCTCCCTATATATCTATACTTATTCCTGTCTTCCCTTTTCTTTCATTCTTTCTTTGCACATTTCTATTATTCCACCCTCCTACTCTCTCTTCTTAATTTTCTTTCGATATCCTTGTTTATCTTCAATCTCTGTCTCTTTCTTTTCTTTATGTCAGTGGTTCCCAAAGTGTGCGCCGTGGCTGGCTCACAGGTGCACCGCGAAATGTTCCAATGTTTTCACTGAAATGACACTTACTTCCAAATGCTTATTTAGTGCTTTTTACATGTAAAATGTTTCTCAATTTGAAATATGTTTTATTTTGTAACATACGGCAAGCAACCTAAGCACACTAACTGAGCGTTGCAAGTGTTAGATAGGCCTATGTATACATTATGACCGGGGCTCCCCGGAAAAATCTTGAAACAGTGAGGGCGCAGTGAAACGAAACCACTGCTTTATGTATTTCACACTTTCCGTTTCCCACATTTCCACATCTCTCTATATTCCTTAGCCATCTCTTCTTGAATCTCCCTCTTAATTTCTGTTTCTTGTCGTGTATATATATATATATATATATATATATATATATATATATATATATATATATATCCTTTCCTCTATCCTTACACACACACACACACACACACACACACACACACACACACATATATATATATATATATATATATATATATATATATATATACACCCTAATTTCTGTCTCTTTTTCCTTTCCTTCTCTACACCTCTCTCTCGCTCGCTCGTTCGCTCGATCAACGTATCTCTTCCCTCCTAAGTTTCCTTTCGGTATTTCTACCTTGTCTTCAAGTACTCTCTCCTCTCTCTCAGCCGGACCCTGTGGCCGAGTGGTTAGCACGTTGTGCTGCGACGCCAAGGGTCCCGGGTTCGATGAATGTCCATTCATCAATTTCATCATTTCATCACTCATCCCCATCTTCGCAAATTAGCTAAGAGGCACAAAACGCGAAGTAAAATAAACTAAATCAATCAATCAATCTCTCCTCTCTCTAAATATCCCTTCCTTTCTTTTTCGTCACCCCTCTCTCTCTTTCTGTATCGCGTAACTTATTTCCTTTCCCCCACCTTTCCATTCCCCTCATGCGTCTTCCTACAGAGCCACACCGTTGTGTCCATTACTTCAAGTCGCTTCCAAGCTATCCAGTCATCAATCATAAAACCCGACTTCAAGATAGGTGCAAATCTAGATCACGCACGGTCACTCTCGAGTCTCGAATGCAAGCTGGCGTTCGCCATAAAACACCTCTAACAGCCATGGATATTCATAACCCGAGCCATCTCAAGCCATGTTTCGGTTAGTTGTGTACAATCTGTTAACTACTTGATAAGAGAGTGATTCCTTTGACACGGACTCATTTGTATGCATCGCGAATGCTCCATTTCGAACATGTTACGAGTATGCAGACGTTGCACGTCTCAATGATTCAACAACCGCTGGCACTCGGTTGGTGTTACAACCGGTTCTCCACACGCCACGATGTGTGCTTCTTTTTCGCGGGAAGTGGCACAGCAAGACCAACGGTGTGAAGAAGAATACAACTTATCTCGAGGCTATATTGAGTGACCACTATGTTTGTCTTTGCGATGCACCGTCTCTGGGACTTCAATTTCATAACAATGTTCCGAATTTTCAAGCCAAAATGTCTGAGGTCAAGTCATGACTTGAAACGTAGTCCTGCAATTCTTTTCTTTCAACACAGCTTGACCTGAAGTTGCGAAAAGATTGCAAAGCAACAGAAACAAGTACTGGCTCTTTTTTCCTTTCTTTTTTTGGCAGCTTCTTCGGTCAGAGTTGTAAGATTGCTTAGCGAACTTTAAAAAAACGCTTCTTTGGTGCTTTACAACTATGTTGTCGGGTCAGCTTATTTACCAAGGGTTGTACGTACCAATTCTTCATCATTTGAGGAACTTCAAAGGACTTTTTCCTATTTCGTTTCAATGTCTCCTTTTACACTTCTAAATCTATCAGTTCGTTGAGATAACATGCAAAGATTAGACGGAAGGTTTTAGGTTCAAATCACGGTTTGAGTATGGACGATTTGTTGTATGTATTCATCCAATTGTCATTCATTTTTAAAGATGTAGAAACTAAACAGCCAAGCGGCTTCTCGTTGAGTGAATCGTGGTCAGCGCATCGAGTCCCATCGCCGCTGTTTTCTGACTTTCGATACTGTAGTGTTCAGCTTCTTTTCAAGTAGCTGGGTCAACACCCGAAATTTTTGGGCTCCATCGGGAATCGAACCAAGGACCGTTCGCATCAAAGGCGGGAACACGAAATATTTGGCTACGCATGAGCCTTGAAGAGAAATATAATCATATACGATTAAATTAGTCACCCACAATAAAAATGCGACACCTAGATCATTAGAAACTCGCTTCACTGCAAACGTTATGTGTGTTGCATAACTCTACGGCGATATGTGGATTTTAGTAGCAAAATTTCAATGGTTAGTTCTGTCAGCGACGTATAGTTAGGCAACCCACATAACGCCTTGCAGGGAAGCGAGTTTCTCATGATCTAGGTGTCCCATTTTTATTGCGGGTGACTGTATCTGCGCCGTGACTCGAATCCTGGACTTCTTGAATACAATGCGACTACGCTATCGAGGAGGCCAGTGTTTGTTTATTTATTTATGTAACAAAATATAACAGGTGCAATCCGATTTACGACATTCAATATAAAAATAGTACATCAAGAAAAACACTAATCTATGTAAGTGATAAAGTACCTACGTAGAACCTATAGTTAATTTATACGCTAGCAAGTACACGCATGAATTGCATAAAAACTACGAAATAAATACATATTTAGAAAATCTGCGTTCATATTTATATTGTTTACATTTATAGTTCCCCAATTTGATTTGCTTCTTTGAAGGTGTAAATAGGTATGTAAAATACATCTAATTCTGGTTCGCTTTCGCAGCATCTATTGTACAGTTCACACATTCTCCTGATAAGCGATTTATTTATGACGTAACATTTGTGTTGTTATAAAAAGATTCCCTCTTTGGAGCGTGTCTTTGAGATAGGAACACGTACGTGTATTTGTTCTAGTAGATGCTGTACCTGGATATTATTGTTCGTAACTGAAGACAAAACAGCAAATGTACAGGTGTATTCCTTCTTTTGCTGAGAGAAGACAGGTTGTGTTGCTTACAGAGAATGGTGTATGATCATGGCCTTATTGATTTAGTAAACATTTTGCATTAAGTACATAATGAAATCAACAATTATTCAATTGATTATATTACTTGAAAGAATTTTGATAAAAGTAAATTTATAATTTATTTATAGTGAATGGTCACATATTGCTTAATTAAAATAATGTTATATTCTTCATAACCTAAGCATGTTTCAGAATTTGTTATGGAAAAAATACATTGTAATTGGCAATAATTAATTATGTGTAGTCGCAAACAGTGAAAACTCAGTCATATTTTAATAGATTTTTGTTCAAAAATTGAAAATAGAAATGTGAATGCATCCCTACAATAAACATAATAAATAATAACAATGTTGTTATTAATAGGTGCACATTGATATTACAATGAGATTGTTTCAAATGAAATATGTTTAATGATAATAATAATTATATATAGTAACCCTTTTACAAATATAATCATTATTATCAAGCAATAGTTCTTACTATTACTATTAACTGTTTATACGTAACTATTAGATTGTTACTATCCTTGGACTGCTGAAAGCTGAACCCTTTCTATTATATCTCTATATGTACGCTAATGTGTATGATTCGTATCGGGGATATATGCCTGTTTCTTTGTAGGTGGAGTACCTTTACGAATTTAGACTGTAGCATTTCTATTTTCCGCGTACGTGTTGGTTAAACTAACCAGAAAACAGCATCTACTTTTCTGCAATTTCAACCAGTGTTGCATTTCCACTTCAAGCTACCCACGCTCTATGCACTTCTTCAATTGAAATAGCTTTTGGCCAATGACCCAATTATCAAGAATTATGTATAAGAGAGCATACAAGTCCATATCCTGACGATTACAATTATGCAAATGTAGCTGTGGGCGCTTCTGTATTTCCTGAAACCTCATGACCTCTTTGAGAATATGAATAACATGAGCCACAGAGGACCTCTTAGGTACAAATTACCACCAGCGGACCTGCAAATGTCACGATTATAGCCTTGTAATAAAGTTACAAACGGTCCATGTGATTTTCTTGATGCCTAGTGGCAGTTCGAAGGCAGAAGCAGCTAAGACCTCAGTAACAATTTCCAAGTAATTGCAAACGAAGAACGCAAAAAGTAAAAACACAAATATGTCGTTCCCAATTCTTGGTCATCCTGCATGTATACTAATTTTAGTAAAGACATTTTAAAAATGTGTGGATATAGTTGCATAGCGCTGGACATTGAGTAACGTTTGTGTGCGCGTGTGTGTGTGTGTGAGAGAGAGAGGGAGAGAGAGAGAGTGTGTGTATGCAACATGTAATAGTCAATAAGAAATATTGATAGACAGCCCATGGAACGCAGGGCGTAAGCAGAGGGAGGGGAGAGTCGTGTCACTGTGAAACTTGGTGAACTATCTTTTTTTCCTGGGGTGTAAGGAGTGGCCCTTTCTCAAGACACCCAAATGTCAACCTCACTTCCACGTAGTACACCCTGGACTGCATTTTGCAGACTAGCAAGGCTCTGGCGCCTGGACCCTTGTCCAGTATAATCCTCCATGGGACTTATGTTGTGTGCTGTCCACATGTATGTCCATCTATGTTATCACCATTCATCCTCATGAAACGCGATGTAAAATAAATCAAATCATTCATTAATTCATTCATTTGTTACCTACACAGGTGTGTATGATAAATCAAGTTGCTTAGGACCCACCCTAAAAGTGACTCAGATGACGTATGTCCATTAAAGCAACTACGCGGGTCCAGTAACACAACTGGTTCCGTGTCAGATAGAGAGAGAAAGAGAGAGATATATAGAATCGCTGTGTTTGTGGGCTTGGTGACCGCGTTTCAAAGATTGTACAATTCTCACGAGTATGAATCATCTTACGGTCACTGAATATGAGGAGTAGTCAAGGACATGTTTGGAATCTGGACGAACTTGATTCACCAAGCTCTGTATGTTTTCATACAGTGGGATTGCTTTCAAATTTAGCAACAATTATCTGAAAAGTGAAACCAGAATATCAAATAACGAAGTTGCAATATTAATTTTAATATTCATGGTACAGTATTTAGGTAGAGTACAATCCAAACCATCATGAAAAACAAAAAACAGGTAAATAATTAGAAAATATTAAAAAATAAACATCTGTAAAGTCCAAGGTCAATTTACAAGTAAAAAACTCTAAAACGGATATATTATATATATATATATATATATATATATATATATATATATAATTAACATATTTAAATTATTTTTATTTATCAAATAAAGGGTTACTTAGCTGCATATTGAACACGGAAATAAACGAATTAGTCTTTTAATACACTACAAAACTGGCATTTTTAAAGTACTCCGTGGCCTTGTCCCGTGGATCACGCAAAATATTATTTTTTTCTTGTGGAGAAAGAATTTTTTGTAGAAAAACATTTCGAAACTAAAATATACTTTCAATACACAGCATGAAGTACTGAAAATGCAATTATTACAATTTCATTCAAGCCACTGAGACACCAGTGCAAATAGTTTTCGTGTCCATTTCAAAGCATAACATCTTGAAACTTGAACTGTCCTCAGGAATTAACTATGAGAGGAGGCCCTTTTTTGCCTCGTTGGGTACCACTTCCAGTAGTTGGTTTGATTTATTTTATTTCCTTTTTCTGCCACTTTTGGCTAATTGCGAAGATGGGGATCAGTGATGATATCATGAAATTTACGAATGGACACTCACAAACACCCATGCCCAAGACGGGATTGGAACCCGAAACCAGACGGGATTGGAACGCGGAACCCCTGGCGTCGTAGCGCGATGTGCTAACCACTTGGCCACAGGGGCCGGCAAAGTGGTTGGTATCACCAGCCTTCACCATTACGGATATCTCTTAATCATCAGCAACCTTCCTCGCAACTGCACCGCGATAGTGTTCGTCGTCATATCTTACTATGTTCCACTCATCAGTGCTGTAGCCTGTATTCGCATTCACATGAATTTCTAATTCATGAGGTGGAGCTTTCTCAGGGGTATATAAATATCTGCCTTGAACAGCTTTGATGGTATGTATAGATTTGGTGCCTACAATTGGCTGAGCATCATCCCAACTTCTCTCTCGTGAAATGCTTCTTCATTCATCAAAATAACTTTAGCTTTGGGCATGAGATTTCTAATTACTTCTGAAAAATCTGAAGTAGTCTATACAATTGGTGCAGATTTTACTTTTGCTCTTACATGAGTACGAATAAGTGATTTTGCTTGTCAGCTGATTCCATCTACTACTCCCTTCCCATGTGAAGTTGCAAAATACTTCCGTATTAGTGTTTTTCTGTATTTGCAACTAAGTTCTTGCAAAAACAAGGCCTTTTACTTTTGAATTTTGAAGTTGGTCGTTCATTCGATCATACAACTTCATCAATACAAGAGTTTAGTCCTACACTGTTATATGCAAATCTGCAATACCATTATGCAGAATTAAATAACATATAGGTCTAGTTGAATATACTTGTGAGGTAATTTTTCTTAAAAGCTTGAAATACCAAATCTTTTGTCCTTGAGATACTTTAAAAATAGTGTTGACACCTTTTGAGAGAGTTCATGAAGACAGACATCACCTGCAGTGGAGTGACAACATAAGGGAAAGAAATGTCCCGTGCGTTACAGAAGGAAAGAGAATATTAAAAAATTGTTTTTTTTAAATATAAAAATGTTGTTCATCCCATATTGTAGTACAAAGTCTTTAGCAAACTGTGTCTAAATATGGTACCCTGAAACTTCTTCAAATCACAGGGATAATCAATTAAAAACAACTATGTGCTTCTCACATGTTTTTCTGAGTTCTGTGCATCACACAGCTTTTTTATTTAATTTTTCATTGTTAATTTGAGAAAGGATTTTATTTCTTGGCATAAGGTAAGCAACCACCCAGTATTAAAAACAATAAATTTGAAAGATCAGTGCAATATCAATTAACCAGCATGCCAGACTCATTTAACCATGTACGAATGTTCCGTGCATCACATAGAGAATCGCCCTTTAGCCATCGTGAGAATTGTGGTATGGATTCTTCTGTGAATTTCTGACTGAGCTAGCTAGTGTTCCACAAATATGCTCTGCTGAAATTTTCTCCAAGCTGCTACTAAGTCAAAATATAAATTTCCACTTTGAATTAAAATGATCATCTGGAGGAGTGAAAATGTCGACCGATAATTTAAAAGGTGGAGGAGTGATAAAAAGTTTATTTACGTTTCTATGAGGAAAAGTCAAAGGTGTGTGTTAGAAACAAAGATGGGGGGAAGGACGAAAGATATAGAGCCTGAACCTGGATATCCTATTTTGAAGGAAGTTCTTTAATTATTTCATTGTTTTGATTATTATTAGTCGCTATATTGCACAGGAGAGTTGTTTATTAATTTTCACCAGAAAGTTTGGTCTGTACAAAGAACTGTTCAAGGGTACGCGTGTCAGAGTTAACAAAGTCTATAGAATGCCTTCCAGTCGAGATTAGTTTTGGTGATGGCAACATTTCCCACCAAATCCAAAGAAATAAATGAAACGGCACCGCATGGACGTTCAGGAAATAAACATTACTTGGATAGCACTCATGTCATTAGAAAGTTGCAAAATGTGCACTAAATTTCTAATCCAAACAATATTAATTCATAACATGTATCAAAGTGCAAATGTAGTCATCATTAAAGTAATTGTGTTGTAGTTTACTTTGATCAATTTTTCAACATTTGTCTTTACAGTCAACATCTAGTTAGCAAGAAAACATTATGTAGTAGACTAACTGACCATTTTCTTTTTTAGTTTTCTTGTCAGGTTTTGTGGTAAATGTACATCAACTGGCGGTGCACTAGAATCAACCATAGTAGCAAACAAAACTTCAAAACTACACTGAAAATAGGTTTTACATCATCTCTACTTACTTTTTGGCTTCCATTACAAAACACCCAAGACACTTTTCAATATTTTTAAGGATAGGGCAACTATAACGGAATGGCCCTGGCAACTGGCAAAAATAACAATGCGTGCAAACAATTGACAATGGGAGTGTCTTTCCATTGTTGCCAAACACTCATATTGAAGGTAGAAATTTTAATTGACTGTATTCAGCGAACAACTTCTCCCACAATTCATTTCGCGAAATCACGTCCATCGTCATATTTCCGGCAAACAGATCATGCGTTGAAAACATGCCGGGCAAACACTGTGCGAATGGTCTTCCGAAGTGCTACAGCAACCACAAAATCGTCAATAGTGTGTAGAGTGGTAAAATGCGTGTCGAAGGAAAGATTCACATACAGCATCATTATGTGTGCAGCAATTATGAAGGTAGCAATGGACCCACACTTGAAAGTCCAGCTTTTATAAAAGTTTGGCATTCAAGTGAATAGGTAAGTGATTTAAATTCATTTTAGTTAATCCTATTTCATTTTACTGTTATAATATTTTAACATTCGGAGTGTTGTCTTAGGTCGCGATACTTATTCGCGGATGCAGGAAACCGATAATGAGCTAATGTTTAAATTTTGTTAAGCGATTTCTCCTTATTTTAATGAATACGCATACCTGTTGCCCCAAATACAATATATACACCTTTCGATTTAGTATAAAGTTAAACGGTGACTGCTTGAATAGTTTTGCTAGTTAGAATGCACTTTCATATGTAGAATTTTTCTTCTTTTCTGTTCGCCGAACTTCATCATGCGTATCCCAAAGTGCACTGCGTGATGACGTGATGATGAATATCATTAATATTGAATGTTAATCTAAAATATACTTTCGACATGCACTTAAAGCTGAAATATGCAGGAATACACCAAAGCAATTTAATGGTGGCGATCCACTTTCATTAAATTCCTACAATCCGTTGTAACTATTACTTTGGATGCGGTAAAATAACATTAAATTATGAAAAAAATGATGGCTCTATGCATTCTATTTGTTTAACAAATGAAACAGTTTATTCCCTTTCGAGTATTGATCAACTAATGTTAATTAACTACTGGTTTCTTAAAAATAATAGATTTATAATCAGTTACTTATTATCCGTTGCTGTCACTTAAACAATTTTAAATATGGGGAACAGATTGTTGACTGTACGAAAACAAAATGACCGCTGGTCGACCATTTATATTTCTTCGGAACTATGATTACTTCTATCTACACCCAACACATGGAACCGTGTATTCATTATCATCGACGTATTTTCGGATAACCGATGTTGTCAGTTTAAACACCTGTCGATGTGTAATGAATTACTTGATTCAAGTAGGTCAACTGAAACGGGAACTACAGTTTCTCTGAAATGTATAGGTGCGTCTTTATCAGAAAGCAAATATATTTTTAAAAAATTAATGTTTAATATATAGAAGTTCAAACAATGAAAGTTAGTTTTTCATGCTCAATGTACTACTTTTAACATGCCCATGTTCAACACATTCATCTAACTTGGTTGATATTAAAGACGTTAATAATAAGTACTGCCTACATTTTCTTGCAATATTTCCTCTAAATCCGTAACGTTATATTACATGATAGCAGAAAAATATAGTACGTTTTTTTTTCTAAAGTTATAAACAACAAACAAATGATGTTCTGTGTTTTAAATCTTCGTGTTTTTTTTCCAAAAAGTTTTGAAAGTGAAGAAAGACATGGCTGTAAAAAGAGAAATAGTATTATGTTGTTTACTTTGTCATTATATCATGCCTAACTATTTGTAATGCAAGCTGAGCAAATGAAGGGATGGGATAGAATTCCTATCAATCCTGGACGTGCAACTACATTATGGCGTTTCATTGAGTCTCATCGATTTTATTGTATAAGATAAAGCTTAAGGCACTACAGGCAAAACTCAAAGGGTCATAGGTTGCCTAACGGTAATGGCTAAGTTGGATATTCTTTGTCCAAATTCTTGACTTCCACAAGACGAGCAAGGGAAATTTGCGATTACTATCTTGTCTTTGAGGGGGAGAGAACGTGCCGTTTAGTGCTTTTTTTTTTCAGGACATCCAGGAAGAGTCGTCCACTGATTGGCCATTGTCTCTACCTCCTCAGCATCTTCCGAATCTGGAAGGTCGCTGAGTAGGCGTCCTCCTTACGTGTCCATTTCCTCTGGTTCTGTCGGCAGACTCGGTATAAGCAGCGGACCTCAACGCGCTGCTTGGTATTGTACGCAATCTCTGGCACTACATGCTTCACGACCACTCCGGGAGGGGAGCAGAGACGGACTGGTGTTCCGTGGAAGGGGAAGGGGAGGAAGAACAGACGCAGTTGCACACAGACCAGCAGCGAAGCGTGCCTCAATCCCATACACCTTGTGGAACGAATTAAAAAGCTAAACCGCGTGTTTCCCTCACAACATTCGCATGTTTTGCTGCAACCGAAAAAGTCCACCGGTGCCTGCGTAGCGCGGATGGTACTCGCTTGAGAGAGAAGGGTCTGCTGGATGCAACAATGATGTTTTGCCGGGACTATTGTTGTTTGATTGTTGTTGTTCTGTGTCTTCCGTGTTTGTCGGCGGTGTCTTTGCTTCGCCATCATAGTGTTGGTGATCGGTTGAAGGGTGATGATTTCGGAACGACCAAGCATGAAGTCATCGATAAGCAGTGGTACAAGGACAGTGCGACGGTGTACGACGCTCTATACAGCTGCCCGATGACCGACTTGATGACCTGTTGGAAGGAAAGGATTGCGGACATAATCGACTCTGCGAAAAACTCTTCGGTCAATGTTCTCGACGGCGTTTCTTTCGTCAGGGATGATGATGATGATGATGATGGCAGTGACGGCGATAACCATATCGAAGATGAAGAGGGAAAGTCTCTGAACAACACATTCGACAAAAAACTCAAGGTGTTCTTTCGGAATCACTACCTTCTTGTCAATGTCCTTCCAGGGGTTGCTTTGAGATTTGCCAGGAGCAAGTCTGATCCCGAAACAGTCGACATGGGGATGGAAATATACGAAACGGAAACAAGGGGTAAGTTTATTTTTATTTCTTACTTCAATCATTTTAATTTAGTTAGTTTCTATTACCTAAAAATTTAACAACAAATATTCCCCATTCCTTATTTTATATAAAGAGACATAGGAAGACGTCTGTCCATTAGCAATGAAAACAAAACCCCATATTGTCGGTTACAGAATTACTGAAATTAGTTTTTCACTAATTATTTCCAACAATGTTACTCCATATTCAAATTTTATGGCGATAACCTAGCACATATTCCACAACAGCGTATATTACACCATACACGAGTTCATATACATACAACAGGCATAACAGCAAAATTTTGATCACTGCTTGCAGACCTCTATTTCGCTTGTGAGTGTTGTGTATTTCTACCATGTTTTCGCTTGAAAAATTGTTGTGAGGACAATGTTTATTCTCTCGTAACTTTGTGGTGGGAGGCTGGGACATTGAAGTTAGTAACACTTTAAAAGGAAGATAGGGATACTGTGAGAATGGCTATTTTTCCATGTTTTTATTTTACGCCGCTTTCTTGCCTCTTGAGGATAATCGCGACTATTAGGATGAAATTGACGAACGAGCAAGCATAGAACCAATGTTCGTGCAGCGACTTTAATCCGAAACCCTCCTGTGACAAGATTGTGGGTCGACTCTTATGCGCTCGGTCACCAAGTGCATACACTTTTACTGCTATTCATAATAGATCGGTATCAATTAAAATAATACCATGTCAACTTAATAAATTGTTATTTTAACCTGGGTAGTTTTTACCCGATTTCTGTCGCCAATCAGTGACTTTAAATAGAAAGTAGTGGATCAGAAATCTGTCTCAATGTTAGGGTTATCACACGTCCTCTTTCCACCGGAAATATCCTCCTCTTAGATAATAAAAAGGACATCTGGGCGAAATTCCTTTTCAGAGTAAATATGTCCGGATTTTCTACAAATCCTTAACAAGAAATGTAAACCGTTAAAAATGAACACGGCAAGCCCCAGCATGCTCGCCAGATGTCACGCTAGTTGAGGTGTCAATACGATCATCGATAAAATTGATACTCAAGAACCGTCAGTACCGACCAATGGATCGATATCAGAATCCACACACAAGTCTTTTCTCGCGTCGAGTAATATTGGATCCGAACTCATATCTACGTTCATTTGAACGGGTTGTCTTGCATCGTCTAGTTCAGTTGTCCCCAAAGTGTGCGCTAAATGTTTCAATATTTTCACTAAATGACACTTACTTGTTAGTCTATCCATGGTTTTAGAATCGGACCATCGCATAAATCCAAATATGTGCTTATGTAGTACTTTTTACACATAAAATGTTTATGGATTTCAATATAGGCTTATTTTTTAACTTAAGTCAAGCAACCTAACCCACTAATTGAACGTTGCAAGTGTTAGTTAGATAGGTCTACATTCTGACTAGGGCGCCGCGGAAGAAATTTTGAAACACTAAGGGTGCCGTGAAACGAAAACATTGGGAACCCCTGGCCTAGTTGATTTAGCGTGCTTTCTTGTTGTTTTTTCTTTAGGGCGCTTTCAGACCGAAGCGAAGCGACAGGCAACACATATCTCTACATTCAAAAATAAATTGACCCGAAGGGGCACGACAAGGTATACATGTCGCTTGTCGCTCTGACTGTGCCGTTTTATGAATGACGTGCATCGTGTTGCCTCGGACTGGTATTCGCGCATGCGATGTGAATGCTTGCTTACAGACTGAAATCGCCCGTGTCGCTTGTCGTCTCGGTGTGAAATCCCCTGTAGAGTTGAGTTTGAGTTTTTGTTTTAAGTCCACTTTATGCACAGAAAGGCTAATCGGGACTGGACCTATAGTTTAAAGTGTAATCCGATCTACTATGTGCCTCCACCGGGTATCGAACCAGGGACGCCTTGGTTACAAGCCGACGAAACTACCAATGCGCCATCGGGGAAACAGACATTAGGAAATAGAAGTGCCGAAACGATACAGATGAACTTTTAAATATTTCAGAGCGACAAGCAATACGGAGTTTTCACATTTAAAGCAACACGAACCCCTTCAGTATAATGCAAGAGATTCACTGGGCGAACAATAGACCGAGGCGATACGCAGCACGATATTGAGTAAACTGCCCAGTCTGAGCGATATGTGCAGCTCGTTGTGTTGCTTTGGTTCGAAAAGTTGCATTTATTTCTTAAAGTTGGTTTCCAAGCGACGCGTGTCGCTTGTCGCATGTCGCTTCTGCCTGAAAGCCCCAAAATATGTTTCGTGAGAACTTTCATTAAACCGTCAGAAGATATTGTAATAAAGCATAAACAAATATGTTGAAGTATATAGAAATTCAATAGATATGTGTTAAATTCATTTAATGTTTTGCTGGAGGAAAAAATGTCCCCTTTTCACTTCGCAAAACATGGTTATCCTACTCAGAGTTGTAATCATAAAACAAACGGCATCTCATTTATCATTAACATCTCGTCTCTACTATAGCGGCAAAGCTTAATGCAGCTGTTGGTACCGTAAATTATGGAAATCCTAACCCAGTTAATGGGTGCAAAAGCACTGAAAAAAAACAGTGCCTACTTCCCTGGGTGCGAATGTCACCTGCAGCGCGAAGAAATGGAGCATCTGTTCTTCGGTCCAAATCAGGCTCAGTTTTTACATATCAGCGTCCTGGGAGCAATAAAATAGTCATTATGAAACTAAAACCTGCCCGTATCCTGCTCGGCAATTTAATTAACTTGGGTGAGTGATACCCTTTTAACACTGAGTGCCAAGCTTCTGTGCAAGATCTTAGAATTAGTTTTATTAGGTCCTGTTTTTCCTGCATTGCGAAACAAGATGTACGAGGGGCGTCGCAAATGTCCACCCGAATAGCCTACACAGTTAGAGAGAGAGAGGGAGAAAGCGAATGAGAGGGAGAAGAACAAAAGAAAGTAGAAAGATGGTTTGATTTTTATTTAGCGTCGCTTTTCTGCTACTTTTGGCGACGATGATTATGAAATTGATGAAGGGAAACTCACAAATAACATCCACACCCAGGCTGGAATTCGAACTCGGGATCTCTGGCGTCGTAGCGCCCTGTGCTAAGAATGTCGGATGTAGAGAGAAAAATAGAATGTCTTTAAAGAAGGGAAAGAGATAGAAGATTTAGACACTGAGATGGAGAGAACGTGAGAAAGAAATTGAAGAAAAATAAAGAAAAAGTAAGAGAAACAGGAAGAAGAAGAGGGCAATAGTTTCATACACATTTCTTCAATTTTACACAAGAAACTACAAGGTTTACAACGTTCGTCGAGGTATTTTCTTTCATCGTGGAATATATTTGACCGGGAAATCATGTATTTTTCAAGAGAAATATCTCACCGACGCACAATTGCCATTGCTTTCATTTGCTTGCCCTACGACAACCGGATGCTGCGTACATTTGATGACGTAAGCCCCTGTCAGTGTTTCAAACCCCCCCTTTTTTTACTATGCTTGCCTAACGTAACCAAACCTAACCTAACCTTATCGGAAATGGTTCGTGGGGCTATCGGTCAGCTACCGTGCATAATGGTTCGTGGGGCTATCCGTGAATGGTTCGTGGGGCTATCCGTCAGCTACCCGTGCATAATGTACAATTTGCACAAGTGACGAACACGATAGTAGGCATTTTTCGGTGAAGGATGTTGGAGACACTGCATGCCCACTACGGTAGTCAAGATTTGCCCGCCATGTTCTGTGTTATGGAAGCGAAAAAGGGAGTCAAAGAAATTACTTTCTATGTGAAAAATAGTGGTTTTTTCGTGTAAAAAGCATAATGGCACCTTGAACTACGTATGTTCCGCAATACACAATTGGTAAGTACGAACCATGCGAAACACAAAATATCCGGTTTTAATGTGTCTCCGATCTATGAACCTGGTACCGAAAAAGAGACTAAGAGAGGAGGGAAGAAAGAAAACTAGGGAAACAAATAAAATAAGATATGGAAAGGAATGGAGATAGAGAAAGAAAGGGTTAAAGACATGGATAAACAGTAAAAAAGGACGAAATATTAGAAAAATTGAGGAACAGAGGAATGAAGAGAGAAAAGGAGAAGAAAGAAAAATATAATCTTATTAGCTATGGCCAGAGAAGCGGAACCCACATGAACATATTTTACCCCCTCCCCAGAGCCGTATTCTCTTTCGATAATGGCCGTGTTCTTATTTGGTCTTTTATTTTTTTACATGATTTTACTACATCATGTTATTGCATACTAAGAACAGAATAAAAATGAACACTTTCTGATTTAAAGTGTGCATTGAAATGGCTGAACACTTACCAATTCCGTTGTTCTTCCTGGATGGAATCTCGGCGTAAAGGCAGTACCCTTGCAGATGTGTCCTATGTTCGTGTTGTCCGGTACTGAGGTTAACTTTGAAGTAATTTGGAACTACTCTCAAGATCTCCCGGCACTCAGACAAATGTTCACTTCGCTGATCCGTTCTTATCGCCATAGCATTCTTCATTGTTAGGTTAGCATTGTTATTCGTGTTTCAACAGTGCTATTTACAAGAATTGCGTCTAAATCTGTGTAATAGTATTGATAGATGGCAACCTCCAGATAAATTAGAAATAAACCTCATTACGCTGAAGAATTTTACTGTATTATACTTTGGTTCAACTTAGTGCATTGTAGCTTATTCCTACGCCAAAGGGGCTTCCACTATAACTTAGTGGTAACGTCGTTGCCTTGTAATCAAGGGGTCCCGGGTTCGATACCCGGTGGAGGCACATAGTGGTAAGGTTATGTTATGTTAGGTTATGGATCCAGTGCCAATTTGCCTGTGAGAAAGTGGACTTAGAACAAGACTCAAATCCAAACTCCTACTCCATAGATATTCCATGCACAGCTAGCTATCTATCGTTCATATGTATATATGTGCGTGTATTTGTACTTACACACACACACACACACACACACTTGATGGACGTGGACTACACACGTTTTTGCTTTCTGTCCGATTAATATGCAACTCAAAGAATCAAGGATAGTCTTTGTACTACAAGTGTAGAATAATAAAAGTAATTTTAGCAATTGAGGGCCTCCCCCATGGCGCAGTGGTAACGTCATCGCCTTGTAATCAAGGGGTGCCGGGTTCGATACCCGGTGGAGGCTCATAGTGGTTCGGATCCCACTTTAAGCTGTAGATCCAGTCCCGATTAGCCTTACTGTGGACTTAAAACATCAAATCAATCAAGCAATTGAGTTTTCTATAATAATAAGCTAATAACACAACTTTTAATTTGTTAGAGTTCTGAAAATTCTGGAATAATGCTCTCAGTTTGGAAATAATTCTTAAGGAAATGTAGCCTACTGATTTACATAGAAAAATTAAAAATAATAAGAGACAATTGGAAGTGAAAAAAATGATCGTTTTCAAATGTTTGCAGTTGAATTCAATTTATCTTGGAAGAACGAAGAAAGTTGCCCAAGACAAGTATTTTTACTCGAGAGAAAGACATGATTCTGCTTTCTCGGCTCCAATTTAGCTCTCTCTCTTTCTCTTGTTGATTCTTCCTCTTTCCCTTTGTTTCTATTTTATGTCCTCCTCTCCGTTTTATCTTATACTTCCCGCTGCCCCCCCCCCCCTCGTTTTCCCTTTCCACCTTTGCTCTAGCTTGTCATGGGAGAAAGATATCGGTCGAACATGTATTTTCACGTACTTTCTTAACGAACGAAGCAAACAGAACAGACTTGACAATGTTGAAGGAAGCGCAATATTTTTTCCTCAGTCACTATGTGTACAGTTTTACCATATCAAAAGACGAAAACTACTTAAGCAGAACGGCATTTGAAGAAAATAATCACCTTTTCACATTTTTAAATTTATTTTATTTATTTTAACGCAACGCCTGTATGCGATGTAAGCGTAAGAAACTAACAAGACTATGAGTTATGTGTTCAAGACTTGGATGCTTCACGTCTTTCCGATTCTACGAGTAGTATAATCTTGTAATCACTGGCTCTCAGGCACTGATGTGCGTCTACGGGTCAACAACGATAGTCTACATTCTACACGTAGACTATTTTAAACATGTAGATGACGCAATATATGTAAACAACATGCCGAAAGGTGATAACACAGAAAAGAGCATTGTAGAAGTAGAAAAAATTACACTGCGTATCAGTTGCTAATGTGTGAAAAAAACTTTTATACTCTTCCTTGCAATTTTGAACAATTTCTCACCTAAGCCTCGCGACAAGTTAAGTTTGCAGCAAGTTTTATGTATTAATCCACGCGAGAATGGCGCTCAGCATCTCCCGTGACATTCTTGCCTCAACCGTCGAGCTGTTCATGTCACAGGCAGCGAGAAAATCGGCAGTATTGCAGCGGAACTATATTCTGGGCGCACGTTTGGGTCTACATGTGTGAAATGTTGCTGCAAACTTAACCTGTCGCGGAGCTTAGGAAAAAACATAACGTAGGAAATATTCTACTGTTTTATGGGGAAAAAACTACTTTTTGCCTCACGACTGCCATCTGTTGTTTTTCTTGCATACGATTTTATCTTCTTCCATGGTTGATGAGAAAAGAGAACAGAAATTTTCTTGTAAATAGGATTCTTGTTAGTTCGTTAGGAACAAATATAGTTAAAAATGTCACTTTCCTTTCATGAAAGACTTGAAAATTAAGTTTAATGTACTTTAGATTGTCTATGTATACTACAACCCAATGTAATCTACGCGTAGATTACGTGTAGACAACGCATGTAGACGTAAACTTATAGTGTACGGCACATCACTGCTCTTAGGTTAAGTTCTCTGTGGGAGCTCATTACAGAGCGGTTTGAATCCCACTTTAAAAAATATTAGCCTATCAGGGCATAAAGTGTATTAGAAGCATATTTTGCATGAGTGTTTCTTTTTGCTTTTCCTATGATCTGTTATCAGTTCATCTTCATCATTGTGATTTGCCTGTAATAGAAGTAAAATAACTAAAATTGAAATGTTTACATGTCTCTGTCTTGCAAGGTTGAGGATAAATGATGATGAAAAAGGTGTGTAAAATTATACTTATGTACGTTATCCAGTACAGGAGTTCAAAGATAAAAAAATACCAAACCAGCAAGAAATGTTATGGTGAATAATTCATATCGTAGGAAGTATGCGTACAAGTGTCCCCCCCTCCCCGTCCAATTGTTGCTTCTCCCTACCCAAGCATCAAAATTGCACGTTCTTAGAAATTTGCTTCTAGCTCCCGAATGAATAGGAGTTTCGGAACCGATATTTTTTTGTTTTATTTCTAAAAGAGTGCTGAACACTTTGTAGATATGCTCTATATGTTACATGTGTTATGTACTTTACCTATTTACTATCAAAATCGTAAAGTACCGAAGTTTTGTGATGTCTTTCGAATTTCACGTTAAGATTGGGAAAAACGTTCCAAATGAAAGTTTAGAACAGTTCATAAGCTTTTTAGCGGTATATAGATTTATGTACTTGCATGTACAGGTACTGCAGAAATACACTGTGAAGCACCGAAAGTATCATACGGTGAGGCACTCAGTATTGGAGGTTGTCGGTTCCCAGGTCTGCCACTGTATCACTACTTTTGAATCCGTAATCATTTACTTTACAAGCTTTACCTGCAACTTCCAACCCAAAGTATTAATAATACTCATTATTGGTAACGACATTATGTATTAATATTGACTTAATTCCACATTACATGAATGTAAGCACAAGAGCACTTCCTTTACACATTAATATAAGTACACTCTCTTAACTCCCAACACCGTCTCATCAAGACTGTGTTCCCACTATTGTTTTATGTGTCCGGTCCTGGATCCTTTATTTATTTAACCATTTCCCCTGTCCTGAAAATATGTAAGAACAGTTACAAATCTCTGCTCATGACATACAAAGTTTGTAAGATTGATTCGTACTCATGAACTCTTGTTTTCTTAAGCGTGGTTTTCCTAAATATTTCTGAGCACTGTAGTATTTGAAATAATCCTCTGGAGGTAAAATTCCAGAAATATCTTTTGATACATCGAGTTGTTACATATAAAATATCACCATTGAGATACAGAGGAGGCATACCCCCTAAAAGTCTGCCTGCTTGTGAACCGATACAGATTCAATATTATCTATCCCGCCGCTAAAAGTATGTGGTGTAATACAGAAAGTGATTAGGTTTGATTTTCGTTATTTAGAGTCGCTTTTCTTCCACTTTCGGCTAATCGCGAAGGTGAGTATGAGTGATGAGTGCAGGCCATGTGGCACGAATGGGAGAGGAAAGAAGAGTTTGCAGGATTCTTGTTGGGAAACCTGGTGGTAAGAGACCTGTAGGAAAGCCAAGACGAAGATGGAGGGATAACGTTGAGATGGACCTGAAAGAAATCGGTAAGGATGGGAAAAATTGGACTGATCTTGCCCAGGATAAGCACAGATGGAAGGCTTGTGTTGCTGCAGCCATAAACCTTCTGGTTTAAGAATGCTAGAGAGTTAGTTAATTCATGACATGTGGATGCCGCTGCAAGGAACGTATCCGCACAGTGACCAACATGATCGTCTTTTGTTTCACGGAAGAGCATGACAAATCCTCGTCCTACTTCGGCCGACGCGAATTTCCCAAATGCATGGAATCAGCACCGAGAGAAATAAAAAAAGATAGAAAGAAAAGTGGGACATGGAGGAACCACACACACCCTAAAACTAATTCATGTCCAGACGAACGAGGTGTCCTCGAAAAAAAAACTGACCCTTTAATTATTTTGTGAAACACATGGAACCTGTAGCCTTGGGCATAACGGCTCAGCATTTCGTGTTAAGTATGCAAGCCAGGGCAGCAGGCGGAGAGAGGAGAGTTGGGGGGGGGGGGACGACTCATCTTCGTTGCTGATTGTTTACCTGCGTACGACTTTCGACAACGTGCTTCCTTTCCTAACCAGTGTTGCAACCTGTAAATCCAAAAAACAACCGTTACAGAAACAATATTATTTCTAAGGTTGGTGGTATCGCAAATTTGCTATCACGATAAGGCAGTAAGATCTCGTCATTTGTGATACAATATATATATATATATACAGGGTGGCTCAATAAGTCACTTAACACCCTCAGTACAAGGCCACTGCGGCATGGAATTTGAAATTGGCGATGTCCAATCGTTATCTGGCCAAGAGGGGGACCACATTGACGCCACCCACACGGTCGGCGGCCATCTTGATGTCCGCCATCTTGAATTCAACTTCAGAATTCTAAATGGAAGGGGGTCGTGCGACATATCAAAATGGGCTAGAATTTCACGAGAAATGCAATGGTGAAGGTTTTTCCGACGTATTTTTTAACCAGTAAAAAGTTATGACTGAATTCTTGTACAATTTGCTCCTTTTCGAGGTGTTAGAAAAATGCCTTAAAATTTGTTTAGCGCTTCGGTAATGCATCGAGATCAAAGTGACGTCTATGGAGAGACGTTCGCATGCCATTGCACATTATTTTAATTGGATACATCCATGAAGAGCTGTGCATTATGAATGGTTGTCGCGAACAATTTACAGGTGTGACGCTTCCATTGAATTAAAAGTCCTTCACAGTGACAAGGCTAATGTTTATGTTCATAAGGAAGTTCATAAACAGAATATTCGATGATTTTTATATAACCCATTTTCGACAGATCAAAGCTGAATGGTTAGTGTTGTAAGTTAATGGTGTGGCGTGCTGTGTGGAACACGATTGGTTAGTCAATTTTCCATCAACGGAACCTTAAATGCTTAGGGTTACTTGGATTTGTTAAATAAACAGTTTTTTTCATCCTTGCTTATGGAAGAAGGTACTTTTTACAGAGTTTTTTCAATAGGGAAGAACACCAGAACACTTATGGGAACGTTATGAACCAGTTTTTGTCCAAAGTAGTTATCAGATGACAAGGGTCACATATTCTGTTTATGAACTTCCTTATGAACATAAACATTAGCCTTGTCACTGTGAAGGACTTTTAATTCAATGGAAGCGTCACACTGTAAATTGTTCGCGACAACCATTCATAATGCACAGCTCTTCATGGATGTATCCAATTAAAATAATGTGCAATGGCATGCGAACGTCTCTCCATAGACGTCACTTTGATCTCGATGCATTACCGAAGCGCTAAACAAATTTTAAGGCATTTTTCTAACACCTCGAAAAGGAGCAAATTGGTACAAGAATTCAGTCATAACTTTTTACTGGTTAAAGATACGTCGAAAAAACCTTCACCATTGCATTTCTCGTGAAATTCTAGCCCATTTTGATATGTCGCACGAGCCCCTTCCCATTTAAAATTCTGAAGTTGAATTCAAGATGGCGGACATCAAGATGGCCGCCGACCGTGTGGGTGGCGTCAATGTGGTCCCCCCTTGGCCAGATAACGATTGGTCATCGCCAATTTCAAATTCCATGCCGCAGTGGCCTTGTACTGAGGGTGTTAAGTGACTTATTGAGCCACCCTGTATATATATATATATATATATATATATATTGCATGGTAGTGTAGGCCACATCTCCTCTCCACGATACATTGAATCATATTTTTCTAAAAAGAGAATATGTTGCGGAACTGTAATGTCATGCAGAGACCCTGAAACATACATTGAGAGCTTTGCTATTTCCCGGAATTTACACATTATTCACTAGGGATGATCGAAAAAAGGGATACAAAACCTACAAATTCCAGTAGGTAATTATTAGACGAATACAGACGGAGTCACGTGAAAGGACACTTCATACACTACTTTTCAACATAGTCCCTCCCTTGTTCAGGCATTTATCCCAGCGTCGCCCGACCCTGTGGCCGAGTGGTTAGCACATCGCGCTGCGACGCCAAGGGTCCCGGGTTCGAATCCCGGTCGGGCTTGGTTGTTTGTGAATGTCCATTCATCAATTTCATCATTTCATCACTCATCCCCATCTTCGCAAATTAGCCAAGAGGCACAAAACGCGAAGTAAAATAAACTAAATCAAATCAAATCAAATCATTTATCCCAGCGCTACACGAGGTTCATGATGCCCGTTTCATAGAACACAGCGTCCTGTTGTCGGAGCCCAACCCTTGCTTCGTGCTTGACATCATCATCATCAGTCCTCTGAGATGCTTCTTCAAAGGAGCGAAGAGATGGTAAGCTCCGGGAAGTATGCTGGATGATGGAGCACATGACACCCAAAATCCGCCAGGCCAGGACGTATTGGTTGGGCTCATATATGTACGTGAGGTGTAAAAAATAGGTTACAATGGCCATAAATTTAAGTGCAGTAATACTATATACCCATGGCGCAACAGTGCTTGAGGTCCTCACTCCCACATGCTCCAGCAGGTGGAAGATCATCATGGGGTGACGTGTGGTCAGCACGATGAACCCCCAATTGTTGTTGTAGGTTTCCATGACCGGGTTACGCTACTTATACGCAACTCCTTAATTTCCTCACGATGGTGGTTGGCCACCGGCCCCCACACGGGCCGAAATCCCAGGAGAAGAGTTGTTACGCTTGGCTTCAGGAGACTCGAACCAGTGATCGTCACGTAGTCCGAGCCCAAAACCGCACGTCCACGGTGCGGGACAGTGTTTTGGTTGCACGTGTAGTTGTGTCCCATTCTGACCGGAAGTAGCTGCGCAAAGACTGTTCAAAATGGCCGTACGTATTGGTCAAGAGCGGAAGCATTGGTTGTGATTCGTTTTTTTATGTTTCGGCGTTCAGATTCATAGCGAACCGGCAAAAGTTTATGGAGAATGGTTGATGTCAAGGCAGCATGTAGCGAAATGTTGTCGTAGCTTTGAAGCGACGCAGTGAAAAGTTTCAAAGTGATCCCATCAGCTAGAAAAAATCTGGAAACTGTTTTCTCGAACGCGACTGGTAGAATACCTCAAGCATGGCGCACTGTTAATGCCGACGCTTACCAGACACTTCAGCATACGGCTGACCATCGGAAGGAAACGGCCAAGTCTTCTACGCAGTGTAATGTTGATTCTTCATGATAATGCGCGTCCCCATACTCACGTTAAACAATTGCTTATTTGCGAATGTTTCGCTGGGATTTGACACCAATTAAGTTCAAACTTTTCTCTGCTTTAAAGAAACACATGTTTGGACACTACTTTCAGAGCAATGAAGATGTGAAAACTGCTGCCTCCAAATTGTTCCCGAAATCTTGATGCAAAATTTTGTTGAAGCGTAGTGAGCAATTTAATCTTACTCTGTGATAAGTTGATTGATTGATTTATTTTACTTCGCTTTTCAGCCACTTTGGGCTAATCGCGAAGATGAGGATGAAATTGATGAAGGGACACTGACAAAGAACAAACATGTCCAGGCCGGGATTCGAGCCCGGGATCTCTGGCGTCGTAGCACGGTGTGCTAACCACTTCGTCACGGAGGCCGGCTCTGTGATAAGTGTTTGAACAGGAACGGTGATCATGTGCAATGTACCCGGTTGTGCAATGTAGCCTGTTATTTACAGGCTTTGTAACATTTTCTCTGACCACCACAAGTACTTTAACTCTACAGAATATGTTCCACAAATTTCAACCTGATATGTTCCAGATAAAGTTTCGCGTATGTAGTGGATTTTTTCTACAGTTGGCAACCCTCTTTCTAAATAGACTACATCTTCATCCCAGTCTTCTGTCGCCAGAGGATATCGAAGTTCCTCCGATCATTATTAACAGAACCTCCTTCTACTCTGTCGCCACGACTAAGGATATTATTACTTCTGTTCCTAAGAAAAAAGGAGGAAGAAGAATGTCCTACAAAGGTCTGCGTAAGGCAAACAAGCAAATCTTGTTTCCAATTGGATATCACGGGCAATATTTTCCCACTTTTTTACTTGCCAGCCGAATGATGGAATATCGTGATGCGGCGAGGGAGTTAATTCGTGCAAAAACGACTAACCATGAGGGGAAGATTTGCAATATTTGTGATTTATTGAGGTAGTGGTGTGGGATTTTTGTGTGCAAATTGTCGCACGGTCCTCACCAATAACTCTTGTCAGGCGACCAGAAAAAGGTTTGTGTGGTTTTTGGTCGGAAAACGTGCGACAGTTCGCTGATTTTTCGACACACGTTATTCCCAATTGATTTTAGATGTGCGTAGATATCTGCAGAACAGTCCAGTCCTTTCATCCTAGATTTCCTTGTTCGATAACCGACGTAAAACCGTAGGTGAGTGGCGATTAACTTAATTGAAACCGCACAGGAAACTGACTGGTATCGGTAACATTTGAAAAACCGATCTGATACTGACTTTATATTTTGCCACATCGCACGTTTATGAGTTCTCCAAGGTGGTTGCAGAAGCAGTGAACAGTCAGTCATTGGTAGCCGAAATTACGTTACTAAAAGAAACACAGAATTTTGAACTTATGAGAAAGTGATCAACGCACTACATATTTATGAAATTTAGTACAGAGCTTCTTAACAATATATCAAGCAACAAAATTCGTAATATAATTTATCTTAGCTTACATCCACAGGTTCACTTGAACAATTAAATTGTATTGCAATATAATTGTTACATAATATATTATAATAACAATATTTTGATGGCTACTCATTTATGTATTAACTTTATAGGCACAAGTGTAGGTACTTCATCATCAACTGACAACAGACTGACTCTGGAATCTATCTTCTCTCTCTTCGCCCCTTGCGCCTTGCCTTCAAGTACAGAGGGGTGGAATACACCCAAAATGTCAACCTCTCTTCTACATAGTACACCCTACACCCTGGACTGCATTTTCCAGACTAACGAGGCTATGGCGTCTTGACTCACAGTCAGTATAATCCTCTGTGGGGTTGGTGTGATGTCTGTGTGTATTTGTGAGTCTCCTATCTTCAATATCATCTTATAAGGATTCATTCCCATCTTCGTGATTAGCCAGGAGTGACAGAGAAGCGAAGTACAATAAAACCAATCGCAATCAATTAAATTGCAGCGAGTGTATTGGATTGCATATTGTTCAGGATATGAACAAATTTGTTTTTGGAGAGGCTCAGAGAGGTTAATCAGGGCTGGGCCTACAGTTTAAAGTGAAGTGGAATTCAAACCACTGTACGAAGTTGCTGCCCGGGGCTCGAACCGGGCACCTCTTGATTACAAGGCAATATCGTTATCGCTACGCTGTCGGAGAAGCTTACTTTTGAAGAAGAAGAAAGTAGTTTACGTGGCAGAAGACAACAAGCAGCATTTTAGGCATAATTTATTTTAAATTTGGAAGATGTATATAAGAGCATAGATTCTATGTAAAGGTTTAATTAATTTACAAGATTGCATTGCGTCAACTCCAGAACTTCATTTGAATATAAGAAAACAGTTCAAAGTGCTTTTAGTTAACGAGCTCCAAGTGTTTTGAATCCTGGATATGTTAATTTTAAGTTAACTTATGCGCAGATAATTAATCGAGACTTATCTTTTTATTCAAAATGGAACACATGAATGTGTCTGTAGTGAGAACCATACACGGAATACATTCAATGGAAACTCATAGTGCTGTCCAATTAAGGCAGCC
Source organism: Lepisma saccharinum (assembly GCF_977018435.1). Taxonomy (NCBI): domain Eukaryota; kingdom Metazoa; phylum Arthropoda; class Insecta; order Zygentoma; family Lepismatidae; genus Lepisma; species Lepisma saccharinum. Next base: position 50,325,611 of record NC_139247.1, on the reverse strand, counting down.
GGAGTTGGTGCTGGTAACGTCACCTCCACAATAGCTAAGGTCGAGAATATGTGAGGCTCGCGTATGTGCTCCCATGGCACAGTGCAATGAACAGGGGATTCAATATAAAAGCAACATACAATTATTCACAATGCAACAAGTGCAAACGCAGTTGCATTTCCAGTAAGATTCTTCTAGTAGTAACATTTTTAAGTGTTGCTTTCCACATCCCTACACCAGTCAGCGTGAATCAACAGCGACACGCCTCGTGGCGTGTGGTTTATGGCAAGGCTAAGGACGGGGGCTATTCCTGCTGCGAGTGTCTGTTGGAGACGATTAGGTCATGCATGTTCGTGCGTGGAAATTGTCCTCCTCTGACCCCACATTTTGCAGGTCCTCCGTCAAGTAACTCGAAGAAACAGGATCTCAGCTAATATGGCGCTCCCTGGGAGTGATGAATCACACACAATTTTCATGAAGCTCCGTCACTTCAGTGATTTTCAATTTAAACTTAATTAAGAAAAAAAGAAGTCGATTCCCAAGGTCTATGTCCATCACGCTTCCAATAATATGCCATAATCCACGTATATGCGTTTATGTTCATTAAAAAAAGAACCTCATTAAATTTACTATACTTAAAAATAGCAGTCAAAAGTAACTAAATCAACATAGTCACGTTACACAGGCTCGAGGATTTGTATCGCAAAACCAACTGATTTGATATTCTCACTATTTAATACAGTGATCCCAACCGCGGCTTCTTAATTTTAATAAAATTCATATTAAATTTAAATCAATCGGATGGCACATGCATCTGTGAAACTTATAGGGACAGGCAATAATAAAAGTAGGTCATCAAGCATCGACTTTTATATTGTGGGCGCATCAGCACATAGGCTATTTTTCTCTGTCACTCAATACGGGGGCAAGCCCCTTAAGGCTAGGCTGACCCTTTGGCCGACGCCAGGGCAGCTGTTCTCGAATTTTCCACTTCTTTAGAGAAACCACTATGAAATTCCAAAATCCGAAAAATGACATATGCTTCACACGAATGCTCTACACTCAGAAAACTATATGCATCATATCGATTGATGCACTAAAGTGTGTTTTATGGCTTATTCAAATAATCAGATTCATATTTGATGCATTTGGGTGCATTTTTGTACGTCGTGAAAGAAACACCAAAGTGCATCATTTGATTCAAGTGAGGATTTCTTTCAGTCGAGATGCACTTCAATGCATCAGTTGATGCGTTTGGATGCACCTTGATGCGTTTTGATGCACCATAATGCATCTTTTTTTGATGATGCACTTAAACGTTTCGTCTGAGCTACATAAACTCTGTAGCTCAGACCAAACGTTTAAGCGCATCGATGCAGGAAGGTGCATCAAGGATCATCAACTTGAATCAAATGATGCACTTTGGGGTTTCTTTCACGACATACAAAAATGCACCCAAATGCATCAAATGTGAATCTGATTCTTTGAAGAAGCCATAAAACACACTTTAGTGCATCAAACGATTCATTCTGGTGCATCAATCGAAATAATGCATTTAGTTTTCTGTGTGTAGAAGGAATTCCAAGCATATGTAATTTTTCATATTTTGGAAAACCATAGAGGTTTTTCGAAAATAGTGAAAATTCGAAAACAGCTGGCGTCAGTCAAAGATCCAGCCGAACCTTAACTATAGAAACCGAGGAGAGGTCCGTCAAAACTTCCCAAATCAATTGCTAAAACTAATACAAGACAACACGACCCCACAAATGATTATCCTGGCCGCGGGTCCAGGCGCCAGAGCCTCGTTGGTCTGCAATAAGCAGTGTACCGAGGTGTACTACAGGAAAGTGAGGTTGACCTTTGGGCACCTTCTCAGAAGGTCACCCCTTCGCCCCTGTCTTCTGGAAGACCTCCCCAATGACGTAGTGGTAATCAAGGAGTCCCCGGTTCGACACTCAGTGGAAGCACATAATGGTTCGTATCCAGTCCCGATTAGCCCTTCTGTGCATAAAGTGGACTTAAAACTCAAACTCGATTTTATTCGGGGAGAATACTTTAAGACGTACTGAATAACTGCACCTCTGAAATCATCATCCACTATGATTACATGACCACCCACACGCACTATGTTGCGTATGAAATGACATCATTGCGTGATACTGTACGTTTACGCATGATTCCAAACCCTCGCCGTTATGCACTTGCGCGCCAATGCCACTAATTAAACTTTTTACATTAAAGGTTTTCTTCACCTTCCTTTAATAAATTTAACTGCAGTCTTCCAACGCAACCTCTAAAATAATGAATAAAGATTTGCTGAAAAGATTTCTGCCCATGCTGAGCTCATGCTAAGCTTGCAGATTCAATTCAAGTGCCATAAAATTCGCGCTTTATCCGATCGTCCTGCGCCGACAAGCGTAACAATTTATCCGAAAATGAAGGAGAAAAGAGAAGGTCACCTGTGCTTCCAATTAGAACTGCCAAAAAGCAAGCAAGCATTGACATTCGTTGCGTGATGGAGGACGTAACTGTTGGGGATCAGTTGTTTTTGGCTATACTGGAAAGGAACCGCTAGTCATTGAATTTAAAATGTAACGGCAATACAGTCTTATTAATATCCTGTTCCTTATGTAACGTGCGAGGATAGTAAAGCTTCTGGCTTCAGGCCTGTGCGTTTCTTGTGCATGAATTGTTCGCTTCACGTATTTCTTTGTTAAGACGTTTTTTCATCTTTCACGCGAACTTTAAGAAAATGAACAATTATGTTTTTATTACAGGCTTGCTAGGTTTCCTTTGTATGTATTTTTTAAACTTTTTTGTTTAAAGCAACGGTGGTCAAGTCGATGGGCCTCCCCGATGGCGTAGTGATAACATTCTAGCCTTGTAATCAAGGGGTCCCAGGTTCGATACCCGTTGGAGGCTCATAGCGAAGTCAATCCCCGTGGCGGGAGTAGTTAGCATAGCACAGCGTAGGGTAAGACATGGATGTTTGTGTTTATCCACTGTTTCCCCACCTGTACTTCCCTTCACATGCCTTCACGACAGTGTGCAGGAGCTAATATAGTTTTTCTAGTTTAGCTAGTCTATGCTACCTAGGCTTGCCATATTTTTTTGGGTCCAACCTAGGATATATTCGCGATCAACTCGTTACTGCTGAATTTCAGGTTTTTTTACAAAAATAAATTGAAATTACTTAACACCCTTAACTTTTTATTGGAACATGAAACTATAAATTGTACAAGAAAAATATTAACATTATTTTCTAAAATCCTTCAATTAATTTTCAAATGTTTAATTGAATAAAACATTTTCTGATGTTTAGGAAACCTCTCTGTTGTAGGTAGCCTTATCTTTTAGTTGACTCAGTTGTACTTTTCACTAGACATGACTTTTTTCAGAAATGGCTTGTTTGTTTTCATAACATCATAAAATTCACAACATGAAAGTTCTGAATTAATATTAACATTCAGCAGATGTTTAACAGTGGATACTAGAAGTCTACCGCTTTCTGCAGACCAAATATTCCCCATAATTGAAAATACTCTCTCAACTGGAGCAGATGTTCTAAGCAAAGACATAGGAAACTCAACCATTTTTAGAAATGTTCTTGCGTGAAATACCAGTCTTTTGAAACACCTTAAAAATTGCTCGCCACTTCTCTTCAATAGTATCTGATACTTTTTCAGAACTTGAACCACAACCTACCTTTTGGTTTTGAATTACCTTGTTCAACAATGTACGTTCATCCAATAGGTCATCAATATTTACGGCATCTTTTACAATTGCATTAATAACTTGTGCACTCTTTTGTAAATCAGAAGAGGTATAATCGATCCTTATAATCGATCGATCCTTGCCGGTCATAAATTTTGGTCGTGAATATTCTATACCGCTAGCTATTTTCATATTCAGATTCTCAAAACCCCGGACAGCACTAAAAAACCAGGACTGTCCGGGCTAATCCCGGACGTATGGTAAGCCTAATGCTAGCTAAATAGTTTTTCTATCTCTCTACGTTAATGTCAAGGATGAAGATGAATAATGAAATACACGTACATTCGGGGACACGTACAATGAAAGATTCGATCCTGGGAACCTTGTTTGTTTAATTTATATTCTGTTCTTACACTACTACATTGTTCCTTGATAAACACATGATGGGTTACAATAATAATGTATGCTGCAGCTTCAAGCAGTACATCACTACACATGAGTCATGAGCCAAACCCACAATTGCGATTTCCACATATGATTTGTAATTACGCCACCGGTACATAGTGTCAACAGTGGTACAGTTCTGGGAGACTGTTGGTCGGTCTAGCTCTAAGACACAATTTTGTACCGTGCATGCTACTGCAACGTTTGCTAGAAAATTCATATCCCAATGGAATGTTTGTCTTCTAGCGCCATTGTGTGACCCTTGCATGTCCGCTCGTGCAGACGTGGTATGATTATAGTTACAAGAAATTCCAGTCTATAAGTGGGTCAGACGAAAAGGTGTACTTAAATACAAGCACATAAGAAAAAAAAAGCAACCTACCCTAGTCATTTTTTGCGTGTCGCACGAATCATGCAAACATTTGCCTCTGGTATTGAAGGAACATTTCCTGCAATTCCCGTAAAGGCTTGATGCGATACCAAAATTACATCTTTGGCCCTAGGGTTGTAACTGGTGCGATGAATGATGGATATCACAATCAACTAGTTATATAGGGTGAGGCAGTTAAAACGGGTAGATTTAAAAAAATCGCAAAAAATAGAGAAAGCATATATTAGTTAATTTTTGAACATGAATGTACTGTACATGAGTTGAAATTGCTAATGTACCTGAAAAATGTTCATTGTTTTTAATATGGTGTCAGTAAGATGGCGTCCTTGGTTTTGCGCACATTGTCGGAGTCTCAGAGTAAATCCCCCCATGGCGTTGCGAGAGGCAGTCAAATGGGAAAATTTCAGGAATGGCTGGCGGGCGTGTTTGGTGGTCATGAGAGTGAGGGGCGTGACCTTGAGCGGTAACACGGTTGACGGTAACGCTGGACGTTATGCTGACATATTGGTAACCTTTTTCCTGCCTGTCCTCGATGACTATGACCCAGATGAATACTCTTCCAGCAAGATGGTGCAACTAGGCCAGAGTGTCTATGGATGTGCTTAGACTCGCATTTCATGGTCGTCTCATCAGAACATTCGGCGATATACCGTGACCTGCCCGTTCACCCGATTTGCGGCTTCTGACTTTTTCCTTTGGGGTTACCTCCAAAGTATTCAAGGCCAACCCTCCCAAGAACCAGGGATAATTTGAAGGAGCGAATTCGGCAAGAGATCCACAACATTCCTTTGGAGATGCTACGAAGCGTCATGGGCGGATTTACTCTGAGACTCCGACATGTGTGCAAAACCAAGGACTCCATCTTACTAACACCATATTAAAAAAATGAACATTTTTCAGGTACACTAGTAATTTCAACTCATGTAAAGTACATTCATATTCAAAAATAACTAATATTTGCTCTCTCTATTTTTTGTGAATTTTTTAAATCTTCCCATTTGACTGCCTCACCCTATATATACCCGTAATACCGCACCAAAACTTGATGAGCATATTTGTTTTGTCAGCATCTAGTTGTTTTAACTTTAACGCCTTATTGGCATCGATAAGTTTATATACTGAGACGTTGTTTCTAAGCCATATCAGGTGTCAGACACAACAATCTCGCTCAACGAAATTTCCTGGTTCTAGTCCTGGTCTGAGCATGGGTGTCCCTTCATCCATTCCATCTAATTGTTACAATAAAAATACAATTTCAGTGTTTCTAAAATATTACCAGAGTCAAATGAAAACCTTAAAGTCCAATAAAAATTGTATATCTGAAATTTGCATGAGGTATCAACTGTTATTTACAAAACAAATCAAGGCTGCAACACTAATCAAGTGAGCTACATAACGACATTTTTGTTGTTTGAAAGATGGCGCCTCCTCCACACACTTGCACCGGTGAAGGCGATTATTTTCTTGCCCTTTGTCAGCCTAACACTTACCGAAATTTCGCGGCAAATGAAAATTCAATATCTCTGTGCATGCTCACCACACCAGCAAGTTTACTAATGGAGGAGAAAGTTCGATAATGGCCTCAGTTCGAAGGGAGATGAGTGGAAAGGCCTTCGCAGTGGCTCATAAGTGACTTCACGTCCCGTGGACCCCAAAGTTGAAAATACGTATACGTAGATCAGCAATAGGTCTGTGCTAAAATGCAGCAAAGTTGTGCAACCCTACATGCAGAAATCTAATAGATAAAAAACAAAAACAAGTTAAGTTTTTCAATGGACTCTGCTTTGCACAATCATCGGGTTGTTCTTACGTATAATGTATACATACATATATATGTATGTATACTAACAGCAAGAAAGTGGCTAGTGAATGAAAAACGAACATAACTCTCGTCTGTGCTTTCAGAATTGCACAAGAAGTTACTATAGCTCAGAAAAGTAAAGAAAAAATATTTTTAATTCTTGCTGTAAAAACTTACACTACAAAGATAAAAGTGGGCGTGAAAAATATATTTCGAGGTGATATAATTGTCCACTGTGTGGTGTAAGGGTGTCCTTTTCTGGAAGCACCCAAACATCAACCTGTCTTCCAAGTAGTACATCCTGGACTGCGTCTTGCAGATTAACGAGGCTCTGGAGCTTGGACCTGCAGACAGGATAATCCTCTGCAGGAATTGTGTTGTCATCCATGTCTGTGTACGAGTGTCCCTTCATCCATCTTATCGTATCACCATCCCCATCGTTGCGATTAGCCAGAAGTGGCAGAAAAGTGGCCTAAAATAACCTAATTCAGTCAATTAATGCAAAACTTACATTTGCTTTTATTACAATTAGGAATTTTACAGTATCGTGGATTCTCCAAGGGGAGAATTGATTGGCATTTGAGTGTAATTTTAAAATAATACTTTTTGTAGCCATGTCTTTGAAAACCATTCTACTGCTCAAGTACACGCTATCATGATAAATGAAAATTTCATACTTTTTAGGGACCTCTTCTGAACTACCTCTTTTCATATCTGCAAAGAACTTCCACCCAGAATTCACGTTTATTTCCTGGGGGGGAAATAAATGACTCGTAATTACAAGAACTTCAGTAATTCCCGTTCGCTAAACACTCGAAGGTATTGGGTGGGTACACTTAAATCGTGGCAGATAATAGTCCTCGGGCACTTACCAACAAAGGAAACGCTGTTTACAGTTACGTTATGGGCCAAGATTGTAAAAGAAGATAACGTAAACATGACATCAGCTTGCTGAACCACTGGAAGACAAAACAAAAGCCTGTCAACGAAGATTTCGCGAATTTTCTCACGGTTCCAAGTCGCCATTTAACCTCGAGCGTGCCACGCTGCAGCCGAAATGGCTGATGGTTGGAGGAACTTCACGACTTTGCAAGAACAAAAAAAAGAGAGGAAGGTTTTAAATCCAAGCTGATTTTCTCTTGGGAAACAATCCAGCGAGAGACGATACTTATACAATAGCTATTTTGTTCCGTTATGTAATATTTGTGGCCATTCACGTGAAAAATCGTCTCGACCCACTGGTTATCTCATAGCCCCTAACGTTGGTGAGTTCGAAAGAGGAATCCGAATGTGGTCATATTGATAACCTTGTTGCGAAGTTAAGCGTTTTGGCAGTAGCAGTAGCGGTCACTGACCTAAAAACTGGATGTTCATTGCTTCACTTTTTTTTTGGGCTTCCGAGCGTGTGATTATTTATATTTTTTTTTCTTCGGTGAGTTCTGAACACTCCAGAAATCAGCATAGAGACTTTCCACATTGTTTACTGACACTTTTGGCTAATCACGACGATGTGAATGAATGTTGATGCAATGATGTGGATGAAACGACAATCCCAAACAAGTATGGACGGTAGAACACATTTCCTGGCTTCAAGTTCAGGCGCCCATATCCTCGTTAGCGTGCAAACTGCAATCAGGGGTGTACTTCGTTGATTGAATTGTTGTTTTTAAGTCCACTTTATGCACAAGAAGGCTAATCGGGACTGGACCTACAGTTTGAAGTGGAACCCGAACCACTCTGCCGTGTGCCTACACCGGGAATCGAACACGAGTCTCTTTGATTACAAGACGGCCATCGGGGAGGGAGGTTGACTTTTGGGTTTCATCAGAAATGAACATCCCTTACACCCCAAAAGGCATCTAAATTAATTAGAAAAATATAAAAATTTTCAATATTTCTTAAAGTTTTTAACTAGTATTATGTATTTTAATATAACATAATGCTTAAATTACATTAAACTTTAGATTACTACGTATGTTACTACTACTTTAGATTACTATTTTACTACTTTAGAACGTTTAAACAACGTTTAGTAACAATGAGGGTAAATGAATGACTAATTGATGAAGAGTACAGAATACCAACAAAAGTTACACACACATACGAGCGCGCAATAGAATTTCGAATATCGTAGCGCCTTTTCGAAACGAGATCTAAAAAAGTATTTCCTTATCCGGACCAAAGACCCAGCAGCACCTTGCTAACTAACTCTCTCGCCTTCTTAAACCCGAAGGTTTATGGCTGCAGGAACACAAGCCTTCCATCTGTCCCTATCCTGGTCAAGATCAATCCAATCTTTTCCATCCTTACCGATTTCCTTTAGGTCCATCTCAACGTTATCCCTCCATCTTCGTATTGACGTTCCTACAGGTCTCTTACCATCAGGTTTCCCAACAAGAATCCTGTAAACTCTTATTTCCTCTCCCATTCGTGCCAGCAGCACCTTGTGTGTTTGAGATTTGATCTTTTCAGACAAGATATCCTATGATCTCCGCAACCCATTTAACTTCGGTGTACCGCAAGGTTGTTAACATGCAAGGGTTATAATGTGCAGGATGGATGCACTAATTCAGAGGTCTCCAACTCAACGAGAAATTGAGCTACTTCCTACATTTAAAAATGCATGACGAGCTACCAAGTGGGGGATTTAATTTTATACGATTCTTTGTTGGTTTATAAAAAAACAAAGATATATAATAACTTTTTTACAGTACTAAGACGGCAGGGGCCTCGGGTTCGAATCTCGACATGAGCATGCGTTTCCTTTGTGAGTGTCCCTTCATCAATTTCATCATATCATCACTCATGCTCATCGTCGCCATAAGCCAAAAGTGGCAGAAAGGCGACGCTAAATAATAACAATCTAATTAAATCTTTTTTTTCTGCAACATACAGAGGCTGTCATCTTTTAAAAATAGTTCAAATCATGTAAATACTTTTCTTACAAACACAGTAAAATTTAAATTATTGCCCCTAATCGTTATCATCATAATTATCATGTTAATGAGAACGATGACAGTAATTTGTTAGGTTGGTTGAACAGGTTGCCACAGATATTGGAAAGGAGTTGCCCAGATGTCCATATATCGGCAAAAGCATAGCTTTCTGCCAAAGTTACCATAGCTCCCGATCTACGGTTTGGCAATCCCTGCCTAATTTGTAAGACCACGTAAATTCACGAAGAAGCATATTGGCTGCACATTATGTGCATTCTTCACTTTCTAGCGTTCAGTTTTCGTACTAGCTGCCCTATCAGCACAAATTGTAGCTATTACACTACACTAGTCTATACCTTGGTTCTGCGTTGAAAATGCTATGTGCATAAGATTCATTCCCATTTCCTGCAGCCTTTCTGTTGGCGTAGTGGTAACGTAGTTGCCTTGTAATCAAGGGGTACCGGATTCGATACCCGGTGGAGGCACATAGTGATTCAGATCCCACTTTAAAACTGTATGTCCAGTCCCGATTAGCCTTTCTGCGCATACAATGGACTTAAAAACAAATCCTAACAAACAGACCACTTCTTGCATGTTGCAAGGATCACAAAGTTTCACCTTTATTGCATTTCTCCATGTCGAATACCACAGAGGGACATTTTTATGGCTGTCATTAATCTTCTTCAAGGGACAATTTTAGACACGCAGCAGCCACCAACATGCCATTTCTCCCAGCATGCCGTAGGATGGAACATTCTTCCTGACCACAGTCACATGGGTTGGTATTGACCTAGGACAGGAGAGTGCAATGACTTCCAAGCCGTGCCACTCCTGACACAAATTACAGTAATCAGTTTCTTCCAATGGTTGCCAGTGGCCAAATTTCCATCGAAAATCGAGGAAGAGAATGAGAATGAGAATATTGCCACCGCGTCACATTTCATCATTCGATGGTAGGCTGGGGGGGTGAAGCCTAGGGCATCATGCACAGAGGGGGCCATTCAAAGTTTTTAGAAAAAGTCAGAATATGCGGCGGAAAAATTTACTTGGCAGTGGTAAGGGGAGATGGAAAATATATAAAGTGTAACTTGACCCTTGATCCTTGTTGACGAAATTTCTTCAAAGGTTAATATTATAATGATTTTTTCTGATATATCATTCAGGTTTTTTTAATTATTTTGTAAATTTTACTTAGAATAATGTGTAATACCTGCATATTGTTTGTAACAATGTTATTTTTTCAAGCAGAGTCGAATATTTTTAAATTATATATTTTTCTGCAGAGAACATATTGCACACTGTATTATTAATTTCAACTGTTATTCTTAACCTTTTCTTCTTCTTTTTCTTGTAGGCTTATATTCTGGTAACACACTGCTGGGATATTCTGTTTCTCAAAGTAGTGGTAATAGTACGTTTTTAAGAGATTCTTCAGACACTAAGACATAACTGAAATATCCTTAAATATGCTAAACTTTTTATAAAATAGAAATACAAACTACTAATCTTTGATATAGTCTATATTATTTTTAACGATACTTTCTTTCTTTCCTCATTTCAAAATTTGTATGATGTAAATATCACAAACCACGGCATGATAAGAAAATCTAGAAAAACGCACATAAAATGGTAGTGCTTGGTAGTTTGTGTGTGGGACGGAAGGGGGTCCCCACACCTGAATCCTGCCTAGGGCACCAAAATATCTAGCTACGAGGCTTCATCACGTCCAACTAAAAAGGCGGAAGTCCAATGTGCATTTTCACTTTACCAGCAAAACCTCATGGACTTCTAGAATGCAGATGCTTTCCACAGAAAGATAATTTACCACCAAGGACGTATTTAGATGGGGGAGGGGGTCCGGAACCCCGAAAAAAGTTGTTAGTAGGAAAAAATATTTATTTACTATCTGTCGTATAATATGGAGTTCACTTGTTCCCGCCGAACTTATACGTTGACGATTCAACTTTTATATATATATATATATATATATATCTTATATTGACATTTTCCGCGAAAGTTAATTAAAATTACATTAAAATCAGGCACTTTACTTTTCATAAGTTCAAACTAAGAACTTATTGTTATTTATAAAGATTCCGTTTTTCTACTAATAGAAACCTACTTTTACACAAATTTTAATGATATGAACAAGAAATAAACTCGATATGATCACCCCCGCTGATTCACTGTACAAAATTGTCAGTGTTAACATTAGTTACAACTTTCTGCTTAAAGAATTCCACTTCGTGTGTCTAGGCGCACAGCACGAAAATGAAACGTATTTTACTAGACCGAAAGACAAGACTTGAAATTAAAAACGTTCCCATTTCTACAGACTATTTTTCATTATAATGATCACTTATCTAGTGTGGATTAATTTTCTCCAGAGTAAACATTTCAGTAATCCATCGATATATTCATATTGTTGTTTGTTTCCGAATGTACTAGCTCCGAATGTGTGTAAAGGTCAGTCAGTGGAAAACAGGCCACCTCGTATATCTCGACGTTTAGATGCCGCGACTCCACGAAACTCCTACCACTGGGAGGGGGTTCCGTTGGTACGTTTCCTAGTGGCGGCAGTGTACGGGAAACATGTTTATCTCTGTCGCGGGTGAAAGGTGGAGTTGGAGGTTTCGCGAAGGAAGAACGCCACTGCATGAAGATCCACGACCTGGTTCATCTGTCGCAAATCAGTACCTCATTCAACGTGTGAATGACATAATTCAACAGAATCGACGGTGTACAATGGAGCACGACTGCTCACTGCTCTTTCTTACTGGCCTCCACGATATTGCGGACGGCAAGTTCCTGCACGGCTGCACTTCACACGGCTCACACTCGCACTGCTTCACACAAGCCTGCGACGTGACTGCCATCTGCCGTGCGACAACGGAACCCCCTTCCAGTGGCAGGAGTTTCGTGGAGCCGCGGCATCTACACGTCAAGATATACGAGGTAGCCTGTTTTCCACTGACTGACCCTTATAATTCCAATTTGTATACGGTAATATAAGCTTATGAACTGGTGTTTAAAGACACCTAAAGTCAGTTCCCCGAATTTGTTGGTTCCCCCGTTTTATGATACAATGTTATAGTGCAAGTTGATATTTGAAACCTAGTGTGAACAGACTTATTCTGATTTACAAGGTTGTAATTTGTGAGTTATTGTTGTCTTCCATGCAGTTTGTTTATTCTGGTGATTATAACATGTGGAAAATAGTGTTGTAGGATGAAAATATTATATATAACACGTTTGCTGTGTACTAGGGTGTTATATTATTGAGTGCTGTTTAATGTAGAATTAAATAAATACAAACGGTAAATGAAGAAGAGAAATTATATAATAATAGTGAAAGAAGGAAATGGTATTTGCAGAGTCTGCATTGAAGTAAAGAAAGTGATGGGAATTTATAACGTGGTGATTTGATTAAGATAAAATGTTATATACGTATATTACACAATATATATTATTTGATTACTAATTGTGAATGTTTTTCAGATGCAGGTGAAGCCAGAGGACAGGTGGGAGCTAGCAACAGAAAAAGCGGAAGGTCCACCGTCACAGGCGACAGCGATGAAGAGGGTGACTACGACGAACTCCGCGCCTCTGGTGGCGACTCCGAGTACTACGGCGGCCATGACACTGAGATCATCAACGACAAGAAAGCCAGCTCTTTTGTTGATTTCGGCGGTCTTTTCGGAAGCAGCAAGAAGGGTATCAAGAAAAAAGGGATAAAGAAATACCTGAAGAAGTACATGGTACCCATGCTCATCGCCTTCAAGATCAAGTCTCTGATCATTTTACCGCTGCTGCTCGGTGGTCTGTTCTTGCTAAAGGGCACCGTCGTCCTCCTGACAGTTCTTCTCGTGGTGTTCGCCATTGCCGGATCTTCAGGTGGTGGCGGGGGCGGGAAGACCCACGTGACGTACGAGATCGTCAAGCACCCTCACTTCATCCACCACTACAAGCCGTGGTACAAGAGGCGAGAGGACGTGGAACCGCCCTACCACGACCACCACTTCAAGACCTCCCACGAGGAGTACGCCGAGCGGGACATAGAGCCCCATCTGCACCCGTACAGACGGCACGATGAGGAGACGACGGAACCAGAGCTGCACCACTTCGCCGGAGACGACGTGGTGCTGCCGCAGCCGTCGTATTACGACGAGGACTACGCCCACTCCTTGGCGTACAAGGGACGCTTCAAGTAAATGTGCCATACGTAACGCGGTCCTGCTGTCTGACCGGAACAATTCTCATGACGCACTGTTACGGGTGCAAATTTCAATATGAACGACAAGAAATACGTGAGGAGTTTTCAAAACAGTTGTGCAATATTCGCGGGCGAACTGGTGTCATCCTGCAGGACAATACTGTTCACTAGACAATTCACAATGCTCTAGAAGAAAATCTAAAGAGATACAGGGTGTTTTTTCAAAAGACAACTAAAAATTGTTTGAGTGCTGAGTTTGTTACCTTTTTTAAACACCCTGTACAATTTTTCAGAATTTGGAATATTGTATCGCTTTTTCGAAGCGAGATTTGTAAAGGTATTTTTGCTGATCAATACCAAAGGTCCAACAACACCTTGTGTGTTCGAGATTTGACTTCTCAGACAAGGTATCCTGTGAGCTCCGTAACCCACTTAACTCTTATGTACTGTATGGTTGCCAACGAGCAAGGGGTAAAACTTGCAGGATTGATGTCCAAATTTTAAAGACCACATAAATTAATTGGAAAAGTCTAGCTTCTTGGTTGCACATACAGTATATGCATGCTTCAAGTTCTAGCATTGAGTTATTGAATTGCATTGCCACTAGCTGCTGCATCGTCACAAATAGGATCTATTAAACTAGGCTACACCTCGGTTTTTCGTTGAAAATGTCTTTCTGTATTTCAGTTATTCAATATTTGAAAAAAACGGGGGTGTTTTAAAGCCTTCCTTTGTGAGAAACCAGGAGAACTCCATTTTGAATTCCATGTCTGCTTTCCTGTGCCTGTCTTTTACATCTAGCAACAACAGCGAATCAATATTTTGCTTTAAGAATGAATACAGCGGGAAATGCAGTGAACAAGATCATTGTTATGGTTGTTCCAGGAAGAATTTTAAAGTTTCTAATTTCTACACAAAAATAGTTTTTTGTAGACTCGTTCCAAATTTTACCAACAGCATTGAAATTGAATTTTTGTTCTTGTTTATCTTTGAAAGTAATTATTTTTTGTTGTCACTCATAATTTAAACTCTTGTTACAAATCTTTGTACAGTCTGTTGCACATGTACCCTAATCCTTTTTGTTTTATGAGGTAAGTTTATGAAAGGCTATTCGAGTTTATGACAAAATTAGATGCAATGTTAACTACTACCAGCAACATAAATATGAAACAGGTATTCTGTAAAGAAAATCCTAACTGCTGCTCAGACCCGAGAAAAGCCATCGCGCATGGTCGTCACACTTCAAAGACAACCCTATTTTTCGACCAAACCTCGTATGTACATTAAATTTCAAGCCTATTTTAAAACTACGATGTTACAGCTGGAAAATATTCATGTAATATTTAAAAATGGACAGATGCAGCATGGTGACTTTCAATGCTAGTTTTTACCACCATACCTCAAATCATTACCACTGACTCTTTTACTGCGTTAAAGGTTCAGTTATTTAGTTAGTAAATGAGCGCTTGTGTGTGTGTATATATTTGTTCATTATGTTTATTTATTATTGCAAACAGACGTGTAAGTAGTTGTAAGGGACTAATTTATATTAATGTAACTTAAAAATAAATATTGTTAAGTTTGAACTATGTGTTTTGAAAATAAAGAAATTAATGCTTTCGAGTTGTTTCAAGTTTGTTACTCAAAATTATGTACCCTAAGCAAAACCGTCCTTTCTTGTGTGTTCAGTTTTGAAGCAATGATGTTGCATATATGGTATTACCTTCTCTTTTATTATTGCATGATTCCTATTCAATACAACTAGCAACTTGCAAAGGATGTTTTAAACATGAGTCACGCCTACATTTATATTAGATACATACACATTTGAAAAGACATACATTTAATTTGAATCAATGTTTCCTATCAAGAGGAATTCTGCAACTTGACTGATATTCGGCATATTTCTTCTTTTGATTTCATTTGAGACTATATTCTGAAAAGACACAATTTCTGTATCTACAGTGCAAGATACATTTTCTTCATATTTCTACCAGAAATTAGTAACTAGTTCTACTAATTGTCTGTCGGTGTGTTCCGTTAGATCGGTGGGCCTTAAGAAAGTGAAGCTTTCTATGAATTGTTTCATACTCTGAAATCTATTGTTTACTTGATTTGCTAGAATATCTAGAACACGGTAGAAAAGCACATTTTCTTGCCTGTCGTGTACCCTTCGGCGACGTAATGAACGGCTTGAACAATTCAGCTAATGAAGGTTTTCTTCTAATCTGGTAATTCACTTTCTACTTTTCTAATGATTAATATTTTCTGTTTGCAGTTGTAGGGACCAGTGGCGGCTGCTTAATACGTGCTACCGTGCTATAGCACGTTATTCAATTTACTAAAATGAAAAGAAAGAAAGGGACACATTTCATAGATTGAAGAAGTTTAATAAAACACTGCAGTGAAATGAAACTTCTCACGTTAACCCTACGTACACCAAGGGGTTACGCGTAACACGGCACACCAAGGGAGGGTTAAAAAATGTCCACCACACAAATCATTATTTTCTGTCCCAGAAAATTTAATATTCTTATCTATTTTGTAGTAACTATAAACTAAGACAACAGAAGGCTACGAACAGTGTAGGTATTAAGTATATCATCTTTTTTATTTGATATTCCTACAATATATTTTAACGTTATGGAAATTTTATTAAGTATATCGCCATTTTTATGTGTTATTCTTACAATATATTTTAACATTATGAAAATTATATTCACATATTTACCGAATTATAAGAGCAAGGATGTAGTAATACAGACATAAATTATTTTTGTTGTTGGAAGCTACAGAGTAAGCATTATTGTCTTATTATACTTTCCAAAATCATTGTTGGTTACTCTGCGTTTGCAAGAGCGGCACACGTGACTTTTTTTCACTATGCTTTCCACCAACAAAGGCTTCACATTTTCCACATACAATTGTTGTTTTTGCAAACTTGTTCAACTGTAGATATTTTGATCTGGCTTCTTTGCAACAAAGAACACATCTTCCTCTTCCTGTCTTCGGTTTTTTACATGCACATTATGGTAACACGTTACACCAAGGGTGGGTACTTTATGTCCACCACGAAAACTTTTTTTAAAATTTGGGTTATTTTCTAGAAAATAAAAGTATTGAATGACAGAAAATAAAATTTATATTATTTTTGACACAAAACCTGAGTTATGACATGATACTAAAGAAACATCCATAAAAATTCTTATCCGAATCAAAGTGTGGACAATTTTTAACCCACCTTGGTGTACGAAGGGTTAAGAGGCTCAAAAATTTGCAGTACGCTATAACGTTTTCCGCACGCTGTTAAGCTACAACGAATACCGTGCTATTGGCTTTATAGCACGTTTTCACCACCTCGCCGCGCGCCGAATCTGGCCGAATGCCCCAAGGTAGATAGAGATTAGGTAAAGCCATCCGAAGATTGCCGATCTTGCACGAACGCGTGACGTCACCAGAGAGGGAGTGAGCTCGGCTCAAGCAGACGGCCCCTAGCATTTATATGGGAGATTCAGAGAGCGAAAGTATATTATTACTTTTAGGAGGGGAAAATTATTAATTGTCATCCTCCAAGATGGTATTGAGGCATCCTTTTAATGATTAGTAACATAATTGAAAACGCGCTACTTTTAAAAGGGGACAAAGTACATGTGAAAAAATGTGTTTTGAAAATCCATATTCCTGAAACTTTCTGACCGATGCGCTACAAAGAAAGTTGCGTGTTCTCCTTTAGAATTTTCATTTTACAAATCGTAATATAATTTTAACAAAAACGTGACATGCTAAAGAAGAATGAAAGAGCTTTAAAAAATAATTGATTAATTGACTTAGTTTATTTTACTTCGCTTATCTGTCACATATGGCTAATCGCAAAGATGAGGATGCGTGATGATATGATGAAATTGAAAGGAAAGTAGACCCATGCCCGGGCGGGGATTCGAACCTGGGGGCCCTTGGCATCGTATTGTGCTAACCACTTCGCCACGGAGGTCAGCATTACAAGGAAATAAACAGAAAATGACAATCATATGGCATCTACGTTTTAATATGCGAGAAACATTTGCGAGGAGGTTATTGAAGTAACAAATAATTATTACTAGACGTTGTGATGAAAATTATTAATATATCTGAAATATCGAGAGTTGACCTTGCAGTCTCTAAATGTACTTTTAGGGTTACGCAAAACCTTTACTCAAAATTGCTAGTGTAAATTTATACGCTATTAAAATTTAAAACTTATTCCTGTTCGAAAAAAGAAA